>NC_140598.1:53168607-53840107 GCF_057381915.1 Diplotaxodon limnothrissa | reverse complement strand
ACTTTGCTGTATATCCAGAATTAACAGGCCTTGTGAGTTTCACACACATTCAGGGATAATAAAAAATATTAAACACGCTCAATATTTTATCACTTTTAAGGCATGAAACAAGAGTATCCTGCAAATTTATACGCTTTTAGTCCTGATTTATTGCTGCTACATTTCACTTAGTAACCATTCAGAGGCCAGCGGTGAGACAATTACTCATTTTCTCCAGGCAGGTTGTTTGGACTTATTGTAAGGATTTGTATAAACATTGTTCGAGTGTGAACAGAGCTGCTGAGGAGAGGCTTCCTCTCCCCATCTGTCTTCTCTCATTGGCCCTTATCCTTTGAAAGCACTGGTAAATAAAAAGCTTTGCAATGTAAACTATGGCAAATCCAGGCAGTAATCATTATACCGTGTAACAGGCAACACTGCTAATATCTACTTAAGAAGGTTCATCTTCACTAAAAAAACTTACCTAAAAGAAACACCAGAGTGATAATGATTCCCTGCAATGGTGTGCAATTTTGTTAATATCTCCACTGAGGAATTTGTCTTTGTTTACCCATCAGGAAACAGACGCCCACCTGGCGTTAGTATAGGCCTTCTGTAATGCTCAGTGACACGCTTGAGGACACATGCTTGTCATTCAGGATTAAACCAGGTCCTGTCACTGATGGATGCATTTATAAGTCCTGTTGTCATGTCTTTCCTTTGTTATGTTATTTTTAACATATCTTAAACCTATCCAGAATATAGATTATTTCAACTGGCTCTGCTCACCATTTTAGCATCTTTTAGCTTGTTATTTTGGTTTACAACCTGCTTGTTGGTGGACAAGAAAACTGAGGCAAAAACAGTACAGAGCTTTAAAATACAGGCTAATAAGCCTGTACTGTAAGGTGAGAATATGTCAGTGTTGGATTTAAAGCTCATGTGAGTACCTACCAAAAAACGTGCTTATTCAGCTTCTAATCTGTTCATTTCTTTCCCAGCGTGTCAGTGCCATCCTGTGGGGGCAGTGGGTGGCTGGTGTAACCAGACGTCTGGTCAGTGCCTGTGTCGACGAGGTGTGACCGGCCTCAGGTGTAACCGCTGTGCCCCAGGATATGAACAGGGGAAGTCTCCTTTACAGCCCTGCATACGTAAGTTTACCGGCCACGCAGATGTCCATTTTAAACCTGCTAACTTTAGCAGTGTTGTCAGAAAGAGTTTTCACTTTGAAGGCAAAACAAGAACTTCTTCCTCTTTCTGTCAGTTATTGATTCCACAAGGTTTAGTGCTACTAAAGAGTGCACAAATGAGCCACACAGTGTGTTTACAACTGCTAGCAAAGCATAAAGGCTGTCAGTGCATGCTAACATTTTCCTCACCCAAGGAAATGCTAACACAAGTGCAGATCACACCAGTTTGTCCTCATCTACAGCAACTCAGATTGTTAATATTGCAATATTAAAAATGAAATTGGAAATGGGTTTTTGGCATGGATTTATGCTAACCTAACCAGAATAGCTCTCCCTTAAAACTAGCAACATGTAGATTGATATTAAGTTAAGTTGATGTTAGCCAGTAGCTCAGTGTGGTTGTATGCAAAATTTGATATTTATCCAACACAGCACTGCATATGCCAAAACCTTTAATTTATAAAGGCAGCTTATGTAGACTCTGAGGCATAATTTATGAGGCGAATGCATCATCAGTAGTCTGAATACATTTTCAAGACCACAAAATGTGTTTGTACAGCAACAATGTTTTTCTGTTTTTGTTTTGTTTTGGTGACTTAGTTTACTAATTCCTCTTAAATAGTTATTGATTGTTCTCATCTGGACTTGAGAGTTTACACAAAAGGATTATTATAATTAGACGTTTTCATAGTTCATACTTGAAGGACACAGATTTAATAAAGCAAACATTTAACATTCATTTAACATTTAATACAGGGCTGAATTTATTATTTGAATGTCTGAATGTAGTCAATAGGTAATCAGCCTGTTAAAGACACAACTGTGATGACCAATAACACTTTTACCATTAACTAATGACTGAAACATCGCTTCCATCATGTCTGGATATTCTTTTCCTCTCTGGGAGGACTCTGCCAGTGGGCTCTGTCTTTTGTCCCAGGGGTTCTGGGTCTGTCTGAGGGATTTCTCTCCTCCTCGCTCTGTTTCAAGGATTTTCGTGTGTTTGTGGAAATTGGTGCAACTGCCATAACACCCATCAGACACAGATCACATTTTGCAGTGTCTCATTTCAGCCTGCATGTGTCCAAGTCAAGTCCAAGTTCCCATGTAATTTTGTTACATAAGTAGAATGTAAAATGTTACATTTATTGAACCTGGTCAAATGGTTCAATACTGCACTTATTTTGCCTATTGAGTTTTGCACACATGTGGGAGTCTTCCAGGACTCTATGAAAACTATGAATAGAGGCCTCAAATCTGAAAGTTATGACAACCTCTTTTGTTTGTTTTTATAAGGATTGATTTCATAACAGCACTTAGTCTTACCGTAATTAAAAATGTTCTCTCTGCACTCGACACCCTTTGGCTTTTAATAGTTTGTTGTCAGTCATGACAAAGTGACTTCTTTAATTTCTCCTTCAGCCTCATTTGTTCGTGGCCTAAATGGATTAAGCGACTCTATCAAGCTGTGTAAGCCTTTATCAAATTGTAGCTCAGTATAAATAGGGCCGCTGCGCTTCAGTTTAATTTGGCCCGATCTCCTCGGCGTGTCTCCTTTTCATCATCCCTGGATGGTTTCCACAGCAGCGATAACATGAGCTGAGCGCTACAGGGAAACCTCATCTGATCTGGTATCAGCGTCAGATCAAGAGGATTGTTGCCACTCACATCTCTGCGCCTGGCCAGCAACAAACATCAGCCATGAGCGCTAATCCACGCGCACATCCCGGGCTAATCGCACGAGTGCCGACAACTACACAGGCTCTGACGCTGTGTTAGTCCCAATCAGGTGACATAGGGAGCCAGCAGCAGGGAGCTTCGCACCTGTTGCACGCCTCAAACTGCCCCCATCGAAGGGCCCAGACTCATAACTCTCCTAGTGAAAGGAGTGAGTGAAAGAGAACCTTGTTTGTTTTTACTCCCAGACCATCTCAGTCTATGTATAGCACCTCTCTGCTCCCACCACCTCGTACATCTCGCCTACACCTCATCAGACAGCCCTAAATGTGTGCAGCAGTCAGGCTAAATTCAATGTTAGCTACCTTTAAACCATTTTATCTATGCTCTGAATAGACCAGGATGTCAGCAGAATTGTCTGACAGGGCTGCATATTTTGGTCAAACTAAAGCTAAAGCAAAACGGAATCCAAGCTAGCTGATGAGATAGCCCCAGCTAACCTTTGCTAAAGCTTTAACTGCAAATTTATGAAATGAAAAATGATCAAGTTTTATGATTTGTTACAAAATAGAAAACAGTTATTTCACATATTTAAAGCAAGTTGATGTGCTGTCACCTCAGCCAAAGTCATCTATGACCTCGGGTTTAATCCTGCGAGGGCCATCGTGAACGATTACTGGAACTGTTATTTTGAAGCATTATCTAAAATAACTGAACTTTTTTCCTCTGAAAGTTATATTTCTACCAACATCTTTGCTGATTTCACTTCAGAATCCTCTTAGCAGCATGTCGCTCTGATGGTGGCTTCTGTTTTTGTTAATAGAGTTTCGATGAATGCCAAAGAAAAGAAAATAGTTGAAATCCCATTAACATGAAATATTGGTCAATGAAAAGTCTTCTCACACTAAGATGAGTTATCTGATTTAGTTAGTTAGTGCTGACTTTTCTCCTAGTGTCATGTTTTGTTGTGTTTTTACTTTGACCTGATATTTCTTGGGTTAGATCATATTTTTATTAATTTATTTATTGCTAATTTTATTCTGTATAGTTCCTATATTGATTTAGGAATGCATGAACAGCATCTTTTGTTTCTGCACTATTTGGAATTTTGCGATATGTGACGATTCAGACATTTGACTTGCCTTGTAAATTTAGAAACATATTAAAAACTAGAAGCCCACTCAGCGACACATTCTCCACCGAGACCAATAACCTTGCATTTCAGTTTTAATCAATCACAGATGTTGCCTAACTGCTGGTTTGAGGTACTTCTTGAATGTCGCCTAGACAATTGTGCTAGACTTTTTAGCAAGAGAACGATTAGCATTAAGAATTGTTTTATGTTTTTTTATTATTTAGAATTAAAAGAAATCTTGAAGATCTTGAATCTTGGAAATCCCTGTACCCTTAATGACTCGGTGTTAATCAATAAAGATGTGATTTTGATGATGATTAGAATAATATATATATATATATATATATATATATATATATATATATATATATGTATATATATATATATATATATATATATATATATATATGTGTATATATATGTATATATATATATATATATATATATATATATATATATATATATATATATATATATATATATATATATGTGTATGTGTATATATATATATGTGTATGTGTATATATATATATATGTATATATGTATGTATGTATGTATGTATGTATGTATATGGGTCACCTTCTCATTTAATTGTTTTTCTTTATTTTTACTACTTTCTGCATTGTAGATACATACTGAAGACATCAAATATATAGATCAAGATATATGGGATTATGTAGCAAAGAAAAGTAAATAACTGCAAATATGTTTTATATTTTAGATCTGCCAGAGTTGCCACCCTTTGCTTTGTTGACAGCGCTGCAAACCCTTCTCTAAATGAGCTTCATGATGTAGTCACCTGAAATGGTTTTCACTTCACAGGTGTGCCTTGTCAGGGTTCATTGGTGGAATTTCTTGCCTTATTACACAGTTTACAGCCTTATTTGACAACCGTCAGATTATAGCATATTATGGCAAGAACCAATCAACTAAGTAAAGAACTGAAGGTCAGTCAGTCTGGAAAATTGCTAAAACTTTAAATGTGCAGTCACCAAAATCATCAAGTGCTACGATGAAACTGGCTCACATGAGGACTGCCCCAGGAAAAGAGGACCAGTTCCAGTAGGAGACACAATCTCTACATCAACTGTTCAGAGGAGACGGCGCGAATCAAGCCCTTATGGTCAAACAGCTGCTAAGAAACTACTAAGGAAAAGCAAGAAGTAGTAAAGATTTGTTTGGGACAAGAAACTCAAGGAATGGACATTAGACAAGTGGAAATCTGTGCTTTGGTCCGATGAGTCCAAATTTGAGATCTATGGTTCCACGTGCCTTGTCTTTGTGTGATGCAGAAAAGGTGAACGGATGGTCTCTACATGCATGGTTCCCACCCTGAAGCTTGAAGGAGCAGGTATGATGGTTTGGGGGTGCTTTGCTGGTGACACTATTGGGGATTTATTCAAAATTGAATTTGACATGTCTACCATAGCATCCTGCAGTGACATGCCATCCTATCCGGTTTACGTTTAGTTGGACCACCACTTATTTTTCAACAGGACCACGACCCCAAGGGCTATTTGACCAAAAAGGAGAGTGATGGAGTGCTGCAACAGATGGCCTGGCCTCCACAGTCATCTGACCTAAACCCAGTCGAGATGGTTTGGGATGAGATGGACCTCAGAGTGAAGGCAAAAGGGCCAACAAGTGTTGGGGACTCCTTAAAGACTGTTGGAAAACCATTTCAGGCGACTACCTCATGAAGCTCATTAAAAGAATGCCAAGAGCGTACAAAGCAGCAATCAAAGCAAAGGGTGGCTATTTTGAAGAATCAAAAATATAAAAGATGCTTTGAGTTACTTCACACTTTTTTTTGTTTTGTAATAAATCCATATGTGTTCATTCATAGTTTTGATGCCGGGAGTGAGCATCTACACCGTAAATAGTCATGAAAATAAAGAAAAAACATTAAATAAAAAGGCGTGTCTAACCTTTTAACTGGTAGTGTACATAGAATAGCATGTCACTAGTCAGCTAGTCACTAAATTCTGATAGAGACCCAGTCATTTTGTTCTGGAAGCAGGCCTGACATGACAGAAATTGCTCAGTTCAGAAAATTTTCTGAAATTTTCATGAAATTTTAGGAGATCAGGCTTGGTAGTTTTTACTAGAGATGGACCGATCCGATATTACGTATCGGTATCGGTCCGATACTGACCTAAATTACTGGATCGGATATCGGAGAAAAATAAAAAATGTAATCCGATCCATTAAATATCACGAAAGCACCTCACAAAACTTGCAACACGCCGTAACTTGCCTCAGAACATTAGCACGTCGGAGCAGTATTCATCACGTGATAGAGCGGCTGTGGCATGCGGGACCTGTCGGTGGTCTGGATAGCATTTGGAGCTTCGCTAGCAACCCGGCATTTCATCTCCGACAAAGTTATCCCGAGAGAAGTAAAGCAAGTGTGTAAGTCCATCTCTGAATGTAAAGCATTCCTGCGTTAAGCTTAACAAACGATATATGGAGCGACTGCCTCTTCTTGCTGCTACTTCAATCATGAAACTGCTTAACGATCAGCTGATCGGCTTTTCAAATCAAAATCAAATCAAATCACTTTTATTGTCACATCACATGTGCAGGCACACTGGCACAGCACATGCGAGTGAAATTCTTGTGTGCGAGACCGTCGTGAGTCTCTTCTTTGTTTTTGGCCCACTTTGCACCAGAAAGAGGAAACCAGCGGTTGAACAACAGCAGCACGTTTAAGCTTGATCAGCTGTTGTTAGAATTTATTTAATATTACTTTCTACTCCAGGATCTTTTTCTACGTAGCTGACGCTGGTAACTGTGCAGGGGCGGATCTAGCAAAGTTTAGCCAGGGGGGCCGATAGGGCATTAACAGGGAAAAGGGGGCACAAAGACATACTTTTCTTTCTTATTCTCATTTAAAATGTCTAGCTTTTAATAAATAATTATCTGACACCCAAAGTTTTAATTTGATGTAAAATGAATAGAAGTCCATTACTGTATATAGTAACTATTAAGTCTAATATATATACCCTAGTAAGCTATAGTACTTTTTCCTTTGGGAAGGTACCATCTGTGCAGTCTGCAATTTTGTTGAAGAAAGATGTTGAACCTATTTAATATTTCTTGAAAAATAATTGATTTCTGTGCATTTTTTTTCACACTGCATCAAATTAAGGTTGATTACGTCGATTAAGCATCATGAGGTGGAGCGTGAGGGGTGGTTCCCTATTTTTTATTTATTTATTTTTGTTGTTGCTGGGAGTTGGAACCCTATTAGTTAGGTTGCTTAATATTTACGCTAAGTACTCTTTAAAATACCAGAATAGGGAGGATGGTGTAGGTCTAAGTTTATTAGATTGATCAGTATTGCTGAACTATGAAATATTTTTTTTTTGCATACAGGTATAACAGAATAGCTTTAGTGTAGTTGTTGTTTTAAACTTGAGTATGAACTTATACAAAATGCAGCAAGATATTTAAAAAAACAGTTTTGTTGATTAAAAAACACTATATCGGATTCATATCGGTATCGGCAGATATCCAAATTTATGATATCAGTATCGGACATAAAAAAGTGGTATCGTGCCATCTCTAGTTTTTACATACAAAAGATATCCCTGTCTGTCAGTCGCATATATGGATATCATATTGTCACTAGCCCTGCTCATGCAGGTAGCCCCATTTGCCTCATTGGAACCCTTGACATGTACTATAAGTACACTTACAGAAACCCACAGCACCTTCTTGACTTTTAAACACGAGGGACCGTCAGCTGGAAGGGGGTGTTGGGTGTCAGTGGCCCAGTTGTGTCATAGAAGACCAGACCTGGACAGAGGACGATGCGTGAGCTTATATGGCGGCACTGTCACACACAAACTTTTACAAGAGCCTGGGTTATGCACGCGTCACCAACCAGGATGTTAATCCACACCACCGACACGCACTACTCTGTTTAATGTTTGAGACAAAACCATACAAGAAGTGAAGGTCTGACCCTATTAAATTCCAAAAAGTAAAGTTTGCATCTGTCTGTGTGTTAGAGAGAGCACCACAGGATGGGTTTGTGGACCATAAAAGGACCACACACACGTTCATTTTGACATTTGCTTATCTTCTGCATGGGCATGCCTCACGCAGCGAGGGTCATTCAAACACAACGCACACATATAATGCACAGAAGTGAAACAGACTGACAGCTCTGGAAAGTGTCCTGAAGTTTCTCTTTGTGTGTCTGTTTTGTCTGAAACTGTGTTTATGCTTGCAGGAATTCCAGAAGTTGCTCCAACTCCAGTGTACCAACCTCAGTACAGCATAGGTAGGTCTGATGTATGGCAGTCCTGGAGAAATGCTTTGCATCAATGTGATGAAGCTCCTTGAATTATTTTTTTAAGCAGACAATCATTCATAGACAAAAATGGAGAAGAAGGCAAGTCTGGAAAATTGTATCCTGAAAGACAGTTTTATACAGAAAGTAACTTTATAACTTTTTATAACTTTAAACCTTTAAACTAATCTATTAACTAAACTTCTGGTACTTAAATATATTAAACCAATATCTAATTTTTCTACTGTAAAATTTTCTGCCTGCTGTAACCTGCCATAATAACTTATGATATCCGAATGCCTCATGCAGGAAATTGTGTAACTGACAACAAGATTTGATTGAGTAATAACAATAAAGTTTTTCCCTTTTCTATCCTCTCCCCCGCTGATGTCACCGCAGCATTTAGATTTATGGCTTTTTTGTGCGATCATATATCAGATCTCCTCTGAAGGCGTGCCACATATTTTTTAACAGATCAGTCCTTGAATTGAAACTGCTCTGGGAGCTGCTGCTCACTCTCTCCACGGAGTGGCTAACCACTCCCTCCTAGCGGCGGCTCGAAGAATGTCCCACCTGCTGCAGTTGGGATCATCTGTTAGTCAAAGGATACTGTGATGACAAATAGAAGCAGCCATATTGTAATTAGGGGAAAAGACATGTGCTGATATGCTTGCTATGAAATGATATCCACCCTCATTTGACGATTCTCTCTCCCTCTCCCCCCCTCTGCTTGTCTCTCATGTAGCGGAGGAGTGCGTTTCATACTGCCAGCCTTCTCAGGTTAAAGTCAAGATGAACTTGGAGACCTATTGTCGAAAGAACTATGGTTAGTGGCCATTTTTCTGTTTTAACCACTATATATTTTTATTATATTATTAAATATAATTTAACAATTATAGTGTTTCCTGCTATCCATATTTGATATGAGCATCCACAGTGTATGTATGACAGAAAATAGAAAAGTATAACCAGTCTTTAAATTATTTATTCAAATGAATCAAATCTAAATTGTAACAAATATTTAAATTGTGGACCAAAAGAATCTATCAAAAATACTATTTATTTTTTTTTACTATGTTGTGCCTGTGTTTGTTAGTGCTGAAGGTGCAGGTGAAAGGTATGGAGCGCTCAGGTCCCTGGTGGCAGTTTTCCATCTTGGTGCAAGTCGTCTTCCGCACTGGGTCCCACGCCCGCATTCGCAGGGGCTCTCAGTCCCTTTGGGTCCCTGACCGCGACCTTGGCTGCGGCTGCCCCGCCCTCCAGGTGGGTCGGACAGTCCTCCTGATCGGAGCAGATGAAGGAGAGCAGCCCTGGGTGCCAGAGGAGAAGCGCCTGGTGGCAGATCGCTCTACTCTAGCCCTCCAGTGGCAGGAACACTGGAGCCCCAAACTCAGGGCTTTCCGGGGGCAGGACAAGAGGGGCCGCTGTCCACCAAAACAGGCAAACAACCACCAGCGCTACAGGGAAAACCCAAAACCTCAGTCTGGTTATGTCCCCCCTCACTTGCTGACTGAGAAAGATGTCGAGCCTCACGCTGCAAACACACACAAGACTGAAAGCACAGAAGTGCCGCACATGTTCAAAGTTAAATCCACTGAGGCGACACTACCCTCTTCTTCTTCACCCAATCCAGTGTGTTCTACTCAAAACCCTTCATGAAAACTTTAACAGTGAGAAGATTTAAAGACTCAAATTCTATTATATTGAAATTCTCAAAAAACAGAAGAACTACAAGGAGTAAAATGTACATTATTCCATTTTTTTGTCAGTGGACTTGACAATCAGGTGAGAAGAAAGCTCAAAGAAACCCTTCAACACCGAAACACATACCCACCTTTAGGTTTATGTACATTCTTAAGAGGTTAATTATTGCATAATGAGTTTTGCAGCAACATAAAGTGGTATCACTCAGTGATGATGAATCTGTGAGACTAAAATGGTGAAATGTAAAATGAAAGTATCATTATTTTAATATTTCTACTAAGGAAAATTCTGAAAATTAAAGTCTGACTGAACTTTGAAAAATGTCAATTAGCATTTTGTCTTGAAAATCTATATTTAGATCATATTTATTTATTGAATTGTTTAGCTAAAGTGAAAATATTACAATAAATGACATCATAAAAGTATTTACAATAGTAATTAACATAATGACAAATGGTTTAGTTAATGTGCAAAAATGTGATTGATTTTTTTTTTTACTAGTAAATATTTTATTGTAAATTGCCCATTATACCATTTTAGACTTTATTTTTAATTCACATGTAAATTTGGGAAAAGCAAATACTGAAAAGTAATCTCTGAAGCAATTTCACTAAATTAAAATAACCGAACAAAGTTGAAAGTCATGTAGCTCACATGGATAATTACAACAGAATGTGTCTGTTATGTAAAACCATGCTGGAGACTGCAAATTTGCATTTATTATAAATAACTAATATTTACTATTACATCGATGCTGTAGTTTTACAGTTTAAATCCAAAACTTTCAAAACTAAACAGATTAATTAATACATTATTTATTTATTTTGCTGAACTACTTACATTTGTTCCCCTTTAATCAACTTGAAATATTTGCAGAATATGTATATCCCACGTAAAAGTATAATTTCAGTGTATTTATTTTTGTTATTTCTGTCTGATATGGACATCAGTTAAAATAGCCTTCATAACGTGTTGCTCAGATTGTGTTTTTTTTACCTTCATGTAAGAAAAACGAAGCTGTGACACCACGAGTGCATTGGGCAGCCGGGTTAGCACAGACAAGATATTATTATATTATTAAATTCCATTTTTAAATTTGACAAATATCTTTACTCTTGCTTGTCTAAAATAATGAAATTAAAAAACTGAAAACTGAAATTTTTCATTTAGGCTAATTCAATTTAGACAAAGAAAACTCATTGATTTTTAAATTAAAACATTTAAATAAGAACACTTTATTATGTATGTACATATAGTACATTTCAATTCTAAAAATGTAAAAAAAAAATTGCTTTAATTTTCTTTTTGAGTTTCTTTCTTTCTTTTCGCATGCATTTCAGTAGTGGGAGACGAAAAACCTCACTGCACTCACACCTTTAATTCAAACTGTACAATGTTTGATGAAAAGAGACTTTATCTACAATCTGTTCCCTCACTGGACAGCTGACACAAAGACCAAACTAACTTAACCTCATTTTCTAGGAATCCTCAGATACACCATAAGGAGCCCAGATACGGATCTAAAAAACATCGGTCCAACCTGTCGTCATGACTTCTGTTTCCATTTGGGAGATATCGCGTCATAGCCCAGGGGAAATGGGGGGTGGTTGGAGGTTATGAAGACAGATGGAAGAGTTCCTATTTGTTGAGCAGCCACCTTGTTTTGGTGGGACCTGTGTCAGCGATTGGCTGTGCAGCTGTGGTGAAGGCTATGATTGAAAATAAAGAGAGAAAAATAGACTCGCTGACTGATGACCTCGCAGCGGGACTGAACATACAGTACACCGAAGAGTGTGTGAGACTGTTTTGGGGCCTCTTTTCCTTTTCTTATGAGGTCCAAACATCCGTGCAACCAGCTGGCAGCTTACCATGCTAATTATGCTTCCAAACAAGCTGCTCAGATGTCTTTATACAGTAACCCAACATGCAGCATGTTTTCTGTACACTGTCTTTAATCATTTACCAGAAAAAAAACATAGACTTAGTTTTATACTTATTCAAATACAAACTCTTTTTTAACCACTTAGGGTGACCTTTGTAAGAAATCAGTCAGATTTAAGTGCACATTCACAATTCTGTACTTGTGAAGACCTTAAATATCTCATTTTGACGGATCTATATTCATCACACATATTCTTCAACACCTTAAACTCAGTAAATGGAATGACAACAATACTATAAATATTACATGAAAACAGCCAAAAATGTCAGAAATACAAAAAGAGAAAATTTTAATAAAGTTTAATGTAATCATCTTTGGCATTTTTACTGGCCTATAGTTTTTTCAAAAAAACAACTGTAGTCATTTCATAATGTGTGTTGATTCAGACCATTCATCTAAGTGTCTTTGACTAATACTTTGATGCTAGCTGGTGATAAAAAAGCTCTCAAACAATACATATAAATGTTAATTACACAATATGTGTGGATATGTGTACTGTGTGTACTATGTAAAGTGTTTCAGATATAAACCGTAAAGAGATGTAATGTATGGACCATCTTTTTAGCATCTTTCAGCTCACTGTTTTGTTTTTAAGGCGTTCAATATACTGTTTTGGTTCACTTTCACTGCTCTAATTAGCACGCTTTCAACAGCAGGCAGCTGTTTTCAGTTTAAAAAAATTCAAAACACAGCTGTACACTACCAGGAAAACAGCAGACAGAAAAACTTTGGCAATTAACTGGCAAACACAGTGGATCATTTAGTAGCTAAAAACAGATATTGTCCTCAGGAGTTGGTGGAGACCAAAATATAGCTACAAGTAGAGTGATTATCAGGTGGATGCAAACATACTGCAAGTAATTTCTTGGTATTCTGTGTTTTTCAAAATCCAGTGAAAGTGATAAATAACTCATGTCAGGTTTGTGTTTCCAGCTTGCAAACAACAACAAATTGTAGCAAAAACCATCCAATGTCACGTTTTCATTTTGGCAGCTAAAAACAAGAAAAGGAGTTTCTGCACCCTGAAACACCAAACAACCCAAAACGAGAAGGGCACGGCTGTAAAAGTTAACAGTGCGTAACACACAAATTATGTGTGTGTGTCAGAGGAAAAAAGTGCAAGTCAACACATGCACAATCATGTCTCGGTGTGTGCGCGTGTGTGTGTGAAGCACCTGCTGCGTTGCTGCAGGAAGCACCTGTCAGCAGTCGTCTCCGCGGTGCAGCCCCTGTCGACATGAGGGTTTGATCCCAAAACTCCCCAAACACACACACTTACACCGACACTAACAGACAACTTAAGCCAGTGGCTCGCTCTGCAGCAGGGGCTTCGCATAGTCTGCGGCTTTGCTCCAGTTAAACTGACAACATGTTCTTTTCTGAAGCGCTGTGGATGGGGGTAGGCTCCCTGTTTTGGTGGCATGTGGGAAAAAAGGAGATCAGATTCTTCTTCTGCAGAACGGGAAGCAGCAGTGTGTGTGTTTGTGAGCGTGTGGTATTATGTTTACAGCCTGCCGAGGGCACGTTTTACGAGAGGTGATTCCTCCTGTGTTGCAGCCAGAGCCAAAGTTCAACTAGACTTCTTGCAAACACACCAATTTGCTTTGTCCTCAAACACATACACACACATTTAACACTATTCTCATCCCGTCTACACACACACTCCAAATTGTTGCCTCGCACCCAAGAGCTTAAGTCCAAGTTCAGAAAGTCACACTGTTTTCAGGATGCACACACACAAAGACACGGAGGCTTCTGTTAACCTGAGAGGCAGAGGGTCAATCCCTGTGATCCTGCAGCCTACATGCCTTCCATACAGACATGCCGCCGACACCGCAACCCGACTCCCGGCCAGATTAGGACTAATCAAGCATGGCACAGCTCAGGGCAGCAACGGCATGACACACACATGTAGACAAACACATGGATATACTGTACTACAAACATGTGCCAACCCTTCCTCTTTAAAATTTCTGATCAAGTATTTGCCAAAAATATGACCACAGAGAGAAAAATTATTTCTTGCATCAAGTATCATTATTAACAGTGCATGCAACATTTTATAATGTGGATTTTGCTCCTTGTTTCGGTTTCAGTCTGTTAAATTTCCTGGCAGTTTTTGATAGTTCAGGTTTTATAGGGTTAATGCTTTCCTACAGAACATAAAATGTCTGAAAATACACAAATTCCACACCAGTGAGAGTCTATCCCTCAGAAAACGCGGCTGCTGAATTGAAAGGTCTAATTTAATGTCCAGGTTTGTCTTCCTTCACTTATTTTTGGCACCATGTAACAAATGTGCATGACACTCTTCCAGAAGTGAATAGGAAACACCCGCAAACAAAGAATGAGCAGCTGCTTCGTACTCTGACGCTTTTATATACTCTCCAGATTCACTTCTGTAACTCAACAAGTTGTTGTTGATATGACTCTTGTTCATTTCTGACATCTGAGGAACTGAAGATCCAGTGGATTACTTTTATTTTTGACATCCTAACAACAGCAGAAAATTCTTAGTGATTGCATGACGGGCAGCTGATGCTACCAGTAGCAGGCCGGAGCAACACTGCATGGAGAAAAGTCTCGAAAATCGAGTCCCATTGCAACAGTCAAGCACCTATCTATGCTGTCTGCCTTTACAAACATTCGAGAAAGAATGAGCCATTTGAATATGAGCAACAAGTCAGTTTGTGAAATTCTTCCTTAGTACACATTTCATGATCAGCCATGAGTGGTTTGATTGCAAAGTGAAAGTGTTTAGGAACCACAGCAACTCAACCATGAAGTTGTAGAGCAGGGTCACCGGGTGACTGGGTGGCTGGAGCTCCAAACCTCATCTGTCCTTAACATCAGCACAAAAAGTGTGCACCGGGAGTCATGATTTCCATGGCTGAGCAGGTCCTGTTGGTGTAATGTGCACTTTTTTTCCACACAATATTTGTGTAAACTGTAGTGTGCACAATCAGAGTCTTTGATACGAGTTTGAAACCAAATAAAAAAAAATATGACTGTCTTCATGTTGTGTTTTTCTTTTTTTTTCTTTTTTGCAACTGGCATTTTTGAAAGGATTTTCTCTCTAAAGGAGAGGGGCTTACAAGACTAATAGTCTATTTAAAGCAACCTGGATGTACACCAAGATTTTACAGGTTCTTCTTTTGCCTGTCAACCACGTCTCCACTTATTTTAATGAAATTCAGATTGGTTTTCCAACAAGCGTTGTGTTACATAGTAACTTCTGCAGGATTTTCTCTTTGTTCCTGCTCTGGGTTAGATCCTGCTTTAACTCTATCCAGCTGAACTCTGAGGTTGTTATCCTTTATGTCTTAAACAGCCTTGACTGTGCTCTTACAGGTCAGGTACTTAATTAATGCCTCATCAATCAGAGCAGGCTGGTCTTTGGAGAATGGCTGCATTAAAGCAAACCAGAAGATTTTCGAGTGCTGCAACAACTTATAGTGTAAAAAAAATTATGTATTTCTTGCACTATGAAAGCGCATAAAGCTATTCTGGTAGATCCCAAAATGACATTTTAAACCTTTAAATGTATTTAAGAGAAGTGAACTCATAGGTTTAATATGCAGAGCATACATGCTCGTCTGTATAATGTTTTTGCATGAGACCGTGAGGACCTGCCGTCACGTGGCTACAGCTTGACTTTTCCCATTAAAGTTTTCCCACCAGTCGCAGGTGTGGACCGGTCGTCTGGTCCCTGTTTGGCCACAAATGTCTGGGATGTGTCAGGCCGTCCTCAGCTCTGCTCCCTTTGTAGTCTGCAATGGGAGGCTCGTTTTGTCTTTGTAGTCATTAAGCAGAACCTTATTTTGGCAGCCACCGTGTTAGAGGGGACAGGTGATTTATAGCGGAGGGAGCAACAGGGTGATCCCTGCCATTCGTTTCTTTTTTGGGAGGGATGGGGGCTCATTCTGGATGTTTTTATGGCGTCTAAACACACTCTACAGTCTATTAGTACCCTGTGCGCAGGACTCGGAGTCCAGGATTAGCGATCAAAAGACTGATGGCGGGGGCACTGGGGTAAAAGGTTGGAGGTAACATTAGCCCGGCCTGCCCAGGTGGCGTGGCTGGAAAGAGACTCCCATATGTGGTGTAGATGGGTCAAACGTGGGCTGTGTGTGTGGGTGGAGGCTTCCAGCATGCTGTATGTGGAGCCTGTGTGTGCATGACTTTTATGGAGCATACTGAACTCCGTCTAGTTGGATCTGAACCATAACTGATTAGATTTCAGGCTCAGAGTGGTGACCGCTGACCTTCTTACAAATGAAATGTGGTTGATTTTTCCGCAGCCACATCTCACCTTCACAGCACTTGGTGTGCCACTGCAATCTACTTCACTTACTCTGAAAAAACCTACTTAAAATCACCCTTTTTGCTAAAGTTCCTGTGAGCAGCTTTGAGTAAAAATGAGGAAAAAGACAGAAATTTAAAAATTGGGTTTTAATTTTGCCTGGGCAGTCATCCTTAGAATTAAAAAAATAAGGGAATTAAATAACATTGAATAGATTTCAGTTTTGATTCCTTAAGATGACTTTTTACTGAAAACTAAATAGACTTTGTTGGTATGCTGTATACCTAACAGGTCATGAATGTACTGAACTGACACGAAAAGTCATCATTATCTGAATCTACTGTTGAAAGTACTGGTTTGCTTTGCTTCCTACTTTATATTATGTAAGTTTAATATAATGTGTGATGTAGGTATAGAACTATTTTAGCTTTGGCCAGTTAAATGCTTGACGTGTCTTTTACGACCTGCTGTTCGGGACATATCTAACAACAAATTTTGCAAATTTTAAATGTAGCAAAAAACACACAAGAGTTCATTTTTTAAAATTCAATAAATAGGTTTATTCTTATTGGTAATCTTACAGCAGTCTCTCACAGTGTGGTTTCTAACCATTTATATGTCTTGCTGGCCATGACACAGCTGGTGGTCTCATATGTGGGTGGCCTCATCCTCAGTGTCTGAGTCATGTGGCAGAGAGAGCTGGGCTTCAGGGAGGTTGTTGCACTGCAGGTAGCTGAAAACGACTTGGACCTGAACACACACACACACACATGCACACACACACACATCAGGTCCATGGTGAAAGAAACACACGTTTCTAAGTTATCACACACCTCAGAGCTTTGAAATGTATTTCAGTTCAAAATTTTGCACAATTTCTGGAAACTGAAAACTGATGATGTCATTATGTCATACTTTTTTGGAGTTTCAGTCATTGATCGAGTCACGAGGTGTAACTGAATAGTCTGAGCAGCCATAAAAAAAGAGCTGCTTGAATTCCCTACATACCAAGGAAAGGTAAAGTTTCCTTTACTACCTCCTTTAGCACAGGATGCATTGGCTGGACCATAAAGTATGGTCCAGCCAGCCTTCATAGCAAATCAGTCAAAAAACCCAAAATGTCCCAAAAATTATCAGAAAAATTAACGAAGTGGGTCAGATCTTATAAATGTTAAACAGAAGTATGTTTCCATGTTCACACTATAGCTTTTTAGTATGTTTTTATTTTTTAACAACAGTTTTTTAAACCCAGAGGTGAAATATGAACAATAATGAAGATGCTGCCTCTTCAGATCAAGCTTCTAGCTCATGGGCAGGCAACTCCAGGCCTCGAGTGGCGGTGTCCTGCAGGTTTTAGATCTGTCCTTGATCCATCACAGCTGATTTAAATGGCTAAATGACCTCCTCAGCATTTCTTGAAGTTCTCCAGAGGCCTGGTAATGAACTAATCATTTGATTCAGGTGTGTTGACCCACGGTGAGCTCTAAAGCCTGCAGGACACCGGCCCTCGAGGCCTGGAGTTGCCTACCCCTGTTCTAGCTTATATCAAAATTTCTTTAAGGTTTGCTGTAATTGAATTTGTATTAATTAAGTCTACTGCTCTATTGCCAGCATTAAGAATATTTGTTAATTCATCTTTACATCAGGTTAGCTGGTGTAGGCTTGAGCCCCCAACCTCTGTCTCTGAAACAGACAAATAGAGACAGACAATCATTCTCATCTATGTCTAGTTTCAGATCATTGGGTAAGCCAACATGCATGTCTTTGGTGTGTGGGAGGACGTCGGAGTACCCATAGAGGGCCAACATACACACTCCACACAGAAGGACCCCAGCTGGTTGGTGCATTCAAACCTAGGATCTTCTTCCTATGAGATCAGCGTGCCAACAAGTTTGGTTGAAGTAAGGGGGAAATTTTGCAGACTGCTTTCTGGACATTGTAGTTTCAACACGGTAAAACAGCTGGCATCATACTGTTCTTCATCACACATTTCATTGACCTAACAACTTTTTCCATTGACACCAAGGAAAAGGAGGTAGGGAGTCGAGTTTGGACGATATGATCTTATGCCTGTTTTCATGCAAATCTCAACTTGTCATTACATTTTCTCTTATCAAGTTTCCCACTCAGCTGACCTGTAGTTTATACACTCCCAGCTCACAGTTGTGATTTCCTGATTTCTTTTCAAACCATGCCTTTTTGGTAAGTAATGCTCGCTCTTTACTCTGACATTTACTTTCACCTTTCATTTGTTTTTACTAATTATTTCACTTTGGCATTAATTAATCATTAGAAAAAATAAAATAAATAAATACAGCAAATTTGCAGACATTGTGTTAAACACGGCTAATTCCAGACATCAGTCTTTTTCTCAGGTATCCACTCACCTGTACCACCACCTCCTGAGAGATATCCACAGTGGGCCCATGGTGTCCCTGCCCAGCCACTGGGGGGCGTAGGAGACTCGGCCCAAACACAGTGGCAAGGTTTAGTAGAGACATCTTGTTAATGTGTTGCCTCTCTGAGATTCTGGAAGGAAAAAAAAAAGATTGAAAACATTAAAAAAGTTTTAGGCACAGACTGAAAATATCAGCTGATTTGTAAAGATAAAAAAATAAAGTTTATATTTCTTACTTCCCGGTGTAAGGTGTTCTAGTTAACTGACCATTACGGCATTTTGTGCAGTTTGTTTAATGAGCTAAGTGTATTTTTTTTCATATTCCTACATATTTTTAAAAGTAAGCATTTTTCAGTTTTAACTAGCAGAGAGAGCAAAATTCACTCAAATAATTATCCTGAAGGTTAAACCAATATAACCATGTCATGGGTGAAGCTGTGGATTCATACCGTTGGAGGTGATACAGCAGGTAGAGGAAGGTGTGGCGGTTGGCATCAGGACAAGACTGCAGCAGGGACAACATGGAGACCAGCCGTGGGTTTTGTTCTTGGATGTCTACATGAAAATCAGCCAGGATGCAGTTAACTGAGTAGTGTCTGTGAGACTCACAGGGCATCATTTAAAGGTGCTGTTCATGTCAATAAAGCTTAGGGAAATAGGGTTATTGTTCACTTCTGCAGAAGGAATTTCAGGGTTTATATACAAACCCCTTTTCTCCTGTATGTAAAATAGAGTTTATATAAAAGATGGACGCTCCCCATTAGTTTGTATGGTGCCACAGTGAAATCTCCAAAGCATTTTGACTGTTGCCATATTGTGCTTTGAAAGCAGATGTGGTGAGCGAGGGGTGGTTCTGACAATTAAAGCACGTTACACAGCACAAGCAAAGCTTGCGAAAAAATTCACCGCAGATGTCATTTCCTAATCATTTTTTTCTGATTTCAATTTAAAACATGCAGAAGACAAAAGAATAATGTGAAATATTAATAACAATGCTAAATAATGTGGCAGCAGAAGCTACTGATCTCAATGCTCTTTTCTTTACCTTAACAATGTCTTGAAGATGCACCAAAATGCACACCATAGATACTTCACCTTGTGTGTTATCCTCTTGTTTTACTCAAATTCAATTACATTTTATATATTTACCATTAAATCAAAACAAGCTCAAGGTAGCACTTTATATTGTAAGGTAAAGACTCTGAAATAATAGACAAAAAACCCCAACAGTCAGACAACACTATGAGCAAGCACTTGAACAGTGGGAAGGGAAAACTCCCTTTTAACAGGAAGAAACATGTAGCAGTGCCAGGCTCAGGGTGGGGTAGCCATCTACTGTGACCAGTTGGGGGGTGAGGGGAGAGAGATAGGTCAAAAGACACTTATGGTGGGTAATAAGGACGCACTGAAGCACCTTTCCTCTGTGTTCACACAGGAACCCTCTCAAATGAGTAATCAACCACAACCACAATGTAAAACAGGCCCACCCTGAAGTGTACCCTGCTTTCTCCTCTTTTCTCGCTCTATTGACAACCATCACATGCAAATGTGCATCATTCAGTAACACTTGAAACTAGTGCTGAAAAACATATCAGTTCACTGTGGTCATAGATCAACAGTTGTTTTGCCATCGGCCTTTATGCAGCCCGATCTCTCTTGCTTGTCATTAAAAAGAAAGCACATCTAAGGTATTTCTGAACTGGCTTCAGTTTTCAGGCTGTGAAAACTCACAGGAAGCAGAATATCTATTTTGATAGATGATTCATCTATAATTGTTTTAGCCTCTTTTTTTCATTCCTTTACAAGCAGTAAAAAGCTTCTAGATGATGAATTTGCACTGAAGAGATACCAGTTCTAACAACAAACTATGCAAGTAGTTTAAAGGTTTAGAGTGAAGTATGCATACAGTATGCATGTGCTTTGTCATGTACAGTGGGGCAAAAAAGTATTTAGTCAGCCACTGATTGTGCAAGTTCCCCCACTTAAAATGATGACAGAGGTCAGTAATTTGCACCAGAGGTACACTTCAACTGTGAGAGACAGAATGTGAAAAAAAAAATCCATGAATCCACATGGTAGGATTTGTAAAGAATTTATTCGTAAATCAGGGTGGAAAATAAGTATTTGGTCACCTCAAACAAGGAAAATCTCTGGCTCTCACAGACCTGTAACGTCTTCTGTAAGAAGCTTTTCTGTCCCCCACTCGTTACCTGTATGAATGGCACCTGTTTGAACTCATCATCTGTATAAAAGACACCTGTCCACAGCCTCAAACAGTCAGACTCCAAACTCCGCCATGGCCAAGACCAAAGAGCTTTCGAAGGACACCAGGAAAAGTATTGTAGACCTGCACCAGACTGGGAAGAGTGAATCTACAATAGGCAAGCAGCTTGGTGTGAAAAAATCAACTATGGGAGCAATCATCAGAAAATGGAAGACATACAAGACCACTGATAATCTCCCTCCATCTGGGGCTCCACGCAAGATCTCATCCCGTGGGGTCAAAATGATCATGAGAACGGTGAGCAAAGATCCCAGAACCACACGGGGGGACCTGGTGAATGACCTGCAGAGAGCTGGGACCAAAGTAACAAAGGTCACCATCAGTAACACACTACAACGGCAGGGAATCAAATCCCGCAGTGCCAGACGTGTTCCGCTGCTGAAGCCAGTGCATGTCCAGGCCCGTCTGAAGTTTGCCAGAGAGCACATGGATGATACAGCAGAGGATTGGGAGAATGTCATGTGGTCAGATGAAACCAAAGTAGAACTTTTTGGTATAAACTCAACTCGTCGTGTTTGGAGGAAGAAGAATACTGAGTTGCATCCCAAGAACACCATACCTACTGTGAAGCATGGGGGTGGAAACATCATGCTATGGGGCTGTTTTTCTGCCAAGGGGACAGGACGACTGATCCGTGTTAAGGACAGAATGAATGGGGCCATGTATCGTGAGATTTTGAGCCAAAACCTCCTTCCATCAGTGAGAACTTTGAAGATGAAACGAGGCTGGGTCTTCCAACATGACAATGATCCAAAACACACTGCCCGGGCAACAAAGGAGTGGCTCCGTAAGAAGCATTTGAAAGTCCCGGAGTGGCCTAGCCAGTCTCCAGACCTCAACCCCATAGAAAATCTGTGGCGGGAGTTGAAAGTCCGTGTTGCTCGGCGACAGCCCCAAAACATCACTGCTCTCGAGAAGATCTGCATGGAGGAATGGGCCAAAATACCAGCTACTGTGTGTGCAAACCTGGTAAAGACCTATAGTAAACGTTTGACCTCTGTTATTGCCAACAAAGGTTATGTTACAAAGTATTGAGTTGTATTTTTGTTATTGACCAAATACTTATTTTCCACCCTGATTTACGAATAAATTCTTTACAAATCCTACCATGTGGATTCATGGATTTTTTTTCACATTCTGTCTTTCACAGTTGAAGTGTACCTCTGGTGCAAATTACTGACCTCTGTGCAAGTTCCCCCACCTAAAATGATGACAATCGGTGGCTGACTAAATACTTTTTTGCCCCACTGTACTGGGGATGTGTTGTCTTACCTAGACTTCTTGTCAGACTCTGAAAAAGCTCAGTGGGTATCAGGGGTTCAGGCAGCTCTCTGAAGTAAAGTTTGAGAACACCAGACACAGCGTTCACTTCTGCGCTTCTCAGCTTCGTCACCGCTTCACGGAGATCTGATCAGAAAAGGGACAGATAATGATAATTATCTTTATTACAGGTATCTTCTTTTAACCTTCACTTCCTTCCTCACAGGCACAAGAACATGTATGGGTATGCGCTGCATTGCAGATGTAGATCATCAGGTAAAAGATTTTGAGTCAGTTTTTGTTTTTCTTACGATAAACAAGACAAACAGACCATAATATACGTTTGCCTGCATATTAAGTGTTCATCCTCCAAGACTGCCGTTCATTGATTAATCTGTCTGATATTGAATGTGTGCATACGTTTTTAAAGCAATCAGGTGTTTTTAGCTAAACAGACATTTTAGTCGCTAGCAACAATGACAGTGTTCACTTTTCAGTCAGTTCTTTCCTAGACAAAAGAAACATGTGGGTTTAAAGTCAGCTATCTTTGGCACAGTGCAGCACTAGCAAGAGATAAATGTTTCTGAGATGTTGCACCTAAACTCAAGAGTCAAGGTCAAATGTCACCACTAGTGTTTCTCTTGGAAGAAAGTTACGATTTCAAGGAAATTAATTTGAATTATTTTGGTGATAGTTGAGTTTTTAAAAATTCTTGGTCTGCAACCAATGAACTGATGCCTCTTTGAGCCTTCAGTTTAGCATTTTAATTATATCTTTTTAAGTTATACTGCATGTTTAGTGCTCAAACATTATTGCTAAATACAAACATACAGCACTGTGCAAAAGTCTGGAATCACTTTTCATTTTGTTAAGTAGGCCTAAAAAACTATTCACAGCAACAACAACAACTGTCCTTAATAAATAGGAAAAAGGTGTATCTAAGACCCAGGACCTGAGAACCCTTAAGTTTATCAATCTGCTGTTCACTGAAACCTCATCCGAACAGTGTGGCTTTAAAAAAGGAAGGGAATTCTTAAGGAAGAGAAATAAGGAGAAAAGAATGAGGTATTTCAATTTCATTTTTAAGCATCCCAAATATAGTTCAGTTAAAGTGTTCCTGGATAGAAACACACAATGAAACACCATCAGTCATGGTCTGGCCTCCCCAGAGCCCAGACCTCAATATTGAAGTATCATCTAAATCCAGCCAACATTCATGGAAGAGCTTTGAATGTCCTTAAAGAAACCTGGAGAACTTTTCCTGAAGACTTCTTACAGAAATGACAAGCAAACTGCCCAAGAGAGCTCAGACTGTGTTGAAGTATAAAGTTGAAATTTTGACTTAACCTTATTAGAACTGCATAAATGCTGTTTTTCCCTTATATACTGTACTCCCATGTATGTTTACACATGTTTCAATAACGTGCTGCAGTTTTCCTAACAAAACTTGTAAAAACTTGTTACCATGCTGATATGAGGCACTATTTGGCGGGAAGATAAAACCCAGGATCAAGGAAGTTCAAAGACAACCATGCATGTTATTTCCCTTGACTGCAGTTCCTGATTCTCACTGACTTTTACTATTAACAAAAGGACTGTCCTGAATAATGTTTAGGAAAGAGGATGAGGAAGCTGAAAATGTCTGGGTCATGTTCAGTGTTGGTCAAGTTACTTGAAAAAAGTAATCAGTAACTACTTACTGATTACTTCCCCCAAAAAGTAATCCCGTTACTTTACTGATTACTTATTTTCAAAAGTAATTAATTATTTAGTTACTTAGTTACTTAGTTACTTTTTAAAAACATGATTTACAACCTGAATAGGTGATAAAGCGATAGATCTTTCAGCCCAATTCTACTTTTTCTGCATAATCCATCATACAAAATGTAATCAAATGGAAAAGTCTCTTTTTAAAACTTGTTTTATTAGTTTTAAGCTTTTAACTTTATGCATCAAGCAAAAATTTAATTATATGCAACATTCTCTGACTTAAAGAAATTAGTTTAACATTTAAACCTATTTTCTGCACATTCCAGCACATGAAATAAAATATTTTTTCTGTTTACACTCAGTCTTTCAAATAGATGCCAGTAAAACACAGCAGAAAATAAATAAAGTCAAAGACTCAGCGGTCCTGTTGCTCTATTTTCACCTGTAAAGCAGGAGTGGGGCAGGCGGAGGTGTGCTCTGGTGCAGGTGTGCAGCGGTCAGTTGAAAAATCCGCGAGTTTCTCTGTGAATTTCCCATTACGTCGTTGCGCACTCGGAGCTTGTTTGGGGGGGGGGGTTCGGTGTAAAAGAAGTTTTCTTCCCACGCACGATGGACACTAATGTTTTTGTCACTTTTTATGGAATCAAACTCAAAGTAAGGTCAGTGCTTCCACGCTTTAAACGCTGCACGCTCATACTCTCTCCCACAATCGATATGTGATCCATTGTTGATCTGCACACAGCTGTTGTCACGAATGTCGCACTCGCTTACGTCACTGTCATGAGACATTCTCGCAAAAAAATCACAGTTTTAGTAACGCAGTAACGCAGCGTTCCTACGGGAAAGTAACGGTAATCTAATTACCGTTTTTGCAATAGTAATCCCTTACTTTACTCGTTACTTGAAAAAAGTAATCAGATTATAGTAATGCGTTACAAGTAACACATTACTGCCCATCTCTGGTCATGTTAAAGAAGATCTGAGTGAAGAGCCTGATGACTGCAGCTCACTCCAATCTGCTCCTTGCATTGCAACAATTCTTTATCACTGCACTTTCCAACAAAAAGATCATTTTTCTGTGTTATGTTTTTCTTACTGTTGTTGAACGCAGCCTTGAGCGTGCTGATTTCACTGGTTGTTCCTGAAATCCTGTAGATTCCCACCTCGTCCATGCCTCTCCTCTCCACTTCCTCCACGCAGCATCGCACCACATGAGGAACCAGCACTCCCTCCTGTCTGACAGAGGATTGAGACTTTAAGCATTGTGTAAGTTATGTTGCATTTGATTGATAGGCTGTTTCATTTCATTTCAATCTCCACTCCCGCCACACTTCTGCTTCCCTTTAATCTACTTTCCCACAAATTAAACTGAAAACTAGCTCCACGAAAGGGCACACAGGGGAAATAAAACTCTGAACCAAGCTACAGCTTTCAGTTTCAAGGTGTCTAGACTGTTCGGGTAGGCCAAGAGGGAGCCAGCTGACACACTGACATGATAGGCAGGAACTTACTTTGCCACGGTTTCAATGGGGACGCCAAAGATTGGCGGCTGTTGAACTGTGGAGCTGGGTGGTCCCAGTGGGTGGGGACAGTACTTGAGAGAGAGGGTGAGCTCCACCTGGCCCAGCTGTAGGGTCTGTTTTTTCCATCGCTTATTCAGAGTTTTAGAGTCCAACTGATGAACACAGAAAAAAGTAAAATTCAACTTGACATGGGGTTTTAAAATAAAGGAAATGGTAGGATCATTAGTTAGAAAAAAATCTGTCTGGTGAAATAATTACATTGGGCATTTTTACCCCTAACCTATATATCTGGATTGGCAAAAAAAAGGCACGTGCCAAATTAATGATAATAATAAGCTTCATTTATGCAATACCTTTCAAAAATAGTTGCACAAGATAAGACAGAAAATAAAACAATATGTCTGTCTCTATGTAGCCTGCCTCTTGCCCTGTGGTAGCTGGGATAGGTCCCTGCGTGCTATGTGTGCCAAAAGTCAAGTTTAGACAATGTCCTATGCCCTATTGGTTAACCTAGATTATGTTACCCTCCTACTGTTGTCTCAAGGACATCCTGGCCTACTCTTACTGATAACTGCCTGACATAGAAGCGCCATCAGGTAATGTAGCTCACCAGGCTTTCCAGGCTATAAAACTTTACTCTCTGTCTCTTAAATTCAGTGGCAATTTCAGATTTTGTGGGAGACCCAAGCAAAAATTCACAGAACATTCATTACTATGTTATAAATTATCTGACACCTAAAACAACCGTTCTATTAAAAAAACCCATTAACCCTTTTAACAGGAAGAAAGCTGTGGCAGGCTCAGGGAGGGCCAGCCATCCGCAGTGACCATGTGGGGTTAGGGTAAGAAGATGTCACAAAAAACAAATTATGTGATGCTCTATTATTCATGTGTCTCTCTCACAGTTATTTAATGTTATTTAAGCATTTAGTTATCTATGATTCATTTGATTGCTCCAAAAACAAAAAAAGCTTCCTCATTTTTCTTTTTTCTCTTCCTCTTTTCTCTTCTTCTTTTTCTCACTCACAGAGGGATAACTCCTTCTCATTTCCTGCTGAGTGGCTTTCATTGCTTACAATGGGAGTGAGTGGGGCCCATTTAGGGAGGGCAGGTCTCTCCTACTGTCATTGGAAACAATGGTGCACTACTGTTGCTGTAGTTTAAAATTTGTAGCTGATGCCCAGCCACTTGCCTGCATTTCCCTTCTGCTTTCACTCCACCTGTCATCACCCACTTTGATGTTTGTGTCTTAGGTATTTTATGTTTAAAATAATTTTATGTTTAAGATGTTTTATTTGAATAAACCTCTTGTAGGAACTGTTATCTCGTCCTCTACTTTGAGCCAGTTTGTGACAAATGGCCACGATGCCAAATAGTAAAAGTACTTCAGCTAATCATTCAGTTCAATTCATTTCAAGCCAGAGATTAATAATAACCAATGATTACATGCAAATGCATGCATTTAGAAAAGTACGAGCTAAGTTAGCCATCAACACTGACTCAAACTCCATTTTCACTAATTGGTATTAAATATCCTGGACAAGTCCTGTTACAACGTGAACCACAGTTTCTGTGGGCTCAAACCCAGAATAGACATTAATCATCTCTGCAAATTAAAGAGGAACTGCAACTGTTAAAACCCATTTTTAACATATTTTTTTCTTCAGTGTTGCTGGGAAAGATCTTGGATTATATGTTTAATATTATATTGAAAACCAGCTTACTGGTATTAATAAAGATAAAGCTGAAGTTCTTAGGCCTCTCCGTACCTTTACTGTATTTTTTCCCAGAACAGTATCATCCTGTCCATTTGACTGACTCACACATAACACCCTCAAGTTCTGTGCACCGTCCACCTGGAAAGACAGCTCCTGTTTAAAATGTAAAAAAAAGATGTTAACAATGAAAAAAGACTTTAACTTCCTTAAGCTGCATGTGGAGAATCTATGTCTTATTCTAAATCCTTCACTTCGGCCTACTAGTCGGATTTAGTGTTGATTTTACTGCCTCTGATAATGTTTAAAGCATGGTATTGTCACACCAGAAGTGCAGACTTTTGTAATCCCCTAAGCTCAAACCTGACATCATGTCGGATACTGGCTAGACATGAAGAAGAAATGAAGAATTGCTACCTTGAACTGGTTGACAAATCCCATCTACAAGATAGTAGGACTTTTCCTCAAATGCTCTGATGTCTCTTATTTTCTTTACTTTAACAAATTAACTCAATATTAAAGCCAAATGTAATATTTCATATTTCAAAAGGCTTGAGTCTAACCTGGTCCCAGTGAGGGTTTAGGCTGAGGACTGAAGAGTGTGTCTGGGTCTGCTGATCGTAAAAGTTGAAGCCATCCACTTCCACACACACATACACACCTGAGTGAGAAAGAGAGCATCATTAATGACCACAAAACTATTTAGCTTAGACAGAAGATAGCCCAGTCTCTCATGATGCTTCAAAATTGCTAAGAAGCATACAAGCTGGCTGCTGTAGGCCAGCGGCAGAATCAATGGCCACACTCAAAGTCCCACATAGCGCCTCCTCGTTCAGTCCTGAGGAAAGAGACAGAGACAAATCTCACTGGATTTATTCACGCTGAATAAAAGCATAATGGTAATACAGGACACACACGAGGAAAGCTGTGGTAAAAGGTATTGTGGGTCTCATGTAAAGATCAAAGAGAGAACCTCACACAGTGTATTGCATTTCAGACACAGATGTGATTGTGTGGTGAGAAAAAAGTGAGTCTTAGATGTGTACCGGCGTTAGTGCTATGTAGAGGTGGCTGCTGGGTCATTCTCAATTTCACACACGAACTGGTCAACGTGAGCAAGTCTGGAGGGACAGTTTCTATGTCTGGCAAACATGACACAAAGCAAATAACAATCAGTTGACAGAAGAGTAACACATTAGTCTGGACCCCAGTGAGAGAAACTTGAAGCTCGGCTCAATTAAAGCTAAAAAAATAAAGCATATGAAAGGCAGGCTGCACCCCCCCCCCCCCCCCCCCCCCCAAAAAAAAAACAAAAAACAAAACCCTAAACTGCCATTCCTCATAATGACTACTTGAGGCTGACTCCAAAAGTGAGTCAGCTCCTAACTACTCCCATTTTAAAAGAATATAGCTATGGGATTTAAGTGATGTTAATTCGTACTAAGGGACCCATAGTGTACCAAGAAAATGCTACCACTACCAGCTTGAATTGTTAATTTAGCCATGCATTCATGTTGTTCTTGCCCAATTCTGATGTGATAATAAATGGATAATAAAATGCTGCCTGGTTTGATGAATCAGATGTTCATCAAACCAGGCAGCATTTTATTATCCAATCTTGGTGAGCATATGAGATTCAGTTTCCTTTAGCTGAAAGGAGCGGCACCTGGTGTGGTCTTCTGCTGCTATAACGTCCATGTTGTGCATTTAGAGATGCTCTTCTGCACACTCTGGTTTTGACAAGTGGTTATTTGAGTTACTGTTGCATTCTTGTTGGATCAAAGCACTTCAGCCATTCTCCTCTGACTTCTGAAATCAACTAGGGGACTTCCACTTACTGGATATTTTCTCTTTTTCATGCCATTCTCTATAAACCCTATAGATGGTTTTGTGGGAAAATCCAAGCAGATCAGCAGTTTTTGAAATACTCAGAGCAGCCCGTCTGATACAAACAACCGCACCACATTCGATGTCACATTTCTTCCTCATTCTGATGATCACTTTGAAATTCAGCAGGCGACCTTGACCAATGGCTACAAACTTAAATGCAAGGTAATGTCATGTGGTGTTCTGATGAGATATCCGATATGAGATACGAGTAAACACAGATTTTAACAGCTGTACTTAATAAAGTCATCAGTGAGTGTGTAGTAACGGTAATTAGCTGTTATCTGGCTCTGCGACGTACCCATACATAGCAACCAAGCTAGCTAGTATTATAACCAGCTTATAGTGGCCAGAAACAAGTAACAAGTTTTCTTTGCTCATATAAATGATGCAACACTGCCTCACATGACCTACAGAACATTTTCTAAGACCCTCAACTTCCTTAAACATAACAAGTAGGCATTTTATAAAAACCGCATGCTGTCCACGAGACATCTCACGTTCGCTTCTCTCCTAAGTCGACTCAACTCTTACACACAGCCTGCTAGCAGCACAACAGAAGATGGTATTTTAATAAGTAATTACAAATGTTAATAAATTAAACTAAATAATTACTTACGTTTAGTTCATTATTTAGCTACTAAACTAAATTAAAATATGCTATGGGGCGAGATTGACTTCAATCACTTTCATGACATACAGCTGGCCACAAATACTTAACAGTGCTTGAAAAGCTACAAATAGATTTGCAGAGTAGCCGTAATTACACTCCAGAGTGGTCAAAAGCTGTGTACTCACTAGCTGTGGTGAGTTTGAGTATGGCCTGCCTCCATTCTTCTAGTTCATAGAGAGAGGAGAAGAGGAGAGCGTGACTCTGTGATAAGACAAAAACAGGCCATTGTGTAATCTTAGTCTGTTGTTTAGGACTTAAGTGAACTACATTAGAATGTGTGTGTGCTCGTATACCTTGCCACTGGGGCTGTGCAGCTCCAGTCTGTAAGCAATCAAGTGTGTGAGCAACATCAGCTCCATTTGTTCCAGTTTCTTCTGGCTACGAGCTGCCAGGCTCCTGGATGTTTTCTTCATACAGAGAAATGCAGTGACATTTGTAATGTATGTTTTCTGAATTTAGGCTGTCATTTTCAGCACCTAAAAATACTTAAGTATCACCATTATCTCATTGTCTGGTCACTTTAAAAAGTTATTAAAATTGTTTGTTTCCTCTTTACTGTAAAACTAAAAGTTGTTAGTCCCTTGTTCTACTGTGCAGACTGATGAGTATGTTTAGGTACTAGAAAAAACAACCCCGTTGTTAAATGTAGGTTGCAGGCTGTATTATGAAGTGCTACCAGAAATGTTTACATTTAAGTCATCTGGTTACTCTCTCACTCTCTGTGTCATAAACACACACCGGATTTTGCCGGAGCTGCTGTAGTAGCTGCTGACGCAGGACGTACATCTTTGTTCGTATGTTGTGTAAGCGCACGTTGGTTTCTGGCGGCCGTTCCTTGTCTGCAACCCAACGAAGTCTTAGACCGGCGAGAGGCAGATACCAGCAGAATCTGTACTGGTCCTGCTTCCTAGGAGAAACACAGCATGAACAGGCGTCATGAGATTTTGTGAGTCTTTCCACACCTTTAAACAGTTTTAAGAGGGTTCCTTTTTAACTGTGAAAAGGCAGATGCACACTGCATGCTGCAGGTTGACCACATTCCCCACAAGCCTTAATGCACTCTCGTGCTAAGCTCACCCTCTATTTGCATGTTTAAATCTTGTGCACAGCAGGAGGTCGGTGTAAAGGAAGAGGTGACGCAGGCTGCGTTCACTCTCACTCACATCCACCACAAAGCCATCACGCATTAGCTGGCGTCTCTGGGAGAGTACACACACACACAGACATGTTGTAAAATGGGTGCCTGTATACATTCAGCAGGGCATACGTCCTATATAACTTTTCTCCATATTCATTTGAAGGGATCGGGTTGGAGACTAAACTCACCATCCCACGACTTAACGTGACCTCCCGTTTACTTTGTGAACTCTCGTTGACACCAGACAGGAAGCTGCGAGACAATCTCAGAGCTTCCTGTAAGGCTGTGTAATCTCTATGCTCTGTTGGCGTCGTCTTCAGGAGATCCTACAAGATGACAGAGGTTGCCAAATCAGAAAAAACAAAACAAGAAAGAGCTCCTGCTCCAGGAAAAAAAATGTATGGACTCGTCATTAAAAATAATGCAATCAAACACCAGAGCGATTTAAAAAACACTAAGAGGAGGATGTTAATAAAATCGTCCAGGTCTTACCTGCAGCACTAATGTGGTCTTTGTAACTCTGTCCAAGGGCTTGTAAAGAAGAGCTAAAAACACAAACAGAGCTATCAGACCCTGGCAGACATGTATGTATTTTGTAAAAAAAAATCACATTTTATTGTAAGTACCTTCAAATGTGTACGTAGTCCGAGCTTTGTCTGTGCCGTTGTTAGACATCATGCTCTGAAAAAGCAGCAGAAGATGCAGTAGCAATGATGCAGTGTGACTCAGCTAAATGTTACTGTGATGGTGCAGGATCTTTAGTACCTCTGCTAGAGTTCGGAAGCGAGGGTCTGAGTGGGTGCACTTCCGAACCACTTCAACAGCTTTCACATAGTTTTCAATGAAGCCACCGTACAGACCAATCTGGCTCACCTGCAAAGGTAAAATACACTGGATGACTCATCACAATATGAGACTTCAAAAGTCATATTGCCTTCAGAAAATGATAAAAGTGTCTGGAAATGTATTGTAGCTTCACCACAATGTGTATCTTAATGAGCACTCAAAGCATTTTACAGTAGAAGCCACAAAGATCCTTACAGCACTCTATTCGATTCATTATGTTATTTATCCTCCTTTCATTCGCACCTATGTCATGCTCTCGAGTTTTGGTAAAGCACTTGTTGTCCTTTGGTCACTGCTGTATGTGTTGGTTTTGTTGCATTTTTTGGTTCTCCCTGCTTTTGTGTTCTCTTGCCTCTGTCACCATGTTTCGCGTTAGTCATAATGGTTGTCTTTGACTCATTGTTACTTCCTGTTTTATTTTGAAGGTTCCTTTCTGCTGTTCTTCTTTTCATTACTACCACCTTTACCTTTCATTGTAGTCACCTGTGTTTGACTGTTTCCTCCAATCACCCACCAATGTACATCTGTATAGTATAGTATATAGTCAGTTTGTGTCTGCCTCTTGACTCTAATCTTTTTTGTGATATTTTGTTCTTTCCCTTTTGGTTTTTTGCTGAGTCAGCCAATAACTCACTTTTTATTACACTACAGATGGCTCTGTGTCCTGCATTGGTATCATCTCGCTGCCACGTGTTGACACCTGCGTCCAGTTTAGAATAATCAAACACAATCAAGAATGTTTTTAAATTCTGAGGCAACAATCCTAACCACTGAACCACTGCTATTTTTATAATGCACAGCAAATGCCAACAGGCATATTTTATTGGAGATTATGTATCGGAATTTCAGGAGCAGGACCACGTCTCCAAACACGCTCCTTCCAGTTCTCATCTATATAGGTTCCCCCAGTTCTGAAAGCTGTTTATTCTCGTTTATGTGCCTCACCCTCCCTCCCTCCTTGTTCTCAATTCTTTAACTTCTTCACTTCTATTTAGTATACGGGGATCTGCCAGGCCCGAGAGCTGTCGCCAGTCCCCTTCGAGGCCTTCCCCAAATTACAGCTCAATTCATGTCAAAGCATTCACTTTTACCTACTAAAATGCTGCCAAACCTAAAATGAGGACGTGGGCCCAGCTAGTGAAATAGTTTAGGGTACCTGCTAGGGTAAAGCCCACCTCTTGTTTAATGTCAGCGGGGATATAGTCCCTCCACCATGACCGTTTGCAACAGGGAAGTCAAACTCATTTGACATTGCGGGCCACAGCTTTTAATTTCACTAACTTTATAAACACAACTAATTTTATTGTGTTTATGAAGTTACACACAAACAGAAAATAGGAACAACAGAGCTTAATGCAGTCGTTTTATTTATATATACATATATATATACATACATATATATGTGTATATATGTATGTATGTATATATATATATATATATATATATATATATATATATATATATATATATATATATATATATATATGTGTGTGTGTGTGTGTGTGTGTGTGTGTGTGTGTGTTTGGTTTGTATGACTGATTTGTATGACTGATTTGTATGACTGATTCAGATGCGTCCATTGCACACCAACCTCAGGTGAGATTGTTGCAGCGATGAAGCTACAAATGAACGTGGACATTACGCGCATATCTTTACCCAGCAAGCACCATTTCAGGCCGAGCAGCTGCGATTTGGCATCCCACTGATCAGAAGTTCAGTGTCCGTTCCAGAAAAGCATTTCTGCAGAACATCTTGTGTCAGATTGATACTCATGCTTGACCACTTTGATATAAGATGTTAATGTGTTTGTGCAGGAAGCTGTGCGCGTTCTCTCTATGTTGCTTATCTTCATTGACTCAACTCATAAAATATGTGGTTAAAAGCTCCCCTGTGATCATAGTAAAGTCCATAAACACAGAGTCTATGCCTTAGCAAATAATTGCTCAGTTCCTGCTGTCACTTAAAACATATTTAAGGAGAGCCATCGTGGGCTCAGAAAAAAAGTGTCAGTCACACTGTGGTTAGAACTGCCGCCTCACAGGAAGAAAGTTCCTCCTTCAAACATCTGGTTAGCTGAGGCCTAATTCTCCCTGTCCATGTGCGGATTATCCCACACCTTCCTCCAACAATCTAACGGCATGCATGTTACGCTAACTGATGGTTCTGAAAAAGGAGAATGGAGAGTAACTACTGAGCCATTAGGGAACTGTCGTTTATCTCTCTGTGGATTTCCACAACTGAAACATAACATACGATGCAAACAAAAAACTCACCATTTTCTGGAACAGGTCCCCGACCACCAGCTCAAAGCCTCTGCATCTCATTTCTGTCTCATTACCAGGGCTGATCTCAATCTGGTCATAAGCACTCAAACGGGCCTTCAGACCTGAGTAAAAAGTTTGGTGCACGTCTCTGAGCTCAGGCACCTGGTAGAAAACGGTCTGGACCTGCTGGCTGGACAGAACTGGTTGAGAGGTCCCAGCTGAAGCCCGCAGAGCCTTCATGGGCTAGACAGCAAAATTAAAAAAAAATAAAAGTTGTGTTAAATGGCAGCCAGTGTGGGTGAGAAAGAAGAACAATGTGGTGTGCTGAAAAGAGAAATAGGCTGTGGTGAAGTGAGAAGGACATGAATGTGTGAAATGTGCAGTTCACATGTGATACATCTCGCAAAGCATTGCCTTTGGCACATGCATGCAAACCACCACTATAACCGGAAGAGCAAAAATGTTACATTTAGTCACTCAGTGATAAGAGTACAGTGGTGAGCTCACAACGCCACAAAACACAGCAGTCATGCTAAAGGATCAACCACACAATTTCATTTACTTTCTCACATCTTTTTTCTTGTCTTTTGTTAAATGAGTCGGAAACTGTAAGAATGGGGAAATGCGTGTAGCTGTTGTTATTAATAGCACTAAAAAGAGAAGGAAAAATAGATTCAGGCACTCATTATTGCGCCATCATTTCCTGACTTAATTTTGTTTGATAGCACTTATTGGCACTTGGTTGACCAACACACTCAGAGCAATGGGAAAGTCCAAGGAACTCAGTGAAACTCTGAGAAGGAGAACTGCAGATTTGCACAAGCTGGGAAGGTCTCTCTGAGACATTTCTGCACGACTGCAGATTCTAAGATCGTAAGTGCAAGTTACTTGGATGCGTCTCCTCTTTCTCAAGAAATGGAAGAAGATCCAAACAGTCAGACAAGAGGAAATTGGTTAGGATGCTCAGCAACAACCCACCAAAGCTCAAGCCTACAATAAACTGGAGACTACTGGAACCAGCCCAGTGTCATTACCGACGCGTAACATACCAATGATTTGTCACGTCCCAAGGCGTCCAATGGGAACGCGAAAGGTAACCTTCAGCGTTCCCATAGGACGCGGCGAGTTGTGGATGAAATCCAATAGAATGACGCTCCCGGCGGTAACAGACGTTCCAGCCGTGTATTCCAGCCCTAACCCAAACCTTAATCTTAATCCTAACCTTATCCCTAACCTTGACCACAATCTTAATGGTGTTAGGTAGTGTCTTCCAAAGCAACATATGCAGACTGAGTCCAAACAGTTCTCATGTTTCCTCCTTTTTCCAAACGCATAACATAGGATCGTGTTGGGTGGCCAAAAGCGTAACATACCGACGATTTGTCACATAGCATAATATGCTACACGTTGGGAGTGAGAACATGTTACTGTCCACAGTGAAGTGAGTTTTACATCAACGTGGACTGAGAAGGTGTCGACCAAGAAAGAAGACCTTGCTCCAAAACTGAATCCTTTAAGCTCAATTAAAATTTGCAGTAGTCCAGATGCGCAAGCCAAATGCCTTCTGGTGAAAAGTTTTGTGGTCAGACCATTTGGCCACAATAACAAGAAGAGTTTTTGGAGGAATAAAGATGAATTGAAACCTTAAAACACTGCACTAACTGTCAAGCATGGTGGTGGTAGTATCATGCCCTGAGGCTGTTTTGCTATCAGTGCTACTGGAATACCAGCCCAAGATTACCATGACATTCACATTTATGATGAGTGTATGTAAACTTCTGAGCACACCTGTCCTTTAGTTTACAAAAGAAAACAAGCAACGAGACACCGATGAGCGTTAAAAACTGTCTGCATTCTTTCAGCAAAACGATCCCCTTGTTCAGAGCCACGTAAGGCTAAGGTAACTTCTCGCACCTTGTGCTACATGTTTACTTTATACATGGGAGTGGTTTCAATAGTTTTATGAAAAGAAAAAGGGAAGCCTAATCCACAAAGGAGAACAATCTATCTACCACTAAAGAAGGAAGCTGAATAATCAAGACTTTGTTGCATGTGATTGCCGGACATGATCCTGTGTAACATGCTAAAAAAAGGTAATGTTAACTAACAAAGAACAGGCTTAAATCACTATAGTAAGTGTGGTAACAGTTGAACAACAAAGCAGAAGTGAAACACTAATAGTCTAATAGTTTTTATTGCTGTAAAATAATATTCAGTCCAGCGAACAAGTGATGACAATCTGTCTATGAATAACAAGAACAGAGAGCTAAATATAAGAACTGAGAAATGCAAATTTGCGCTTGTGTCTGTGTGTGTTGATCTTACCATCAACAGGGTGTCCAGCTCTCTGAGGTAAACCTCCTCGCTCTCCAGGATGCCTTTCAGCACCGTGAGCCTCCTCTCCAGCATTTCCTCCTTGCTGCATGTTGTCTGGATCACAGGTGTGCAGAGCATGAGAATACATCACAGCGCCCCCTCAGACTCAAGGTTATTGTCAAAGAGTTTTTACAAAATTTGTGATGCCAACCTCTGAAAAAGAGGCCACAGTTATCATCACCGCAGGACTTACAGGGTGAATCGGAACGTTGGACGTTCCTGTTAAAGGAGTCCCGTCGCTAAAGCAAGCGATGAAGAGCAAATTGAGCTGCAGCCCTTTTCTCATGAATCTCAGACGGGTTGTTGGAGTTTCACAGGTTTGTACAATGTTTTTAATTTGTTTTATGTTTTTGTGTATATGACGCGAGAGCTTCCTGAGATGTAACTGCCCCTCAAACATAAGTCAGATAAACATGGGAACCACACTAAAACTCTTTAAGGTACCTTTGTTCTAGATTTTGAAACACAAAGTTAGATTTCTCCTTGTTTGTCTTTCTGGGTGCTACCTGCAGTTGTGTGTTTTTAACCAACATAATAGCCAGAAAGCTCTATGTAGCAAAACTTGAAAACTTGGCTCTGCTTCACTCCGTCTACTTTCTGTTCTGTGTTGGTTGCTTTCAAATTTACTCACGTATAAAATGTGAGAATTATAGTGCTGAAAGGTTTTTATATGTACTTCCCACTAGGCCATTGATCCTTCTCCATTTTCATCATGAAAATACAAGTATTGCAAAACTAAATGCAGTCTAGAAGACAAACTCAAGAAGGTACAAAGAGTGTGCAGTGATACAAAACACTGGAGTCGTGAACTCACAGGGGTGTCAGGGAAGTCCACGCTCTCAGTGTTCAGCGGGGAGAGAAAACAGGACACTGCCTCCTCTGGGAAAACGTCCTCTTCCAAGACATCAGCTTCTTCTGCCACTGCAGCAGACACTGTTCAGTCAGAGGGAGAAAAGCTCACAATCTCTCACATCTACTTCTGTTTTTGTCTTTCTGTCTTTGAAAAAGTATTAATAGCAGAGCTTTTTTTAAATTGTTTTTTCTTCCCCCTCCCAGCAAACAAAACAAGAAAACGGCTGCAACATTCAGGTTAAATCTACTCTCACCTGGTATGTTCTGTGACTCCAGATATTGCACAGCCTCCTGGTAGACATCCATAGCCAAAAAACAAGTCCTCTCTGCGCGCCGGCTGAGTGTCGCGGTGTGCAGCATGTGAACGCACTCAGCTGGTGACACAAAACTTCCTCTTTCTTTTAACTGTGCACAAAAGGAGACTGTAGAGACCCGAGCATAACTTCCTGTGTGCGTGAAATAAGCTCATGAGAGCACGCAACTGACATTTTATACATTCTTACAGTTGCATGTTACTTCCTATCAGCGTAGTGTTTATATGTTGTACTTTAAAAAAAAAAAACACCTGAATATCAGATGAAAGTAGTTGAAGGAAAGTTGCCACACTAGTTTGAAGTAAGTTGAGCCAGAGTTTAGCTTGATCTACTCTCTATATCAGACCAACGAAACACCTTTTTTAAATACATATATGTATTTTGACCTAATTTCTGTTTTCAGCGTTGAAAGGAAGGACCTTTTGGATAAAGTAGAACACGTTTTTCACAATATTTTTTCAAAGATTTCTTTGGGGTCAGTTTGTTTTAGTTACGCATTTAGAAGTGTTATAAACGTGTATCACATATGCTGATAAAGTGTCAGCTCATAAAAACGCGTATCTGCAGTGGCAAAAGTCTTTCTCTGGTTTAGACTAAGCACTTTTTTGGAAATGGTGGCTGTGGGCCAAACAACTGTGGGTTAGTTCAGTTGGTGGTATTATTAAACCTTGAAGTTTTAGAGGTGTTATAGCAATTCACAAAGGATATTAGATTTAATGCGTCAGGGCAGCATGGTGGTGCAGTGGTTAGCACTGCTGCCTCACAAAAAGAAAGTCCGCGTTCAAACTCACGGGGGCCTCCTATGTGGAGTTTGAATGTTCGCCATAGCTTCCTCCCACAGCACAAAGAGGTGTGAAGGTTAAGTTGCTTGGCAGTTTTAACTAGGTCTGTCTCTTTGTGTTTGCCCTGCAGTGGACAGGCATCCTGTCCAGGATCAATCCCACCCTGGAGAGCCGTCCTACCCCACTGAACTTGATAAGTAGAAGTAAATAGATGTTAGATCACATGATGAAAGAATAACTCCATGTTCTTTCCCCATCTTAGCTACAAGTATACTATACACAATACTACATTTTCCTTCTTTTTTGAATAGAAAACATGTGTTTGGGAAGATTGATGTTTATGTTTGTTAGGTAACCATTTATCTAATTTCCCAAACATAAAATCGGAAGCACACACTAAAGTCTATGCACATTACAACAGCAAGACTGAAAACTGTGAGGTCTTTGTTAGGACACAGCTGATATAAAAAATAATAGTCAGCTGTTGACAGAGAGAATAAATTACTCAGAGTGCATTACTTTCAGACAAACATTAAAGTGCAAGTGTAAAGACGCACAAGCACCACATCACAACCACAACAAAAGTGCTCACCTGGGCCACAGCCGGTCTTCAGGCGCAAGTCTTGCCCCTAAAATTGAAGCAAACAGCAGGGAAGTATTTTTCTTGTTAAATTGTTTTCATCATTTAATGAGCGATCCATTCAGACAGCAGACGATGAGCAGTCTGAGATGTCTTAAGGAGAAGAAAAAGTGCAATTTCCACAGATTTCTTCTCCCACATTCATTAAGCCCAGTGTCACTACACATATATTTACAGATCACGGTTGAAAGGTGCACAACGCTCGCATGAAGAGTTGTTTTATGTTGCAATCCAGGCAGTTTTATTCATACGCTATGGTGAGCCGTGTGTTTGATACCCCTGCCCTGACTTAGATTGTTTTGGTGTGTTGTTAAGGTGGCCGAGTGACATCAGGAGGCCTGTTTTCTCTCCACAGATGGAATTTTAACTTCACCCCTCTGACTGAGCTGCAGAGTTTTCTGTACCTGTGGAACAATTCTCTGTTAGGTCACGTGCATTATAACCTGTCATTCTGCGACTCTGAGGATTTGGTTGAGCTTGTTCTGCGTCAGCCTCCAAACAGAGAAGCAGGAACAATCACTTTTGAGCTTGGTGAATGCAAAGACCCACAGCACCATAACACTGATTGAGTGGGAGGAGAAACCTTTTTTGTTTTACAGTTTTAATAAAGCACTTTGTTGATATTCCTATTTCAGTCTTTACTTTGACGCTTGTCTCACACGGTCTCTATACTGTCTTGTTTATTCTCAATGATGTTAAAGTTTCCACTCAGAGCGTATGAGGAAGAAGGTGGAGTGCCAGGCGTAAAGTAACGCAATGAGTGTGTTGAATGTGTCCCTACATAGATCAAGTAAAGCCTGTCATTTTCAGGGGTTTAATGCCTGCATGAAGAGGCAGGCAATACATGATCTGAACAGGGTGCTGACAGATTAATAAATAAGTAAATGTCTACGTTTTAACTCTTTGTCTAATGAGGAATCCTGGCAAAATCTAAAAGTTAGTTTCTAGTTCAGCAGAAGCAGGACGTGAATGTTTCAGTCTTCAGATAATAGACTGCACTGTGCAGTAAATTTCTGTTGGCTTTGTGCTTCAGACTCGGCTCCACAGCGACATCTAGTGGTTTGATATACTTAGCGCAACCCATTTACTCCAAGCACAAGTATGGGAACGTTGTTTATTTATTTTTCTATTCTATTCTATTTTCTATTATTATTTTCCTATGACTTGTAGTCAACCGTGACCAAGACAAGACCAAGACCAAGTCGAGATGAGACCTAGGCCGAGACAAAAAAGTCTTTAAACTGCAGCCAGATGCTGCTTCGTTTACGGGTGTCAGGCATATTTATGTGTTTTTGCTTTCGCACAGCCCTCCTCACCGCTGTCTACTGTCTCACTCACTGAGAGGACAGCCGCACGCTCCACTTGACTTTCGCGTCTCTCACGTTCTCTGTTTTTCACATAATGATATTATCCCATATCCTCGCATGTGATTGGCCACAATATGGATGGATTGGAGCATAGCTGAGCCACTGTGTGAGAGCTGAGCAGCGAAAGGAAATCAAGTGAGGGTAGAAATGACTGAAAGATTAATAGGCTCTATTTTGAGTTTTGTTCAAAAAAAGAATGACTTCATATAGGAAAAAATATATATCACATATGCAGTTTTTGTTTTATACAGTTGTCAGTCAGGCATCTAACTATGAAACAAATTACACTCCAAAAGACCCCAGGGTTCTGAAAAAATGACCCGGGCTAAAGTACTTTGGACCACTGAGAAACAGTCCAGTGCTGCTTCTCTGTAGCCCAGGTCAGGCACTTCTGCCGCTGTTTCTGGTTCAAAAGTGGCTTGACCTGGGGAATGCGGCACCTGTAGTCCATTTCCTGCACACGCCTGTACACGGTGGCTCTGGATGTTTCTACTCCAGACTCAGTCCACTGCTTCTGCAGGTCCCCCAAGGTCTGGAATCGGTCCTTGTCCACAATCTTCCTCAGTGTCCGGTCACCTCTTCTCGTTGTGCAGCGTTTTCTGCCACACTTTTTCCTTCCCACAGACTTCCCACTGAGGTGCCTTGATACAGCACTCTGGGAACAGCCTATTTGTTCAGAAATTTCTTTCTGTGTCTCCCTCTTGCTTGAGGGTGTCAATGATGGCCTTCTGGACAGCAGTCAGGTCGGCAGTCTTACCCATGATTGCGGTTTTGAGTAATGAACCAGGCTGGGAGTTTTTAAAAGCCTCAGGAATCTTTTGCAGGTGTTTAGAGTTAATTCGTTGATTCAGATGATTAGGTTAATAGCTCGTTTAGAGAACCTTTTCATGATATGCTAATTTTTTGAGATAGGAATTTTGGGTTTTCATGAGCTGTATGCCAAAATCATCAATATTAAAACAATGAAAGGCTTGAGCTACTTCAGTTGTGTGTAATGAATCTAAAATATATGAAAGTCTACTGTTTATCAGTACATTACAGAAAATAATAAACTTTATCACAATATGCTAATTTTTTGAGAAGGACCTGTATATATATTACAGGATATATTACAGCAGCTTGAACTCTGGGTCAAAGATTCAAGTTGCAGTTATTTATATTTCCTATCACCTAAAATCTTCACTCAAAGACAAGTACCTTTGACAGTGTATATACAGATGTATTATACATAAGAGACAAATATTGTTCGTTTAATATGCTGGCATTACATTACATTTGGCTCAATGCTTACATATATGTGTAAAAAGAAAATGTACGAGCTGTGAAAACTGTTTCTGATAGAATGAAGAGTAGACTGATATATTAAATATTCCTTTATTGGGTGAGAAAATCAGACCATGTCATAACTGACTGATGTCAGTTACTGACTGATGTCAGTTACTGACTGATGTCCCCCTGGTCCCAGCTCCTATATTTGCTCCACTTTTAACAGTAATACACAAAACTCTGGACTCAGACCTCTCTCTCCCACAGTCAACACAAAACCCGTCATAATCACAAACAGAGAGCGACAGAATTATTATTAAATCCAGTAACTCCAAAAACATTAATAACCTCCGGCCCCTTCAAAAATGTCAACATCCATTGAACTCTACTGTCCACCAGTCTCGATCAGTATGGCACTTTTAAATGTCCACTCTCTGTTGAACAAGTCTTTTATTATTAATGATTTAATTTTAGATAATAAACTTGACTGTTTATTTTTAACTGAAACATGGCTGGGTTCGGATGCACCAGTTGTTCTCACTGAGGCCTCCCCACCAAATTTTACTTTCTCTTTTTCTATTAGAAGTGGTAAGAGAGGTGGTGGGACTGCATCTTTAACCAACAACACACTCACCACCAAACACATTTTATTTGATCATTTTACCACTTTCGAATTCCATGCTATTGTTTTCAGCAGCCCTCCAGTTTTATCTGTCACAGTTTACAGACCACCTAAAGACAGCGCTGCTTTTATCAAGGAATTCTCAGAATTTTTAACAAACATACACTCAAAATATAACATGATAATTTTAACCGGTGATTTTAACCTGCACATAGATAATCCTTCTGACCCCGCAACAAAAGAATTCTTAAACATTCTTCACTGTTTGGATTTTACCCAGCACGTCACGCAGCCGACTCACAACAGAGGACACACTCTGGACCTGGTCATCACCCATGGGCTGTCCACCAGCGTGTCCTCTGTTGTTGACTTGGCTGTCTCTGACCACTACTGTGTGTTTTTTAACATCACCGGTTTTATTCAGCAGGAGACCTCGGTGCGAACTGTGAGGAGGCGCTATCTAACCTCTGAAGTGGCTGCAAATTTTACCAGGGTTTTAGACGAATGCCCCCCTGTGATTTTACCTGCACCCTGCGATTTTATTTTTAATCATTTCAACAGCAAACTGAAGAAAAGCCTTGACTCCGTTGCTCCACTCACCACCAAAAAGATTAACGTAAAACATGCATCACCCTGGAGAAACGAAGAAGTCAAAAAACTCAAAAGAAATTGCAGGGCAGCAGAAAGGAGATGGAGGAAAATAAAAATGCAATCAACCATCAAATATTTTGCGAGCAACTTAAAGTGTACAATAATACATTAAGGAACTCAAGAAATTCATACTTCGCCAAAATAATCAGTGTAACTGTTGGCATGATGACATTGTATATAATTTGGATTATTTCTTTATCTTGTCAAGATCCATGTCATGATTGTAAATTGTTTAAGCTGTACATTACTTTGTTTGGGTTTTGTAGTCAACGTTTTGGTGCTTTTATTTTGAAAGTCAAGTTCGCTTACAAGTTGCGCTAGTTTCCGTTTTGGGTAGAACGAAGAAAACACCTGTAAGCGCGCAGAAAGGATGGTTTTTATTGAAAGACATGTTAAGTGGACTTTGACTACACACGGTTAAACGGTTAAAGGAAACCTCAGAAGAACGGCGGCTAATTCCCTTTTTGCAGCATGCAGCCAACGAGGTATTTATTTATTTATTTATTTATCGTGTTTGTTGTACAGTGTTTTTACTGCTGTGTCTTATGCTGAGTTTTATTTTGTTAATGCTGTATAGTTTTCACGGTGGCTTTGGAGAGAAGTCTTCAAATAAACCAGTGACAGAAAACCACTTGCGTCTGCCTGTGCTTCGAGGGAATTATAATCAGTAATAACAAAAATAATCCCAAGGTCCTCTTTTCCACCATAGATCATTTATTTAACCCTGATTTTAACAGCTCCCAAAGAACCCCCACAGACTCACTCTGTGAGCAGTTTGCAGACAACTTCAGGGGAAAAGTCAGCGCCATCAGATCTGATATTTTATCTTCTCGTGATATGATTGTAAACATATCTGAGGGCTCGACTGTACCTGAGGAGACACTGGACAGCTTTGTCCTGGGTAATGCTGAGAACCTTCAGAAAGTTTTCTCCACAGTGAGACCCACCACATGTCTTTTAGATCCAATCCCCTCTTCACTCTTTAAAACACTTTATGGATTTTTTGAAGCTGAGCTTTTATACATGATGAATTGCTCTCTTCAGTTGGGTGTCTTCCCTGCTGCCTTTAAAACGGCGGTGGTGAGGCCCCTTCTGAAGAAGAGCAATTTGGATTGTAATGATTTTAATAACTACAGACCTGTATCCTACTTACCATTTTAAGTAAAATCTTAGAAAAACTTGTTTTTACTCAGATTAATGACTTTTTGAATGATAGACAGATCCTGGAGATATTTCAGTCTGGATTTAGGATGAACCACAGCACAGAGACGGCTCTCCTAAAGGTTTTAAATGATCTTAGATGTAACTGAGACGCCCAAAAGCTCTCAGTCCTGGTGCTGCTGGATCTAAGCGCAGCCTTTGATACAGTAGACCACGCTATTCTTTTACAGTTTTTTCTGATTGCTTAAGCACATTTTTTGTAACTATTGGCTAATTTTGCAAAACTCTTCACACAAATAAGAAAACCTGTCACCCAATAATCAAAACATTGTAGTTCTCTTGCAAAAGCAAACACAGCTAGATTAACTCTTCACACCTTCGTAAAAATGGTGTTTCCATATCAAACAGTACACACAAGCCATCATCTACTAAGCACACAATGCGCCAACTGCACACTGATGGTATGAATACAAAACACATCTGGCTTTTGCTTTCTCTGTGCACAAGGTAGGCTATGTCAGTTTGAGCTCATACTTCTGTCATAGATCCATAAACATAGAGGGATCCAAACTTCAAGTACTGGTGTTTATTCAAACACATCAAAACAAACACAAGTGTTTATTTCCAAGTATAGGATTATTTGCAATCGCCATAATGACTGTATGGGTTACTTGGTCTGCAGTGAACATGCTTCCTCTGCCCCCAGCATCTGGTCATCTAGCAATTCTGTAAAGTAACAATTTCAGTATTTTTACATCAATGGTATTGGTGTGTTTCTCATTGGCATATGGCAGTGCTACAAATCTTTGTGCGAAGTGACTGTACTAACCGATTCTCATTTCAAGATGTCCTTATGGTACTTGCTACAGTGTAGCGGCTCGAGTTAGGCTGGACCCGTTGGCCAGCTACCCTCAGGGTCATTCCACGGTTGATTACATGGTCCACTATTGTAGCTCTGATGTCATCAGCAATTCTATTTCTTACTCTTCCTACCCTTCCTCTCCCCCCTCCTCATCTTCCTCTCCCCCCTCCTCGTCTTCCTCTTGCTCCTCCTTGTCCTTGTCGTCCTCTTCATCCTACTTCTTCACCTCCACGTCCTCTTCCTCGGCCTCCTCTACTTCTCACTCTTTCTGCTCCCTCCATTGCACTCCGCACACACAGCTTACCTGTATTATAGTGCTTAGGCTGATTGCAAAGTGAACTAATTATCTAAAAAAGTTTTCACATGTGAAAGTGTGCCAGACAGTTGGCAAATTAGTGTTAATGATAGCCATACATGTGTATACTTTTGCTAGGAGTGTGTTGGAAATTCGGTAATTGAGTGTTGTGCAGTGAATTGTGCCTACAGTTTTGCAAAGTGTGTGTTACAAAATTGCAAACTGAGTGCAAAGCAGTTTTTGTGCTTTTAGTTTTGCAAACTCAGTGAGTGGTTTTGCTATAAGTCTGAATAGTTTTAGAGATTGTGCTACAGGAATCACAGTTAGGGTTTAAGCATTCAGAATAAACTGTAAACAGACTGAAACACATGGTGGGCCTCTCTGGTGCTGTACACAACTGGTTCACTTCCTATCTCTCTGACAGAACTTTTATGGTGAGTATGGATACATGCTCCTCTAAGATCCATAAAATGACATGTGGTGTGCCTCAAGGGTCGGTTCTAGGCCCTGTACTTTTTAATTTGTATATGCTCCCTCTTGGTGGTGTCATCAGGAGGCATGGAGTGAACTTTCACAGTTACGCTGATGACACACAGCTGTACATCTCCGTGTCTCCTGATGACACCAGACCAATGGATGCCCTTTTTAACTGTATTTTAGATATAAGATCTTGGATGGTAGAAAACTTTTTACAGCTTAACCAGGACAAAACTAAAGTTTTAATCATTGGTCCTGAGGCTCAGAGAGAGAAACTCTTGTCTAAATTAGAGGCATTTTCACTATGTCCTTCGCTACAAGTGAAAAATCTGGGTGTTATTTTTGACTCTGAGCTTGGTTTTATCCCACATATTAAACATGTAACCAAAATTGGATTTTATCATCTAAAAAATATAGCCAGAGTCCGCCCTATTCTCTCTCGGGCCAACACGGAGATGCTGATGCATGCTTTTATTACCAGTCGCATTGATTACTGTAATGCCCTGCTCTCTGGTCTCCCCAAAGATAATATTTCACCTTTACAACTTTTACAAAACTCTGCAGCTCGTGTGCTGACGAAGACCAGAGGGCGGGCCCACATTACACTGGTTTTAGAATCGCTGCACTGGCTCCCCGTGTGTTTCAGGATCGATTTTAAAGTTCTTTTATTGGCTTTTAAATGTCTTAATGGTCTTGGGCCTTCTTATCTCTCAGATCTGCTTTTACCATATGAACCCTCGCGGACCCTGAGGTCCTCTGGTACTGGCCTTTTGATTGTTCCTAAAGTCAGGACACATGCTCACGGAGAGGCAGCTTTTCAGTGGTATGGCCCTTGTCTGTGGAACAGCCTGCCGGAGGAGCTCAGGGCCGCAGAGAACGTACATGTTTTTAAGAACAGGCTCAAGACCCACCTTTTTAATTTAGCTTTCACCTAATGTTTATTTATTTTATGCTTATTTATCCTGTTATTCTATTTATATTATTAAATTGTGATTCATGTACCCGATGATTGGACAAAAGGCACCATTATCAAACTTCCAAAAAAAGGTGATTTGGGTGACTGTAACAACTGGCGGGGCATCACGTTGCTGTCGGTACCCGGGAAAGTGTTTTGCCTCGCTCTTTTGAATCGGCTACGACACGCTGTGAACGAACGATTGCGAGAAGAGCAGGCTGGGTTTCGGAGTGGCCGGTCATGATCATGATCATGATCATTGAACAAACATTGGAATACCAAAAGAAGATTTCTATTAATTTCATTGACTTCGAGAAGGCTTTTGACAGCGTCCACCGGCCGACTCTATGGGCTATCCTACGCCACTATGGAGTCCCTCAGCAGTTTGTAGATGCCTTTCGTTGTCTCTACTCCAACTCCCGTTGCTGCGTCTGGACGGATGACGGCTGCACAGCCTTCTTCAAGATCAATACTGGCGTCCGACAAGGATGCGTGCTATCCCCTTTCCTCTTCCTGTTGGTAATTGACTTCATCATGCGACGATCAGTTGACCAAGCTGGCATCGGTGTGCCCTGGCACGAAGCGCGTAATCTCACTGACTTGGACTTCGCAGATGACATCGCCCTGCTGGGCTCGACTCAGGAAGACCTCCAAAAGTTGACCGCGGCCCTGCAGAGGGAGGCAACGAAAGTTGGATTAAGAATCAGTGCCAAAAAAACCAAGGTACTCCGAGTTGGCTATGCACGTGCCCGCATTCCTGTCATGATCAACCAACAACGTGCTGAAGAGGTGGAGAATTTTACATATCTTGGCAGCATCATCTCGAATGACGGGGTCTCTGATCGGGATGTCGACGCCAGAGTAGGGAAGGCAGTTGGTGTCCTGCGACGTCTCCAACCTATTTGGAACTTGACCTCCCTGAATGTAAGGGTCAAGATCAGACTACTGAACTCTATAGTCTTCCCTACTGCACGTTACGCTAGTGAAACCTGGCGCTCAACAAGTGCAATTATTCAACACCTGAACGTGCTTCAACAACGTGGCTTGCGGCGAATCCTGAGAATTTCCTACCGGGACCGAATAACAAATGAGGAGGTCCTACGAAGAGCAGGCACCCGCCCATTAGCCGATGTTGTTGCAGAAAGGCGCTTTCGCTTTGCGGGACATATTTTACGCCTACCCCCTCATCGCCCAGCTAAGATTGCCATGACATGGCGTCCACGCACTGGCAAGCGAAAGCAAGGCCGACCAAAGATCACATGGCGTCGAACATTTATGGACGATCTGAGAACTGTCGACATTGCCTGGGACGAAGCTGAAGCAGTCGCTGCTGACCGACATCGATGGAGATCACTAGCTGCCCGATGCGCCGCTCGGCGTAGGAGGAACTAAGTACTAAAGTAAGTATTAAATTAGGTTTTACCTAATATTTATTGATTTTATTCTTATTTGTCTGTGAAGGTTCTCAGTCATCCAGGTCATCGTAGTCAAAGGAGCTTGCAAAGAAAAGCGTCTGGACTTCTTTAAGTTGCTTGAAGACGTTTCACCTCTCATCCGAGAAGCTTCTTCAGTTCTAAGGTCAAATGGTGGAGAGTCCCAGATATAAACCCAGTGGGAGTTTCCCCCCACAGAGGGACAAAAGGACCCCCTGATGATCCTCTAATCCACTGAGCCAAGGTGTGAAACTGGGTGTGGGTCCCAATCAGCCAGAGTTTCGGGTGAGTTCATTGTGAAACCTGGCCCCACCTTATCATGCGAATTCCTGAGGTCAGATGGCCCAGGATATGAGTGGGTGTTTTGAGATCCCTTCCCAGACACCTTAACGCCCACTCACATCCTGGGCCATCTGATCTCAGGAATTCGCATGATAAGGTGGGTGAAGAGGTGAAACGTCTTCAAGCAACTTAAAGAAGTCCAGACGCTTTTCTTTGCAAGCTCCTTTGACTTTTATTCTTATTCATTTTTTATCTTCTTACTCTATTTATATTCATATTGTATCCCATTCTTATTTATTTTATCTTTTAATCCTGTATATATCCTTATTGGGTCATATCTCCAGTATTTCCTTGGAGGGGGCTCTCTGCACCGGGGCTGTGATCGACCGTGGCTGCTGGGGCTCTGTGGGTCCTCTCAGCCTGGCTGGGGGGCTTCTTTGCCTCCCTCCTGCTGTGTGCCCAGCCTGGAGGCTGCGGTCTGTGACCGGCTCCCGGTGCAGACGGCTCCCTGTGATAGTGTTTCCTCACCTGGCTCATGTGTGCCCAGCCCAATTTTACTCTTTAAGTGTGTGTGTGTGTGTATGTGTGTGTGTGTATGTGTGTGTGTGTATGTGTGTGTGTGTGTGTGTGTGTGTGTGTGTGTGTGTGTGTGTGTGTGTGTGTGTGTGTGGGGGGGGGGATCGTTTATGTTAATGAGAGTGTGGGCAGTGAGTTGGAGGGCGGGGTGGGGTGCTTTTAACCATGTAAAGCACTTTGTGCTACATTTCTGTATGAAAAGTGCTTTATAAATAAAGATTGGTTGATTGATAACTGCTTTAAGTCACACAGAATAGATATCAGAGCCTTAAACAGGCTGACTTCTGCTAAATGGGTCAAACTGGGCAGAAAGTATACAAACACATAACATCCTTATAGAATATGATGTAACACTATAGATCAACTTACCTCAGAATATATAAAGCATATAAACAATTACAGCAATATCATGCAACGAACACAGCAGTGCTACTAATTTTTAGGTCCATTCTGCTGCTGATACATACTTTAGGTTTCTGAATATTAAACTTGTTGCTGCATTTCATAGTGTGTAACTTGAAGGCCCTGAGTACTTTCTCCTACACTGCAAACACTTGAATGATAAAATTATTTGAACATTACCTAATACCGTGGCTCAGGGGGTTGGGAAGCGTATCTGTAACCGGAAGGTTGCCGGTTCGATCCCTGGGCTGTCCTCTGTCCTGGTAGTTGTGTCCTTGGGCAAGACACTTTACCCTACTGCCTACTGGTGTTGGCCAGAGGGGCCGATGGTGCAATATGGCAGCCTCGCTTCTGTCAGTCTGCCCCAGGGCAGCTGTGGCTACAACTGTAGCTGCCTCCACCAGTGTGTGAGAGTGAATGAATAGTGGCATTGTAAAGCGCTATATAAATCCAATCCATTATTATTATTATTATTATTATTATTATTATTATTATTATTATTATTATTATTAATAAGACTGATTCAGGACAGACAATTAGTGATTTTAAACTTTTCTAGCAGTCCTTCACAAACAGGGAACAGTCTGTCTATTCTCTCCATCTGTCAGCTGCTGCTGGCTCTTCCTCCTCCTCTTCCTCACACACTGCTGAGTTTGTCCTGGTGGATCATCAGGGGTGCAAAGCCTCACAGATGATGTGCAGCAGTGGATCCCTCAGTCTGTCCTCACTCTGGACACTTGCAGTTGTCACACATGGAAATCAAATGTGTGATAAGCTGCAGGATTCAAACACAAGTGTAACTTATAAATACATGTTCATACTTTTATTCCACAATCAGAGAGAAAGAAACAGAGAGTGCAGGACAGACAGGTGACAGTCTCAGGTGTATACACTGCTACAAACAGGAGGATTTAGTGTTTGTGTTATTACGAGTGTTACACAAGAAGAGTTCCCAGATGGTACAGTGGACACATGTGTGACTCCTGTGATTAAAGCATCTTTCTTTCAGCTTAACGAGTGAACCGTCAGCTTGTTCAAACACACGTTAAAGTCCGTTTGGCTCAACACCACCGAACAGAGGCAGCAATATAACATAGCTAACATTAACAGTGCAGTGAATCCTGCTTGTGCCGTGATATTCAGGACTGCAAACCGAGCAGCATCACTGACTTTCAGCCTGTTGTGTTTGTGGATATATGACTGACTTAAATCATCCACAAAATCATCACATTCTCTGTAAGATTAAGGTCGACTATATATATATATACATATTGAAGTAAAGGCTTTAAAACCAAGTTAACGCTGAAAGTAAACATCACTAATGTCACATAACTTTGCCGGCTGGTGGCCAACAGTAATGTTTTAATGTTCCTCATTATTAAACATTCGCACATAAATAAGTGACATCATATTCAGTACTTACTTTCGACAGTTCACTCTTCAGTCGCTCCCTTCTGCTGTATTTTGCTGCAAAATTATCCACACCCTGCGCCGCGCTATGAATTGTGAGATATATGGGACCACGAAGCGTGCACTGGACCACGCTTGATATTTGGGGAAACCGACGGCGCATTTGGAGTATGCATTTGAAGTACACTTCGAATTGGGACAGCCGTCGTCGCGTGGCAGTGACATAATCGCACTCAAAATGCGTACTTCAAGTGTGCGGTCTCTTAATTGGGACACAGCCCATATGATCTAAACATGTCTATTGCTACCACTGACATCGCACTCGTACGCCATTGTCATGAGACACTCTCACAAACGAAATCACGGTTTAGTAACGCAGTAATACAGCGTCCTTATGGGAAGGTAACAGTAATCAAATTACTTTCTTGCAATAGTAATTTCCTACTTTAGTCATTACTTGAAAAATGGTAAATGGCCTGTATTTGTATAGCGCTTTACATAGTCCCTAAGGACCCCAAAGCGCTTTACACTACATTCACTCACCCATTCACACACTGGTGATGGCAAGCTTCCACAGCTGCCCTGGGGCGCACTGACAGAGGCGAGGTGCCGAACACTGGCGCCACCAGGCCCTCTGACCACCACCAGTAGGCAACGGGTGAAGTGTCTTGCCCAAAGACACGACGACCAAGACTGTCCGAGCCAAGGCTCGAACTGGCAACCTTCTGATTACAAGACGAACTGTCAACTCTTGAGCCACGATTGGCTGTAAACTGTAAACGGATCACAGTTACACGTTACTTTTAATGCGTTACTGCCGATCTCTGCATATGACGCATCTCTGCAGTCTCCTGATGTTGACACAGCTCTGAATACTGTAAAATAGACCCTGTGCACGAGAAAATGTTAACTTCCTGGTTTGAGACCGGATGTGGGGTTGTACATTTCCGGTAGCTTTACTTTGCGGCCAATCGCTACTGCGAAGATATACTCCAAAATCATGTCCAAAACTCAAAAACGGAAAGATCGCGTTAAGTTACAAAGAGCAGAAGGTGGGAACACTCACCACTGTTGTGTCATAAAAAATCTAATGATCAATTTTGACGTCTAAAGAGTTTAGATCGATCAGTTGTTTACATCACTCAACACAAGCAGAACTGCATCACTGCAGCAGAAGACACATCGTCCACATTCAGAAGCACATCTCTGTATACTGACTGGTCTTATGATTTAAACAGGCAAATGCTCAGCATTCAAACTACAGGTGAAGAATAGTCAAACCAGATGTTTCCCCGTTATGTCGATATGTGTTAACAAACCATGAAAAAAAGCCACACAAAAAATGAATGATTGCTGGTAACGGTTTCTATACATTAGTATTTAAGAAGGATATGTTGTGACTTACCTTCAAAATTACAGTGGTCCCTCGCTATAACATGGTTCACCTGTCACCTCGCTGGTTCGCAGATTTTTTAGTGCAAGTTCGCATGCTTTTTTTTTTTACATCACACTGTGTCCTGCGTCCTGATCACTGCAGACGATCTCCCCCGTGACGTCTCTCCTTTACAGTACAGAATTGCTGCATCGATCGCTAGCAGTGTGACTCTGAAGTGCAGTACTGTATGTCCATGATGTCCACGAAACGTTTTGCACTGTCAAAAAATAAAATTGGCTACTTGATTTCACCTATCGCTGGTTATTTTTAGAACATAACACCCGCGATAAACGAGGGACCACTGTTTACAGATACTGAGAACTATAACATTTGAATCCCTTTTCTCTTTTGCTCTGAGGCACGGGGAAAAAATATCGACAAGTCGATGAACATCATTTACAGACATATTGGGTAAATGCCCAAGACATCTATAGAAATGTAAATCGCCGCTTGATTCATTCATTTGCTTAAGTTGTTTTGGACCGTAAACAGGGCGCGAATAGGACACCGGAAGCAAAGCTCCCCACAGGAGTTTCCGCACCGGAAGTAGCATATGCTAATGTGCACATAGTCTATTATGAAGGGAAATAAATATAAAGGGTTTGTCGAAAACAAAGTCTGGATGTGCAGAAAGCTCCAGTTACCTCCAGTTAATGCATGAATGGACAATGATCATTCATCCAGTGGAGTTAACGGGCTGCTGTAAGTGTATCAAACCACTAGATGTCGCTGTTGTGCTGAGTCTGAAGTACAGACTGTACATGCATAAAGTAGCATAGAGAGTTTATACACTGAAGGCTAAAACACAGCAACTCACACTCAGATCTTCTGATGAGGATTAATCCGTGGCTTGAGACTGAATACAGCTAATGAAAGTAGTTATTTGATTAGAGAAATGAGGTCCTGGTTTTTCAAGCTGCCCTTACCCGCTTACTTTAGCTGTTTAGTGTGGAAGCACATTAGACAGTCATTATGGCAAGGGCATAGATTTGGCATGGACGGAAGGGACATGTCCCCACCAATATCCAGGGATTATTGAATTGTCATCACCAATAATTTGATCTCTTCGAGTAAAGAAAAACCAAACCGATAGAAATAAAAAAAAAAAGCGATCTGTCAACGTCTCATTCACCCAGCGGTGCAGAAAGGGTTAAATTGCGTACTGGAGTCCTATATCATGTGACAAATATGGCCAATGTGATTGGCTGTGCCTTTCGGGGAGCTCTGTTTAGTTTTAGCAGCGGCAATCAGTGTTGCCAATTTAGCGACTTTCTCGCTATATTTAGTGAGTTTTCAGACCCCTAAAAAAAGACGTGAAAGCGCGTATCGCTTTTACTCTCAACAAGCAGCGGGTGCTGTAACTCAGTCAGTTCTTCTTTTACTCTTATGCTGTTTTGTGGATCACAAGGTTTAAAACTACTTATAAACACACACACACAAAGTAACTCCACCAGAGTGCCAATTTCGGGTCATTTTTGCCGGTCCAAGCCCGGGTAAAGGAGCAGGGTTGGAATTGTGACATTAAAAAAACAATAATTGCTAAAAGAAATTTAATTTGTAGTTCTAAATAAACTCTAAATGCATGTAGGACGTTTTTACTCACTTTATGTCTCTTCCGCGATGTTATTTCTCTCTCCAACAACATAGGTTACAATTAGATTAGCATGACCAATTATGCAAATTTGGCGATGACGTCATTTAGCGACTTCTAGCGACTTTTAGGACAACCAATAGCGATTTTCGTTACTGAGAAGTTGGCAACACTGGCGGCAATCCTGCACTGTGAAGACCTGCAAGGAGGAGAGGAGGATGGCAGCAAAAAGAACCTGGATATAATAAAGTATTTTTCAAAGAAACCTGTAAGTGACTTAAAGTCAAGTTCACTCATAAAATCTGTCCATCATAACAACGTTACAGGCTATGCAAGGTAATACATGCCAACCCTCCCGTTTTTTCTTGGACAATCCCGAATTTCAGTGCCCCTCTTATTACTCTTTCTGGGTTGCAAAATATACTTTAAAAAAATTTTCAGGCGAGAATGTTGCTGTGCAAACTTCAAATATCTGAGCTGGGAAGAACAGCAAACTCCCGGCACATCGTTTTAGGCTTTGGCCCACATCAATCTAAAATTGTATGTAGCCATGAATAACGTGTTACCATGACCACCAGGAGAGACTGGACAGTATAGATGTAAAACAAATATGCCAGAAGTTTATCTCAGTTAATGAGAAGGCATGTGTTTGGCTCCTTCACATAGTGGACATCGAGTTGTTGTGTGGGACACCAGTAGTCCATGTCTGTTGCTGTAACAGTAGTTCATGTTTAGAGTAAAACATCTCAGCTCACTGACTTGATCGGGGCAATAGTGCCTAAAATGTTGCATAATTTTGCTAAGAGATCTGTTACTTTGTGGTAATCTTAGATGAGTAGTTTTATGGACAAAAACCACCAGGTCATTCAGTGTTCCCTTAGTGCTAATCAGTGTTGGGTAAGTTACTTTAAAATAGTAACTTAGTTACATTACTAGTTACTTCTCTCAAAAGTAACTCTGTTACTTCAAGTTACTCGTTACTTTCAAAGTAACTAGTTACTAGGGAAAGTAACTTTGGTTTTACTCAGAATTCTCTTGTTAATGTGTTTCTTCCATAACTTTGCCAGTCTTCTAGCTTGCTTACTTGCCACAAGTGCACTGTGCCACCTACCAATAGAAAGGAAAAGATAATGTGCATATTTCCACGAGAGAAATCCCACGCCTGGACCGTCATTGACTGCTGTCATGATTCTAGCCTACGTCACAGCGTCATGTGCGCCTTTTACATCCAACACAAAAACTGCAGTCGTGGTGCTTTGATTTTACTCAGAACTCGGAAATTCTGCCTTCTGAATAGGAAGATGTAGGTAACACCAGACTGAAGATGAGCTGCATACAGGGCTGGACTGGGAAAGAAAATTGGCCCGGGCATTTTGACTGGCCCACCATTATAGGAAAAATCATAAAGCCTTTGAATGAAAATAAACACTGTTGTGACAGTGATGTACACTGTTTTGATGGTATATATGCATCAATCTATCAATCGTTTGTTGTAAGATTCAGATAATTATTTTTTAAAAGCGAGACATTTTAAATTAGAATAAGAAAGAAAAATATTTCTTTGTGCCCCCCTTTCCCTGTTAATGCCCTACATGCCCCCCTGGCAACACTTTGCTAGAGCCGCACCTGCACAGTTACCAGCTGTCAGCTACCTAAAAAAGGATCCTGGTGTTATTTGTCTCTCAGAAACAGTTCATAACTTCCCTTCAACTCATTCATGTCACCTAAAAGGTAAACCTGTTTCTCCATCACAGGTCTGATGATTCAGTAAGGACATCTCCTGGTTTCATCTTCATGTTTCCCTCTCACCAGATAACCAAACCGACATCATGACCAGCAGCTTTTTTGCAGCTGTGGCTCCAGCAAACATCAGCTGATACTAGAAATTAATATTAAATAAATTCTAACAATAGCTGATCAAGCTTAAACGTGCCGCTGTTGTTTAGTGTGACATCGGCTGGTTTCCTCTTTTGGCGCAAAGTGGGCGATAAACAAACAAGAGAGAAAAGCCGATATGCTGATCATTGATCAGTTTTCATGATTGAAGTAGAAACGGGAGAGGGAGGGGGGAGAATGAAAGAAGAAGAGGCAGCTGTGCATCGAGTAACGACCCTATCTAAATCCCAGTAACGCGTTCCCGGTTTTGGCATAACTAGTTACCGTGCTCGTTACCACAATAATAACATAGTTACGGTAACGCGTTACTCCCAACACTGGTGCTAATGTATAAGAGATGTGTTTGTAGTATAACTGAAGTAATGTTGTTAAGTCCTTAAAGTCATATTCTTTTATTGTCATGACTGTATTTTAAGCTATTTTTATTTTTGTATGATATCTGATTTATATGGAATATGGTTGAAGTAAACTAAAGTATAAAATACTTAGTCATTTGTTTAATAGTAATTTAACATAATAATAAAAGCATATGTAGGCAAGTATATTTCTCCTGTTTTTTTTTTTTTTTTAAATCAAGAAGCAAAGACAAAAAGGAAAAAAACAAACAGGGCAGGTGTTTGGTGGTTGAATCATCCGTCCCCAACAATATCAAAACCAAATCTACGCCCTTGCATTATGGGATGTCATTTCACGGCTATTGAAAAACCAGGACGAAGTTTCAACAGGTGAAACGTGGAGACAAAAAAAACAAACAAAAAAAAAAACAAAAAACGACTGAAACTGGGAAAATGAAATAAATTCTTTATTATGTAAGTACACATAAAAACAGCGGTACAGAGTCATTTTCTTCTTCCGTTTCATTTGAGTTGGAGCACTGGAGGACTCGATGGTGCTGAACTGGTCAATGACGATAATCGCCGACTGCATCATCCCAAGTAGTTCGATTGCTGGCGAGGTGCACGTCCGGTTATACAGCGTTTGGTTACGATGCAGATTTCCCGCTGAAGCATATTTGGGTCATTTGCGTTCACCTGTCAGGCCCTGAGAGAAAAGGTGTGATTTCCCGTGTTTGCGTCTCTTTGGATATCGACGGTTATCACATGATTACCGTGCTGAATGGTCAGAGTGAGAGAATGGAGCGTAATACCGCGCATTACCAAGCCGAGAATGTGTCCACAGGTAAAGACAACTCTGCGGCTCAGGCCGAAGAATGAGGTGAAAGCCCGTGAAAGTGGAAAGAGCGCACGGTTACTGCTTTCACCGAATCGACGCAGCTGTAAAGTTGAGTTTGGCATGTTTCTCTCAGAGCACCGAGCCTACTGATGATGATATCAGGTATTTGGTTATTGGTCGCGGTACGCAGGTCTCCGCTGGTGCTCCCCGGGGCGATGGCGTTACAGCAACCCAGCTGTGGTTAGAGCCGCGCGCTCACACTGACGATGAGTTTCGTAGCACGTTATGATGTGACGCCCGGTGCGGTCAGCAGCTCGGGTCGGTCTAAAGCCGCTCACACAAGAGCTTTGTATTTAACTGAAATCAGTTAAATGCTCGTGACGAACGAACGCTTCGCGCAGCTCTGTAGCTCGATGCCAACGGACGCTCGGTGCGGAAATGGTGCGCTCACAGCTCCTGTGTATTACCGCCGGAGATCCTTAACAAGCCGCCGTCGCTGCTGTTGTCGTCGCCGCCGCTCAGCTACGCGCGATACCGATAACCACTTGCCGCGGCACTTAGAGACTCCTGCTTCGTTCCAAACGCCGGCAGTCTTGCAGTTCCTCTTTCTCCAGTCGCCGTCCTCTTCCTGATAATGGGCCGTTTCAGTGGTGCTTTTATGACGGTGCTGCCCACCGCGATCAGGGGCGGAGCGTGGGGGTGGCTTACTGGGCTTAAGCCCGGGTTGTTTTGTCAGAAGCCGGGGTCTTTTGGAGTGCAATTTTTCATAGTTAGATGCCTGGCTGACACTGTATAAAACAAGAAGTACACACAATATTCGAAGCACATAGTGCACACTGTGGGAATTTACGACTGTGCGTGAATCCCCCCTGATATTGGTATGATCCAAGCTCAGGCACTAAGCGACTGAGCGAGGGGGCGGGGCAGCTGCTGCCAGCAGTGAGTGCGCTGTTGGAGAAACCGAGCCAGCCATACTAAGGAGAGCTTAAGTTTGACCAGGTACCAAAGAAAATCATTCGTACTGTACAAATAATGTAAATATGACGGTGAATCACGAAAGACTGATATCAAACTGATCACTTGACCCATATTACGTTACTTGCTCTTCGAGTGAATCAACAAATGGCGAAATGAAAAGCCGAACAAATGCTATTTTTTTTAGAGTCTTAGCTTACGTGTGTTTATTTCATATTTTCAGTTCTTACCCTCCCCGACTAAATCGGTTTCAGTTATGTACTGAAACATAAGAATGGACATTAGAGGGTTCTTTCAAAGAAAAAACTCAGGTAAATGTTATTTTATATATTATGCTTTGCATGTTGTTCAGTATATTTCTATGCAAAACAAGAGGGATTTCAGTACACAGCAAGATATTCACATTTGTAACCAGATATTTACATACACTTTGGGAAGAAAACATAAAACATTTTTACTGTACAACATCAATTTAGAGTAAACTTTTGTTTTAGATAAATATTGAAATATATTTTGAATTAGTTAAATGTCAGAATAAAGAGAGACAGAGCTGTCTATTTATTATCACTTTCATCATATTAAGGAGTACATGTACACTAAGTTTATTGTTAATTAATAAGAAACTCCAGACGATTCCATTCTGAGCTGAAGAAGCTTCTGATAGGTTAGTAGAGTCCATGTGAGTAAACTGGTGGCACACCTGTGGATGCATATAAGGCAAAACACAGAGCCTGTTTCTTTGACATGGGAAAACCAAGAGATGTCAACCAAAACACCAGAAAAAGAACCGTGGAGCTCCATAAGTGTGGCTCAGTTTTGAGTACAATTTGGTGACATTTGCAATTAAGAAATACAGACAGTTTCTCTCTTTACTCTTAAAGTTAACAAATATGTTTTTTATATTTATCAATCTAAAAAAAAATAAACATTTAGTCTGATTTGATGTTACAATTAAAAAAGTGTTTGTGTTTTTATCTGAAGAGTTTGTAAATATCTGTATATTTGATGATTGTCAGCACAAAGAGGGAGAGAGAGGAACAGAGAGAGGAACAGAGGGAGAGAGAGGAGAATGAGGACAGAACAGAGATGAACAAGAGCAGGTGACACACATGTTAGTCAAATGGTCGTTTACCAAAAGTATCACCGTATCATAGGTACTCATGTATCTCGTACCTAGTGTTTCTTTTTAGGTTTGCTATTTTTCAAATTCTATATTTATTAAGTTTTGCAGGCTTGTTTGCACAACAAGGCTAAATAATTATATAAACTTTTCTCAATCTAAATATTGTACTTTGGTAAAATTAAAAAATAAGTGTAGTGCAGGTCTATGATGATTTTTAGTGCTACTATCATCTAGTTCTGATTGTGGTTCTGTCTTGGTTAAGTCCTCAGTAGTCCTGATTTTGAACTGTTGTAGTCCTGTTTTAATTCTGGATCAGTTCTGGGTCTGGTTGAATTGGTGTTTAGTCCTCGTGTCTTGATACAGGCCCGACTTTGTTCTGCCTTGCTGCTTAATTAAAAAACTAGCTTAAGGTGTCCTGCATGTGTGATATATATTTTTCCCTTTATGAAGTCATTCTTTTTTGAACAAAACTCAAAACAGAGCCTATTAATCTTTCAGTCATTTCTACCCCCCCCCCCAAAAAAAAAAAAAAAAAATCCCACATGCATACTACCCTTTGGGCTAAGCCCCGGGTGTTTCAAATGTCTGGCTCCGCCTCTTACCACGATCATGGTTATTTTTGGCTCTGTAACTGTTTGATTGTTTGTTTCTTATCCCTGTGTGATCTGCTGAAAATCAACACAGTTTGACAAGACAGCGACATTTTACACTCATTTGATACACTTTTATTGTAATATCCCAGCATGCTACACAATACAGCAACCGGTGTGACACCTCCCCTTTTCTTCAAGATCACTTTACAACTGCTAAGAAAACAAAGGACCGTAAGTCCACACTTGACTTGTAAAATATGTTATTTGAATGCTTCTTCTGGTTACTAAAGGTTTATCCAATCATACATTATGTGTTTAACCCTTACTGGGGTCAAAAATGACCCCACGTGTTGTTTTTCTTCAAAATCTTTAAAATGAAAAGTTGTAATATATTCACCTTCCAGGTATTCCTCATAAAACATGTTTGGGACATGAGGCCATTTGCATTTTTATTTATTTTTTCATTATTTTTAAAAAAATGACAGTTTCTGTATCACTACCCTACTCTTCCACAAATGAGGTCAAAAATGGCTCCAAGCAGTTCCTATGCAATCTTCTATGAACCTTTAATTCTTAGCAACTCAGACCGTCCCACACATCTGATGTCAGCAGTCTCACCAGTGGTCAGCCACTATGTCAATTTGCTATTTCTTGCGGTTTGATGACAAGAGGACTGCTTTCTGCTACACATGGGACCTGTTCCTGATCAACTGCAGACAGAAATTCATCCCCAGTGATTGTGTTACAGTGGATGAACAACTCGTGCCTTTCAGTGGTAGGACTCAGCTTCTGCAGTATATGCCGAGTAAGCCCACCAAATACGGCTTAAAAATCTTCTGGGATTGTAATGCACACACCCCATATGTAATTGATGGGGTCGTGTACCTACGGAGACAACCAGGGAAAGACATCGAGAAGAATCTAGGGGAAAACATTGTCTGTCAGTTGTGTAGTGGATTCAGACACACAGGTTGCAACATCACCATCTGACAACTTCTTCACCAGTGTGCCTCTTGCAGAGCATCTCCTGGAGAAGGGTCTAACTATTGAGGAAACTTTGCGACAAAACAAGTCAGACATATATATATATATATATATATATATATATATATATATATATATATATATATATATATATATATATATATATATATATTTAAAAAAAAAAACACCCAGCACGCCCCTGCGGGCGGTTTATCCTTCAAGCTCGGGTCCTCTACCAGAGGCCTGGGAGCTTGAGGGTCCTGCGCAGTATCTTAGCTGTTCCCAGGACTGCGCTCTTCTGGACAGAGATCTCCGATGTTGTTCCCGGGATCTGCTGGAGCCACTCGCCTAGCTTGGGAGTCACCGCACCTAGTGCTCCGATTACCACGGGGACCACCGTTACCTTCACCCTCCACATCCTCTCGAGCTCTTCTCTGAGCCCTTGGTATTTCTCCAGCTTCTCGTGTTCCTTCTTCCTGATATTGCTGTCATTCGGAACCGCTACATCGATCACTACGGCCGCCTTCTTCTGTTTGTCTACCACCACTATGTCCGGTTGGTTAGCCACCACCATTTTGTCCGTCTGTATCTGGAAGTCCCACAGGATCTTAGCTCGGTCATTCTCCACCACCCTTGGGGGCATCTCCCATTTTGACCTCGGGACTTCCAGGTTATACTCGGCACAGATGTTCCTGTACACTATGCCGGCCACTTGGTTATGGCGTTCCATGTATGCCTTGCCTGCTAGCATCTTGCACCCTGCTGTTATGTGCTGGATTGTCTCTGGGGCATCTTTACACAGCCTGCACCTGGGGTCTTGCCTGGTGTGATAGACCCCAGCCTCTATGGATCTTGTGCTCAGAGCTTGTTCTTGTGCTGCCATGATTAGTGCCTCTGTGCTGTCTTTCAGTCCAGCTTTGTCCAGCCATTGGTAGGATTTCTGGATATCAGCCACCTCCTCTATCTGCCGGTGGTACATACCGTGCAGGGGCCTGTCCTTCCATGATGGTTCCTCGTCTCCCTCCTCTTTCTTGGGTTTCTGCTGCCTGAGGTATTCACTGAGTACTCGGTCAGTTGGGGCCATCTTCCCAATGTATTCTTGGATGTTCCTTGTCTCATCCTGGACTGTGGTGCTGACACTCACCAGTCCCCGGCCCCCTTCCTTCCGCTTAGCGTACAGCCTCAGGGTGCTGGACTTGGGGTGAAACCCTCCATGCATGGTAAGGAGCTTTCTTGTCTTTATGTCAGTGGCTTCTATCTCCTCCTTTGGCCAGCCTATTACCCCAGCAGGGTACCTGATCACGGGCAGGGCGTACGTGTTGATGGCCCGGATCTTGTTCTTACCATTCAGCTGACTCCTCAGGACTTGCCTGACCCTCTGCAGGTACTTGGTGGTTGCAGCCTTTCTAGCGGCCTCTTCATGGTTCCCATTTGCCTGCGGGATCCCCAGGTACTTGTAACTGTCCTCTATGTCTGCAATGTTGCCTTCTGGTAGTTCAATCCCCTCAGTTCTGACTACCTTCCCTCTCTTTGTTACCATCCGACTACACTTCTCCAGTCCGAACGACATTCCAATGTCATTGCTGTATAGCCTGGTAGTGTGGATCAGTGAATCGATGTCTCGTTCACTCTTGGCATACAGCTTGATGTCATCCATGTACAGGAGGTGGCTGACAACTGCTCCGTTCCGTAGTCGATATCCGTAGCCAGTCTTGTTAATGATCTCACTGAGGGGGTTCAGGCCTATGCAGAACAGCAGTGGGGACAGAGCATCTCCTTGGTAGATCCCGCACTTGATGGTGACTTGTGCTATGGGCTTGGAGTTGGCCTCTAGTGTTGTACGCCACATCCCCATTGAGTTCCTGATGAAGGCTCTTAGGGTCCCATTGATCTTGTACAATTCTAGGCATTCCAGTATCCAGCTGTGGGGCATTGAGTCATAGGCCTTCTTGTAATCAATCCAGGCAGTGCACAGGTTGGTCAGTCTGGTCTTGCAGTCTCGGCTGATTGTTCTGTCTACCAGTAGCTGGTGTTTTGCGCCTCTGGTATTCTTGCCAATTTCTTTCTGTGTCCCGCTCATGTATTGACCCATGTGCCTGTTCATCTTAGCCGATATGATGCCTGACAGGAGCTTCCATGTAGTACTGAGGCAGGTTATTGGTCGGTAGTTGGAGGGGACCGGTCCCTTCTTGGGGTCCTTGGGGATCAGGACCGTCCGGCCTTCAGTTAGCCATTCCGGGTGTCTCTCGTTAACTAGCAGCTGGTTCATTTGTGCTGCCAGACGCTCGTGGAGTGCAGTCAGCTTCTTCAGCCAGTAGGCGTGAACCATGTCGGGCCCTGGTGCTGTCCAACTCTTCATACTGGAGACCCTTTCTTGGATATCTGCCACTGTGATGGTTACTGGACCCTGTTCAGGGAGGTCGCTGTGGTCTGCCCTCAGATCCTCTAGCCACTGAGCATTGCCGTTATGGGTTGCATCCTTCTCCCATATGCTCTTCCAGTATTGCTCCGTCTCCAGCCTTGGTGGTGCTGTTCTCTTATTGTTCCCTTGCCACTGAGAGTACACCTTTGCTGGTTCTGTGGAGAACAGCTGGTTTATTCTCCTGCCTTCTATCTCTCTGGTGTACCTCCTCAGGCGGCTGGCCAAGGCTGTGAGTCTTTGCTTGGCATCCCCTAACTGTCGGTTTTTAGGGATTTAAATGTGTAACAAATACACCCCCATGACCTGATAACTTTGTGTGGTTGTGAGCACAGCTATAACTGCTTTCATGGGTTCGTGGGTTTCCCTGAACTTTCAGAGGTTTTGTGGGTTTAGTTGGAAGCTTTTTCTTTGTGCTTTGTGAGAAGTTTACATGTGATTAAAATCTAATGATGAGCTTGTTAAGCAGAGTGGTGCTAGATCAGGTATCTTGGTGGAGAACAGTATTGTCTTTACCTGACTGAAACGCACAGCTGAACACAATCTTGGGTCTTTTCTTTACAATATAAAGCAATTATTATGATCTGTCACTATGACATGTGATAAATAAAATTAAAATAAGCTGAATCCAACTTAGAAGTCAAGGGTGAGTTGTCAAAACTTGAAGAGGTGAGTGTTCATGATCCAAAATGCACACTCATTGGAAGGTGAGGTTAAACTGAAAATGAACCATTTATTTGGACGATGAGCAAATGAAAAATGCAAGAATGTAAAGGGGATCCGAAAAAACTAACCAAAACCTATACTAGAAAAAAAACATACTAGAAATATTAGAGAGCTGAGAGTGAGGAGACATGAGGGGATGCTAATTAACACAGAGGCAAGGACTCAAATATTCAGACTTGACACAAAGACAGAAAGGTTTGTCTTAACCTGAGCAAAAAAGATGAATATTTTTTTATTTCAGCAAAAGTTCAGAAAGATTACAATAACTGTGAGCATGTGAAATTACACAGATTTTTCTGGCCAGAGTAAACAAACGTTCTCAATTATATTTTATACCCAACATGCTGCCAAAGCTAAAAAAAAATCTTGATTCTACATATTGCACTGAACCACACGAGCACAGGAACTTAGAAATTCTTGTTGTGGCGATGAAAAAGCAGCTCGTGTGTCAGGCTAAATTCTTTGTTTTTGCCTAATACTGTAGAAGCAGAAATCAACTTTTCATATTTATTGTGTCATCTCAAAATTATACCAAATAACTTTGTCATATTCACCCAACAAACAGCCAAAATGGTTACATACTGTCCTCTGACAACTTGAGTGGTGACCATCATTGAGATGGTGAGCTACAGGCCGTTCCTGATCTTCACCTCGCGATGCATCTGGCACCAGAAACACATGTAACAGCAAAGTGCTTTACACCAGTCATCACAGCACGAGCCCTGCAGGATGGAGAAGAGGAAGAGGAGAAGAGTGAGAGACAAGAATGAAGCACAATCGCACAATTCATAGCAATGGCCCATCCAACTATTCATGAAAACTAAGTACGCAGATGATTTAAATTTTAATTATAATTGAATAATTAAGAGGGAGGGTCAAGGCGCTAACACGTTAATGCTAATGCGCCTTGCACGGGGCAATCCACATTAACTCGCTAACGCTGACAGGACTAATATATATATTAGTCCTGTCAGCGTTAGCGAGTTAAAACCGCATTAATGTGACAAATCTCCGTTAGCGAGTAAGCGAGGACCCATTTATGCTGTCTTGTTCCAGGAGCCCACTTCTTATCAGGGTGTCCTGGTTCCTCAACACCTCACACGGCCTTTGTTATAGGTTATCTCTCCTCAGTTTAGTTTTTAGCTAACAATAATAACCTTGACCCTCCCCCACTCCCAGCCTTACATAGATCCCATAGCGCTCTCTGATGGACTTGCGGAGCAAAGACGACACCACGCAGCATACATCCAGGACTGGGAGGCAGCAACAACAGCCGTGCTTGTTGGCTGTATCACACTGCATGCAGGGAAAACACCAAAGGGCACAGCAACCTTGACGAAAGAAGAAGAATATGCAGAAACACGTTTACTTCACTTTGAATAAGTTGTCCTTTCATTACTGGCTTGTGCATCCTGTGTTTTATATGCTGACTTCAGCCCCAACTTTAGATCCTCAGATACTCAAGACTCTCTGAATAAAAGTCTGTGGAGAGTGTTAATGCAAAAACCACTACTGTTTATAGAGTTTGCTAGATTAACTTACAAGTGCCCATATCACTGAAGCAATCACAGAGGCCAGTGCTCCACTCCCCATGGTTTAGATTAGTGGTGGTGACCGTCACTACCTGGGTGGGCTGCTGGTAGACGGCCATTTCTGGAGGAAAGAGGGTAGAAATGGAGACGCATTGAAGGGTTATAGTGGTTGTTGCTTCTGTGTACGGAGAAATCAAATATGAAAAAGATAACAGCTGGTTTGAGATATTACTGTCCATAGTGTGGATATTTTTACATTTCCTTATTAGTGTAAATCACTGCAAAAACCTTTGACACTAAAATTATGAGTATATCTTTTAAAACTCATGAACTCAGTTTATAAACTGCATTCACCTTGATCCAGGGGAACGTCTTGGTGTTCCCCCAGATCAGCTGAAGAAGGTGGGTGGGGAGAGAAAGATCTGGGCATCCTCCATTAGGCTGCTGCCCTGATGACCTGACCCCAGACAAACAGAAGGCGATGGATGGATGCTTGGATGGATGACAAGAAAATCCTAGTGTCACGGTTCTGGGTCATTCTGACCCAGGATTCTGAGTTCTTATGTTTTCGTTTAATTTTGCATTATGGATTGTTTTCTGATTCTCTTGTTGTGCTTTGTTGATTATTATTATAAATCTATGTTTCACTTTATTCTGGTTTAAGGTTTAGTTCTGTGCTTAGCCTTTGCCCGTGTGTTCCCTCTGTGTAAAGTCCGTGTTTCTTAGTCTGCGTCTTTGTGAATTGTTTCCTGTTTTATTTTGAAGGGTTATGTCTTATGTCAGCGTTACCTAGCGTCCCTCCCCCTTTCTCATTAGGTCTCATTCCTCCCAGCTGTATTCCCCTCCTGTCTCTAATTCCTTGATGACTTCCTCAGTGTATTTAAGCCCTATGTTTCTTTGTGTCAGTGTTGTGTCGTACCCTCAGATTGGCCTGTGTGTTTCTGTTCTCAGCGTTCATGGTTCAGTTTAAGTTTTGTTCCGTTTTGTGACTTGGCCTGCAATAAAGCAGTGGACTTTGGATTCCGCCTCCACGAATCTGCATATTGGGTCCTTTATCCTGCCTGCCTGCAGACAGCCTTGACACCTAGATTGAATTGCATTTAACTAACTTGTATCCAAAAAATATATGGAAACATGAAAAGTTTTAGCTAGCTTCCAGCTGTCTCATCGTTGTTTATTTCTTCAGCAGACTTTACATGTGTCTATAGCATCCCTAAAAGGTTGATGTATTTCAGTAACACAGGGGCTAACATGTTTGCCAGGTCCTCTGGGCTGTAACAAGGATCTAGGATTTTTACATCAGGCTACAAGATGTCTGATGTAAAAAATGTTGCCAAACCAAAAATGTTATTATTAACATCACTGGAATATTGTTGTGATGGCCAAACCCGTGGCCACACTCTAAAGTCGGTAACTTTTGTATTTTCATTCTTCATTTTGAACATAGTAATACATTTTAGTTGCCAATAACTTCATTGATTGGTTTGGATACATTTGTTCTATTTGTAAGCGCGCACATTTAGTTTACTTATGTATTCATTAGTGATGGGACGTTCTGTATCGAGGCTTCGGAGCGTGTGTCGAGTAATGGAGGGGGCGTTTCCGCGAAGCGCGTATCGAGGCTTGCTTCATTTATGGGAGGAGCTGAAAATGATGACGTCCGAAGCCTCGCTGCCTGGCTGTACCACGTGACTGGTTCAGGAAGCGGTTCGAACTTTGCCGCGAGATATGACAGCGATATAAACCCCTCAGACTTCATTCTAAATGTGGGTGTTTGATGGAGAGTTGCGGTTAGTGAGAGTTTGGAGACCGTTTGGAGGTTTATGAGAGTGAGGAAAGTCAGGAGAGAATGGAGCCAGCTAAGAAGAGGAGGCTGTCCTCCCCTGTGTGGGAACATTTTGATCTTATTCCTCCCAACAAGGTATGTAAATTTCTACAGAAGATGTATTTTCATGATACTGATGGTGCAATACAATTTATGTTGAGCTGTCTTGACTTTTGTACAAGGTGAAGTGTTTGCTATGTGCCAGGGAGCTGGGATATAACAGCAACACCTCATCCATGCTTAGGCACTACAGAGCTTTGCATGAGAATAAGAGGAACACCGATTGTGGAGCAAGACCAGGTGAGCCATCAAATGCAATGATAATATAGGATGCAGTAATGTTACTAAATGATATAACAATATTATACAACTGTTATAAGTTACGTGTGTGATATTTATATTTGTGCTTTATCTTTATTGTCTTTCCTCAGGAGAACAATCTCAAATAGATGAAGACCTGGTCAGCATGGTGATTGAGGACTCACAGCCATTTAGCATTGTGGAGGACAAAGGATTCAAAAGATTTGTTAAATCGTTAAATCCTAGCTATGTTCTCCCCACTAAAAAGGTCATAAAAGCAGTGAAAATTTAGTTTTTACAGAATAAAATGTGAACAGGCAGGACTGAGGCTCAAAGCCTCAGTGTGTAGCTGTCCATACCTCAACGTTACAAAAGCACAACTACTGTCCACACCCCAACCACACCTCACCTCACAGTAAATGATCATTTCCATTTCAAGCATTTCCAAATAATCATTTCCCATACTGCCACTATAAATATACACAGTATACTGCCATCACTACAATATACATGTTTTACACACTCCTTTTGTTGTTGACATTTACAGGCTGTGTGCAAAATGCCACACTCTTCAAATTCATGCCAGCTATTATTTTTACGTCCAGTAGGTGTCCTGCTAGAGCAAATGAAGCTTCATGAAGCTTCGCGTTGGGGTGAACCAATTGGATGAAAAGCTTCAGTGCTTCATGGGGCTTCATCTGCCCATCACTAGTATTCATACTACTTAATTTCTTTGCTTTCTGACTAACTTTTGTCTTTTTATTTCTTACCTGCCATCATCCCTGGGCGTTGCTGGACAAAAAATGGTAACCAGGGTTTGAAACCATTAAATACAAAGGAAGATAATTGGACCACACCACCACTTCCTGCTGAAGGGGGGAATGTGTGTTTTCTTTACTTTAAAAACAAAGTATTTGTATTTAATTAAATATTTGAGTTTAGGGTTTAATGGGGGTTTTGATTTTCTTCTTTAGTGTTTAGTTTATTAACAAACCAGATTGTACTGCATCGTTTGTGATTTATGATTGTGTTTTGTTTGTTACCCCTCATGTGTCACAATGGTCTGATCAGCCATTATATATACCCTTGTATGTCATTTCATGTTTATAGTGATGGCCAAATGAAGCTTTCCGAAGCACTGAAGCTTGTATTGAAAAACGGTTCATTACTCGAAGCTTTTCAACACAGTCCTCTTCGGTGACATCTGGTGGTGAAAATTTTGAAGAGCAGCTTGAATCTGCAAAATAAAACGGACTGCTCAATTATCACTGCTCACTCAAGAGTGGAGTTCTCTCTGATATTGGGCCACCGTTCCGTTGCTTTGAACATGTAATTGGTTTTGTTTTCTCGATTGGGGGGCTGAAAAAAATGTAATGCGTATTTGCGTAATACATTTTGATCAATAAACTTTCCCTATTTAAACATGCACTATGGTGGCCTTTCTTTGCTCATAACTCCTTGATGTTGGTAAATACAATAAGTGAGCAATATATATAATATACATATGATAATGCACAGCACATTATGGAGTATGCCCCTGCTGTGAAGTCCTGCCTCCATCTACTTGTCGTTTAATCACTGGACAGCTGGACAGGTTCATACAAAATATTAGATGAGGCCAATTCCTATACATATTTTTGACCTAGGGGTGGGATTGATTGTGAACTGGAAAGGGAAAATGCTTAGGGAGCTGAGTACGGCTGCATCGTCACTGATTTGTAGAATCATTTTGATTCGATACAGGATCCGATTCAATTTGATTGGAATCTGGAAAGTTTTGCCTCAGTCAGAAATATTACAATTCTGATCATTTAACAGTATATATCCATAATTTCGTATCTATTAAAAGAAAGCTGACACATGTGAGACTTAATTAGAGATGTAAACAGAGAGTTATGAAACCTGCAGCTGCAGAAGCCAGCGGGGGAAAAAAGAGGCAAACACAGCGCGGACCCGACGACGCACCAAAATCTGACTCTGACGCGTCGGGTCCGCGCTCTGTGTTTACGTTTGTATGCAGAATCCGTAAACCTGCTCGCAGTTACTGTTTTAGCTGCATGGTGTTTGACGACATGTTGTGAGGTTTAACCTGAGATGCTGGCGTTTCAGGCATAATAACGTTAATTTACAAATCGACACGGGATTTTAATGAATCAATATCACTTTATTCAATTTAGCATGGATTGTAATCAGAAAGGCGATAATCAAAACCCACCCCTAATCAAGAACTTGCAAAGTAAAAACATGATCTATGTAAGGTAGCCCTTTTGTTATTTACATTTAAAAAGAGGATTAGTGTTACTGTGCGCTGGCTGAGTCTGTTTCTTTTCTTAGAAATAGTTTCTCCTGCCCTGGAGAAAATCCACTTGCATGGAACAGAAGAGGCTGTGGAGTGCAGGAACCACACTGCAAGCTGGTAGATATGCAGGTATTCCTGGGTCCTGCAGACTATCACCTAAAAACAATAAACAAAATGATTTTCTAAACTGTAGCAATGTAATGTACGTATAGTGCCAAATACATTTTTGTAGTCTTCATTAGCTTTAATTCACATGGAAGTGTTCCTAAAGTCATATGCTGTAATGATATTTACATTATGAAAACATGATTTTGGACATTTCAAGTTTTTCACTTCGGCAGATAAAATGAATTGAGCAAAATCAACTCAAAATATTCCCACACGCCAGAACGTCCTCTCTTCCTCGCTGGCTCCATATCTGTCAGTGGAATGATCACCTCGTCGCTATCTGTCACCATCAACACACTCCACGAATCCCGTGGATGATTCACTTCCTTATATCTGTTTGAATCAGGTACCGAACCAGTTACGTGCGTAATGAAGCTTCGGACGTCACTGGTCACGTGACTTTTGCCAAACGAAGCAAGCCTCGACACAGTGCTTCTGAACCAGTGTGTTGTTTTTTTCGACACACGCTCCGGAGCGTCAGCTTCAAGCGGGCCATCACTACATGTTTAGGTCAATTATGTATGTTTGGGCAGTCATTTGGTTTGTTAAGGTTGCAGTCGTTGCCTGAGTTCAGTTTTGTTTCTTTGACCTCTTTTATGAGCTCAACATTTATTAGTCTTGTAAATATAATTTTTGGGGGTTAAATAAATGGAAACTATATTTTTCTAATAATTCCGGGGCTCCTCCTGTTTTTCAACTCGGTCCATCACAATTGTAATTTGTTGAGCAAAAAATATCTGTGTGCCTTGGGTGTGGTCTCTGGCCGGCTGCAGAGGAAGGGTGATGCTGCGAGCTCCAGGGGCAGCGCAGGGGCGGGGTGAACAGGGGATGTGAATGTGATTGTGCCTCTTTATGTTCACAGTGACAGTCGGAGGGGAGGAGAGCGGACGTGACAGCGGAGCGGGAGTGTCTGTGTCCCATTGTAAAACAGTAAAACCGAATGTAAAATAAAGAAGTGCTGTCACCACGTCCGTGTATTGTACGTGTGGTCCAATGGTCCAACTTCACACTCATGTTCCCAAAACTACAGACGCAGACAAAACTTTAAAAACAACAGTTTGTTGCCCTTGTCCCACCTTTTTTGAAATGTGATCCTTCCATTTTTGCAAATTATTGCATTAATTTTTTATTTACTTTCTACTTTTTTTTATTTTTTTATTTAATCTGTCTAGCAGAGTGGGTTAAGCAGCAGAGTTGACTATGTTGGTTGGTCCATTAAAACCCTGCCAAATCGTCTCTGCCACTGCCAAATAGCTCATCCTGCTATCGACTCTGCTGTTGACCTTCTAGATGCAAGTTTCAGCATTATGTGGAGTGAGCCCTAGTACCTCTCCAAGTTGGAAACCTGCTTCCATTTCATTAACGACAGATGATTGGAAGCCACTGAACAGGACTTTATGATATAAAGTTATGCTATTTGGCAATTAAATTACGGTGACCCATCATAGCAGGCAGGAATCCCAGCGGTGATACGAATTAGAGCAGGACCCCCAAAGAAAAGAAAAAGAATCTTACTGTGTCAGGAAGTTTTGTTCTTTAGAATACAAAACAGTTTTTGTGCCACAGCATTTCAAAGCGACAGCATGAATAAAAATGTCTTATCATTATTATTAGTAGTATTATCATTATGCATTATTACAATTGGATCTCAACAATCTCTACTCACAACCTTACAAATGCAGCGCCATTTAAGGGGAAACAAACAGGCCTACCAATCGCTTAATATTTATTACCAAGAAGCATTGTTACAAAAAAGAATCAACACAATACAAATTTCCTTAGCATTTGTGCCAAATTTATATAGATGTTAATAAAATCTATCTTATTTGAAGCCTCAAAGCAAACCTGTTGATCTCTATTTTACACTATAATCTGCTCCAGAGCAAGTTAGGTCTCCAGTGGTTCCCCTAGTATGAAGTGAATAACTTTTACAATATTCAGACTGCAGATAATACCTCAAGTTTCCTCAGTTGGCCCAAAAACACTTCACATATTAATATTTGCCCCTGTGTAGTGATAACTACGTCAAAAATGCAGAAGCACTGTGTGAAAAATTAAGCACATACCATCACTGTTTTTTGAACAACTTTGACTCTCATACCTTATTGTGCATGAATTTTTGCCCACCTTTTCATTGAGGTTTGTAGGTGTCTATTTATACAGAGGTCTCACCACAGCATTTAGGTCAAGCTCTTTTCTGTTACAGTCATTGTCCTGTTGCACGATAGTTTGTATAGAATGACATTTTTCTCATACCAATTGCACCAACAAAGAAGAACAAAGAAGCCATTGTGCACGAGCGAGTGTCTGCTTTGCACGCGTTACTACAGTTTTACGCTTTCGCGGGGACACTTCAGGTTACTGCATAGAACTGAGATACACTGTGGTAGCCACAGAAACGCTGTTTAAAAATGTATTTGTTTACAACTTGAAAAATAAAGTTTGATGAATTAATTATCAACAGGCAATTAAGTAATGTTAATAAATATTGGTAATGAATACTGACAACTGTTACTGGATTCATTTAATGTTGAAGAAATATTTTAAATCAGAGGATTCTAAGGCATGTTCTGAAGCCTCTGCATTGCCGTCACATTAATCTGCTGTACAGTATAACATTTTTTACTGATTTTTAAAAAAACAAAAAACATAATGAGAAACCCACATCTTCCCTAAGAAAAAGATCAAATTGTTTATTAGCCTATTGAGTAAACATAATTTTAAAAAATGTGAACTCATATAGAATGTGTTCATGTTGTTGTTGGTGAATGTGCTTCACTAAATGAAACAGCTGTACACATCTGGCTGCAGAGCTCCACTCACTCTGTGTTCAGCTTCGACTGTAAGATTTCATCCATATAATATTTCAGGTCCTCTGAACAGACAGACTGTGGAGTGAACAGGAGAGAAGGATGTGACAGGCTGTCCTTGGTAAGGAGCTCAGTTGTCTGAACTAGTGTCTGATATGGTTGTTGATGTCATGCTATGTAAACCAAAGGCTCTTATAAGTATGTTACACACATACGTACTTGTAGCTGCTGTGTGCTAGTAATTGCTATGTTTTTAATGCTTTGCGGTTATCTCTGTGCAGCTAACCCCTGGATTAACTTCAGTTATGCCTGCTGTAGGTCCATCACTCTGGTCTCCAGTCCTGGATCTGCAGATCACAAAACTTTATCTCTGGGCTTTTTTGGCTAATTGAATATATCTGACGCACAGTCTACATCAGGGGTCACCAACACGGTGCCCACGGGCACCAGGTCGCCCGCAAGGACCACATGAGTCGCCCGCGGGCCTGTTCTGAAAATAGCTCACCATAACAACTTACCAGTAAGCTGCATCTATTTTTATTTTTTCTTGCTATTTTTTTTTAATCACAATTGCATTGGCGTTAATTTGTTAGAGATAATATATAAAAAAAAATTTTATTATTAAATATTAGAGCATGATCTAATATTTAGTGCTAGCTGGTCTCCACGGAAACAGTTGCCGTGAAGACCAGCAAAGGCAAAGGTGAGGAGATGAGGAAAACATGGCGGAAAAAAGGAAGAAAACATATAATTTTCACAGTGAATGGGAGGAAGAGTTCTTTTTTACCTCTGTGAAAGATTCATGCGTGTGTCTCATTTGCGGGGCAACTGTGGCAACGGCAAAGCGGCACAACGTGGAGAGACATTTCCGAACGTGTCACACAAGCTACCATGCTAACTACCCAAAGGGCAGCACACTGCGAGCGGAAAAGGCCCGCGAATTAAAGGCAGGTTTGAGCAAACAGCAGTCTTTTTTCACGAGACCGGTGAAAAACTCTCAAAAAGCAACCGAAGCCTCATTTAGAGCTACACATTTCATGATTAAGAAAAAGAAGGCATTTTTAGACGGGGAGTATTTCAAAGAAGCAATGATGATAATTGCAAAAACTGTGCTTAAAGACGAGAAATATGGAAACGATGTAATCTCCACTCTCTCTGATGTCCAGCTGGGGGCAACTACAATTGTTAGAAGAGTGTCGGCTATGTCCGGGAACTTGGCCAATCAGTTGGATCAGGATCTGGCAAAGTGCAGTTGGTTTAGCATCCAGTGTGACGAGTCCGTCGACAGCAGCAGTACAGCACAGCTGATGGTCTTTATCCGGATGGTATTTGATGGTTTCTCCACAAAAGAAGAACTTCTGACACTACTGCCGCTAAAGACAACAACGAAGGGAGTTGACATCTATAACGCGGTGAAGGAGTTTTTCGCGAAGAAAAAGGTACCGTTGGAAAAGCAGGTATCAGTGACTACCGACGGGGCTCCTGCTATGATCGGCCGACATACGGGATTCATCGCTCACTGTAAAGGTGACACAGAGTTCCCAAACTTCATGCATTACCACTGCATCATTCACCAGCAGGCGTTATGCGCAAAGGTGATCGGCTTCGAGCACGTCATGACTCCCGTCGTGAAGATCATAAACAGCATCCGCTCCAGAGCTAAACAGCACAGAACATTCAAGGTGCTATTGGAGGAGCTGTCAGCTGAATATGGTGACCTGCTACTACATACGGAAATCCGATGGCTCAGCAGGGGACGGATTTTGCTTCGTTTTTTGTCACTTTTGGGTGAAATCAAGGAGTTCATGCAATCCAAAGGGGAAGACACATCTCTGCTGGAGGCCACTGAGTGGACACTTGACCTTGCGTTTTTAACAGACATTACTGGGAAACTGAACCATTTGAACTGTGAGCTGCAAGGCAAAGGTAAGACTGTTGCTGACATGATAAGTGCTTTAAATGGATTTAAAGCCCAGATGAACATTTTCTCTGTGCATTTACAGAGAAAAAAGGTGCTGCACTTTCCCTCTGTGCAGATGGTGCTGAAAGACAATGCTTCTGCATCTGAGACTTTTGACAAAGTTGCAGAAAAGTACACTCAAGTCATAAACCGACTTGGTCAAGAGTTTGAGAACAGGTTTTGTGACCTTGATCAGCTTGAGCCATGTGTCTCATTTGTTTCCAATCCTTTCATGAATGTGGACACAACATGCATTGCTGAGCAACTAAGTTCAATGTTCAGCTTGGATGCTGGACAGGTGGAAATCGAAATTGTAACATTGCAAAATGACGTCCACCTCAAAGCCTATCTGGGTGCACCAAACTTTTGGTGCCTTGTTGACACATAAAAGTACAGTGGTGTGTGCACAGCAGCTATGAAGGTTGCCAGCCTGTTTGGTTCAACCTATCTTTGTGAATCAGCCTTTTCTGACATGAACTTCATCAAGAACAAACACAGAACACGCCTCTCAGATGCACATCTGCAAGACTCACTCAGAGTTGCAGTGTCAAGTTATACCCCAGATTACAACACACTGGTGAACAGCATGCAATGCCAGGTTTCCCACTAACAGACAAAGAAAGCCATATTAGATGTTCTCAGTGGCAACATTACAGTGTCATGTCAAAGTTGAATTTAATTATTGAAAAACAAATGTGTTTGTTAAGTGTAACATGTGACAATTTGCTTTAAAATGCTGCCAATTTGGTGAAAAGTTCTGTAAAATTTGAAAGTTGATTTTTTTGTATGTTACATACATACAAAAATAATGTATGTAACAGTGCATGATTTGTTAAAATTTGTTAGTGGTAAGTGAAAATGTTGTAGAAGTGATCACTTCAAAATGTAAATACTTGCAGAGATATATAGAAATAAAGCGTTGCATATTGATATTTATGTTTCCTACCTTGTTTCCTAATTGCATTCTTTATAATTATGGTGAAAAATAATTAACATAATTAGTGTCCGTACATAGATGAATATCATTAATTATTAATGATAACACATAATTAAGTTAAACTGAGGAAATTTGTTATTTGAGAAGTGTGTGTCAAACTGGTAGCCCTTCACATTAATCGGTACCCAAGAAGTAGCTCTCACTTTCAAAAAGGTTGGTGACCCCTGGTCTACATGACCTGCACTCCCTCCGACTCTTTATTTGAAGCAGATAAAGTTAATCGGTGTATACGTTTCACCACTGATGCAGCTCTACAGATGAGCCAGTTGCCAGTGCCGTAGGCACTAATGCACCCTCAGACCATCAGAGAAGCAGGATTTGAACTTGATGCTTAAAACAAGCTGGATGGTCTTCAGCACAGAGGACAGCATTCATGTTTTCTAAAAGAAAATTCAAATTTGCTTTCATCTTTGTGTTTTGGTTCAAATCTTAAATACATCCGAAGGAAGTGTGACATCATTTAAAATACAGGAACACGGGGGCAGGCAGATATGTTGCAAAGAGACAGAAGTGCTGTACATGTAGAAAAACACTGGTAGAAAAACACTGGTTTCCTATCTGCACTCACAACCCACAGGAGAGAGAAAACGTGCAAACCAGCACATGACCACTTTTTAAATTCCCCTCTTGTTTAGTTGACATGTCGATGCCCTCCAGAGGCCAAGAAATGTACGACTCATGCTGGTCTGATTCCAAACTGCATATGCGTGCTTTACATGTGCCTGTGGGAGGAGCAAAAATGATATTCTTGACACACTGTTATTAAATTTCAAGGCTATTATCAAGTGGCATCACTTTAAATACAGCACAACTTTATTATTCATAAAAGTTGAGCTCTCTACTTTTTCCAGAAAAAGCTTTCTGTCTTTTGTTAGCTTTATTATATTCTAAATTCATTAAAATGCATGGTGGCCTTAGTACATAAGTAAAGATTGTGCTAAAGATTCCTACAGAATAGATAATCACTGTGCAACAAAGGGAATCTAGGATGAATTGGTGTGGTCGGTATGCACAAGTGGAGACCTTAACTTTATCTAAATACAGTTCTACTCTTTTTAAAGTACTGTTACTGTATAATAGCATTCAATTTTAACAATATTATTAACAGCGTCTCAAGAATATTTCAACATGCAACAACCTGAACCAGAAATGCCTTTTTGAATCAGACCGGTATGAATAATATATGTATTGGCCTCTGGAGGGCGCCCACATGTCAACTAAATAAAAGAGGTGGAATTTAAACAGGTCATGTGGTGACTTTTTCTGAACTATGATGTAAATAAGTAATCTCAAGAACAGAAAATAATTGCTTTCCTTGTAAATTGAAGATGTCCTTCTCAATGTCATCAGAGCACTCTGGAAGTCTTACATGAATTTGGAACATAGCACAAGAGGGTGTGACATCACAGCATTGTACGTCACATAACTAGCAGACCTGCATACAAGAAGTGGATGAGCAAGCATGGAAGCTTGTGAGTTCACCAGAATATTGGAGATGTTCTGTCAGTTGAGGTGAGTGCAGTGCACTTTGCTGTGGTCTTCTTGGGGAGCCAGATTGGAGCTGGCAACACAAACACTGGAAAAACTGCTCAGGAAAGCTAGCTCTGTGATTGGCAGCAGGAAGTGATTGAACAAACTGCCATCCATCATTGATATTTCTGGCAACCCACTGCACCACGTACTTCTATAAAGAGTGATTCAGATCTTTTGCCCCAATTGATAGAGGAAATGCACTGATTTCCATGACAGAATCATGTCTGTTTTTAATGCAGTTTCCTCTGAGGGCTTAAAGATCACCAACATCATGACTTTCAGCCTCGTTGTTTCCACAGAGAGATTTCTCCAGAGTCTCTGAACGTTTTGATGATATAGATTTTGATGACTCTAGATGATGAAATATTTCAAGTCTTCACAGCTTTACAGTGAAGAACATTATTCTGAAATTGTTACACAATTTGTTAATGGACGTTTTTGCTGAGCAAACAAATTGCCCACCTTTCCTTCAGAGCAACTCTGTTTCTCTAAGTTGCTCTTTAAATACCTAATCATGTTACTGACCTGTTGCCAAGTAATCCAATTACTTTTATGTCCCTCGAGCTATTTCTTTTTAGCACCACTTGTTTTTCCGGCCTTTTGTTGCCCCATCTGAACCGTTTTGAAACATCTTGCTGAAAACAGGCTTTTAAACACCATTCACTGGTGTAAAATACAGCGTTCTGTTGAGATCCCCGCAATTTTTTACATTGTTCTGACTCATTAAACTGCAATTTTTATATAATTTCTTCAACCAGGTAGGTAGGTAGTGTAAGTGCCAAGTTACGGCACTATTGCCTTGCCATATCAAACTTCAGCAGGGCGTCCAAAGCAGACACTCGTGCACGAATCTTGGCTTCTTTGTGTGTGCAGCTGCCGCGTTCTATGCATGAGGAATTTAATTGCACCCATGAAGTAAAATTATTTGCTCGGATTTTGTTTTTGCTTGCAGATTTGTTATGACAAAAATATAATTCAATAAGTTTGAGTTAGGATTTAGCTGTCCTGTGACTGCAAAGCAAGCCCCATCGTTATACTTCCACCCCTGTGTTTGACAGCAGGTATGAGGTGTTTGGGCTTAAACGCTAGGTTCAATTTTTCAACCAACATGATGTTGTGCACAACGAGTAAACATCTCCACTTTAGTCTTGTCTGTCCAAATAAACCTTCCCAGACTTGTTGACTGCAACATATGGGCCTAAACTCTATTTACACTACCACCCCTTTTTCTCCAAAGACATGCATATTAGGTTAAATGATGATTATAAATTAGCTGTATACTGAAAATGCTGTAGCTGTAGATGTGAATATGAGCTAAATAAAGATGTGATTTAAAACATGGTGAGCACTGTGCACAAGACTTGAAAATTGCTACATAAATGCTAGTCCAATTGTAAAATGCATTTTTAGTTCCTTTACAGTTATGAGAGTTTAGCTAACTTCAGGTTCAATCAAGCATACTAAACAGGGACAGGAGAGGCTTGGTGTTTCTAACAAATCCTAAATTTGGCATGCAGTTTATGTCTTGACTCATTCTCACGTTGCAAGCTGCTATCTGAATTCATTTATAGTGCAAACAAAGCAAAGTTTCATTGGCTACTGTGTCTAAGATTCTATCATGTAAAGGGTATTTTCAGTTGTAGTGCATTACATGTTACACATAAAACCCATCAGCTAACATTTATCGAACTGTAAGCTAATGCAGATTAGTGTATGAAAGAATAGTCGCTAAAATGAGTTTAAAAGGCTAAACTGTAGCTTCCTTTATCCTCACTGTGCTGACAGCAATGATAATTATCACACATCTAGATCATGTTTGTCTTGAGGAAAGTACAGTTTTCCTTCAACTAACTCACAGCAGCTTACTGATGATGAAACTAACTAACCAGTATCATAAGTTCACAAAGAACTGACTGTGCTTAAGATGTTCATTATTACAAAAGGTTTTTCTTACCTTTCCTCTGATTCTGTAAGCTTTGAAGATGAGAGTAAGAACAAGAGGAACATATACCTGGAAATTTTGAGGGAAGTAGTGGGTGGGCTGAGGTTATGATTTGGAGCATGTTGTGGCTACTTTTTTTGGTAATTGTTCTACAAATATCTAGAACAGCCACAGACTGACATTAGTCTAAGAGCTCATGTGGAGAGCCTAACAATTTCTTTTTTGTTTTGTTTTTTATTAACGCACACTGTCAGTACTTGAGCCTCTTATGGCTGTAACAAAAAGCTGGACTCAAAAGCAGACTCGAGGAAAGCAACTAGGAGTTCAAAAGTTTTAGTGACAACAAGAATTTGTAACAACACGGTCACGGGGAAAGCCAGAGCAGGAAGCAGTTGTCACAGGAAGAGTGAGCACTTTAAAAAAGGAGCACAGAGTTAATCATATAGTTCCAAAAGGAGTAAAGTAGAGTAAAGCTAACTTTCTAGACAGGCATTTCAGAGGAATAGCTCTAGAGGACAACCACACATTCTCACCTTGCACATAGCAAGGAGCTGAGGTCTTTCAGCGGTAGGACAGACTCTGGTCAGGTTCCAAGTTTTCTTCAGTTCTAGCCACATAGAACTGAAGAAATGGCCACTTCTGGGAACAACAGTGGTTGGCATCCCAGGGAAACCTGATAAGGAGAAAGACCTGTAGCTCAGGAGGTGAGACAGTTATGTGCATACTCAATCCATGGCAACTGAGAACTCCAAGAGGAGAGGGTGTAGGAGCCCATGCAGCAGAGTGCAAGCTCGAGCTCCTGATTCAGAATTCATGACAGTTTGCACATTAATGGTCAAGAAACTGGCCTCCCAGCCCATTGTTCGTCAGTGCTGCTAGTTTCAGTCATTGATGAGTGACAAAATGTTTGTCCCACTGAAAACACTAATGAACAGAATCAAATTTCTGGGACAAAACGACAAGTTCAATTTTGTCTGCTGCTGCCAAAATCATGCAGACAGAAATGAACAAATAAACTTTATCTGTGGTGTGACCACAGCTATCAAAACAGGGCACAACCTATGAATAAACACACACAACATGCCTTCATTTCTTCAGATCAAAAAACTTGTCCAGCTTTGACCTGCTCAGTGTTACAAATTGTAACATTGTTGTGATGTAACATAGCGGTCTCCAACCTTTTTTGCGCCACGGACCGGTTTATGCCCGACAATATTTTCACGGACCGGCCTTTAAGGTGTCGCGGATAAATACAACAAAATAAAACTAGTACCGGTACCGAAAAAAAAGAAGATTTATTCATAACACACGTGAAAAGACCCAGGAAAACCGAGTTAACGATAAAAACGGTAACAAAATAACGCTGAAAACCGATAAAAACCCTGAAAACCATACATTTCACACCTGAGCCTCAACTCTCGCGGCCCGGTACCAAACGACTCACGGACCGGTACCGGTCCAAGGCCCGGGGGTTGGGGACAGCTGATGTAACAGATACAATATAAGAGTTATTTATCAATTTTCTTTGCCACATATCTTTGCATATATCTTGCTTTACAGTGGGGCAAAAAAGTATTTAGTCAGCCACCGATTGTGCAAGTTCCCCCACCTAAAATGATGACAGAGGTCAGTAATTTGCACCAGAGGTACACTTCAACTGTGAGAGACAGAATGTGAAAAAAAAATCCATGAATCCACATGGTAGGATTTGTAAAGAATTTATTCGTAAATCAGGGTGGAAAATAAGTATTTGGTCACTAACAAAAATACAACTCAATACTTTGTAACATAACCTTTGTTGGCAATAACAGAGGTCAAACGTTTACTATAGGTCTTTACCAGGTTTGCACACACAGTAGCTGGTATTTTGGCCCATTCCTCCATGCAGATCTTCTCGAGAGCAGTGATGTTTTGGGGCTGTCGCCGAGCAACACGGACTTTCAACTCCCGCCACAGATTTTCTATGGGGTTGAGGTCTGGAGACTGGCTAGGCCACTCCAGGACTTTCAAATGCTTCTTACGGAGCCACTCCTTTGTTGCCCGGGCGGTGTGTTTTGGATCATTGTCATGTTGGAAGACCCAGCCTCGTTTCATCTTCAAAGTTCTCACTGATGGAAGGAGGTTTTGGCTCAAAATCTCACGATACATGGCCCCATTCATTCTGTCCTTAACACGGATCAGTCGTCCTGTCCCCTTGGCAGAAAAACAGCCCCATAGCATGATGTTTCCACCTCCATGCTTCACAGTAGGTATGGTGTTCTTGGGATGCAACTCAGTATTCTTCTTCCTCCAAACACGACGAGTTGAGTTTATACCAAAAAGTTCTACTTTGGTTTCATCTGACCACATGACATTCTCCCAATCCTCTGCTGTATCATCCATGTGCTCTCTGGCAAACTTCAGACGGGCCTGGACATGCACTGGCTTCAGCAGCGGAACACGTCTGGCACTGCTGGATTTGATTCCCTGCCGTTGTAGTGTGTTACTGATGGTGACCTTTGTTACTTTGGTCCCAGCTCTCTGCAGGTCATTCACCAGGTCCCCCCGTGTGGTTCTGGGATCTTTGCTCACCGTTCTCATGATCATTTTGACCCCACGGGATGAGATCTTGCATGGAGCCCCAGATGGAGGGAGATTATCAGTGGTCTTGTATGTCTTCCATTTTCTGATGATTGCTCCCACAGTTGATTTTTTTCACACCAAGCTGCTTGCCTATTGTAGATTCACTCTTCCCAGTCTGGTGCAGGTCTACAATACTTTTCCTGGTGTCCTTCGAAAGCTCTTTGGTCTTGGCCATGGCGGAGTTTGGAGTCTGACTGTTTGAGGCTGTGGACAGGTGTCTTTTATACAGATGATGAGTTCAAACAGGTGCCATTCATACAGGTAACGAGTGGGGGACAGAAAAGCTTCTTACAGAAGACGTTACAGGTCTGTGACAGCCAGAGATTTTCCTTGTTTGAGGTGACCAAATACTTATTTTCCACCCTAATTTACGAATAAATTCTTTACAAATCCTACCATGTGAATTCATGGATTTTTTTTTTCACATTCTGTCTCTCACAGTTGAAGTGTACCTCTGGTGCAAATTACTGACCTCTGTCATCATTTTAAGTGGGGGAACTTGCACAATCGGTGGCTGACTAAATACTTTTTTGCCCCACTGTATATATTTGATGTCTTCAGTTTGTATCTACAATGCAGAAAGTAGTAAAAAAAAAAAAGACTGGTAGTGAATATACTACATATATATGTAGTATATTCTTCAGGATATTCAGGATATTCATGTTTCTGTAGATTGAGTGAGAAGCCGGTGGGAAATCCATTTTTTGTTCTTGTTATAAACATATTGCATCCCCTAAATGTGTAATAATTACACACCCATGACATGATAACATTGTGTGGCTGTGAGCACGCTATAACTGCTTTCATTGGTTTGACACATTGGCCGGAACTTTCTGAGGTTTTGTGGGTTTAGTTGGAAGCTTTTCTTTTGTGCTTAGAGTTTTGAGAATTCTACATGTCATTAAAATCTGATGATGAGCTTGTTAAGCAGAAAGTGGTGCTACATCAGGTATCTTGGTGGAGAACAGTATTGTCTTAACTTTACCTGACTTTTTAAAACAGACAGCTGAACACAATCTTGTATCCTCAGGTATTTCTTTACAATATAAAGCAATTATTATGATTTGGTGCTATGATATGTGATAAATAAAATTGAATTTAACAGAATCCAACTTAGAAGACGAGGGTGAGTTGTCATAATATGAAAATACACACTTTCTGGAAGGTGAGGTTAAACTCAAAATGAGCCATTTATTTGGCTGAGAAGCAAATACAAAATGCAAGAATGTAACAGGGAACCGAAATAAATGTAACCAAAACCTATACTTGGAAAAAAAAAACTAGAAAGACTAGGGAGCTGAGATCACTGATGCAAGGAGACATGAGGAGATGGTTACCAGTGATGGGAATAACGGCGTTACAAGTAACGGTGTTACTAACGGCGTTACTTTTTTCAGTAACGAGTAATCTAACTAATTACTGTTCCTATCGTTACAACGCCGTTACCGTTACTAACAAGAAAATGCGGCGCGGTTGAAGCTGTGTTCAGCTTAATGCACCTTATATCAGTTGCATGGAAGAAGCTGTCTATGTAAGTAATCTGGGTGCTACAGCTTTAAGTAGCTGTGCGCGCTCCTGCGGACAGCAATCACTTTCTGGTAGACAAATCACTTTTTGGCACAATACCTGGAGCTAAGGGGGAAAATAATTGCATGAGTGCCACTGTTTGGCTGAAGAAGAATATAGTCGTGGTAAGCCAATCACATGACCACTTTAAGATGACAAAGCAACAAGGTGATCTATACCAGCTTTTAAATTGTGTTGATATGGCCATGTAAAACCAGAGTCATGATAAACAATATATACACCACATTTTTTCTTCAATAGTTTCATCACGTTTACTGTCTAAGAGCGCTAGCAAGCATTCTCTGCTTATGGTTAATGGTCTGTATTTGAATAGCGCTTTACTCAGTCCCTATGGACCCCAAAGCGCTTTACACTACCATTGTACCCACAGCTGCCCTGGGGCGCACTGACAGAGGCGAGGCTGCCGGACACTGGCGCCACGGGGCCCGCTGACCACCACCAGTAGGCAACGGGTGAAGTGTCTTGCTCAAGGACACAACAACCGAAACTTTCGGAGCCGGGGTTCGAACCAGCAACCTTCTGATTGCAAGGCGAACTGCCAAGTCTTAAGCCACGATGCCCCCCCCCCCAAAAAAAACAAAAACAAAAACGGCCCGTCGTTTTGGTGGAAGAATGTCAACCAATCAAAAAATGATATGGCTTATCATTTTTCCCCCTTCACATGTTTCTCCCACTGAAACTTTTTGGGACAAACTGACAAGTTCAATTTTATATTTTTCATATCATTTTACAGAGCTGCCAGCTCCAATGTTGATGCTTTAAAATCTCACCACTACATGTAAACGTCTTGATCCTACCCAATTCAATTACCTAAAAAACTCTGATATGATTGAAGATTGTAATAAAAGTGTTTATCAGAGGGAAAGTATGATTTCTAGGACACCTGAGCCTAACATTAGCTGGCATAATGTTACCTTATAACCAGTTGCTGTTGTTTAGTCGGCTTGTTATCAACTGTCCAAAGACGGGAAGGTCACACGTCTAATCTGCTGACAATAAGTGACTGCAACAATATCTGGAATAAATAAACATGTTTATGTATGTTATTGTGTTTGAGCCCTGAGTTCAGTTCAAGAGATGAGGCTCAAGGTGAGAAAGAGTTGATGAAAATGTACATGTACAAATGTTAACTACCCATATATCATTCGAAAGAGTTGTGATCTTTAAATTAAAAGCAACTTATAAGGTGTATGTCACTGATCTTTAGCCACAAAGGAAATAGGCAGAACGGCGATGTCCATCTCAGCCATTGTATTCGAGCCTGTTCTCACTTGGTCCGCATAATATACCGATGATTTGTCACGTCCCGAGGCGTTCCTCATGAACGCGCCGGGTTGTAGATGGAATCCAATAGATAGATGCTTCCAGCAGTAATACACGTTCCAGCTGTGTATTCCAGCCCTGACCTGATTCCTAACCTTCCTACTTTTCAATAGTATAGGAACTACAAGTAAACCAGCAGTTTGAGAGTGAAGTGTTCTTATGGGGTGATATGGTACTATGAGGTCTGGCGTGGAGTCAACAATCTGTCTCTGAACATGGGCAAAACAAAGACATAATTGTCAACTTCAGGAGAGCACAGAGAGATCACTGTCCACTGAATATTGATTGATCCTCGGTGGAGGTTGTCAAGAGCACCAAATTCCTTGGTGTTCACCTGGCAGATTACCTTTCTTGGTTCATCAACACCAGCTCCATAAGTACGAAGGCCCAACAGTGTCTTTACTTCCTGTTGAAGCTGAGAGAAGCCCATCTCCCACCATCAATTCTCACCACCTTCTACAGAGGGACTATTGAGAGCGTCCTGAGCAGCTGCATCACTGTCTGGTATGGTAACTGTACCGTATTGGATCACAATACCCTACAACGGATAGTAAGAACAGCTTAGAAGATCATTGGAGCTTCTCTTCCCTCCATCATAGACACCAGCATTGTGGAGGACCCCCACGCATCACACACACACTCTTCACCCTGCTGCCTTCTGGCAAGAGGTACCAGAGCATTTGGGCCCTCACTGCCATCCTGCGAGATAGTTTTTTCCCCAAGCCATCAGACTCCTGAACACTGGACTTGACACACACACAAATACCTTCATACACGTCACTACCAAGCACTTATCTGCACAGGCTCATACACACAAACACACCTTCATACATCAAGTTACTGTCATTGCTGCACTTTTCTGTTGCACGGTTGTGTCTGCATTGTCTTGTGTCTGTATTGTTCTGTTCTCTCTGCTGAGGCACTGTCTTTGTTTTGGGGTTTTTTTTTGCAATTTTTGCACAATGCACTTTATGTTGTCCTGTTTTGATTGTCTGTTTTAAATGTCATTTGTAGCACCATAGTCTTGGAGGAACACTGTCTAATTTCACTGTGTACCACTGCACATGGTTGGAATGACAATAAAGCCAGTTAACTTGACTTTAAAGTAAGATGGGGCCTGCTTATTGTTATTATTATTATTATTATTATTATTATTATTATTATTATTATTATTATTATTATTATTATCATCCTCACTATATAACCTTGTATGTGAGCAAAAGGATTTTGAATTAGATTCTGAATTTAAAAGGAAGAAAAGTCAAAATACACTCTCTTTTTCTAGCATTTTGGATACATTTTGCAATAAACAAGCACACTGTTACATTGCAGCTGATGAAGCTAATCACGGAAATAGTTTTAAATTAGACTCTCTCACAGTGAAGCTGTTCATCATGCTCTGATGCAGCTAAAACCATGCAGACAGAAATGAGCAAGTAGTGGTGTAACCACAGCTATCAAACCAGGGCACAACCTATGAATAAACACACACAACATGCCCCCATTTCTTCAAATCAGAAAACTTCTCCAGCTTTGACCTGCTGAATGTTAGAAGTTATAACATTTTTGTTGCAATACAATATAAGATACAGATACCATATAAGACATCTTTACAGTTATTATCAATGTTTTTCTTTGCTGCATATCTTTGCAAAGATATGCTTCCTATATTTAATGTCTTCGGTTGGTATCTGCAATGTAGAAAGTAATCAAAATAAAAACTTTTGATTTGTAGTGAATATACATACATACATACATATACAAAAAGTTTCCGATCTCAAATCTCTGTTTTCTGCATTATTCTATATATATATATAAGAAACAATGTGAACAGATGTGATAAACTTTCTTTTACAAGAAATCAAAATGTATGAAGGAAAAGTAGGAAATGTAAAGTGTGAGACTCTTCATTGCCATGGATTATTCATGAAACTGTGATGGTTCAAATTTTTGTCACACATACCGAGGTGTACATTAATGATTAATGTATCTGGTATGTAAGTTACTTTAGTTGATGGAGGTGCACAATATATAAATAAATCCCTTATGTTACATTTACTAAATTTGAGTGCATGTTACTCCTCAGTAGTTGATTACAGCAGTTTTCTGAATTGCCAAAGCTCAACTCTTGTTCTCTAAGCTAAATTCTCAAAATCCTTAAAGAAACAACCGCCTGAAAGACGGCGAGTTTGTTGTTATTATAATAAAGAATACATGCGCAGGGGGGGCTTTTTAAAAAAAGCACTACTCTATCACACATGACACCAACTGTATTCCCCCCAGCGCGCCAGCCGTCGGTTCTCTCTGGGGCCTCCCCGCCCACGGGTGTTTTTTGTCTGGTTTCGGGCAGGCTTTTCCCGAGACGTCCACCAGAGGCCGCTGTTTAACTAACCCAAATCCCAAGATTCAAGATTCAAAGCGTTTAAGATAAGATAACCTTTATTAGTCCCACACGTGGGAAATTTGTTTTTTTGTCATGTGTGCAAAGAAAAGGCATTTCTCCGTACAATGAAATTCTTTCTCTTTTGCCGTGTTATTTGTAAATAAAGTACAAAATATTAATAAATAAGTGGAGACAAAAAAATTGAAGTGCTAAATAGATTTATGTGCAAAAGAGCTATGAGCTTAATATGCTGGTTTGATATGTGAGAAGACCTGATGTCCAAAACTTATTATTACTGTTCAAGAGTCTGATAGCAGTGGGGAGGAAGGAGTTGTTGAGTCGGGATGAAGTGTGAACAGTCGGTGTTGGGGGTGTGTGAGGTCTTTGAGGATGGAGGCAGCTCTCCTCTGGACTCTGCGATGGTAGATGCTCTGAAGAGAGGGCAGCGGGCTCCTGGTGATCTTCTCCGCAGTTGTTATAACTCACTGCAGGTGTTTGCAGTCTATAGCAGTTGTGCTGCTGGTCAGGCTGCTCTCCACAGTGCAGCTGTAGAAGCTGCTGAGGATCTTGGCCAACATACCAAATTTCCTCAGCCTCCTCAGGAAATACAGCCACTGCTGAGCCTTCTTGACCAGCTGTGTGGAGTTCAGTGTCCAGGTGAGGTCCTCAGTGATGTAGACGCCTAGGTATCTAAAGCTGCTCACCTTCTCCACTTCATTCTTCAGGATAAACAGCAGCTGGTGAGGCCTCCTCTTCTTCCTCCTGTCTACTATCATCTCTTTTGTCGTATCAGTGTTGTGGGTGAGGTTGTTGTCCTCACACCATGACACCAGACTGGCCACCTTTCCCATAAGCCGCTTCGTCACCTCCAGTGATGCGACCAATCACTGCAGTGATTGTGATATATATTGAAACCGTTACTATAAGCCATTTCTTATGTCAATAAGGGAAGTAACAAAAAATGAGAACCCTAATTTCAACAGATGCTTTGTTACCACTGTGATTTTCACTATATACTCATGTTTCTGTTGATTGAGTGAGTAGCTGGTGAGAAATCCTTTTTTTTTGGTTTGTTTGTTTTTTGTTTTGTTGTTGTTTTATAGAACAGGGTTTTAAATGTGTAACAAATACACACCCATGACATGATAACATTGTGTGGTTGTGAGCACAGCTATAACTGCTTTCATTGGTTTGATACATTGGCCGGAACTTCAGAGGTTTTGTGGGTTTAGTTGGAAGCTTTTCTTTTGTGCTTAGAGTTTTGAGAAGTTTACATGTGATTAACATCTGATGATGAGCTTGTTACGCAGAAAGTGGCGCTAGATCAAGTATGTTGGTGGAAAAAAGTATTATCTTTACTTTATAAAACAGACAGCTGAACACAATCTTGTATTCTTGGGTCTTTACTTTACAATATGAAGCAATTATTGTGATTTGATTGTATATAAATAAAATTGAACTGAATAGAGTCCAAACGTAGAGGAAAAGGGTGAGTTGTCATATTGTCAGGAGGTGAGGTGAGTTTTTTTCTGGCTGGCAGAAAACAAAAACTTCTATTAAAGCTCTTCAGTTGTTTCATACAAATCAGCTAAAGAGTTTTGATAAAATATTTCTACCCAACCTTCTCGTACCTTCCTACAACAAATTTAACATTCCTGGAAAACATGAGCTTTCTAGCATTACAGCCAATTTCTTGAATTAGTTCAAATTAGCTATGGATATTGTAATTAAAAGGTTTCCTCTGCTTCTGTAAGCTTTAAAGATGAGAAAAAGAGGGAGAGTAAAATATATCTGCAAACTGTGAGAGGTGTGGTGGACGATGGGCAGATGTTTTCCTGTAAAAGGAAACTTAAAATCCTCTGAAAGGAGAAACACAAATCCACATTCTTTCAAACCTGTGTACACACAAAAACATGGAAAGTAAACTTCCAACAAAGAAAGTGTTAAAAGTAAAAGTTACGGTCAGTGCCCACTTTAATGTTCAAAGTATTTTATACTCATTATTATATTATTTTCTCTGTTATTAAAACTTGATTGATGTAGAGTATTTGACTCGTACTCTGTGTGGTGTAACCACAGGAGCTGCATGTGTCTGAATGCAAAGCAGTTTTAGAAGAAAAACAAGTTGCACAGATTAAACGCAGCCTCTACAGAATAATGCGGTTGACATGACTGATTGTCAGCACCTGCTGTTGTTTTGCACTCTGCCTGGATACTTCCTGGAACATTTTGTGGTTTCGGGTGTGACTTGAAGTGTGGCGAACAATCACAGATTGACGTGAGTCTAAGATATTGATGTGGAGAGTTTAACAATGTTTTTAAAAACAATTCATGCACACTTTCACTACTTGAGTTTGTCAGGCTGTAAAAAAAAAAGTTTAAAACTATCACTACACCACCAGGAACATAATAATGACCAAATATATTCTCGTGACAACCGAGAAAACAAGTATCTTTCAGTTTAACTCTTTCTGTGATGTCCTGCTTGTTTGGAATTAAAAAGGGCCACCTAAACACATGAGATAGCATTAGAAAGGCCAGTGTGCCCTCTTTTGAGCACAATAGGACTTGTTAGAGTCAGTAGACTGCAGATTGTAGTCTGCAGAGTTCTACTTTCTTACCCCTTCCAATTCAAGTGCATAATCATAGCTTTGGTAGTTTTTCACTTTAACCCCTGGTGTCACCACCATTACGACATTAACAGCAAAATCATTAATCAGTTATGGCTCAGGTGACCTATCTAATGTGACTTAGCTACAGTTGCAGCTTGGAATAAAAGTGACTGAACCTCTTTAAGTTTTGTGACGATGTTTCTCATCTGAGAAGCTTCTTCAGTTCTAAAGCCAAAAGGTTTTTAAACCCTAGTGGTGGTGTCGCTACCATTGTTCATGTACCTCATCACCTGAGCCAATGTGTGAAGAACAGCATGGGCCATTACAACACCAGAGGTTTCAAGTGAAACCACTGAAGACCTTGCCTCAGACGATCATGTGACCTACTGAGGTCACCAGATGTGAGGTATCTGGGAAGGGATCTCAAGACTGCCTTGTATGTAGGTGGCCGAGAGTTAGTGTTGCAGCCACCCCCCATGTTGACAGATGGCTGTGCACAGTAGACATAGATTATGTTCCAGCTCTACTTTGGTTTTTGGTGTTGGTGCTTTTGAGCTCTTCAGATAATGACGTTAGCTCTCTTCTGTGTTTTTTCTGTCACAGTCTCATCTCTGTGTGAGTCCGTAGTATCTTTTGTGTTCAGGTTAAGTCTCCGTGTTTCCTCACCTTTCTGTCTTTGTGTCAAGTCTGAATGTTTGAGTCAGTGCTACTAGTATATAAGTGGTGGCTTTGCTTATGCATGTGTGTGCATGTGTTGCGCACAACTTTCAGACCTTTGAATGACCTTTGCCCCCCCCCAACCCAATCCCTGGGTATGTTTAATTAGATATTAATTGTGGTTCTCTCTGATTCCATTCAATCTGAATCCTAGCCTGTTACCAGTGTGTATTTCTAATTCCTTGTTATTTAGAATAGATATTTTGTGGATCTAAATGTTTGGAGTCAATAGTGTATTAAGCTCAATAAAATCTTTTAAAACGTGAATTTTTAGTTAACAGGCACTGTGTTATTTAATTATGTTTTATCGTGTGTGACAAATATTTTGGTCTAAAGTGTAGATTTATACATACTGAAATTAGTTCAGATGGAGGATCCGTTATTTAATGTTGCTTTATCCTGTCACTATGGAGAATAGAGCCTCTGTAGAATATTTGACTTGTACTTGATCACAGGAGCTGCATGTGCCTGAATGTATTCTAAGAAGGATAATGCAAAGCTGTTCTTAAGAACTATTCATACACACTGTCAGTACTTAAAGTCTGTCAAGGCCCGTTAAAGCTGTAACAAAAATCTGGATTCAAAAGCAGACTTGAGTGAGGTGTAGTGAAAAAATAATTTGACCATCAAAACCAAACAGATTTTCTGAGATTTATTGAAAGACATTTGAAACCTTTGCAAAGGAACAGCACAAACAGGCATAGAAAGCATAGAGTGCATCACTACCTTGAACACAGAGCTTGCCCGCCAGAGGTGGTGTGCGTAGCGAAAGGCGCCCGCCATCACACACCATGCAGCTCAAAGATGATATTTCCTGTTTCTCCATTTCTCTGTAGGCTGATAATGATCGAGCCCAGCTGAATTCTCAGAGAATGAAGCGCTATACTGCGCATGACTGAATAGAAAATGTTTCCACATCTCCATACAGCTCTACGACTCATGCCGAGAAGTGACGTTAACCTTCTCATTGGTTGAGAGCGAGAGCCCCCGCTGCTTTCACCTACCCGACTCGGCCACCTCAAATTTGGGTTCGACATGAAGTTGTCACTCCAATGAATGGTATTTCCTTTTTCCACCGTTGTGCGTCGTGGTATTTAATGCGCAATCTGCCAAAGCAGTACAACGCGCTCCACCGTGCGCTTTCACAGCCACAGAATGCTACACTTTACTTAGTTCTTCACAGGGAAGAGTCGTAACTTCTTATGATCCCCTGCGATGACTTCCTGTGTCTTCTTCTTGCTCTACTCAAAGCCAGAACAGAAAACAGTGACATTTTACAGCTTTGATCTCTGTCCCCGCCCCCCCCCCCCTCTCTGTCCCCCCTCTCTCTCTGTCCCTCCCATCACTGGTCCCTCCACTTGTCTCCTCCCGCTCTCGCTCTCTCTTGCTCGCCCAACCTATCGCCACTCCTCTCTCCCTACATGTCTCTGTGATAAGACTACCGTTATACACTCTGGGCAGTACCAAAAGACTCCATGCAGCTGTTATTTCTAAGTTGATTTCATACTACAGGAGTTGACAGTAGAAAAGGGTTCACAACTGAAAATTAAAAGGGTATACATTTAATACTATTTCATATTAGTTAACATAAATATAAAAAAAATGTAAGGTAAGAAAATTGTTATAAAAGTTATTATTTTTCATGTTGTACTAATGGTTGTTAAGTTATTCATTAGGACTGCGATGTGTTAATCACTAATCAGTTTGTAAGCCTTTTCCTTATCGATTGGGAGTGCCTCCATTCTCCACTAGGGGGCTTTCGCAACTCAAAATCACTCTCGTGATTCTTTCCCTCTGTTTTCAGAGGTGTAAGACCTGGATGATTGCCCAAGAATTTTGCATAAGCAAAGCAGCGAGCTTGCACTAACTGTAATGCAGCTTCCTGATCTGGCATCTGGCAATAATATAACTTTATACAGGTCTGGATAAAAGTAGCAGTGCTTTTAAAAGGAGTACTTTTTCTGGCGCAATAGACCCATTTCCCGCCTAAAATCTGAATGTTTTCCATTACAACTGAGCACCACTTCAGTGTGGGTGGGCTTGTTATAGCAACCATAAAGCATCCCAAATGTACAAAATCTAACAACAGAGGACATCGAGGCAATGCTGCTCAGTCGATTTTTTCTTTTGTCCAGTGACGTCATCATCAGAGTTTGATGGTCTTAAAATATGTGCTCATTTAGACAAAAAAGTAAAATGTAATAGTTAATTCAATTTATGTTTTAATTTTCAATTCGGTGTATTTTTTTATAGGACAAAATCACACCTCGAAGTGTTTTATATTGTAAAACAATATTTATATTGTTTACTTTTAACACTAACACAACACACATGCTTTATTTAGAAAATTGAAGTGTGCAGAACAGTCGCAGACTGACATCAGTCTAAGAGTTGATGTGGAGAGTCTAACAATGTCTTTAAAAATCAACACACACACACTCTCACTACTTGAGTCTATCAACGCCCGCTAAGGCTGTAACAAAACGCTGAAAAGTTTTATCTAAAAAAACTATCACCACACCATCAGCAACATAATAGCAACAAAAGGCCAGGATGTCCTCTTTTGAGCACAATAGGACTCATTGGGTTAGCTCAAATAAGTCAAAAGACATAGACCAAAAACAAATGTCCAGTAAAAAGGGACTGAAATGGACAGTTTGTGTTCAAACGACAAGCAGAAGCGGCCTAACTCTTTTGTACATTCCAACACTGCTCTCTACAGGGAAGAAGATGTTAGGACAGCCTGTTTTGTTTATTTATTTATTTATTTTTTTGTCCTATCTTATATATCCCATCACAGACTCTCTCAGATATTCTCTACAGCTTTTTGTTTCTGCAGTCATATCAGACTGACACTGTTTTTAAGAGCTCTTGTTGAGATTGTGGTATTGTGTTACACAATTCACACACATCTTCACTAGATTATTACTCTGCATAAATAAATTTATGTTGGTTCATATTTTAAATACATTTTGTTACAAACTGACAAGTTCAATTTTGTGTTTCTCCATCACATCAAATGTTTTATAGATCTGCCCACACACAAATCTCACAGCTAGATGTCAGTAGACTGCAGATTGTATTCTGAGTTCCTTTTTCTTACCCCTTCCAATTCAAGTGCATAATCCTAGCTATGGTAGTATGGAGCCAGAACACTTTGGGGTACTGACAAACAGAAAATGAAAGGAAAGGAAACTGAAAAACCAGCTGAAGTATACAAGTATGCACTGATTGCATGAAAATAGCAGGCAGTTTACAGTGATGCATTATGCACGGCAGGCTAAATTTAGATTACAGATCAAGACTTGTAAACAATGGTTTACATTTAAGATGATGGCGCTGGTTAGATTCACTCAATGAATCCCACCTGTCTACTAGATTCAGCTACTCTTGCAGCTAGTCTAAGGATCTTGGAATGGAAGTGACTGGACTTCTTTACGTTTTGTGAGGATGTTTTATCTCTCGTGTGAAAAGCTTCTTCAGTTCTAAAACCAAAAGGTCCCACCTTTAACCCTAGTGGTGGTGTCGCTTAAGAGAGTTGTTAACCCACTATTGATCATGCACACCATCACAAGAGCTAAGATGTGAGCAACAGCGTGGGCCATTACCACCTGAGGTTTTGCGTGAAACCACTGTAAGACCTTGCCTCAAACTATCATGTGTCCCACTGAGGTCACCTGAAGCAAGATGTGAGGCGCCTGGGAAGGGATCTCAATACTGCATTGTATGTAGGTGGCTAAGAGTTGGTGTTGCAGCCACCCCCTCTGTTGACAGATGGCTGTTCACAGTAGACACTGGTCATGGGCCTCTTTTACTCCTCTTCTGTCATCTATCTTCTCAGTTCAACAACGTGATTAGCGAGAATGGCAAGGGCCATTTCAGTCACTGTATTCAACACGGAGGGGCAACGTGGCAGGTCCACGCTCTTATCTCTGCATTTTTAATGGATTCAGTTTGAAAATACAGGAGTTTGTTGGAAGATGTAATTACATACTAATAAATGTATACACTCAACTAAATCATTATAGTTTTCTACTTAATAAACTCAAAAATGAACTTAACGTAGCTCTAAGTATTCCAGTAAAAACTTTATGTATTCAATTTCCTGACTGAGAGAAAGAACTAAGGTGGTGACAAAACAGTTGGGTGCAACTTACAGATTTCAGTTGATATTTTGGAAACAATCTAAGCAAATCTCATTTACGGAAACACATTCTGCAAAGTGATGCACAGCTAAAACCAGATGGCTCTTCAGAGACCACAAGCATCTCATATCATGAGTGAAAGGAAACAATGTGAGTATGAGGCCAGCATTTAAAAGTAGGGGGGGGGGGGGGGGAGTAAGAGAGAGGGGTACTGACTTTACTCATGCACATGTACCTGTATATGCACATTGACCTTTGTATGACGTATTTCCGAGGAATGCAGAAGAAATTGAGACCATAATTATTTGCCCAAAAGTGATCAGTCTGGTCAACCTGCTAATAATCCTTCAGAGAGTAGCTGACAGAATGGCTGACATTTTGGCATTAATGCCTTTAAGCAAAAAGTCGTAGAAATGATAGTAAGATTAGATGACCACTGTATGTACTGTATACTGTACTGTATATACTGTATATTTCAGCATGCCTCTCCCTGCAGGCCAGTGTAACTCTGATGTTTGTGTTGCTGGTGGTGTTATAGCTAATGGTAAGGATCTGGACAGTCATTTAAATAAGGATGGTGCTGCTGTTAATTGTAATTCTTCTGCTCTTGTTCTACCACCTTCTCCTGGACATTTTGACATTTATTAGCTTCTAAAACCATCTAGCAATCATTGTGATGCAACTGACAACTCTGTGCAGAGGGGTGGTGGGAGTGGTTGGGATTAGAGCTAGAGATATAGCAGCTTTTAATCCCAGAGAATTGTCAGTGTGATGATTTTAGAGAGACTGGTGTAGATAATCTAGAGCACGCAGATTGTTGTAAACTCCTAAAACACTTACTGTGTGAAGTTGCTGGGGAAATGTTCTCTGAAAACACAACTGGACCTACAATCAAAAAGCTTTTGAATAATAGGGAACCTAAACAAACAAAGAGATCTCTACTTATTGAAGGCCATGTTGGAAAAAAGGCAGCAGAGATCTGAGCTCTAGACTGAGTCGGCTGTGTAGAATGTCTGATCTGTGAATTCTGTGAATATGACTAACTAAATGGGTGTAATAAAGGGGTGTGGAAAAACACAGAACAAGACTGACCAATGAAGCCTCAATTTAATTCAATTCAATTGTATTCATACAGCACCAAATCACAGGAACTGTCGCCTCAAGGCGCTTCATATTGTAAAGTAGACCCTACAATAATGCACACAGGGAAACCGCAAAACAGGAAAGCAGGGTCGGTTGATGGTCAAACCGCCAGCGTATAGAACACGAAACAGGAAAGAGGTTATTAACCAGAGTGGTGAAAATAAACTAACAGAAAGGAAATTTACTTGAGAAAAAAAAACACTGTGCAAATCAAAAGGCCAATTTAAGAAAGATTCACACTATGTTCTACCAAGTTAAAAAAATAATTTAACAAAGCGCCTTCAGTTATATTTATCATTTAAATCAGTCTAAAAAAGAAGTAGGTGTTCCATTCCACAACAGCAACATTGTCCAAGTTAAAAATAGTAATACTCATAAAGGCTCTGCTCTTCATACTGTCAGGATAAAGCAATATTAAATAAGGGATCCTCCATCTGAAATAATTCCAATTTGTATAAATTCACACTGAAGACCAAAATAGTTGTCACACATGATAAAACAAAATTAAATAATACATTACCTGTTAATTAAACAACAGTGATTTAAAGATTACATTGAGCTCAAGACCACACTATTGTCTCTAAACATTTAGATCAACAAACTATCCAATTTAAATAACAAGGAATTAGAAATGCATGCTGGTAACAAGTTTTGATTCAGATTGAATGAAATCAGAGAGAACCAAAAATGAAGCCTAATTAAATCACCCATGAATTGGGGTGCGGGTTGTGCATGCTCACATGTGCACATACGTGCACGAGTAAAGCCGCCACTTATATACAACTGGGATAAACTCAAACATTGAGACTTGATACAAGGAAAGGTAAGCAAACATGTAGACGTAACCTGAGCACAAGAGATACTAAAGAAAAACACAGAGATGAGACTGGAGCAGTAAAAACACAGAAGAGAGCTAACGTCATTGCTTGAAGAGCTCAAAAGCTTAAACACCAAAAAACCAAAGTAGAGCTAGAACATACTGCCTTACCAAGACCAAAAGCCATAAGCTCAAAAATCTCAAAACTCTGGGTCAAAGATGCAGGGACCATAACAACTAAAGCTGGGCATACACTGTGCGATCTTTGGCCTTTTTTGAGACGATTTCTCAGTCGTGCGACCGTTTTGGTGGGGATCGGCCCGAGTCTCGCCTTAATTGTGTCGTCCATCGTGTAGTATACATGGGGTAACGAGAAGCGATTAACACCTCACGACCAGCTTCTGATCAGCAATAGTATGGTCGCAAGAAAATCAAACCTGTTTGAAATCCTATCGCCCCTCGTGAGGTTATCAACGCAACATCTCCCACTGCGCATCCGTAATCACAGAAATGAAAGTGAAAAGGTGGAGCAGCACGTCAGTGAAGCGTGTGATCTGGACACAAGCGATGGAGGCACAACTTGTAGAACTTTGGCAAGCTCATCCGAGCCTTTCGATGAACGCGACTTGTCCTGAACTTCAGCTAGAATGAAAAAAAACCCCACAAAGCTGGAGTTATTCTGCATCTTTAACCTGCACAGCTGCCTCTTCTTCTCTCATTCTCTCCCCCTCCCTCTCCTGCTGCTACTTCAATAATAAGAAATACTGTTTTTTTTTCTTATTCTCATTTAAAATGTCTAGCTTTTAATAAACAATTATCTGAATCTTACAACCAAAGTGGTCATCTGATGTAAAATGTATAGAAATTCATTATTGTATATAGTAAATATTAAATCTAATATATGCTCTAATAAGCTATAGTACTTATAGAAGGTACCATGTGTGCAAGCTGCAATTCTGTTGAAGAAAGAGGTTGAATGTATTTAATTACTGTAGAAAAATAATTGGTTTCTGTGCATTTGTTTTACCCTGGCAATAAATTAAAGTTGATTACGTCGATTAAGCATCATGAGGCGGAGGGTGGGGGTAGTTCCCTATTTTTTGGCTGGGAGTTGGCAACCCTGCTAGTTAGGTATATGTAATTATTGATTAGGTTGTTTGATATTTCCGGTAAGTACTGTTTAAAATACCAGAATTGGGAGGATGGTGTAGGCTTATTAGATTGATCCATACCATCAAGATAGTGTACATCACTGTCACAACAGCATTTGTTTTCATTCAAAGGCTTTATGGCTTTTCCTTAAAATGCCCGGGCTGATTTTTTTGTCCCAGTCCAGTCCTGGCCTCACAAAATTATCACGACCACAAAAAACGTGAAAAGAGTTGGATAGACATTGCTGCTCAATCACAGCTGCCTGGTCAATGCTTTTCAATCTAGCAAAGTTGATGGTGGTGGTGTGTGTGTCTGTGTGAGTGAAAGACAGAGAGAGAGGGAGAGCAAGAGACAGATTTTGTGTTATAACCTTCATCTTAGGAGATTAATCAGTCTTTCACTTGATCATTTTAGGAGTTTAAGCAGACCCCCTGGAGGACACTAGCTGGCCAGCCAAACCCAGCTGCAAATGACATATTCAGGGTTTGAAGAAACGTGTCTCCACAGCTGAGCAAAAATGTACAACAAGCAACATATAATGGGTGAATATGAATAACTTTTTATTTCAGCAAATGTTAAATTTAACTTGGGAAAGATTACAATAACAGTGACCATGTGAAATTATACAGATTTTACTAGCCAGAGTAAACAAACGTTCTCAGTTGTATTATATATCCAACACGCTACCAAAACTTAAAGCATCTGGTTTTAACACAGACTCTACATATTGTATTGAACTACACAAGCATCAGCACTTTGAAATACTTGAAATGAACTTTGAAATACTGTTGGCCATCTTCACTCAACCAACAGCCAAAATGGTTACATCCTACGCTCTGACAACTTGAGTGGTGACCACCGTTGAGGTGGCCGGCTGCATGTTGGCCCTGATCTTCACCTCACGATGCATCTGGCACCAGACACACGTGTAACACCAAAGTATTTTACAGCAGTCATCACAGCACGAACCCTGCAGGATCGAGAAAAAGAAGAGAAGAATACGACATAACACAACCCACAACTCAACACAATTAGGAAACATGGGGTCCCCATGCTTGTCTGATTTAGTTGATGAAAGGAGAGGAGAAAACGCCATCCCACAATTCATGAAAACTGTCAGTATAATTGGTAAAGTATGCAGATGATTTAAATCTTAATTATAATATAATTTGCCAATTTTTGCCATTAAGCTATTGATTTTTCACAAGAGTCTGCACGCACAAAGCACATGCAGACAATTTATGTAAATTTTCTGTGTTTCCAAATTTGATATTTAATATTTCTTATTGCCATTGTTCCAATTGAAAACATGAAGGCATATAGGGAATGATACATGGGCACTGTAAATATGACTACTTTGGACCTCTGACCTTTCTGCAAGGTCAAATAAGGTCAAAATTTCATAAAATTCTACTTATTACTTATTGGCAACATTTAGGAACTAATATTGCTATAAGGGGACTCAGAATATCCAAAATAATTTACATCCAAATATCATGTCACATGTGACCTTTTTCCTTCTGATCTCATTCCTACATTGCACATCTATGTTTCTCTTTCAAGTGTGTTATTTTTACTGTCTACATATTCTTAAAGTACATATGTAGACATATATATATATATATATATATATATATATATATATATATATATATATATATATATATATATATAAATGAATATATAAAACTGTCCAAGATACAGCACTGTTCATTAAAAGTAATTATTGTCCAGAGTGAGCTGGCTTGGCAGACGTTTACAGTGTCAGTATGCTTCTTTTTATGTTGATTTTTGTAGGAAAAGCTTATCTTTTAAAACGAAATTGAATTTAAATAAAATAGTTTTCACTCCTCGGTTTAGCTTTTAGCTAACAACAATAACCTTGACCCTCCCTCGCCCCCAGCCTTACAGCGATGCCGTGGCGGTCTCTGATTGACTGGCGAAGCGTGCAGGATACCACGAAGCATCCATCACAGAGTGGGAGGCAGCAACACCACCCGTGCTTATTGGCTGTATCACACTGCATGCAGGGGAAACACCAAAGGGCACAGCAACCTCGACAGAAGAGAAAAAAATATGCAGAGACACAAGTTTATTTTACTGTTGAATAAGTTCTCCTTCAACAACTAGCTTTAAGATTTAAGTTGTCTTCTACCGCTGCTCCATTGAAAGTGTGCTGACATATTGCATCGGTGTGTGGTTCTCCAGCTGCACCACAGCACACAGAAAGGCACTCCAGAGGGTCATCAACATGGCCCAAAAAATCATTGGAAGGACCTGTACAGCACTCGCTGTCTCAAGAGGGCACGCAGCATCCTACGGGACTGCACACACCCAGGACACCGGGTGTTTAAGCTGCTGCCGTCTGGCAGGAGGTTCAGGCTGCTGAGGTCCCGAACAAATAGACTCAAGGACAGCTTTTACAACAGGGCAATAGCCCTGATCAATGTAAATAGCTGACCTGACTGGATACCTCCCTGGACTTTTTAGGGGGAGGTAACAATGTTTAAAACGATAACAATAATATTTATATTTATAACAAGGTGCAATAATAATTAATGTGCAATAATAACAGTGTGCAATACACATACACTTATTCTTCTTTTTTATACTAAGTTAATATACTGTGTTGTGTTGTTTGTTACGTTGTGATGTGTCATATCGTGTCGTGTTGTGTTATATGTAGTGCCGACGTAGGACAGTTTTTCCAATTTCATTGTACTACTGTACTATGTATGACTGTGCAATGACAATAAAGAGTTATCTTATCTTATCTTATCTTATCTTGTGCATCCTGTGTTTCATATGCTGACTTCAGTCCTAACTTCAGATGGTCAGATACTCAAGAACCTCTGAATAAAAGTCTGAGGAGACTGTTGATGCAAAAATCACTGCTGTTTGTAGAGTTTGCTAGATTAACTTACAAGTGCCCATATCACTGAAGCAATCACAGAGGCCAGTGCTCCAAGTCCCAGGGTGTTGATTAGTGCTGGAGACTGTCACTATCTGGGTGGGCTGCTGGTATTCAGCCATTTCTGGAGGAAAGAAGGTAGAAATAGAGATGCATTGAAGGGTTATAGTTTTTGTTGCTCCTCTGTACGGAGAAATCAAATGCTAGAATATGAAAAAGATAGCAACATTACTGTCCACAGTGTGGATATTTTTACAAATTACAGTTTCCTGTTTCATGAAAATCCCTACACTGACTATTGGCAGTAAATTTATGAGTACACCCTTTAAAACTCATGAATTTGCTAAAACCGAGCTTACAAACTGCATTCACAGCACATTTCAAATCTATAACTTTTATAAATTCACAGTTTCAAACAGTTCAAAGTCACACAAAATCTTTTGAGAGCATCCAAAATAATGCAGAGCATTCAAGACGCACTACATCAGAAAACCAAAGACACTTTACACATTATTATTTGTCCTTGTGTAGTGATAAATACAAATTGCAGAAGCATTGTGTCAAAAACTAAAGTCATCCCATCATTGTTTTCTGTATACTTTATCAGTCTCTCATATTGTTGTGCATGAATTTTAGCCCACCTTTCTTTTCTTTGAAGTCTGTAGGTGTCTATTTATACAAAGGCCGCATTTTGGATACATTTTGCTCTAATCAAGCACACTTTGATACTTTGATGCTGCTAAAACCATGCAGAGAGAAATGAAGAAATAAACTTTATCTTTGGTGTGACCACAGCTATCAAAACAGGGCAAAACCTATGAACAAACACACACAACATGCCTTCATTTCCTCATATCAAAAAACATTTTCCAGCTTTGACTTGTTGAACGTTAGAAATGGTAACATTTTTGTGATGTAACAGAAACAATATAAGACATATTTAGAGTTATTTATCCATTTTTTTCTTTGGTACATAATTTCATATAATTTGCTTCATATATTTGATGTCTTCAGTCCGAGTACCAAATTTATGGTCGACTCAATGAATGTAACGTACCCAGGTCCTTTGACTGCCAACACAAATCATCACCATTCACCCCTGTTTTTGACAGTTGGTAAGACAAAAGGAAAATTTATGCCAAGTTTCCTTTTTGCTAACCATGAAGCGGTGCATGATAACTAAACACTGCCACTTTCGTTTTGTCTGTCATGATAAACCTTCCCAGACTTGTGAACAGCAAGAAATTAATTAAACCTATGTCAATGAGTGAATACATAGGCATAAAGTCTAATTACACTATCACGCATAAAAAAAACAAAAACTTCTATTAACACTCTTTAGTTGTTTCAAATAATCTAGCTTTAATAATAAAATATTTTTTTCAACTTTAAGGGTTTTAATAAAATATTTCCACGCCCTCTTATCTTCCTACAACAGATAGCTAAAATTTGGCATCCCTGGAAAAGACGAGCTTTCTAGCATGACGTACACTGTTTCTTGAATAGTGTAATTAAACAAAAAGGAACTACCTAAAAATTCAAGTATATTCATCCATGTAATGATTTCAAAATGTGGTTTCACCATAACGAACACCACATGGTCTTCCTGTACCCCCTTAGCTTTTCTCTAAAGACATGCATATTAGGTTAAATGATGATTATAAATTGGCTGTATACTGAAAATGGTACATCTGTAGGTGTGAATATGAGCTAAATAAAGATGTGATTTAAAACATGTTGAATGCTGAGCACAAGACTTGAAAAATGCTACATAAAAGCCATACCAAATGCATTTTAGGCCCATTATTTACAGTTATGAGAGTTTAGCTAACTTCAGGTTCAATCAAGCATACTAAACAGGGACAGGAGAAGCTATGTGTTTCTAACAAATCCTAAATTTGGCATGCAGTTTATTTCTCACGTTGGAAGCTGCTATCTGAATTCATTTATAGCGCAGACAAAGCGACGTCAGTAGCCAATATTTCGTTGGGTACTGTGCCTAAGATGCTATCATGTAAAGGGTGTTTTTTTAGTTGTAGTGCATTACATGTTACACAAAATCCAACAACTAACATTTACCAAACTCTGCGCTAATACAGATTAGTTGTTTGACAGAATAGTGGCTAAAATGAGTTTAAAAGGCTAAACTGTAACTTCCTTTGTCCTCGCTGTGCTGACAGCAATGATAATTATCACACATCCAGATCATGGTTTTTTTGAAGAAAGTACAGTTTTCCTTTAACTAACTCACTGCAGCTTACTGATGATAAAACTATGTACCAACCAGTATCATGTGTTCACAAAGACCTCACTGTTTTAAGATGTTCATTAGTATAAAAAGATTTTATTACCTTTTCTCTGGTTCTGTAGGCTTTGAAGATGAGAGTAAGAGCGAGAGGAAAATGTAACTACAAACTGTGAGAGGTGTGGTGGTGGGTGGGCTGAAGTTTTTCTGAAAATGAAACTTAAAATCCTCTGCAAGGAGAAACACAGTTCCACGTACTTTCAAATCTGTGTACATGCACGGCTGCATAAAAAGGAAGACAGAAGTGAACTTCCAACACAGAAAGCGTTAAAAGTACAAGTTATGGTCAGTGCCAAATTTAATGTTAAAGTATTTTATTCTCATCATTATATTATTTGCTCTGTAATTAAACCTTGATTGATGTAGAGTATTTGAGTTGTACTCTGTGTGGTGTAAACACAGGAGCTGCATGTGTCTGAATGCAAAGCTGTTTTAGAAGAAAAACAAATTGCACAGATTAAACAAAGCCTCTACAGAACAATGCAGTTGACATGACTGATTGTTAACGCCCATTGTTGTTTTGCACTCTGTCTGTATGCTTCCTGGAACATTTTGTGGTTTCAGGTGTGACTTGAAGTGTGGAGAACAACCACAGATTGAGCTGATGTGTAGAATCTAACAATGTTTTTAAAAACCGTTGACGTACAATGTCACTACTTGAGTTTTATTAGATCTAACTCTCGATACGGTAGATAGCATTGTGGTTTTATTGTGAAGCACTTTGATGTACACCAAGTCTTTTAAATGTGCTATATAAATAAACTTTGACTTGAGTCTGTTAGGCTGTAAAAAAACAAAAGTTAAAAACTATCACCACACCAGCAGCCACATAACAATACTCAAATATATCCCCCTGAGAACCGAAGAAACAAGGATCTTTTGGTTTAGCTTTTTTTGTAAAGTCCTGCTTATGTGAGCTAAAAAGGGCCAAACACATGAGATATCACTGGAAAGGCCAGGGTGTCCTCTTTTGAGCACAATAGGACTTATTTGGGTAGCTCAAATACGTCACCTGGTTTTCTCTCACTCTAACCTCTGGTCTGTCTCAGTTAAGCTGCCCACCTAACACTAGTTTTTATTTGTATTTTTTTAGAGTCGTGGCCCTGGTGTTATGTATGGGTAAAATGTGAAGAGGCACTGTTGTTACGAGCTCTTAGAAGTTTCATAGCCTTGAAAAAAATCACGAAGGTGTAGAAGAATAGGATGTGTAGAGTTAATGGAGCAATGATAAAATGTATGTAACACTAAACAAGTGAGTACTGGGTCTGATTGATTTCCTTTGACTGTGTTTTGTCACCTTTAAAACACCTGTAAGGGTGTAAGCATGTATGTGGGCTACTTCCTATTTTTTTTTAAGAATCCTTTCCTGTCAGCATTTATTTAAAGTGCACTTTAACATACTGTTAAATTACATTTGCATGCCTGTCTTGCACAAAAGCAATGATGCATGAAAGTGATGCATCTACAGCCCTTCCTGGTTTCTTACTATCATTTCACAGGAAACAGACAGATGAAACTCATCAAACCCACAGGGCTGATCAGAAGATTCTAATCTGTCAAAGTGTTTGTGCAAATGTAGCAGAGTGGTAAATTAATAATAATATTTTCCATTTCAAAAATCCATTTAAGGTTCAAAAAGGGGTCTTAAAATGTTGTTTCTTTGTTTCCATGTATGGTAAGACAAGAATGTTATCGGGTAATTTAATGTTATTGCTTGTGCTATTTCTTTGGTTATCTGCATGTTGTGTGCACTTGAAGCTGTTAATTTTATAGATTTGTGTAGTTGCATATTGTGGTCACTGGGGGTGGGGGGGTGGGGGGGTGGGGGGGGGGCAGTGCTTAAGGGTTAACTGCAGTTTTCCAAAAAAAACTTAACAAGAAATGCATCTTGGGGCTTCCTGTTTACTTTTCTTTTTGTTGTGGATGTGGAACGGGAATGTTGTGAAGGAGTTAAATTGTTGGTAAGAAATTGTTAAATATGCACATAACTCGTTGAAACATATTGTTATAATTGTAGTATTATTTGTATACTTCACAACAACAGACATCTAACGAGACGTGTGGTTTCTACCATTTTTTTCACATGGCTGTCGCTCCACTCAAATGTCTTCAGAAATGAAAGTGTCTGATCTCCATCCTCTGCCTCTCAAATGATTTCCCTCCAAATTTAGTATTAGTTTTAACTCCGCCTTTCTGGCTGTCTGCTCTTAACAGGCTTCATCAGGTCTCAACAGTCTTTTAGTTATTTTTAGGAAGTGACATCTCTGCCGTGGCGGCATTAGTCACTGAGCGAAAAATGTAAGGCCACTTTTTTTTTTTACATTCAACACACATAAAAACAACAGTTGAGTACAGAAAGCCTGTCACTTAACTATAAAGGACTGAAGGGCAGGCCAACACTGCCCTCTGCAGCAGTTGTTGTTGATAAAGCTCATGGTTAATATAAAGTCTCCTTATCATTGCTGAAAGGGCTGAGTTGACCATTTAGCAGAGGGGATCTCACTTTCCTTCCGCATTTCATGGCTGGACGTTTTCCTGAAGTCTGTTTAAGAGCTGTTGTTGTAAAAGCGGTCTGTGCCGTGACTGTTAGATTGCCTGAATGCAACCTGTCACAACATTATTACCAGGAGAAATAAAATGCGCTCCTCTTCAGATTAAGTATGTAGGAAGATGGTGATGAAGCTAAATTAACAGCTACTCCATTTCTTCCAACCTTTACCTCTGTTTTTTCTTTTTTTAATGTTAAGGATCAGAACACTGTGTGCCACTCCAACAGGTTCAAACACAACCAAATTTAAATTAACTTGTATTTGTGTGAAAACTTAAACAAGTGGACAGCAGAGGTGGAAAGTAACAAATTACAAATACTCTGTTATTGTATTTAAGCAGAATTTTCAGGTATCTGTACTTTATTTCAGTATTTGTTTTTCTGACAACTTTTTACTTTTACTTGCTACATGTATTTTTTTTCCCTTACATTTTCAAAACAGGCTCGTTACTTTAGGTTCATTTAGTATAAGTCAGCCTAAAGGAGTGCGAGTATCCGTATGTTGTGTTCACGGTACTTCTTTCACTCTAGCTAGCACAAAGGAGAAGGAAGCACACTTTTATAAGTGTCAGGTAATTCCAAACATCAGCAAACACACAATCTGTTGGTGTGAAGCTTGTCACACTGCATGTTGTTAGCTAAAGGCCCGGCTGCTGTATTTCACAGAGGGAGAAAAGAGTGAGAGCTAACCTCACTCAGAGATGGAGGAAGAGATAAGAAAAGACAGGAGAGGAAGAAGAGAGAGTAGATTTAAAGGTGAGGACTGATCAGCGATGCTTAGAAAATATTTTAAGCTTACATGTAATGTCATTGTTTTAATCATATATTATATATTCCTGCAAAACAAACTATGCCATACTAACTTTGTGTTATTCAAATCTAAAAATGTGCTGTAGTTTGTGTGGGATAAAGAGACTAGCTTGTGATAGCGTGATGGATTTACTGTAAAAAACTGTGTTGGACTGGTGCACAGTGCACATTGTTGGTTTACATCAGCTGTAGTAGACTAATTTGCATTTAAGATGATGATGGTTAGATTAATTCACTGAATTCCACCTTTATACAACTGCATACTGAATATTTTTTAACACGGGTATCTGTACTTCTACCTAAGTAAAGAAAGCCTGTACTTGTGCCTGCCACATGTCCTTGAGGTACCCCACTTCTCGGGAGAAAGTGGAAGGTGATGCGTGTCTGAAAGCGTCTCGGTGCAAAGTATGCACAGCAGACTGACAAACTGCAAAATATTTTTGACACTATGATGTTTTTTTGTAGATAAAGACCAATTCTGATGTATATTCTTATTCGGTAACCTATCAGAATAATGCATGACAGTAAGTACATTTTAATAGTTTTTATTTTAACAAAGGCTAAACTCAGATCTGACAGCGATGATTGTATGAAATAGAAGGATTTTATTTGTCACAATGAAAGCTGGTCTCAGATACCATCCAACACATTAATATGCCCACAAAACTCTAAAGCATCTGGTTTTAACAGTAACATTTGCTCTCAACCCACTAAGTAAAACAGTCACTTCCTATCAATGCATGGCCTATGTGGCGACCATCATTGCTGTGGTGGGCCGCTGCTGGTGATTTTACAGCTGTCGTCACAGCAAGAGCCCTGCAGGATGGAGAAGAGGAAGAAGAGAGAGCGAGAGAGAGAGAGGATGAAGCAGCACGTGTTACTGCGGTTTAATTTGCAGCTGCCATGGTTGTTTCTGTGTAAAATGTGGGGGAATGCCACAGTACCAGCAACAAAATCAGCATCAGAATGTAGAGGGCCTGTTCAGTTTGCCTTTTTACAGTGAGACATAAGAGATGAACAGATTTTCTTCTCTAATTTGGAGGTCACCCAACCCCTTATACCCTCTATATGTTCCTTTCATGCAAACATGTCACAAAATGCAGTATCCAGTTCACTTCTTTCATGGCACTACATGATATAGATATCAGTTTGCTGGTTACAGTGCAACCCATAAGCAAATACTAAGGCTGATGAGACAGCTTGGAGCTTCTTGAGGGTGAGAGGAAGGATGTGCACACAGAGGAACCTTCAATCATTTTCAGTACACTTTTTGTGGATCTCATAAAATCTACATTATTATTGATGTTATGAACATAAATATAAAAATGCAGCTGGGTGGGCTACTGGTAGATGACGGCCATGCCTGGAGGAAAGAGAAATGGAGGCTCAGATTTAAGAAGGGAACATATAAAATCACTACAAAGACTTTACACATAGATATATGTCTTTAAACTTAATAATCGAAGGCACAAGTCTACATTTGCATTACTTTGATTATAATTGCTGGTGTTCCCTCAGTTAAACATTATTTTCTATGTTTGCATGCTACTTAGATACTAGCTTGCAAGGGCTGAAATTCATTTAAAAGCTGTTTGTTTTAAATTTTTATTATATTGCATTGCCTTGTGTTTTTAAATATGTTACAGCAAAATCAATGAATTTGTGTGAGATGCAACAAATATTTTTTCAAACAAACATTCATCCTCTTGTGGGCTAATGCACAATCGAAAAAACAGGCTAGGAAACCTACAAGGGCAGGTACGGACATTAGACCGGGGGTTGGCGACCGCGAGCTGCAGGCTCTTTTGGCTCTCAGCTGTGGCTCCCGCAAACTTTGGGTGAAAAAATAAAACTAAGAAAAATTTCATGTTACAGACATAACCTTCCCTTTAATACGACTGAGTATTGGGGCCACATTTGTTAGTGGAAAATGAAGAATCATTTTCCATGATGTTTCTTTACCTTCTTTTAAATGTACAAAGATGCCCTTTGTCTATGGTTAGATTAGTTTAGAATTATCCTTTTAGACTTTCCCAGCAAAGACATATTGTTTTGGGACATATTGTTTTAGATTGTTTTATCTCTCACAGCTTTCTCCCAGCTCTCTGCTGACGAGACTAGCGCCACATATGGAGTTGTTTATTTTATCTGTTTATTATTTTCTTATCCTGTTCTCACTGTCTCTCCTATAAAAAGTGCCAAGCCTCTGTTCATGGTGTGAGTTGTTCTCAGCAGCTCACCCGTGTACACGTTTAGCAAAGAAAGTAACTTTGTCTCATTGTGTCTTTATTTCTCCTGGGTTTTTTACAGAGTTTTCTCCCAACAACATTAAGAAAAATATTTTGACCATTGTGAGAACAAATTTGAAATGTCGAGATTACAGTTGTTGTTTTCAGACAAACTGCCACAGTTGCAGTGCCCTCTGAGTTAGTGAAATACTTCAGAATCTGTTTTAGTAACAAGGACGCAAATGATTTCTCTTTTAGCATATAAACACAGTGTAGTGATCAGTATAAGGATTTTTGAAAAGATGGTTCATCTGGTCAGAAGGAAAAACACAAGAGTTTGTGTAACCTCTCTCTCTTCATGTCTCCACTTTGCTATAAGTTGATCCAGACCACAAAGCTAGCTAGCAGTTACTTGCCAAACTCAAGCCAGAGGTTTTTCTGCTACGGTAGTACGATGAAGTCCAAACACCGCTTGTTCCTGACCGACGACACTCTGCTGTCCTGCATGAATATTAAAGTGACTTCTTACAGCTCTGATATGGCAAAGCTCTGCAGTAATGTTTAGAAACAGAACTCACACTAACCTAATTTTATTCTAAAATTATTGGGCCTCTGCTACGTTTTATTTATTTGAAAGTGGGCAATTATTTAGGTGTGAACTCAAATAGACAAAATACAAAATCATGCTTTATGTAAAAGTAGGCCTCTACATGCCAGTGTTGTTTTTTCTCCTCTTCAAAGCATTTGTTAAAAGGTTCTTAAAATAAAAAGACCTCTTATTACATTTGTATTAAGTGTATGTATTATCCTTTCCGAATTGCATCTGTCAGGGCACTCGGTCTGTGACCAAATGTTTTCTACACTGTTAAAAAAACATCTTAAAAAAACAGTAATATTCCGGCAGCTGGGGTGCCAAAATACTAAAATAACAGAAAATATCTTCCTCATAAAAATACGGTTATTTTCAGTAATGACAATACAGTTTGTTGCGCTAATTTTACATGGGATTCTGCCTTTTCCAATTGCGTTTAGACATTAAATTAGGAACATTTTAATGTGATCAAACAATGAAATTACCTATAAACAAGGTCAATGAATGTGGCAATATGAATCATAATACGTAAATGTACAAAAATATACAGTTAACAGTTGGTTTAAAAAATAATGGCTTGCATGCCCTGGGACAGAGGCGAAGCTGCCATATTGCACCATCGGCCCCTCTGGCCATCAACAGTAGGCGAAGAGTCTTGACCACGGACACAATACCGAGAGTGTCCAAGACGGGGCTTGAACCAGCAACCTTCTGATCACAAGGCGAACTGCCAACTCTTGAGCCACGAACGCCCTCTATAGCAATGATAATAATACTTATGTGATGTAACACAAGGTTATAGGAATCATGTTATATACTTTTCCATAGCATTACATTTGAATTCAACAGTTCAATCTTTCAAATAATGGACAGATATTTGTGAATTCATGATAGATTTGTAAATGTATTTTAACAATCTAAATATGCATATGTATAGACAGATACATTTAATAATCATGACAATTATGTTGTAAATGGTAAATGGCCTGTATTTATAGAGCGCTTTACTAGTCCCTAAGGACCCCAAAGCGCTTTACATATCCAGTCATCCACCCATTCACACACACATTCACACACTGGTGATGGCAAGCTACATTGTAGCCACAGCCACCCTGGGGCGCACTGACAGAGGCGAGGCTGCCGGACACTGGCGCCACCGGGCCCTCTGTATTACATTACAGTGATTTAACGTTAATTTACATTCACAATGTGAAGTCAAAGTCTATTTACGTAACTTTAATGATATTAAGAACAGAACAAAACTGTAAAATGCAGTAAAATACTTTTATATTAGGATTTTTTCCTACAGTACAGCCACACCCGCGACCTTGTGGTTGTTAGTTCACATTCATTGGCCGATGCTTAGCGTCATGTTTTTATGTGTCCCAACATCCAATGGAATGTCACATTGTTTTCATGGCCACACCCTCACCCCAGGTGCAGAGGCCTATTTCTGTTCAGGAATGTTGTGAATACTTTAAGATTTATATTAATTGCAATTCCTACATCTACATTTATTTCTTAAAACATGTAATTAGCACAGCGTGGCCGTGCAATGTTTTATATGTTTTTTTTAGTTTTTATTCCTGTTAATTATATTTTCACTTGTTACCTCTAAATTATTGAATCAGACAAAATTATAATTCAAATACTCCTTTAATTATTGATTATTCTCATTAATTTTCGATCATTTTATATATTTTTCCGTAGTATTACATTTGGATTTAACATATCAAAATCAGCCCGGTCTCAAAATGCCCGGGCTGATTTTTTTGTCCCAGTCCAGTCCTGGCCTCACAAAATTATCACGACCACAAAAAACGTGAAAAGAGTTGGATGGACATTGCTGCTCAATCACAGCTGCCTGGTCAATGCTTTTCAATCTAGCAAAGTTGATGGTGGTGGTGTGTGTGTCTGTGTGAGTGAAAGACAGAGAGAGAGGGAGAGCGAGAGACAGATTTTGTGTTATAACCTTCATGTTATGGACGCACAGTGTGAGCACTCAGGTCCCATCAGAGCATCGGGCCGACTAGTGTGAGACCCTGTACGTGACCTACAAACTTCTAACCCCTGTGGTTCAATCGTACAGTTTGAGCAGGAGCTGAATAACGAGACTGAAAAATTTGCACAGTGTATGCCCAGCTTAAGGAGACAAAGACCTCAAAAGAAGGGGCCTCATCTTAGGAGATTAATCAGTCTTTCACCTGATCATTTTAGGAGTTTAAGCAGAGGAGGACACTAGCTGGCCAGCCAGACCCAGCTGCAAATGACATATTCAGGGTTTGAAGAAACGTGTCTCTACAGCTGAGCAAAAATGTACAACAAGCAACATATAATGGGTGAATATGAATAACTTTTTATTTCAGCAAACGTTCAATTTAACTTGGGAACGATTACAATAACAGTGACCATGTGAAATTATACAGATTTTACTAGCCAGAGTAAACAAACGTTCTCAGTTGTATTATATACCAAACAAGCAAACAAAACTCAAAGCATCTGGTTTTAACACAGACTCTACATATTGTATTGAACTACACAAGCATCAGCACTTTGAAATACTTAAAATGAACTTTAAAATACTGTTGGCCATCTTCACTCAACCAACAGCCAAAATGGTTACATCCTACACTGTGACAACTTGAGTGGTGACCACCGTTGAGGTGGCCGGCTGCATGTAGGCCCTGATCTTCACCTCACGATGCATCTGGCACCAGACACACTCGTAACACCAAAGTATTTTACAGCAGTCATCACAGCACGAACCCTGCAGGATGGAGAAGAAAAAGAAGAGAAGAATAAGACATAACTCAACACAATGAGGCAAACATGGTGAAGTCCCCATGCTTGTCTGATTTAGAGTACTCTCAGTGTTCACTTGCGAATGTGAACCAACAGCCAAGTAGTTCTTTGATGCTGTTATAAGAAGCTGGGTGAGTTAATAAAAGTGAATTTGTTCACAGCCGTAGTTTCCTGTTAAACAGATTTGAACAAACTGTCGTTACACTGTCTGTGTGTTTAATGAAGGCACACGGGGTATGTTTGAATGGTCAGTTTCACTTGATTGATTGATTGATTGATTGATTGAATCTTTATTTTGAACATGTTGAAAAAGTACAACAACATAGAATTAAAAGAGAAAAATGAACAAAGCAAAACAAAAGGAAAACGAGCAACCACAACTACAAATAACGTTCATGTTCAAAAAGCAGCAGGAAGAGGCATAAGCTTATTTAATCCCACCCCTTTTCCACTATCTAGTATCAATAGACTACAGAAATACCTCCTTGCAATTACATTATATGTTATGTGTAATTTTTTTTATTATTCTTTTTTATATATATATATATATATATATATATATATATATATATATATATATATATATATATATATATATATATATATATATATATATATATATATATATATATATATATTTCTTTCTATCTATCCATACATACGCACATATACACATACGCACATATACACATTTTCAATAACCCCAGTAACACCTCAAAGGATACACAACCTACAAATATATATACAGTATACCCATACCTACATACCTGTGCACCCGCACACACATGAAAATGTTGGACAAGAACACCCTATCAAATCTCTACGTCTTCCCTACCCTGTAAAAACCATATCCTTAAACTGCTTTTTAAACTGTGCCATGCTTGGACATTGCTTCATATCTTTACTTAGTCTGTTCCACAGCTTCACTCCACACACAGAGATGCAAAGACTTATTAATCTTGTACGGATACGAGGATGTTTTAAATTTAATTCCCCCCTCAAATTGTATCCCTGTTCCCTTTTAGAAAACATTTTTAGAATATTGTCAGGAAGCAGGTTATTTATTGCTTTATATATAATTTGTGCTGTGAGAAAATTAACCAGATCTGTGAATTTTAGAATTTTTGATTTTAAGAATAGTGGATTTGTCTGATCTCTGTAACCAGTTTTATGGATTATCCTTATGGCCCTTTTTTGTAATAGAAAGAAGAGAAATAAGAATGTGGGTGGCAGCTGTAATAATGTTTAGGAAAAAGAGCTTCTTTAATTACCTCCTTTAGCAAACAATTGACTGGAGCATCCTTTATGAAAGGAGAGGAGAAAATGCCATCCCACAATTCATAGCAACGGCTCATCCAACTATTCATGAAAACTATCCAGTACGCAGATCTTAATTATAACTGAATTTTCCGATTTGTGCCATAAGCTAGTGATTTTTCACAACAGCCTGCTAAACACATGAAGAACGTGCAGAAGATGTGTGTCAATTTTCTGTGTTACCAAATTTTATCAAGTTGGCAAAGCACAAAGCTCATCACAATAACTCATAAAGAAACAAAACCTTTACAGGAGTGTAGTTGGCTTACATCCACCAAGGAATTCAAGGTCAACTCAATGATGGTTGAAGATTTTTAAAAAGCCTTATAAGATTGAAAATATGATCATTACATGCGTATGTATGTTCAGCAGGTATCTTCAGCACCTCCAACCTCTCCTTCAAGGTCATGAAATGGAGCTAATGGTCCAAGTGATAATAATGCTATACAGGGCTATTTATTAAAACTATATTTCTCATTGTCATTGTTCCTATTGAAAACATGTGCACATATAGGGAATGATATATGGGCACTGTAAATATCCCGTTACTTTGGACCCCTGACCTTTCTGCAATGTCAAATAAGGTCAAATTTTCATGAAATTCTACTTGTTACTTATTGGCAACATTTAGGAAATAGTACTGCTATATGGGGACTCAAAAACCTGATTTCTGCATTGTACATCTATGGTTTTCTTTCAAGTTGACCCAAAATGTGTTATTTTTATTGCACTATATATTCTTTAAAAAAAAAAATGAAAACAAAATATGAATTTATAAAAAAAAAAAAAAAGAATTTATAAAACTGTACAAAATGCAACACTTTTCAATTATTCGGTGAGCTGGCCTAACGGAAGTTTGCACTCTCAGTATGTTTCTTTTTATGTTGATTTTTGTAGGAAAAGCATATCTTTTAAAAAGAAATACAATTTAAATAAAATAGTTTTCACTCCTCAGTTTAGCTTGGCTAACAGCAATAACCTTGACCCTCCCTCGCCCCCAGCCTTACAGGGATGCCGTAGCGGTCTCTGATCGACTGGCGAAGCGTGCAGGACACCACGCAGCATACATCACAGAGTGGGAGGCAGCAACACCACCCGTGCTTGTTGGCTGTATCACACTGCATGCAGGGGAAACACCAAAGGGCACAGCAACCTCGACAGAAGAGAAAAAAAAGTATGCAGACAAGTTTATTTCACTGTTGAATAAGTTCTCCTTCAACAACTAGCTTGTGCATCCTGTGTTTCATATGCTGACTTCAGTCCTACCTTCAGATGGTCAGATACTCAAGACCCTCTGAATAAAAGTCTGAGAAGAGAGTTGATACAAAAACCACTACTGTTTGTAGAGTTTGCTAGATTAACTTACAAGTGCCCATATCAGCACAGCAATCACAGAGGCCAGTGCTCCAGTGCCCAGGGTGTTGATTAGTGCTGGAGACTGTCACTATCTGGGTGGCCACCTGGTATTGAGCCATTTCTGGAGGAAAGAAGGTAGAAATAGAGATGCATTGAAGGGTTATAGTTTTAGTTGCTCCTCTGTACGGAGAAATCAAATGCTAGAATATGAAAAAGATAGCAACATTACTGTCCACAGTGTGGATATTTTTACAAATAACAGTTTCCTGTTTCGTGAAAATCACTGCAAAGACCATTGGCACAAAAGTTACGAGTACATCTTTTAAAACTCAGAAATTTGATAAAACCCAGCTTATAAACTGCATTCACAATACATTTCAAACCAATAACTTTTATAAATCTACCGTTTCAAACAGTTCAAAGTCACACAAATTCTTAATCTGTCTTGAATGCTGAGCATTCAAGACAGATTAAGAGATATTTAGTGTTATTTATCCATCTTTTTCTTTGGTACATAATCCCATATATCTTGCTTGATATATTTGATGTCTTCAGTTTGTATCTACAATGTAGAAAGTAATAAAAGTAAAGACTTTTGGCTGGTAGTGAATATACATATATATCTACATATATGTGTATATGTACACACACACACATTTAATTTGAGCACAATAGGACTTATTTGGGTAGCTCAAATACGTCACCTGGTTTTCTCTCACTCTAACCTCTGGTCTGTCTCAGTTAAGCTGCCCACCTAACACTAGTTTTTATTTGTATTTTTTTAGAGTCGTGGCCCTGGTGTTATGTATAGGTAAAATGTGAAGAGGCACTGTTGTTACGAGCTCTTAGAAGTTTCATAGCCTTGAAAGAAATCACGAAGGTGTAGAAGAATCGGATGTGTAGAGTTAATGGAGCAATGATAAAATGTATGTAACACTAAACAAGTGAGTACTGGGTCTGATTGATTTCCTTTGACTGTGTTTTGTCGCCTTTAAAACACCTGTAAGGGTGTAAGCATGTATGTGGGCTACTTCCTATTTTTTTTTAAGAATCCTTACCTATCAGAATTTATTTAAAGTGCACTTTAACATGGTGTTAAATAACATTTGCATGCCTGTCTTGCACAAAAGCAATGATGCATGAAAGTGATGCATCTACAGCCCTTCCTGGTTTCTTACTATCATTTCACAGGAAACAGACAGATGTACATTCTCTGTCTCATTTGGTGCACATCAGACAATACATGAAACTCATCAAACCCACAGGGCTGATCAGAAGATTCTAATGTGTCAAAGTGTTTATGCAAATAATAATATGCGCTTCACACACTGTGTAATACAAGGATAACAGGATGTTTTTTACTGCTGAAACAGTGAAAAACACGATTTAATATCATGCAAGGAATTCATTAATAGTATTATTTGTATACTTCTCTACAACAGATATCTAATGAAACGTGTGAGTTTCTGCCTTTTTTTTTTTTCCACATGGCTGTTGCTCCACTCAAATGTCTTCTGAAATGAAAGTATTTCATCTTCCTCCTCTGCCTTTCAGATGATTTCCCTCCAAATTTGGTATTAGTCTTTAACTCCGCCTTTCGGGCTGTCTTCTCTTAACTGGCTTCATCGGGTCTCAACAGTCTTTTAGTTATTTTCAGGAAGTGACATCTGTGCCATAGCAGTTACATCTTGAGGTCAGCTTTGCATTACATGAGTCAATGTGATTGCAAAAAAGATGAACTGACATCTGCAAAGTGTCTCTTAAATTCAGTTTAAATGTGAGGCCACTTTTTTACATTCAGAATGAGAATGACACAACAAAAACACATAAAAACAACAATTATATACAGAAGGCCTGTCACTTAACTAAAAGCCCAACACTGCCCTCCACAGCAGAACAGATATTAGCACAGCCTCACCTTCTCTCTTTCTAACCTCTAGTCATTGTTGATAAAGCTCATAAGTCTCCGTATCATTGCTGAAAGGGCTGAGTTGATTATCATTGAGTTGAGGATCTCACTTTCCTTCCTCGTTTCATGGCTGGAAGTGTCCTGAAGTGTGTGTAAGAGCTGTTGTTGTAGCAGCAGTGCCATGACAGTTAGATTGCCTGAAGGCACGCAATCACAACATTATTAGCAAGGAGAAATAAATTGTGCTCCTCTTCAGATTAAGTATGTAGGAAGATGGTGATGAAGCTAATTTAACAGCTCCTCCATTTCTCCCAACATTTACCTCTCTATGTTTTTTTTATGTTAAGGATCAGGGCACTGTGTGCCACTCCAACAGGTCCCATTCCAGAGGAGTGTTAGCGTTTGAAACTAGTGATGTGTCGGTCACGAACGAAATGGTTCTTAGAGCCGACTCTTTGATGTGAACGACGCGAGCCGGATCCTTATCGCGAGCCGTGGGTGTTTTTTTTTTGTTTTTTTTCTTTCTCTCACCCTCTCTCTCGCACTTTTTTCCAGCAAGTACCAACAACCGGATTTGGTGTGTGGTAGTAACAGGTAAATGAACTTTTTTTTTAAGATTATTTGAATATATATGAGTGCTTGAGTATAAATACACAAACAATACACATATGCTTTCAATTGTGTAATTTAAGTGATCTAGGTAGCTCTGTTTTGGAAGTTAATGCTAGAAATGTGTTTTGGAATTTGTACGTGCTTTTTAGAGTTTGTACGTGCTTTGTCTCTAGGGGCCACCGCATATATTTATATATAAACATATATAAATAAAACCACTCTTTTTTACATTAGTAATTCCTTTTGTGCATAATTTTATATTATTGTTAATAATAAATTAATTAAAGCAACAAAACAACCTGAAGATCCGGTTCGGAGCCGAAAGAGCCGGTTCTCTAAAAAGAGCCGGAAATCCCATCACTATTTGAAACGCTTGGGCCGCTCTGCCTGCCACAGTTTCAAACTGGTCATGTGACTGCATGGCCACATCTCATTGGTAAAAAAGTTACCGGAAGCTCCACTGGCGGCGTGTTATCTAATGTGTTCAACTAATTATTTTTTAAAAAAAGTAACGAGTCGAATTTTGCAAATGTAGCGGAGTAAAAGTACCGTTTCTTCTTCACAAATGTACTCAACTAAAAGTAAAAAGTATCGTGCAAAAAAGGTACTTTAAAAGTACATTTTTTTCCAAAACGTACTCAAGTAAATGTAACGGAGTAAATGTAACTCGTTACTACCCACCTCTGCCCCAGTCACCATATCAAGCTTAGGCTACGTCCACACTAATCGTTTTCTCTCCATTTTGTCCTCACTGAGACGGCGTTTTCCTCAAGGAAAAACGCAGCGTTTTGAAAACACTCTCGAAAACACATACCTTTTAAAACAGAGCTGCCCCGTCGCAATGTGGACAGTTGAAAACGCAGACTTTCTAAAACATGAGCATTTTAGTCATGTGATGCAGTCATGTGACCAATTAAACAAAGACAGGGAGGGCATTGTACACAGGGGCGGAGCGGGGGGGTGGCTTACGGGGCTTAAGCCCGGGTTGTTTTGTCAGAAGCCCGGGGTATTTTGGAGTGTAATTTTTTCATAGTTAGATGCCTGGCTGACAACTGTATAAAACAAAAAGTACACACAATATTCGAAGCACATAGTGCACACTGTGGGAATTTACGACTGTGCGTGAATCCCCCCCTGATATTGGTATGATCCAAGCTCAGGCACTAAGCGACTGAGCGAGGGGGCGGGGCAGCTGCTGCCCGTGAGTGCGCTGTTGGAGAGACGGAGCCAGCCATACTAAGGAGAGCTTAAGTTTGACCAGGTACCAAAGCAAATCATTCGTACCGTACAAATAATGTAAATATGACGGTGCATCACGAAAGATTGATATGAAACTGATCACTTGACCAATATTACGTTACTTGCTCTTCAAGTGAATCAACAAATGGCGAAATGAAAAGCCGAACAAATGCTATTTTTTTTAGAGTCTTAGCTTACGTGTGTTTATTTCATATTCTCAGTTCTTACCCTCCCGACTAAATCGGTTTCAGTTATGTACTGAAACATAAGAATGGACATTCGAGGGTTCTTTCAAAGAAAAAACTCAGGTAAATGTTATTTTATATATTATGCTTTGTATGTTGTTCAGTATATTTCTATGCAAAACAAGAGGGATTTCAGTACACAGCAAGATATTCACATTTGTAACCAGATATTTACATACACTTTAGGGAGAAAACATAAAACATTTTTACTGTACAACATCAATTTAGAGTAAATTTTTGTTTTAGATAAATATTGAAATATATTTTGAATTAGTTAAATTTCAGAATAAAGAGAGACAGAGCTATTTTTATCACTTTCATCAAATTTAGGAGTACATGTACACTAAATTTATTGTTAATTAATAAGAAAACTCCAGACGATTCCATTCTGAGCTGAAGAAGCTTCTGATAGGTTAGTAGAGTCCATGTGAGTAAACTGGTGGCACAGCTGTGGATGCATATAAGGCAAAACACAGAGCCTGTTTCTGTGACATGGGAAAATCAAGAGATATCAACCAAAACACCAGGAAAAGAACTGTGGAGCTCCATAAGTGTGGCTCAGTTTTGAATACAATTTGGTGCCATTTGCAATTAAGAAATACAGATAGTTTCTCTCTTTACTCTTAAAGTTAACAAATATGTTTTTATATTTATCAATCTAAAGAAATAAACATTTAGTCTGATTTGATGTTACAATTAAAAAAGTGTTTTTATCTGAAGAGTAAATATCTGGTTTCAACTGTATATTTGATGATTGTCAGCACAAAGAGGGAGAGAGAGGAGAACGAGGACAGAACAGATGAACAAGAGCAGGTGACACACATGTTAGTCAAATGGTTGTTTACCAAAAGTATCACCGTATCACAGGTCCTCATGTATCTCGTACCTAGTGTTTCTTTTTAGGTTTGTTATTTTTCAAATTCTGTATTTATTAAGTTCTGCAGGCTTGTTTGCACAACAAGGCTAAATAATTATATAAACTTTTCTCAATCTAAATAGTGGACTTTGGTAGAATTAAAAAAATAAGTGTAGTGCAGGTCTATGATGATTTTTAGTGCTATCATCTAGTTCTGATTCTGGTTCTGTCTTGGTTAAGTCCTCAGTAGTCCTGATTTTGAACTGTTGTAGTCCTGTTTTAATTCTGGATCAGTTCTGGGTCTGGTTGAATTGGGGTTTAGTCCTCATGTCTTGATGCAGCCCTGACCTTGTTCTGCCTTGCTGCTTAATTAAAAAACTAGTTTAAGGTGTCCTGCACATGTGATATATATTTTTCCCTATATGAAGTCATTCTTTTTTGAACAGAGCCTATTAATCTTTCAGTCATTTCTACACCCCCCCCCCCCCCCCCCCCAAAAAAAAAAAAAAAAATCCCACATGCATACTACTCTTTGGGCTAAGCCCCGGGTGTTTCAAATGTCTGGCTCCGCCTCTGATTGTACAGCCGTTGTTTTCATCGCTCTCAGTTTTGACAGCCCTAAAAATAGATTATTATCAGTTTGTACATGCTCCAGTTAGGTGTTCTACAAATTCTTTAATTCTCACTAGTGATGGCCCGCTTGAAGCTGAAGCTCCGGTGCGTGTGTCAAAAAAATCAACACACTGCTTCAGAAGCACTGTGTCGAAGCTTGATTCGCTTGGCCAGAGTCACGTGATCAGTGACGACCGAAGCTTCATTTAGAACCTAACTGCTTCAGTGTCTCATTCAATGCTTTATAAGGAAGCGAATCATTCGCGGGATTTGTGGATTGTTTTGATGGTGGGTTTTCCAGCTTTGTGTTCTGGCCGTTTGCTTTTGTTTTGTGCGTGTTTATTATATCTGAAAACGGGAAAAAGGTAAAATGTCAAAAATCTGCTTCCATAATATAAATATCATTAAATAACTTTAGAAAAACTTCCACTTGACTCTTTACATGTAATGTTGTAAAAATATATATTTTATTGTTTAATTAATCTGAAAATGTTAGTCTGCCAAATGTGCAGCAATTTAATTTATTTATTCTCTTTAGCTGATAGTTGGTGGGGCCCAGGTAGACTGTATAACTGCATCTCTACCAGTTTCTCTGCACTCCAGCCTCCTCTGTGCCATGTGAAGGGATTTTCCTTAAGGCAGGAGAAATTATCGCCACGAAAAGGAACAGGTTCGGCCATTGCACACTAGAACAAATTCTCTTTTTAAATAAAAATGGAAAAGGGTTACCTTAAACGCATCATGTTTTTAATTTGCAAGTTCATAAGCATTTTCCCTTTCCCATTTCACAATCAATTCTACCCCCAGGTCAAAAATATGTATAGGAAAATTACCCTAATGTAATATTATTTATAAAAATACCCGTCTAGCGATTAACTGCATGAGTGCAGGGAGGCAAGACCTCAGAGCAGAAGCATACTCCATAATGTGTTGTACATTTTGATATGTATATTATATGTAACGTGGTATTTTTCAATTATTGTATTTACCAACATCAAGAAGTCACAAGCAAAGAAAGACCACACCATGCTGCATGTTTAAACAAGGAGAGTTTACTGGTCAAAACTATTTATTAAACAAATAAAACAAATTTTTTTAACCACCAAAAAATACACGTTCAAAGCAACACAACGGCGGCCCAGTATCAGACAGAATTCCACTCAGTAGAGTGAGGAATCATTATGAAGCAGTTGGTTTTATTTTGTGGATTCAAGCTGCTCTTCATATTTTTGGCCACCAGATGTCACCAGAGAGGACTGTGTTGAAAAGCTTCGAGTAATGAACCGTTTTTCAATACAAGCTTCAGTGCTTCAGAAAGCTTCATTTGGCCATCACTACTGATAGGTTTGATAGCACTCCGCTGTCTTTGTTTAATTGGTCACATGATTGCATCACATGACTAAAATGCATCATGTTTTAGAAAGTCTACGTTTTCGAGTGTCCACACTGCGACTGGACAGCTCCGTTTTTAAATGTATGCGTCTTCGAGAGTGTTTTCAAAACGGAGAGAAAGCGTATTTAATTTTTATTGACTATTTTAACCGGTACGTCTTCTGTTTCCGTGATCACCCCCTGCTGCTCTCCCCGTTAGGGTTCCCTTCTAAGCTTACACCAAATGTTCAGCAACTCAGGCTGACCCTTTGGTGACTCAGGCGACTCAGGCTACGTCCACTAATGCGTTTTCAAATGAAAACGCATTAGTGGACGTAGCCTGAGTCGCTTTCTGCATTTCCTTTTAATGTTGCTGACCCTTTGTTGTAATGACTTGGTGATATAAGTAATGTTCCGAAGGGTTAAAGAAATCTGAGCTGGCAGCAATCACTTCAGAGTGTCGGGTCAGAACACTTGCAAATGTTCAGATGTGAGAGGAACAAACAGGCAGAGTCCAGGAATAAAGTTGTCATTCTTTGTATTTCCAATTGAGAATGTGCCAGAGAGAGAGAGAGAGAGAGAGAGAGAGAGAGAGAGAGAGAGAGAGTGAGAGTGTGAGAGAGAGTGAGTGAGTGAGTGTGTGTGGGGGGGGGTTTGGTCTTATGAACGCACACACTGTCCGTTGTTTGGCTGCCGTTTGTCTCTGAACTAAAGTTGCGGACATGCACCCCGATGGTGCATTCAGGGGGCATAGGAAATCCCATACACAAACCTAACCCTTTTGTACAAGTAAAATTGAATAGATTTGATTTGAAATAACAGAACTCGAACCAGTTACAGAAACATAACAATAAAGCAACCAAAAAGTAAGAAATAACAATAACAAGAATAAAAATCAAGAATAAAATAGATACAATATACAGCCAGTGGCAGCTAGAATGTATTTCAAACATTTCAGAGGAATACAGATTGAAATGAATGCTTAGCAAGACAAACATGAAGCAGCTTTATGCTTTACTGTATTTTGGACCGGTAAGCAATTTGAGGAAGTTTTTAAGGTGGAAGGATTTTAAGGCTGATGAAATAGCTGTTTTAAAATACCACAATGACACTTCTTACTAATTAAAAATAAAAAAGTTTGACAACGCCACAGGAACAGTAGCTGAAAATGCCTTTTATATCACTTAATGGCACTTATTGTATCGTATAAAGGTACTATCATTTTAGAGTTGCATTTTCATAAATACAAATACGTTCGAGCACTTATTTAAACTTTCACAGCTGTTATGATAATTAAATCTATTACAGATATTATGGTGTGCCTTGATGATCTTGCCAGATTTCAACCTTTGCAGCCTGTATGGCATATCATAGAATATATTTCTTTTTTAGAAAAATGCTAACAGTTTATTATTGGCAACTTCATGGCCACTCCAGATCGTTGTGTATAGCTGTCGACTCAATTACTCAAACAAATCATAGGATCCATATCAAGAAAGGATTAAGTATATATATCAAATAAGGAAAATATATCAAATGCATGTCAAACAAAATAAGAAAAATTTAGATATAAAATTTATTAATTATAACATTGGAACTATTATTATTATTAGTAGTAGTAGTATTACAACTGGCAGAGAAAAATTGTTGACTGTTTGCAGTTGTCCATCAGTATAAAAACTCGTCTTACCTTTTCTCTGGTTCTCTCAGCTTTGAAAAAAATTAGAGAGTGGACAACTCAGCATTTAACTAGAAATCAGAGAGGGGAGGGGGGGAAAGGGAGAGATAATGCTGTAGCTCTATATGCACACACACACACACACACACACACACACACACACACACACACACACACACCTCTGCAAAACGGTTTTGTTCTGTTTTTTGTTTGTTTGTGGCTTCTTTGTGGTTTCTTTCTCTTGAGGACAGTGACCCAAGAAATTTCATGTAACGCTGGAACATTGAGAAACATTGTTATAAAAGCCTCGTCATTTCCCCAGTACAACTGGACCGTAGATGGCTTGACCAATCTTAATGCTGTTTCCACATGCAATAGAAGTCAGATGCAAAGCAAAAAGAATAATCAAATTAAGAAGAAGAAGATGAATGTGAAGATGCTACAGAGTTTGTCTGCTTTACACTACCACACAGTGCAAAGTTAACGGATGACTGAGAAAGCACAGATTTAGTGTTGAAGAAAACTGCTACAAAGTATTTGGTGCATCTTCTGGACAGAGAAAAGAAGATAAGGATGACTTGGTGAGGAAGTCAGAGTGAGGTCTAGAGTGAGGAAGTAGAGGAAAGTATTCAAAGCAAGAAGTTAGCAAAACGTTTTCAAGCATGAGATTGCTGTGCAGTGCTGTAATGAAAACAGAGGGATATGCTGATGAGCTATATGAAGATAGGGGAAAGAGTTGTTTAAAAAAGTGTAATCTTAACTGCATGCCTCAGTTTTACTGCATGATAAAAAAAAATGTCTGATTTCAGACTGGCAGGTGTGATGGAGTAGAGCTGTCTTTGGTCTAGAAGAAAATTTTTAAAAATGGCAGACATTAGCTACAGCACAAGATGTTTTCTGATGCTTTGGTCCTGACTGCAAAACATTTTATCTCAGTTAAATTGCAAATTGCCTTTATTTACAAAGAAGAACTCAGGGCTGTGTGTTGGACAGGGTCGTCTGCAGTACGGGGGCCTGCAGAAGTTCTCTGATGACTCTGCAATAGTCGGCCTCATCACTGATGGGGACGACAAGGAGTACAGAGGACTGACCCAAGACTTTGTGGACTGGTGCCAGCTGAACTACCTCCACATCAACACTAGGTAAAACCAAGAAGCTGGTGGTAGACTTCCGCAGGCACAAACATCCTCCACTGCAAGCACTGAAGACTCAGCTCATCTATGTGTCAGTGGATCTCCAACTTCCTAACTGGCAGACCACAGGCAGTAAGGATGGGCGGACATGTCTCAGCCTCCACCACTCTCAGCACTGGAGCCCCCCAGGGGTGTGTTCTGAGCCCCCTGCTGTACTCTTTGTACACATATGACTGCGTGGCCACTACCAGCTCCACCACCATCATCAAGTTTGCTGACGACACCGTCGTGGTGGGCCTGATCTCTGATAACAACGAGACGGCCTACCTGAAGGAGATTAGGAATCTGGAGAACTGGTGCCAGAGGAACAACCTCCTTCTAAACGTCAGTAAGACAAAGGAGCTGATAGTGGACTTCAGCACTAAGCAGGAGAGGAACTACCAGACCCCCGTCATCAACGAGTGCCCAGTGGAGAGAGTGGACAGCTTCAAATACCTCGGAGTTCACATCACGCAGGACCTGTCATGGTCCTGTCACATCAACACTGTGGTGAAAAAGGCCCGTCAGCGTCTCTACCACCTCAGACGCTTGAGAGACTTCCAACTGCCCTCCAAGGTGCTCAGGAACTTTTACTCGTGCACCATAGAGAGCATCCTGGCGGGAAACATCTTAACCTGGTTCGGGAACAGCACCATGCAGGACAGACGAGCTCTACAGAGGGTTGTGCGATCAGCTGAGCGCACCATCCGCTCCGAGCTCCCTGACCTGCACTCAATCTACAGCAGGTGGTGCCGGACCAAGGCCAGGAAGATCGTGAAGGACCTCAGCCATCCCAACAACAGACTGTTCTCTCTGCTGAGGTCAGGAAAGCGATTCCGCTCCCTGAAGACCAACACAGAGAGACTGAGGAGGAGCTTCTTCCCGCAGGCGATACGGTCTCTCAATCACACCACCACACAGTACTGACCCACACATATGGTTCTTACACACACACTGGACTTTCTGGACATTGTTTTTGCACAACACTGGTCACTATATTCTTCATTTCCGGTTAATACTTGTACAGCTGCTGTTATTGTGTATATATTTATTTATATTTAGATTTCTTCATACATTCTTATATAGTTCTATATTGTGTATTTTGTTGTACAGTTATTTTATTTTCAACTTTAATTTATATATTTTATCTTATTCTTCCCAGTTAAATTTACCCTTCATTCTAATTTGTGTTGTACAGTTATTTCATTTTTAACCTTAATTTATATTTTATTCCTTCCTAGTTAAATTTACCCTTTTTAATTTTTCATATTTATTTCCTATCTTATTCATAGCCTTTTCCTTTTTTGTTTTCTTTAGGTCACGAGCAGTTGTCCAAGCATTTCACTACATATCGTACTGTGTATGACTGTGTACGTGACAAATAAAATTTGAATTTGAACATCCAAGGTATGGACATTGAGTGGGACGGAGAGATTTCGCAGGTCTTTCCTCCCCACTGCTGTCAGACTCCACAACAGAGACTCCAACTGATCAAACACACACATCCACACATGTGCAATAACACTAGGTGCAATACTCTTTATCTGACAAAGTTGTATTTTTACTCAGTTGTATAAAGCATTTGCATTCTATTTTTATCCTATTGTATATTTTATTCTATTTATTCTACTGTATATAGTATTTTTTTTTATTCTGTACAGTTGTGTACAGTATTTTATTTTTATTGTATTCTAACTTTTGCTACATAACTTTTGCACTGTCCACTTCCTGCTGTGACAAAACAAATTTCCCACGTGTGGGACTAATAAAGGTTATTTTATCTTAAGATCACTTGGTGCCAAGCTCGCCTTACACTGAAAATACCACTCATGCTGATATAAAGGTCTCCAGCCATCACACTACAGATGAGTCACGGGTGTAAGCTTAGAAAGGAACCCCTTCTATAACGGGGAGAGCAGCAAGGGGTGATCACGGAAACAGAAGACGTACCGGTTAAAATAGTCAATAAAAATTAAATACGCTTTATTTACAACACTAAAAATACCCTGATCAGGGGAGAGAGAAAAAACATAAAACTCAGCACAATAAAAAAATAATGGTGCTCAGTCCCAAAGTTCCGAGTCAGGCTCCGCCACACTTCAGCCATGAAGAATCCGCCGATTCCACCAGTGGGAACCAGGCCAACCGCGTCCTCTGTTGTCGCCTCGCTGCTCCGCTTGAGGTTCCACTAGGCACAGGGAAGCAGCGAAAGTCACTCTTCTTAATTCCCCAGGGTATTATATACATCTTAGAAGTCGGTACTCACCCCGGGAGGGCAGAGCTCTGAACTCCGCCCGCCGCTGTTCCGTGCCTTAACCATTCACTGACGTCTCGCTGCCACCGTGGAAGGGGCTGCCGTCCACTGACTGAAGGCCCGCTCTCCTTCTACTGCTGCCGCGCCTTGCCGCCAGTTGCCGCTCCGTTGCTCGCGCTACCTTTGGCGGCGTCCTCCCGCACAGCCACGCTACTCCGGCTCTCCTGCTGCCCTGCGTACACACGTCCTTCTCTCACCTGCCAGAGGCTCTTATTGCCCGCTGCCAACAAGGGAGGCCCGATTGATTCCTGTCCCCTGTGCCCTCCAGGTGTATCTCATTGGGGAAGCAGAGGGGGGGGGAGTCTCTCCGGGAGAAGTCCAAATAAATACAATAAAAGCATGCAACACTAAAATACACTCAACATTAAAACACAAGCATGCAACCACTCGATTATAAAAATCCTTCTTCCCTGGATGATAGATGCAAGTAGATGAGGCAATGAAGACATAAAAATACAAAGCAGCTGAGTGAACATGCATTTCCAAAATGAGACATGTTCACTTCAAAGCTGCAACTTTTTGGCATAGCATATCAATCTGTTCATTATACTATTGCTACTGTTACTGCAACTGTATTGTATGGCTGCAGATGTCAAAGGACCATAAGACCATAATCTAATCAAGTCCATAATGCTGATTGTTACAAATTGATAGTTTTTGAATGCTATACCCAGTAGCCACCTTTTCTCACATTTATAAGAATAAACTGCTCAAGGGCTCCTATGTACAGCCCAACACTGCCCTCTACAGTAAAACTGATGTTAGCACAGCCTCAAATTCTTTACTTCTTCATGATTAGTGGCTCATGTTTAAACTTTAGTAGTTGTTCAGAAATATTTTGCTTAATTTCCAATTTCATTATGTTCTCTGAGGTTGAGGTGATGAACGTTTAGCACAGAGGACCTCAGATATTTCCTTCTGCATTTTGTGGTTAAAGTCTACAACAGTAACACTGTTGCAGAACACACTGGACACGCACACAAACTGTCAACAGATAATGCATACACTTGACACTGGTTTATATTTCTAATACTTTGTTTCATAAATTGTGTTACCACCTATGATGACTAGAGCAAAGGTCTTAGACCTGCAGCTCGAGAGCTCCTTTGCCCATTTCCAGTGGTTTTCCAAAGTTTTGATGAATGTTTAAAGAGCGATAAACATGTTTTAAAATTTTATTTCAACATTTCCTTTTTTATTTACTGACGTGCATCGTCACTTGGTACCTTACTCCTTACATTTTGCTAATTGTCAATTATAAGAAAAGACAAATTGATAGTTGTGATGGATCCCATATCCAAGGCAGTAAAAGTTGGTAGTAAAAAGAGAGATTTTAAAAATGCAAGAATAGATTTCTTTCCTTTCACTGCTGCTGTGGGCTTACTGGTGTGTTTGGTCTGCAGCAGGATTTCTTGCTGTCCTTAGAGGTATAAGAATTAAAACACAAGTGAAAACTCTCTAAGGCTGTTTTTAGCAATCAACGTCCACTCCATGAATTAGTGTCAAACACCAGCAACCACGTCAAGAGCAGTTGTGGAATACAGCACAAGTGTCATGGTCTGGGTGAGTGCTGGGGTCTTCATCTGAGTTGCTGTCTCCACCTGTGGGCGGAGTGGCTGCACTCTGGCGCGTCTCCACAACTGCAAGCAATTATGCTGCCGGCTTTTAAGACTCACCACCGCTCACGTCACCACTAGTCCTTGCCAAGTGTTCTGCTAGCCACAGTTAGTGCTGACCACCACACTTTTGTTGAGAAGAGTTTCCCACAGAAAGCAACTGACCTTTTGTTTGTTTCTACAGCCTTTCAGCTAACTCCATCCGTGACAATACTCACCTTCATCTTGTTGCTTCATAGGCTCCAGTTCACTCTACTCACCCACCTGCCCTCCGGCCACAGTCATGGCAGTCCACCGATTCCCTGCTCTGGAGTCTGGCTGCCTCACCTGGACCGCTCGACCTCCCTCAAACACCAGTTCTCTACCTGCAAAGTGTAAGCCTGAAAGACTCTGCTTTGATTTTTCTTCTCTGGATAGCATGAAGCATGGGCTTCCTCCCACGGTCCAAAGACATGCAGTTTGTGGGGATAGGTTAATTGGATAATCCAAATTGCCACTAGGTGTGAATGTGAGTGTGAATGGTTGTCTGTCCCTATGTGTTTAGCCCTGCGACAGACTGGCGACCTGTCCAGGGTGTACCCCGCCTTTCGCCCTATGACAGCTGGGATAGGCTCCAGCGCCCCCCGCGACCCTGAAAAGGATAAGCGGAAGCGAATGGATGGATGGATGGATAGCATGTCTTTAACCACTGAATCTATTCTCCTCTCTTTGCAGTGTACTGAGACTCCCGGTTGCATCTCCTGATGCCCATGCCCTTCCTCCTTGCCCTGAACCAAAGCTTACAAAATGAATTTAGTTTTCTCTCATGTTCTATGTTCTTGTACCAGGTTCTATATCACAGATTATATAACAGATCTGGGGAGTCATAGTTCATGGTCTTGCCTTTGCAATTTCATGTTTTTGTGCAATAAAATCTGGTAATCAACACCTACCAGTGCCTTTGAGGTCTGCTACTGAGTCTGTTTTGTGGAGCCTTGACCGTGAGACCAAGTCCCCTACTCGTGGGTCTTCTGCGTCACACACCCATGGGGAGACACTTTTAACAGATTTCTGAACACATATAGTTAAAGTTTCTTTTAATCCCAATCGTGAAGGGTAATGGGGTTTATATTTGTCAAGCACGGTCCCAAGTCACCCAGATGGTTCTGTTTCCTCCTCATTCTCAAAATCCAATGGCTGAAATGTCATGGACAAGTGAACTTGTTGAATTTGAGGAAATTGGTAAAGATTTGCACCACCGACTTTTACGTCCAAACTGCCTGCATTTGCCATGAGCTCCTGGATAGTGTGTGGGTTTAAGATCATCACACAATGGACTGTGGATTGCCGTCTACTTTGATTGCTGTACACACACACACATACAGAGAGTTGCAGTTTATCCTTTGATGCGTGGGGCTTTAACACTCGCTCCGCCACTGCTCGCGCTGAGACCTTCCAGCCTTGTGTCCCTTTAGTCTGGACATCTGGACTACACAGTTGTGCACTAAAGGGAACACACATGTTCGTGTTCCTGGCTACTCGCTCGTTTGTATTTTCACACGCGGGTTTTGAAGCCGGCCGTGCACGCTGTTCTCTGATGTGCTGGCGCCCACTCTCTCAGTGCTCTCGTAGCTCCATAGCTTTCGAATGAATTCGGCAAAAGTCATTGCAAATTCACTTTGTGTGACATGATCCTGGCACTTCTTGCGAACCAGTGCTACACATTGCCCCTCGCTCAATGGCTCACCAGCATTTCTCAGGGCAGCGGTGGCGCCCTAGGTGGCAAAACACTTCACTTTCTCTAGGCAGTCTTAGCTACTCTGCGCCCATAACCTGTTAGCAGAGGTGAAAATACGCAGGAATTCTGGCGCGAATATCTAGACTGCTCCGAGGACAACTGTGGAGGAAATAAACACACAATAGCCACAATCCATTTTCTCACTTGAACTCATTCGCAAGAGAGAGAAGCTTTATTGACGATCACCAGCATATACATGAGCATCACATGTCAATCACAATGCATCTTATCCGCTATTTCCACCTCGCGTTATATACTCTCTGCAATAACGCACACGTTTTCTGCGTGTGTGCTATAATAAATAAAGATGTCCTTCTTACAGTTGAGAGTATATTTTTAATCTGTGTCATCACTTTATGAAAACTCTGAAACTTAACAGACAAATTCTCGTGGGTAACTCTTCTTTTAAACCGAGCACACGGATAATGCTTGGACGTCCAACTCCATGCGTCTTTGCGTTCATCCTTCACACAGGGGGCAGGTCAACGGTGATCCTTCGAACTTGGCCATCTCTCTGTAACGTGAAAGTGATCCCAGGCAGCTGAATGGTCAGAGTCAGAGGTGGAAGCCTGGTCGTGACCGAATACAGAATTTGCCCGCAGGTGCAGAAAACTGCTGCTCAGCCAGTGGAGGAAATTCTTCATGTCAATGAGAGCGCGCAGCGCGCTGTCACTGAATCGATTCAGCCACGCGTTTGGGTATGACATCGTGGTTTCACACCAGTGAGGCTGTGCTGCCAGCAGTTTGTCCGAGGGTGTAATGCTTGCAGGAGCTGAGTGGATTTGTTTTCAAGCCGGCTCTGACACTTCTTCCTCACAGGACTTCTGTCTAGTGAATAATGAAGGATGTTAATACGCTCTTTAGTTGAAGTACAGTACTGGGTTGCTGTGAGCTTTAAGACTTTCTCCTCGCAGGTCTTCTATCTCGTGGAGTTTGTCCGAGGGTGTAATGCTTGTAGCAGCCGAGTAGGTCTGAGACTTCCTCCTTGCACGTCTTCTATCTGGTGAAGTTTGAAGTATGTTAATATTGGGCTTTTGTCGAGCGCCGTCCAGGCTGGCCTGTTTCCACCTCGTTCTATGGCTCCACACTGCTATTCCTGTGCGTTATGTGTCGTTTTGTGCTTTGAGCCTCACTCTTTACGGGTATGTTAATACTGTCTTTTCATGAAGTGAAGTGAAGTTCCCCGCTGCTAAGCACGACCGAGTTGAGAGGCTGTTGCGGCCGTGTCTTCGTTGTATGTTCGGCGAGCAGGGTCGCTTTTTGCTGCATTTCCTCCGACTTGCTGTAATGCAAGTCAAATACATCATGATTTGTCCATTTGTCTTTTCATGAAGTGAAGTGAAGTTCCCCGCTGCTGAGCGCTCCAGTACGATGGAGTTGAGAGGCTGTTGCGGCTGTGTCTTCGTTGTATGTTCGGCGAGCAGGGTCGCTTTTTGCTGTATTTCCTCCGACTTGCTGAAATGCAAGTCAAATACACGAGGATTTGTCCATTTGCTCCACACGCAGCAACAAGTCAAGCAGTCAAAACTTTGTTGTGGGAAGGCGAGGCCTCGAACTCGCGACATTCACCTCGATGCACTACTTGCCAGCGTACTATCGCAGTGAGCTAAACTGGCAGAGGTGAGTGTAGCTCGCTGTGTGTGTTTAAGAACCTCTGAGCGGAGCGTGATTTGGCGTATACTTTGATTCCTCTATACACACGGATGCGCACGGACACTTTTAAAACATTCTTCCTCAACACACACCTTAAAAATACATTCACATTTCTTTCCTGTCTTCCTGCGCTCACACATAGCCACAAAGTATCAGCGCCAGCAGTGGCTTTAACACTCGCTCCGCCACCTTCTAGCCTTGTGTCCCTTTAGTCCGCATCTGGATTACACAGTTGTGCACTAAAGGGAACACACATGTTCGTGTTCCTGGCTACTCGCTCGTTTGTATTTTCACACGCGGGTTTTGAAGCCGGTCGTGCACGCTGTTCTCTGATGTGCTGGCGCCCACTCTCTCAGTGCTCTCGTAGCTCCATAGTTTCCCAATGAATTCGGCAAAAGTCATTGCAAATTCACTTTGTGTGACATGATCCTGGCACTTCTTGCGAACCAGTGCTACACATTGCCCCTCGCTCAATGGCTCACCAGCATTTCTCAGGGCAGCGGTGGCGCCCTAGGTGGCAAAACACTTCACTTTCTCTAGGCAGTCTTAGCTACTCTGCGCCCATAACCTGTTAGCAGAGGTGAAAATACGCAGGAATTCTGGCGCGAATATCTAGACTGCTCCGAGGACAACTGTGGAGGAAATAAACACACAATAGCCACAATCCATTTTCTCACTTGAACTCATTCGCAAGAGAGAGAAGCTTTATTGACGATCACCAGCATATACATGAGCATCACATGTCAATCACAATGCATCTTATCCGCTATTTCCACCTCGCGTTATATACTCTCTGCAATAACGCACACGTTTTCTGCGTGTGTGCTATAATAAATAAAGATGTCCATCTTACAGTTGAGAGTATATTTTTATCTGTGTCATCACTTTATGAAAACTCTGAAACTTAACAGACAAATTCTCGTGGGTAACTCTTCTTTTAAACCGAGCACACGGATAATGCTTGGACGTCCAACTCCATGCGTCTTTGCGTTCATCCTTCACACAGGGGGCAGGTCAACGGTGATCCTTCGAACTTGGCCATCTCTCTGTAACGTGAAAGTGATCCCAGGCAGCTGAATGGTCAGAGTCAGAGGTGGAAGCCTGGTCGTGACCGAATACAGAATTTGCCCGCAGGTGCAGAAAACTCTGCTGCTCAGCCAGTGGAGGAAATTCTTCATGTCAATGAGAGCGCGCACCGCGCTGTCACTGAATCGATTCAGCCACGCGTTTGGGTATGACATCGTGGTTTCACACCAGTGAGGCTGTGCTGCCAGCAGTTTGTCCGAGGGTGTAATGCTTGCAGGAGCTGAGTGGATTTGTTTTCAAGCCGGCTCTGACACTTCTTCCTCACAGGACTTCTGTCTAGTGAATAATGAAGGATGTTAATACGCTCTTTAGTTGAAGTACAGTACTGGGTTGCTGTGAGCTTTAAGACTTTCTCCTCGCAGGTCTTCTATCTCGTGGAGTTTGTCCGAGGGTGTAATGCTTGTAGCAGCCGAGTAGGTCTGAGACTTCCTCCTTGCACGTCTTCTATCTGGTGAAGTTTGAAGTATGTTAATATTGGGCTTTTGTCGAGCGCCGTCCAGGCTGGCCTGTTTCCACCTCGTTCTATGGCTCCACACTGCTATTCCTGTGCGTTATGTGTCGTTTTGTGCTTTGAGCCTCACTCTTTACGGGTATGTTAATACTGTCTTTTCATGAAGTGAAGTGAAGTTCCCCGCTGCTAAGCACGACCGAGTTGAGAGGCTGTTACGGCCGTGTCTTCGTTGTATGTTCGGCGAGCAGGGTCGCTTTTTGCTGCATTTCCTCCGACTTGCTGTAATGCAAGTCAAATACACGAGGATTTGTCCTTTCATGAAGTGAAGTGAAGTGCCCCGCTGCTGAGCGCTCCAGTACGATGGAGTTGAGAGGCTGTTACGGCCGTGTCTTCGTTGTATGTTCGGCGAGCAGGGTCGCTTTTTGCTGCATTTCCTCCGACTTGCTGTAATGCAAGTCAAATACATCATGATTTGTCCATTTGTCTTTTCATGAAGTGAAGTTCCCCGCTGCTGAGCGCTCCAGTACGATGGAGTTGAGAGGCTGTTGCGGCTGTGTCTTCGTTGTATGTTCGGCGAGCAGGGTCGCTTTTTGCTGTATTTCCTCCGACTTGCTGAAATGCAAGTCAAATACACGAGGATTTGTCCATTTGCTCCACACGCAGCAACAAGTCAAGCAGTCAAAAATTTGTTGTGGGAAGGTGAGGCCTCGAACTCGCGACATTCACCTCGATGCACTACTTGCCAGCGTACTATCGCAGTGAGCTAAACTGGCAGAGGTGAGTGTAGCTCGCTGTGTGTGTTTAAGAACCTCTGAGCGGAGCGTGATTTGGCGTATACTTTGATTCCTCTATACACACGGATGCGCACGGACACTTTTAAAACATTCTTCCTCAACACACACCTTAAAAATACATTCACATTTCTTTCCTGTCTTCCTGCGCTCGCACATAGCCACAAAGTATCAGCGCCAGCAGTGGCTTTAACACTCGCTCCGCCACCTTCTAGCCTTGTGTCCCTTTAGTCCGCATCTGGACTACACAGTTGTGCACTAAAGGGAACACACATGTTCGTGTTCCTGGCTACTCGCTCGTTTGTATTTTCACACGCGGGTTTTGAAGCCGGCCGTGCACGCTGTTCTCTGATGTGCTGGCGCCCACTCTCTCAGTGCTCTCGTAGCTCCATAGTTTCCCAATGAATTCGGCAAAAGTCATTGCAAATTCACTTTGTGTGACATGATCCTGGCACTTCTTGCGAACCAGTGCTACACATTGCCCCTCGCTCAATGGCTCACCAGCATTTCTCAGGGCAGCGGTGGCGCCCTAGGTGGCAAAACACTTCACTTTCTCTAGGCAGTCTTAGCTACTCTGCGCCCATAACCTGTTAGCAGAGGTGAAAATACGCAGGAATTCTGGCGCGAATATCTAGACTGCTCCGAGGACAACTGTGGAGGAAATAAACACACAATAGCCACAATCCATTTTCTCACTTGAACTTATTCGCAAGAGAGAGAAGCTTTATTGACGATCACCAGCATATACATGAGCATCACATGTCAATCACAATGCATCTTATCCGCTATTTCCACCTCGCGTTATATACTCTCTGCAATAACGCACACGTTTTCTGCGTGTGTGCTATAATAAATAAAGATGTCCTTCTTACAGTTGAGAGTATATTTTTAATCTGTGTCATCACTTTATGAAAACTCTGAAACTTAACAGACAAATTCTCGTGGGTAACTCTTCTTTTAAACCGAGCACACGGATAATGCTTGGACGTCCAACTCCATGCGTCTTTGCGTTCAGCCTTCACACAGGGGGCAGGTCGACGGTGATCCTTCGAACTTGGCCATCTCTCTGTAACGTGAAAGTGATCCCAGGCAGCTGAATGGTCAGAGTCAGAGGTGGAAGCCTGGTCGTGACCGAATACAGAATTTGCCCGCAGGTGCAGAAAACTCTGCTGCTCAGCCAGTGGAGGAAATTCTTCATGTCAATGAGAGCGCGCAGCGCGCTGTCACTGAATCGATTCAGCCACGCGTTTGGGTATGACATCGTGGTTTCACACCAGTGAGGCTGTGCTGCCAGCAGTTTGTCCGATGGTGTAATGCTTGCAGGAGCTGAGTGGATTTGTTTTCAAGCCGGCTCTGACACTTCTTCCTCACAGGACTTCTGTCTAGTGAATAATGAAGGATGTTAATACGCTCTTTAGTTGAAGTACAGTACTGGGTTGCTGTGAGCTTTAAGACTTTCTCCTCGCAGGTCTTCTATCTCGTGGAGTTTGTCCGAGGGTGTAATGCTTGTAGCAGCCGAGTAGGTCTGAGACTTCCTCCTTGCACGTCTTCTATCTGGTGAAGTTTGAAGTATGTTAATATTGGGCTTTTGTCGAGCGCCGTCCAGGCTGGCCTGTTTCCACCTCGTTCTATGGCTCCACACTGCTATTCCTGTGCGTTATGTGTCGTTTTGTGCTTTGAGCCTCACTCTTTACGGGTATGTTAATACTGTCTTTTCATGAAGTGAAGTGAAGTTCCCCGCTGCTAAGCACGACCGAGTTGAGAGGCTGTTGCGGCTGTGTCTTCGTTGTATGTTCGGCGAGCAGGGTCGCTTTTTGCTGTATTTCCTCCGACTTGCTGAAATGCAAGTCAAATACACGAGGATTTGTCCATTTGCTCCACACGCAGCAACAAGTCAAGCAGTCAAAACTTTGTTGTGGGAAGGCGAGGCCTCGAACTCGCGACGTTCACCTCGATGCACTACTTGCCAGCGTACTATCGCAGTGAGCTAAACTGGCAGAGGTGAGTGTAGCTCGCTGTGTGTGTTTAAGAACCTCTGAGCGGAGCGTGATTTGGCGTATACTTTGATTCCTCTATACACACGGATGCGCACGGACACTTTTAAAACATTCTTCCTCAACACACACCTTAAAAATACATTCACATTTCTTTCCTGTCTTCCTGCGCTCACACATAGCCACAAAGTATCAGCGCCAGCAGTGGCTTTAACACTCGCTCCGCCACTGCTCGCGCCAAATGTAAATGTTATCAGGAAATGATCAGACAGGAGAGGGTTTTCAGGAAACACCGTTAAATATTCAGTTTCTATGCCATATGTTAAAACAAGATCTACGCGGAGTGTGATTAAAGTGGTGGGTGGGTTCTTTTACATTTTGAGAGAAGCCAATTGAGTCTAATAACAGATTAAATGCCTTGTTAAAACTGTCATTTTTAGCATCTACATGGATGCTAAAATCACCCACAATAATTATTTTATCTGAGCTGAGCACACCGCCCCCCTCCGCCTGTGCTTTGAGATTTCTGGTAGTTAGAATGACTCGGGGGTGTTGATTCATTTAAAGTAACATAATCATGCGGATTCAACCAGGTTTCTGTAAGGCAGAGTAAATCGATTTGTTGATCAATTATTAAGTCATGTACTAACAGAGACTTGGAGGAGAGAGACCTAATATTTAATGATCCACATTTCACTGTTTTACTCTTTGGTTCAGATGTGGATACTGTATTGTTCTTTCTTTGTGATTTTTTATGTTTAACCCTTGTGTGGTGTTCGTATTTTTGTCACTCAGCCAGTGTTCATGGGTCTGGTGGACCCGCTAGAGTTTTGGCTTTCCAAATTAACACTATCAAACAATTTTATGTTAAATTACTCAACAGATGTTTACTTCATCCCAATTACAAGACATATGAACAGCAAACATGGTTAATTTTTTCCCTTTACCTTTGTTAGATCACATTTATGAATTAATGTGCTTCTCGTTTTTCTTTTATATAAAATGTTATAAATAAATCAGTTATAATCAAGTGGAGTGAGTGGAAAGACACAACACATTTACACGTGAAAAAATAATTAATTGTTTAATTTTTCTTTTGAAAAAAACTGAACACGGGTCTCACAGACCCGAACACCATACAAGGGTTAAGTTTTTTGTTGCTGGTTTTTAGTTTGTTCTTTGTCTGTTTGGGAGATGACACAGTCTCTATGGAGACGGGGTTTTGGGCGGGGGTAGGAGGAGGAGAGAAGCTGCAGAGAGGCGTGTAAGACTGCAACTCTGCTTCTTGGTCCCAACTCTGGATAGTCATATTTTGGGGGGTTTACAGTTTTTTCTGATTGCTTAAGCACATTTATTGTAACTATTGGCTAATTTTGCAAAACTCTTCACACAAATAAGAAAACCTGTCACCCAATAATCAAAACATTGTAGTTCTCTTGCAAAAGCAAACACAGCTAGATTAACTCTTCACACCTTCGTAAAAATGGTGTTTCCGTATCAAACAGTACACACAAGCCATCATCTACTAAGCACACAATGCGCCAACTGCACACTGATGGTATGAATACAAAACACATCTGGCTTTTGCTTTCTCTGTGCACAAGGTAGGCTATGTCAGTCTGAGCTCATACTTCTGTCATAGATCCATAAGCATAGAGGGATCCAAACTTCAAGTACTGGTGTTTATTCAAACACATCAAAACAAACACAAGTGTTTATTTCCAAGTATAGGATTATTTGCAATCGCCATAATGACTATATGGGTTACTTGGTCTGCAGTGAACATGCTTCCTCTGCCCCCAGCATCTGGTCATCTAGCAATTCTGTAAAGTAACAATTTCAGTATTTTTACATCAATGGTATTGGTGTGTTTCTCATTGGCATATGGCAGTGCTACAAATCTTTGTGCGAAGTGACTGTACTAACCGATTCTCATTTCAAGATGTCCCTATGGTACTTGCTACAGTGTAGCGGCTCGAGTTAGGCTGGACCCGTTGGCCAGCTACCCTCAGGGTCATTCCACGGTTGATTACATGGTCCACTATTGTAGCTCTGATGTCATCAGCAATTCTATTTCTTACTCTTCCTACCCTTCCTCTCCCCCCTCCTCATCTTCCTCTCCCCCCTCCTCGTCTTCCTCTTGCTCCTCCTTGTCCTTGTCGTCCTCTTCATCCTACTTCTTCACCTCCACGTCCTCTTCCTCGGCCTCCTCTACTTCTCACTCTTTCTGCTCCCTCCATTGTACTCCGCACACACAGCTTACCTGTATTGTAGTGCTTAGGCTGATTGCAAAGTGAACTAATTATCTAAAAAAGTTTTCACATGTGAAAGTGTGCCAGACAGTTGGCAAATTAGTGTTAATGATAGCCATACATGTGTATACTTTTGCTAGGAGTGTGTTGGAAATTTGGTAATTGAGTGTTGTGCAGTGAATTGTGCCTACAGTTTTGCAAAGTGTGTGTTACAAAATTGCAAACTGAGTGCAAAGCAGTTTTTGTGCTTTTAGTTTTGCAAACTCAGTGAGTGGTTTTGCTATAAGTCTGAATAGTTTTAGAGATTGTGCTACAGGAATCACAGTTAGGGTTTAAGCATTCAGAAAAAACTGTAAAGAAAAGAGCAGTGACATGGGTGCAGGTCTCCACGACTCCGGCATTACAGGTGCAGTGGGCGGCTTCAACCTTCCCTGTGACGCTCACAAGACACATGGCTGCAATGCTGGTTCATTCTGTCTTTGAGAGTGTGTTGTGTCCTGTAATGATCGTACCATATTGCACCACTAGAGGGTGGTGTCGTGAAATGAGAGTAAAGTGGAGTTGGTAAAGTTTTAGAGTTAGAGTATGGTTAGATGGCTAACTGATAACTTGTTGTGTCTCCCTGTTACTTCTACGATGTAAAGTCTGTGCTGAATTCATTAAAGAGCACTGTTCCTTTATGAGGACTGGTTTATTACCAGACAAAGTTAATTTAAAGACAAGGTTTTTAATGAGCCAAGGCCGACATAAATGTGTTTTATCTACTTTTTAATCCATTTATCATAAATGTAACAAAGTGTTTAGAAAGTTAGCACATACATGTAATTTTTCATTTTTTTTATGTATCCAACTATCGAACGCTGCATGTTATATTCCAAATCTGCCTGTTCTCTTTCAGAAACCTGCCTGCAGAGAATGAACCTAAAGTATGTAATGCAAGGATGCCATCACTTTCAAGATGGAGAAAGCATAAAGTTTGACTTTACAGTTTTTTCTGAATGCTTAAACCCTAACTGTGATTCCTGTAGCACAATCTCTAAAACTATTCAGACTTATAGCAAAACCACTCACTGAGTTTGCAAAACTAAAAGCACAAAAACTGCTTTGCACTCAGTTTGCAATTTTGTAACACACACTTTGCAAAACTGTAGGCACAATTCACTGCACAACACTCAATTACCAAATTTCCAACACACTCCTAGCAAAAGTATACACATGTATGGCTATCATTAACACTAACTTGCCAACTGTCTGGCACACTTTCACATGTGAAAACTTTTTTAGATAATTAGTTCACTTTGCAATCAGCCTAAGCACTATAATACAGGTAAGCTGTGTGTGCGGAGTACAATGGAGGGAGCAGAAAGAGTGAGAAGTAGAGGAGGCCGAGGAAGAGGACGTGGAGGTGAAGAAGTAGGATGAAGAGGACGACAAGGACAAGGAGGAGCAAGAGGAAGACGAGGAGGAGGGAGAGGAAGATGAGGAGGGGGGAGAGGAAGGGTAGGAAGAGTAAGAAATAGAATTGCTGATGACATCAGAGCTACAATAGTGGACCATGTAATCAACCGTGGAATGACCCTGAGGGTAGCTGGCCAACGGGTCCAGCCTAACTCGAGCCGCTACACTGTAGCAAGTACCATAGGGACATCTTGAAATGAGAATCGGTTAGTACAGTCACTCCGCACAAAGATTTGTAGCACTGCCATATGCCAATGAGAAACACACCAATACCATTGATGTAAAAATACTGAAATTGTTACTTTACAGAATTGCTAGATGACCAGATGCTGGGGGCAGAGGAAGCATGTTCACTGCAGACCAAGTAACCCATATAGTCATTATGGCGGTTGCAAATAATCCTATACTTGGAAATAAACACTTGTGTTTGTTTTGATGTACTTGAAGTTTGGATCCCTCTATGCTTATGGATCTATGACAGAAGTATGAGCTCAAACTGACATAGCCTACCTTGTGCACAGAGAAAGCAAAAGCCAGATGTGTTTTGTATTCATACCATCAGTGTGCAGTTGGCGCATTGTGTGCTTAGTAGATGATGGCTTGTGTGTACTGTTTGATACGGAAACACCATTTTTACGAAGGTGTGAAGAGTTAATCTAGCTGTGTTTGCTTTTGCAAGAGAACTACAATGTTTTGATTATTGGGTGACAGGTTTTCTTATTTGTGTGAAGAGTTTTACAAAATTAGCCAATAGTTACAAAAAATGTGCTTAAGCAATCAGAAAAAACTGTAATCAATGTATAAAAATAAAATAAAATGTATTTTTAGTGACACAGGACACAAACACGGAAACAAGATATATAATTAGGATTATTTATAATAAACAATAAATCATTGCAATTTCTTTAACCATATAGAATAACTAAATCCTAAAGGACAATATAACATCAATGCACTGAACTCACTATGTTATCCCTCTAACAGAGCCTCCACGTGTTCTCACTGTAATTTCCCCCTCATGAATGAATATATGCTTGCACTAATTTGAATGTTCGGGGGGAAAATCAAACGCATTTTTCTCGCAGTACTCAAGCTGACTTACCTCATTACCTCACACTTAGCTGACTCACAAATTATGTACCCAATATTTAGTGAATTGGATGTGTCCCTCCAGAAATGTATAATTGTAAAACTGGTTCACCTTCTACGCACTGACTCCACTGACAAGGTATGAAAATATATCAGGCTACGTCAATATCGGTAGGTCTTCAGGGTTTCTACTCCACGGCCGTATTTCATACAGTCCACATTTCCAATGCATGCTATTTGCTGCAAGTAACGTCTCTTTGCATCCGGACGCAATCTGTCTCTGTACTGTACTGAGAGTTGTGCTCCAATTCAAGAGAATTGTGTTCTAGGTTGGAAAAATTGTGCTTATAGGTTGGGAGAATTGTGCTCTAGGTATGGAAAATTGTGCTCCAGGTCGGGGGAACTTGTGTTCTAGGTCGGGACAACTTGTGCTCTGGGTTGGGAGAATTATGCTCCAGGTCGGGGGAATTGTCTCCTAGGTTGGGAGAATTGTGTTCTAGGTCGGGACAACTTGTGCTCTAGGGTTGGGAGAATTATGCTCCAGGTCGGGGGAATTGTCTCCTAGGTTGGGAGAATTGTGTTCTAGGTCGGGACAACTTGTGCTCTGGGCTGGGAGAATTATGCTCCAGGTCGGGGGAATTGTCTCCTAGGTTGGGAGAATTGTGTTCTAGGTCGGGACAACTTGTGCTCTGGGCTGGGAGAATTATGCTCCAGGTCGGGGGAATTGTCTCCTAGGTTGGGAGAATTGTGTTCTAGGTATGGAAAATTGTGCTCCAGGTCGGGGGAACTTGTGTTTTAGGTTGGGCCAATTGTGCTCTGGGTTGGGAGAATTATGCTCCAGGTGGGGGGAATTGTCTCCTAGGTTGGGAGAATTGTGTTCTAGGTCGGGACAACTTGTGCTCTGGGTTGGGAGAATTATGCTCCAGGTCGGGGGAATTGTCTCCTAGGTTGGGAGAATTGTGTTCTAGGTCGGGACAACTTGTGCTCTGGGTTGGGAGAATTATGCTCCAGGTCGGGGGAATTGTCTCCTAGGTTGGGAGAATTGTGTTCTAGGTCGGGACAACTTGTGCTCTGGGCTGGGAGAATTATGCTTCTAGGTTGGGAGAATTATGGTTCTTGGTTGGGAGAATTTTGCTCCAGGTCGGGGGATTTGTCTCCTAGGTTGGGAGAATTGTGTTCTAGGTCGGGATAACTTGTGCTCTAGGGTTGGGAGAATTATGCTTCTAGGTTGGGAGAATTATGGTTCTTGGTTGGGAGAATTTTGCTCCAGGTCGGAGCACTCATAGTAGAGCCGCTGCTCCTCCACATCGAAAGGAGCCATCTGAGGTGGTTCGGGCATCTGTCAAGGATGCCTCCTGGGCGCCTCCTGGGTGAGGTGTTCCGGGCATGTCCCACCGGGAGGAGGCCCTGGGGCGGACCCAGGACACGCTGGAGAGATTATATCTCTCGGCTGGCCTGGGAACACCTTGGAGGAGGTGGCTGGGGAGAGGGAGGTCTGGGCTTCTCTGCTTAGGCTGCTGCCCCCGCGACCCGGCCCCAGATAAAGCGGATGAAGATGGATGGATGGAAAAAGTATTTGCAGCTCCCAGTGTTTTCTTTTGCGTGGAAACCGGGTCCAAATGGCTCTTTGGGTGTTAAAGGTTGCTGACCCCTGCCCTAACCCAAAGCCCACCAAAACAGCCCTAAACGAAACGAGGGAAACATGCTCACATCTGCTTTCCACCGCCAAGCCTAGGGAAGCCGAGCCCCTCGACCCAAACGAAACCACCGAAGCGTGCTCACATCTGCTTTCCACCGCAAAGCCTAGGGAAGCGGAAATTCTCGACCCAAACGAAACGAACGAAGCGAGCTCACAGCTACCTTTTAACTCTGAGCCCTGGCCTAATGTGTCTGTGAACATACACTACATGAGAAAGATGTGTGCCATTACTATAAAGGACACAGGTGATCAGCCCGCAGAACAACCTCGAGATGAGGTACCCGAATACCAATGCCACAGCTGTTCGCCGCGCCATAGTCCTTACGACGAACCAAAAATGGCAAGGAAACAAATGAAAATGTCATGTTACGTTCTTAGTGTAGGCGTGCATTGAACGCAACAAGAAATTGCCCCCATTCACACACTACCCAAGAAAGAACACGAACAGTTGTTTCTTTTAAAGTGCTAAGCATCCATTTATTTGCTTCAGCAGTGAGCAGTGCCAAAAATAACAAACAAAACTCCCTAATGGTCCCTATGCTTTCCTACACAAATAAAAACCAACCAAAAGAAAATTCACTTACCTAACTTTCTAAACGAAAAACAGGAGAAAACTGGATCAACAAAAATGGCTTCTCACGCCTACTAGGCTGCTGCAGTGAACAATATATACACAAGGTGAACAAAATACACAATTGCTACTTTACAAATCAATTTATAGCCATTTACAAGATTAAGGTCCAGTCCTCTGGAGAACATCAAGACATGTTGAGGAGGTAATTTAGCCATTTAAATCAGCTGTGTTGGATCAAAAACACATCTAAAGCCTCCAGGACACCGGCCCTTGAGGCCTGGAGTTCGACACCTGTGCTCTAAAGGATTCAAAGTATTCATCCAGGTAGTCCGGTAGCTTGTTTGACTTGTTTTCCTCAACATATATGATGACGTTGGTCGCTAGATGGATCACGGGTCCATCTCCCGTAAGACGCTCTTCAGTTCACTCAACACAGTGCCATTGCCGGCCCTATGGCCGTCATCACCATCACAATGAGATCCACAGCCACCGCCTATCAGCGTAATCTTAAATTCGTCGGTGACGTACAGACACTGCAATACACTGTTTACACCACAGTGAGTCCCAACAACGTTGATCAGTCCTCTCATGCTGTTATCCTGTGATACTGTGTATGTGGCTAAAACTGTTCAGTAGTCCGTTGTGTAGGGCTGCTCAATTAATCGAATTTTAATCACGATTACGATCTGGGCTTTCAACGATCATTAAAAATGACTGAGCCGATTATTAGCCCCTCCCTCATTTATCCGCGACACCTTAAAGGCCGGTCCGTGAAAATATTGTCGGGCATAAACCGGTCCGTGGCGCAAAAAAGGTTGGAGACCGCTGATTAAGAGGACCCGAGGGAAGCTCGGAAAGCTAAGCAGAAATTATTTGGAGAGTGACTGCCGTTGGTTGAAAAGAGAGTTTAAAAAAAAAACTTCAGTGGTGTTGCACACCATTTTATATTATTTTTTTAAAGTCATTGTTAACCCTTTAAAGCCGGTCAGAGCAGCAAGCTCCGTTTTGCGTAACTATTTTTAAATACCTGTAGAACCTGAACCGTGTAAGCTAGCGCAATAATTTGTTTTGCATATGAAACCGGAGGAGTTGTACTTACATCTTATGCCATCAGCTTGTCCTCGGTCACGGTTTCCTTCCACATATAGCTTTGCAAAAATTGCATAAAAAGCGCTTGCAGGAACAAAAACATAATATTCCAGAAACACGCTTTGCCGTTCCTATCAGCTGTTCGTAACACTTCCCACAGTGAAATGATGCACATGCTGTTTTCTTTGCAAATTTGCATCATAGGATTGTTTTTTGTTTTTCCTGCAGTATATAAAAATTGGTGTATCTCCAAAATAAAACTATGAAGACACTCAAAATAAATTTCCTGTTGTTGTAAACTATTTTTTGCAACTTTATTGTATTTAAAGTTTTGAGGGATAAACCTCTTAAATTTCTCCAAGTAGAAATATATGTAAACAAAACAAAAGCGATTTTCAATTTTTTTTGTAGTTTATTGCACTTTTTTGCAATTTATGTAATTACTATGGACTTAATGCATACATATTATTAAAATATGGGCTATAACAGTTGTATTGATGTATAGCAACTTGAAATGCTCCCACAAATGGCACTACAGCATGTAAAAAAAATAAAATAATATAAGCTCTGGTGGACTTGGTTCTATAGTAGGTCTTAAAGGGTTAAATAAATATCGTCAAATAATCGTGATCTCAATTTCAGTGAAAATAATCGTGATTATCATTTTTGCCATAATCGAGCAGCCCTACCGTTGTGTACAGGCGTAGTTGGTCGAGGGGCTTGAACACATGTCACTTTAGCTCATCCACACTTGGAATTCCTAAAAGCGCGCTAGCTTTTAGTGTGATCCTAGTCAGACCCAGAGTGCAGTCTAGAGTGGTAACCACAACCGCCGAACCCCATAACACCTTCGCCTTGCACGACAATATTTCGCACAAGATCTTTGATGAGTCCGCTGTGGTTGGGTGTCACATCAGCTGTATTTTTTTTCTTGTCTTTTTTTGCTGGTAGTTGGTAACCCTATTAGTTAGTTATATGTAATTATAAATTATGTTGATTTATATTTTTGCTAAGTACTGTTTATAATACTAGAATATCGAAGATGGTGTAGGTTTAAATTTCTAATAAGGCTTTATGACTTTTCCTATAATACCATGGTGGGCCGGTCACTAGTCAAAATGCACTGTCAAAGAAGACAGTACAGAAATATGAATGTATTTTAAACGTATGTGTTCAAGAACAATCTTTGGGCTAAAAACCCAAGTGAGAAAATACAATTGATTCAGGAGCAGGGAACACAGACATGTGTATTCCCCTTAGTCCACATGTGTGCACTGCAGATGTGGACAAAAGGGACACAAAGCCAGAACGTGTCCGTTCAAGCAGTGGTGGAGTGAGTGTTAAATCCCCAAACATCGAAACGTTAACTGCAGACTGAAACAACAACGGGACAATGCGTGAAACATTTACTAGTCAAGTGTCAAGGAGTACGCATTCCGGATGAGCCACAAGGACACAGAGATCCAATCAGGTGTAAAAAAGAAATGCCTGATGATGGTGGACTTGGGAGCAGTGTCGCGTATGATTACCAATATAACAAATTTCAAGAATTTCGACGACAGTTTCCAGGAGTGTGGGCTATTTTATTTGAAATTTGTTAAATGAGTTTTGTCTTTGAAGTTTTCAGAAATGGTGGAAGATTTCAAGGAATGTAGTACAACAATCCTTCATATAGTGGGTGGATATGAATAGTCTTTATTTTAGCACAAGTTAAACTCAACTTAGACACAATTGGTATAAGAGTAAGCATGTTAAATGATATCGTTTGTATTGGACAAGGTTAAAAAAAATACATATATATTTCCTGATGATATACATCAGTATGCTAACAAAACTCAAAACATCTGATGTTAAAAATGTAATCTAAAGTTTAAAAAAAAAAACAGACTTTATTCTATAAATCAATTACATATTGCAGAGCATGAACCGCACAAGACAAAATTTTCTATTTTCACCTCGTGCTGCAGAAACAGAAGTAATATTTTCCTATGCGTTTCATCATTGTAAAATTGTAATTAATAACTTTGTCATATTCACAGCTCAAATGGCTGCATCTTATTCACGGAACACCTGCGTGGTGACCACCGTCGAGGTGGCAGGGTGCTGGTTTTCCCTGATCTTCAGCTCACGATTCATCTGGCACCAAACACACGGGTAACACCAAAGTATCTTGCAGCAGTCATCACAGCACGAGCCCTGCAGGACAGAGAACAGGAAGAGGAAGAAGAGGAGAGAGTAACGGGATCGATCAGCAGAGTTAATGTTGTAACTCGTGTAATTAAATGGAATTTAGATTGTTTTTATTTATATGACACTGTAATTATATTTACATACAAATACTTAAAGTATAGGTGCACTAGAGAAAGAAGAGGGTAACAAGTTGGGTTTTTACAGGAATACAAAAAAATATGATACTAAGTAATTTACTGAAGTCAAATAAAATAGTTTTCACTCTTCATTTTAGTTTTTAGTTTAATTTTAGCTAGCTACAATAACTTTATCCATCCTCCACTCTCACACTTACAGGAATGTTGTAGCGCGCTCTGACGGACTTGCGAAGTAAGCAGGACACCACGCAGAAAACGTCCAGCAGTGGCATGCCACAGCACCATCCATGTTTACTGGCTGTCTGACACTGCATGCAGGGGAAACACCAATATGCACAGCAACCTCGAAGAAAAATATATACAAGTGAAATATCTGTGTTCATATACATCACTGCTGTTCATAGAGTTTGCTGGGTTAACTTACAGGTGCCCACATCAGCACAGCAATCACAGAGGCCGGTGCTCCAGTTCCCCAGGTGTTGATTACCGCCCATGACTGTCATCACCTGTGTGGGCTGCTGGTAGGCCATTCCTGAAGAAAATAGACAGAAAAAACAAGAGCCACGTAGAGAAAGGTTAAAGGGGTCATAGCTCATCTGTAAGGAGAAACCCAATCCAGACTATGAACTAATTTGAAGATAATCAGCTGCAAACACCCTTCTGTTGCAGACATCTATACATCCCGATCACAAGAGACTCCCCCCATCCTGCATCTCACCTTTTCGACCTGCTTCAGAGAAAGACTGGTTTGAACATAACTATCTGCAGTGTTGCTTCTGTAACATGTTCAGCGGAGTATTACTCCTGCGTTTAAGGCCCTACAGCGGTCTTTTTGGCACAGAAATTGCACGTGACCGTTTAAAAACCACAGAACTGTTTTTTCAAACTGCATTTCCAAAACATCTTAAACGTTTTTTCCTTTCTTGAAAAAACACACAGTTTGCTTTTGTAGTGGAAAATTTGTGTTTCCACTCATTTAACCTCTGTGTACTATTGGTATGTAGTTGTTTCTTTCCTATAGAAAGACTCAGTGGGCATAGATGGGAAAACAGCCACTTTTGAGTCCCTACTGTCAGCCTGGTGCCTACGTAGCTGTGGGAAGAAAACCAGCAGAAGAAAACTACCAAGCAAAGATTGTATTCATGCAGCAGGTATAAAGGAGCTGTAATTGTTTGTTTCATCATTAACACTGGTCTAAAAAAAAACCAAGTTCAGTCTACGTTTACCAGGGCAAAAAAAATCAAGCTTTAACATGAACCTACCTATCCCAGCTGAAACGAGAGTTCCAGAGAAGCTGATTTTTTTTTTTTTTACTTAATTTGGTTTTCCCAAAACATTTGTCGCACTGAAGTTGGGATTCCCCCCCACACCATTTTCATGCTTATACAAAAAAAACCTGCAGGTTTTCTTGTGTTCGAGCAAATGACTGAAAAGAGTGTCCAACATATGAGAGCAGTCATCGCTGAAAGCTCAGCTGATAAAGAACCCCAAGTAAAAGGTTTTGTTTTGTTTTTTTAAACAGAGAATGAAGATGGGGGTAGACTGATCACAAGGACAGAAAGTATGCGCTGGTTAATGCAGAAGGAAAAAGTGGCAGGAGGACATCATAATCCACAGAATCCTCATAACCTCATGAGGCAGTTCCTGTTTTGATCCCTCACTGGTACCTCGGACACCAGTATCACGATTAAAACAGTCCACAACACAACACTCAACTGGGCCAAGTTACACAAGGTGTACTAAGTAAATACCGCCAGACAGAAATACGAAGCACGGTTAAAAAGCACACAAAAGCACTTCAAAGAGCAGAGTTACAGATTAACTCGTGTTACAGATTAACTCACCGACAACTTGCTATTCAGGAGCCGCCACAGACAAACTGGAAATAAACGAGTGAATATTTGGTCTTTAGAGATGTATTTCTTTTGCGTTTTATGTGTCTGCTGACACTTTGTTTTAGACAAAAAAAAAAAAAAGACCTGGAGTTTACCTTGTGACTGTACGACGCAGAGGAACGATCCAGGTGTCTGCGCTGATCCGTGTTCGTAATTCCGCAGACGTTGAACTGTTGGGTGGTGAGGGCCGGCTTGAAACACGTGATCAATGACGCTTGATTCAACACGTTACTGCTCCATGCCTGATTCAAGGGTTTCTAAGGGATTGAGTTTTGATGGGATTTGTGCTTTTGGTGGGGATTTTGTGCGAGAGATGAGTCTCAGTATTTGCGACTTAATGAGAGGCATGGAGAGTTGTGCTCCAATTCGAGAGAATTGTGTTCTAGGTTGGAAAAATTGTGCTTATAGGTTGGGAGAATTGTGCTCTAGGTTGGGAGAATTATGCTCCAGGTCGGGGGAATTGTCTCCTAGGTTGGGAGAATTGTGCTCTAGGTCAGGGGAACTTGTGTTTTAGGTTGGGCCAATTGTGCTCTGGGTTGGGAGAATTATGCTCCAGGTCGGGAGAATTGTCTCCTAGGTTGGGAGAATTGTGTTCTAGGTCGGGACAACTTGTGCTCTGGGTTGGGAGAATTATGCTCCAGGTCGGGGGATTTGTCTCCTCAGTGAATGGTTTTGCTATAAGTCTGAATAGTTTTAGAGATTGTGCTACAGGAATCACAGTTAGGGTTTAAGCATTCAGAAAAAACTGTAACATCCTTCATTATTCACTAGACAGAAGTCCTGTGAGGAAGAAGTGTCAGAGCCGGCTTGAAAACAAATCCACTCAGCTCCTGCAAGCATTACACCCTCGGACAAACTGCTGGCAGCACAGCCTCACTGGTGTGAAACCACGATGTCATACCCAAACGCGTGGCTGAATCGATTCAGTGACAGCGCGCTGCGCGCTCTCATTGACATGAAGAATTTCCTCCACTGGCTGAGCAGCAGAGTTTTCTGCACCTGCGGGCAAATTCTGTATTCGGTCACGACCAGGCTTCCACCTCTGACTCTGACCATTCAGCTGCCTGGGATCACTTTCACGTTACAGAGAGATGGCCAAGTTCGAAGGATCACCGTCGACCTGCCCCCTGTGTGAAGGATGAACGCAAAGACGCATGGAGTTGGACGTCCAAGCATTATCCGTGTGCTCGGTTTAAAAGAAGAGTTACCCACGAGAATTTGTCTGTTAAGTTTCAGAGTTTTCATAAAGTGATGACACAGATAAAAATATACTCTCAACTGTAAGAAGGACATCTTTATTTATTATAGCACACACGCAGAAAACGTGTGCGTTATTGCAGAGAGTATATAACGCGAGGTGGAAATAGCGGATAAGATGCATTGTGATTGACATGTGATGCTCATGTATATGCTGGTGATCGTCAATAAAGCTTCTCTCTCTTGCGAATGAGTTCAAGTGAGAAAATGGATTGTGGCTATTGTGTGTTTATTTCCTCCACAGTTGTCCTCGGAGCAGTCTAGATATTCGCGCCAGAATTCCTGCGTATTTTCACCTCTGCTAACAGGTTATGGGCGCAGAGTAGCTAAGACTGCCTAGAGAAAGTGAAGTGTTTTGCTGCCCTGAGAAATGCTGGTGAGCCATTGAGCGAGGGGCAATGTGTAGCACTGGTTCGCAAGAAGTGCCAGGATCATGTCACACAAAGTGAATTTGCAATGACTTTTGCCGAATTCATTGGGAAACTATGGAGCTACGAGAGCACTGAGAGAGTGGGCGCCAGCACATCAGAGAACAGCGTGCACGGCCGGCTTCAAAACCCGCGTGTGAAAATACAAACGAGCGAGTAGCCAGGAACACGAACATGTGTGTTCCCTTTAGTGCACAACTGTGTAATCCAGATGCGGACTAAAGGGACACAAGGCTAGAAGGTGGCGGAGCGAGTGTTAAAGCCACTGCTGGCGCTGATACTTTGTGGCTATGTGTGAGCGCACGAAGGTCTCCTAGGTTGGGAGAATTGTGTTCTAGGTCGGGACAACTTGTGCTCTAGGGTTGGGAGAATTATGCTCAGTATTTGCGACTTAATGAGAGGCATGGAGCCAAAGAGGAAGAGAGGACGTGCTAATGTTCCTAAATAAACACCAGGTCATCAGCGATTCTTCCTCCGGGTCTAAAATGTGCATAAGAAATACACTGTTCGTATAGTTACAGTTGTAATTGTGTAAGTTGCAGTGTATTATATATAAACGTACCTGTCCACTGGTTAAATACACAATTACTAGGAGGCAGGGACCTCTCAGCACAAGCATACTCCCAGCCAGACATGGGCAGCAACGCGTTACTTGTAACCCGTTACTTGTAACCCGTTACTTGTAACCCGTTACTTGTAACGCGTTACTATATTCTGATTATTTTTTTCAAGTAACGAGTAAAGTAAGGGATTACTATTGCAAAATCGGTAATTAGATTGCCATTACTTTCCCGTAGTAACCCTGCGTTACTGCGTTACTAAAACCGTGATTTTTTTGCAAGAATGTCTCATGACAGTGACGTAAGCGAGTGCGCCGTTGGTGACAACAGCTGTGTGCAGATCAACAATGGATCACATATCGATTGTGGGAGAGAGTATGAGCGTGCAGCATTTAAAGCGTGGAAGTACTGACCTTACTTTGAGTTTGATTCCATAAAAAGTGACAAAAACATTAGCGTCCATTGTGTGTGGGAAGAAAACTTCTTTTTACAGCGAAAAAAACCCCTAAACTTCCAAGCAAGCACCGAGTGCACAATGACGTAACGGGAAACTCACAGAGAAACTCGCGGATTCTTCAACTGACCGCGGCACACCTGCACCAGGGTAAACCTCCGCCTACCGCAGTCCTGCTTTACAGGTGAAAATAGAGCAACAGGACCTCTAGTCTTTGACTTTATTTATTTTCTGCTGTGTTTTACTGGCATCTATTTGAAAGAGTGAGTGTAAACACAAAAAATATTTTATTTTATGTGCTGGAATGTGCAGAAAATAGGTTTAAATGTTAAACTAATTTATTCAAGTCAGAGAATGTTGCATATAATTAAATTTTTGCTTGATGCATAAAGTTAAAAGATTAAAACTGATAAAACAAGTTTAAAAAAAGAGACTTTTCCATTTGATTACATTTTGTATGATGGATTATGCAGAAAAAGTCGAATTGGGCTGAAAGATCTATCGCTTTATCACCTCTTCAGGTTGTAAATCGTGTTTTTTAAAAGTAACTAAGTAACTAAGTAATTAATTACTTTTGAAAATAAGTAATCAGTAAAGTAATGGGATTACTTTTTTGGGGAAGTAATCAGTAATTAGTTACTGATTACTTTTTTCAAGTAACTTGACCAACACTGCTCCCAGCGCATTATAAGATTGTATTGTACATTATTATTTAGAGTGTTTTTTTTTATTTTTTTTAGTTATTAATAAAAAAAACATCAAGTAACAAGCAAACTGAGAACACGCCATGGTGCAGGTTTAAATATTAATCAGACATAACATAATTTCTTCAACCCCCGAAAAAAAAATACATGTTCAAAACTCAGACAGAAGCTGTCACATGATAGCAAACAAAAACTGTCAATTCAATTCAGTTCGAAAACTATTATATCAATGGAGTCTTAGTTTCGGGGGATGATTTGTAGCGAGGAGTACAGTTACTCGGACGGTTGTCAAGCAGCACATATATGTCACAGCGATCCCAACACCCATCCTGTTTCTGTGAAAAACTGTAAGTATGATTCAATCAGCTCTGCTCTGTGTTACAAGTCAGGTTCGAGCAGAAAACAAATAATCCAGTTCATTGCAAATAAAGATGCTGTTAATAATAAAACTGATAGTGTGATAACCATCATTTGTCATGTAGCCTTGACATGTAGCCGGAAAGTAAAACAGTACTCACTGACGAGCAGGTTAATTATTAATTTGTAGCACGTCACTTATGTATCATTTGTAGGGAGTGGAGCCTGCTGGGGCCAAACATTGCCCAAGTGCTGCTTCTGTGCATGATCTGACACGACTCTGTGTTTTAAGGATCTGTGAATGTGAATCAGTTGGTTTTTGCATATGCACCAAGTCTTTATATAATTTATTTTCATACAGGTTAAATTGAACTTGAAAAGTTTAGAATAACAACAAGCATGTTAAATGACACAGATTTTATTGGACAGAGTTAAAAGGTTTTCCAGATGATAAATAACCAGTATGCTAAAGGAACTCAGATTTTCTCATTTTGAAATATAATCTAGAACTATAAAATCCAAGCTTAAATTAAAATAAAAGACAAATTGCTGAGGACAAAACTGTGTGGTGCTGAAAAATTAATACTGTTTGAAAAGGTAACTGTCATATTCACTCAACACACAACAAAAACGGTTGCATCTTATCCACGGACGACCTGCGTGGTGACCACCGTCGAGGCAGCAGGGTGCTGGTTTTCCCTGATCTTCAGCTCACGATTCATCTGGCACCAGACACAGTGATAACACCAAAATATTTTGCAGCAGTCATCACAGCACGAGCCCTGCAGGACAGGAAAATTGAAGGGGAGGAAGAGAGGTTCTCATGTATTTAGAATTTTTAACAGCAGTCTTCTAGACGCACAGCTGAATGGTGAAGGTCAAGCAGCTTGATAAAGTCTGCTTCCTATTCAGTTGTCACCTTGTCTCTAAATCAAGATCAGAGCCGTAATGGAAATTTTACATCGACCATAGAGATCCTAAATGAGGAGGAGGAAAGGAGTTGCACTCAGCAGGACAATATAAGAATATAGGATTTAATTCATGTTATGTGGCTAAAAAATGCATAAAACAGAAGTTTAAAAACATGTTGGGGTGAAGTAATAATGAATTGCACTCCATAGATTGTATGACAATACAACCAACTGACCTGTCCCTCTCTGTCATGTTTGCACCTTTTGTTTTTGTTGGCTTTGTACATACAGGTAGTCAGCTTAATTTAAGCTAAATACAATAACCTTATCCTCCACTCGCATACTTACAGGGATGTTGTAGCGCTCTCTGACAGACTTGCGAAGTAAGCAGGACACCACACAGCAACAGTCCAGGAGTGGCATACCGCAGCACCATCCATGTTTACTGGCTGTCTGACACTGCATGCAGGGGAAACACCAATATCCAAAGCAACCTTGAAGAAAATGTGCCATATCTGTATGAATTTACCCCAGTTTTTAATAAATTCTACTTTAACAATCTCTTGCATAACCTCTGTTTTATATCCTGGCTTCAGACACTCTGATACCTAACTGCAACCAAAGTCTGAGGAGGTGGTTGATGCAGAAATCCCTGCTGTTTGTAGCTGTTTGCTGGGTTCACTTACAGGTGTTCATATCAGAGCAGCAGTCACAGATGCCCGTGCTCCACTCCCCAGCCTTTTGACTCATTGCAGTGGTGGTGACCACCACCTGGGGGTTGGACTGGTTGTAGAAATTCATGCCTGAAGAAACAAGTGAAAAAAGGACACATAAGCCAAAGACACAACATGAAAAAAATTGACAGCACTGGGTTAGATTAAATGATAATGGGTTTAAGTGTTAGGATCTTTGACACAACACTTGTGTGTACACTTTTCGAAAGTTATATATTTTATATTTTTTAAGAAGACATTTCTTAAAAATGTTTTATGTAATGAAACTGTTTCCATACATAAAACAGTTTTATCATAGCATGTTTTCAGATCGCACACACAGCCTGTAAATATAAAATTACTGAGTATTGATGATTCAATATGTATTTATTATATTAATGTGTATACATAAAAAATGAAAAACAACATTTACAGCATGAAGGTCAAAGAAATTATGTTTAGTCCGTGCCCATCTTGCAATTATACATAAATGACAAATATATGTATCATAGATTAAGTATTTTATCTTTACTCATGAAAACTCGTGACACATTTTCCATTTTTCTTTTTGAAAAATGCAGAACAGAAACACAGCATAAACACTGTCCACTGGCTGGAGGCTTGAGTACTACATTTGAGTCAGACTCCTGCCTGTCACACAGCCAAACCAGACAGCCTGTAATCTAGAACATTTATAAGCACCTCTATAAAAGCAAAGGTTCTTAGTTTGTTGGTCTGGAGTATCTGGGTGTGCACGTGTGTGTTACAGGTTTTATCTTTCACTTTTGATCCAGTTCTCACGTCAGGAACATCACTGTCAGCACTCTTAAAGCAGTTTTATAAACAGATAAAGCATTTCTCATAACACAGGCTCATCTGGGTCAAAGCTATTTTCCCCCACCTTTTCTTTTCCTTCCTGAATTTTCTATGTGTGACTGACCAAAGTGCTTCGACCACGTATACAGTGCTTTTAATGCTACAGTCCTGAAAACACTATATCTTTCTGGGACTATTGTGCAGAGTTGTGTTTGTACCGATACTCAGACCACTGCTTCATCTATAATCTGTGTTTTGCTTTCAGCCTGTATTTTCATATTTTCTAAAGTCATAGTTTCCTTTTTTGTCTGTAAATAGATCGCAAGTAGATCCATCCATGTTTGGGGTCAGCCATATGCTTCCAATGCCAATTCTTTCATGTGAACGTGCTTGTTCCTGGATGGATAAACCGTAAATTAATTTATTGAGTTGATAACCTACTTTGTCTGTCTATCTTAGCCTAATTGCACATGTTGCGAGAACTGAAGCTGTAAATAAAGGATATTCCGGTCGACCTTTGTCCATAGTAAACAGTCTTGGCAAGATGGCTTTATTGCACCTATATAATGCAGTACAGCGACATTACGGGAGCTCTTGCAATAAAATAAAATGTAAAAAAAAGCAAACAAAAACACATTACATACACTCAAACACACAATCAATTTTACCTATATTTTACCCGAATTACACTATAATATTTAGCTACACATACTTAGCAGTACATATACTTTTATTTCAGATAAAATGTATGGAAATTTCATCTATTTCTAAAGATATTACACTCTTAATTGTGGGCCATATTATAAAATTATAAAAGACTTCTGTTTTAAATATATTAGCAATAATAATTCCATAACATATTAAACCTAAACTTCCCTAGCTAACATTAATCTACTTGCAGTCTAATGCAAGTCTAATCGAGTCTAACAGTCCTTAAAATTCATTAATTTCAAAGAATAACCTGCTAAACTCCCGTCTTATAACCTCCCTGTGCTGACAGTGATTATAATAATTAGATATCCAGATTTTTGTGCTATTTTTCTTAAGGCAGTATGAAGTACACGTAGACCCCATGTGCTGCAAATATTCCTTTGACTAGCTTACATGTCACAAAGACTGCTTAAATGCTTTAAGATGTTCATTAGTATCGAAAGTTTTCCTTACCTTTTCTCTGTTTCTGTGAGCTCTGAATAAAGTAGGAGCAAGTCCGACCTATTAATGTACATTGCAATGGGAGTGGTCAAGTGTGGGTTGAATGCTCTTCACAGTTCTGCAGTTCCGGTTTTCAAGGAATGAAAACCATTCCTGCAGAGGGTGACACATGTTTACTGCCCACATGCTTCCAGTCCAGTGTAAATGTACACTAATAAAACACTCATGGCCAAAGACGTTCACTTCCAATAAAACGAGAGTTAGAAGTTAGAGATATGAGCCATGCCAAGTTTAATGCAGTTCATAGTGTATGCTTATTATTACTTTATGAAAATCTTCTTGTTTTAAATTATTTGACTTGTACGCCAAATAGTTTGTGGTCTTCTAGTTCAAGTTCAAGTTTATTTATATATAATACTTTTAAAACAACAACTGTTGACCAAAGTACTGTACAATAAAAATAGTCAAGGCAGAAGACATAAAAAATAGGATAAAGTTAGAAGGGAATAGAATCATAGAATGATAAGATAGTAAAAACTATAGTAACAGACTCATAGTGATATAAAAGCCAAAGAATAAAAATGGGTCTTTAGACAGGTTTTAAAAGTATCCAGTGTTGGGGAGGCCCTGATATGGAGAGGCAAAGTGTTCCACAATTTAGGAGCAGTCACCGCAAATGCCCGGTCTTCTCTGTGTTTTAATCTGGACCTTGGGACAACTAGGAGCATTTTGTCCGCAGACCTCAAAGATCTTGCAGGAGTATACCAGGTTAGGAGATCAGAAAGATGTGCAGGAGCTGGTCCATGCTGCGTCTTAAAAACAAGTATTAAAATCTTAAAATCAATTCGAAAACTGACTGGCAGCCAATGTAATGATGCAAATATGGCAGATATTTGATCTCGCTTGCATGTGTCAGTTAGGTTGAACATTATTCTTGTAAAACAAAGGGGGGGCCCAGCAAAAAAAGTTTGGGAACCGCTGCCCTGGGCCATTTCACCTCAGTGAATCACATGATAATTTGGGGCTAGGCTTCACAATGGGTTCACCCAAAACCCTGGCTGATTGTGACCCACACCCATTTTCACACTTTGTGATTAGGGTCAATAGGGGGTCTTGGAGACACTTAATATCTGGGCTTAATATCTGGAACTCTTCAATGGAGATTGACAGACCACGTGACTTGCGCGCGTTGCATTGTGGGCACGAATGGCAGCAAAATCAAAACACTGCATGAAGCGCTAGCATTTCCAGCACCTGTAACCATCAATTCTGCAATTTTAATCCCTACTTGCATTTTATTTGCCCCAAAAACAGTTATGTACAAAACCCTGGTATATAAATGGAGCCCAGTCTCTATCGCATTGCAAATATTAGCCCACAAAGCCACACTAAACAAAGCAGCATAGTGCAACGATTTCAATTCAAATCAATATAGGACTTATTTGTAACCTACATCAACAATTATGATATGATAAATTACTTATTAACTACAACAAAAAATCTACCTTTGTGGAAATGCTTGGAGCAGACTAATATGTGAGCTGGAGTGTTCTGGAACATTATATTTAGTCTTCGAATAGCTGCAATCCAGGCCACCGTCACCTCTTTGCAACTTCAGAAACATGACTTGAACAATTTTTCTTCCACGAAGGAATCTGATAAAAAAAAACTATTTCTTTACCCGTCGGCTTCCCGTGGCTGTCATGCTACTCGCTATGGCAGTTAATAATACAACAGCCTTGCCATTGCCATTCTTTATGTCTCTGTTTATCTCTGTGTGACTGTTGTCTTTTAATAGCCCATGTGGGCTAGTACCACTTGCCACTTATACATACAATCGTTTGCGGTTTTACCCCGGAAATGACGTCACATTTTCAAACTCTATTGTTTTTAGAACTGAAGAAGCTTCACAGATTACAGATGAAAGGTCTCCAAGTTTCCTTGAAGACCTTTCATCTTTTCCAACAATTCTCAGATTAATTTGTGTTCTACAAATTTGTGTTCTACAAATTAATCTGAGAATTGTTACAATGTTCCATTCTAAATCTGTTGTGTTCTACAACAGATTTAGAACTAGAGATGGACCGATCCGATATTACGTATCGGTATCGGTCCGATACTGACCTAAATTACTGGATCGGATATCGGAGAAAAATAAAAAATGTAATCCGATCCATTAAATATCACGAAAGCACCTCACAAAACTTGCAACACGCCGTAACTCGCCTCAGAACGTTAGCACGTTGGAGCAGTATGCATCACGTGATAGAGCGGCTGTGGCATGCGGGATCTGTAGGTGGTCTGGATAGCATGTGGAGCTTCGCTAGCAACCCGGCATTTCATCTCCGACAAAGTTATCCCCGAGAGAAGTAAAGCAAGTGTGTAAGTCCATCTCTGAATGTTTGTAAAGCATTCCTGCGTTAAGCTTAACAAACGATATATGGAGCGACTGCCTCTTCTTGCTGCTACTTCAATCATGAAACTGCTTAATGATCAGCTGATCGGCTTTTCTGTCGCGAGTCCGTCTCTCTTGTTTGTTTTTGGCCCACTTTGCACCAGAAAGAGGAAACCAGCGGCTGAACAACAGCAGCACGTTTAAGCTTGATAAGCTGTTGTTAGAATTTATTTAATCTTACTTTCTACTCCAGGATCTTTTTCTACGTAGCTGACGCTGGTAACTGTGCAGGGGCGGATCTAGCAAAGTTTAGCCAGGGGGGCCGATAGGGCATTAACAGGGAAAAGGGGGCACAAAGACATACTTTTCTTTCTTATTCTCATTTAAAATGTCTAGCTTTTAATAAATAATTATCTGACACCCAAAGTTTTAATCTGATGTAAAATGAATAGAAGTCAATTACTGTATATAGTAACTATTAAGTCTAATATATATACCCTAGTAAGTGTCGTGTTTTCAATAAAACATCCGTAGTAGTTAGCAAGCTTCTTTATTTTAACGTGGCTCACATCCATGTACGTAAACATAACCTGCCGCTGCTTCTACGACACAGTATATATCACAATTTGGTTAGACAGCCCCCTAGTGGTGAAGCTGAACTACCCACATAACTCCTATCAACACATCCCCTTTTCTTTAGATGTTATCTGCTGAACAACACTATGGAAACATACCTAACATTGCATAGCTTGAATAACATCACAAACACTTGTGACAGTGTAAACTACGGAACACACAATAATGCAGAAAGTTCCTTTTTGATATATGCATATATATCTAGCTATATATGTATACACCAACATATACATATATATATATGCTTAAAGGTTTAGTCTATCAGGTGGCTTGATAGAGCGTGCTGATCTTCTGACAATGGGTGACTGGTCTCTTTGCTCCACACTGTCCTTCACGGGTGTTGTTGGTTCAGGTGGTGTGTTGTTGTCATCACACTGTTCTTCCGATGGTCCCATTGTCTTTTGAGTGTACAGTAAACTCCTCCGATTTCTCCTTAATATCAGTCCATCTTCAGTTTTCACATTGTACGATCTTGGGTTTACCTCCTCCAGTACAGTTGCTCTCTTTTCCCAGATGTTTGCATCTTCCACTCTGACTGCTTCATTGGGTGCGAGTAGTTTTAGACTTTTTGAGGACTTGTCAAAGTTGACCTTTTGTCTCTTCTGCAACTGTTTCATTTTGTCTCTCACTTGTTTATGTTTCCTGGTTGTTGTGTAAGGAAGAGTGGTCCGTAGTTTTCTTCCCATTAATATTTCTGCTGGTGACTTGCCATGCTCCAGTGGTGATGCTCTGTAGCTCAGTAGTGCCAAATAAGGATCTGCCTTACCATCTTGTGCTTTCTTTAGTAACTGTTTCACAATGTGCACACCTTTCTCTGCTTTCCCATTGGACTGTGGATGCAGGGGGCTTGAGGTCACATGTTTAAAGTCATATTCCTGAGCAAATAGTTGGAATTCTCTACAACTATAGCAAGGTCCATTGTCACTATGAACAATCTGTGGTATCCCATGTCTAGCAAATATTGATTTCATGTGCGTTATGACACAAGTAGCTGACATGTTGGACAATAATGCCATCTCTGGATAGTTTGACAAGTAATCAATAACCAGCAGGTAGTTTTTTCCTCCTAGGTGGAAAATGTCTGTTCCGACTTTCTGCCATGGTTCCTCCGGTATGTCTGTTATGGTCAGAGGCTCTTTTGGTTGTTTTGCCTGGTGTTTGATACACGTATCACAAGTGGAAACCATTTGCTCAATGTCTGCATTTATACCTGGCCAATAGACTGCTGTTCTGGCTCTCCGTTTGCATTTCTCTATGCCTAGATGTCCCTCATGCAGTCTTTTCAGGATGTCTCCTCTCAGTGAGTGTGGAATTACTACTCTGTTTTGTCTTAGCAGAAGTCCATTCACAACACTTAGTTCTGCTCTTATGTTGTAGTATGTTTTGCATTCACCTCTTGGCCATTTCCCATTCAACAGTGTTATAACTCTTTGCAGACTAGAGTCCTTTTGTGTTTCAGCCTTGATCTGATGTGATTTTCTGTCTGACACAGGAAGTGACTCTGCTACCAGGTTTACATGTATATTTACATCCATCTCTGTGGAGCTTTGCTCTTTGTTTGGGGTTGTGGCCCTAGAGAGTGCATCTGCTAACACAATGTGTTTACCTGGTGTGTAGATCAAGTTGAAATCATAGCGCTGTAGTTTCATCATCAATCTTTGAATGCGTGGAGACATTTCACTTAAGTTTTTCTTGATTATGGCTATCAATGGCTTGTGGTCAGTCTCTGCCACAAATGTTGGCAAACCATAGACATAGGTGTGGAACTTTTCAAATCCAAAAACAAGCCCCAATGTCTCTTTTTCTATTTGGGCGTAGCGAGATTCTGTCTCTGTCATTGCTCTTGAGGCATATGCCACTGGCCTCCAGTGGTCTCCATAAGCCTGCAACAACACTGCGCCGATCCCGGCCTTCGATGCATCTGTTGACACTTTTGTTTTTCTTTTTGGATCAAAATACGCCAAAACTGGCTCTGTTGTAAGTGTCTTTTTCAGTTGTTGCCACTCGTTTTCCAGTTCTTCATTCCATCTGAACTCGCAGCTATTGTGTAGAAGCTGTCTCAGGTGCACTGTTTTGGCCGCCAGGCTTGGGATGAATTTTCCAATAAAGTTAACCATTCCCAGGATTCTCAACACACCTTTTTTATCTTCAGGACGTGGCATTTCCAGTATAGCTCGTAGCTTTTCCTTGTCCGGCTCGATGCCTTCGGCTGTCAGCTTGTCACCGAGAAAGGTAATGTCACCCACGCCAAACTGACATTTTACTCTGTTCAGTTTAAGTCCATAACGTTTCACCCTTTCCAAAACCTTTACTAGTCTCTCATTGTGCTGCTGTAGTGTGGATCCCCACAAAATGATGTCGTCCATATAAACTCTGACTCCCTCGATTCCCTCGATCATATGCTCCATGGTCCTGTGGAATATCTCAGGAGCTGAAGAAATTCCAAAAGGCATTCTCAAGAAGCAGTAACGCCCAAATGGCGTGTTGAACGTGCAGTATTTTGTACTGTCCTCATGAAGCTTGAGTTGCCAAAATCCTTGGGACGCATCTAGTTTGCTAAAAAATTTTGCACCAGCCATTTCACTTGTTATTTCTTCTCTTGTAGGTATCTGGTAATGCTCTCTTTGTATGTTAGCATTTAAGTCTTTCGGATCCATGCAGACTCTAAGAGCGCCGGTTGGTTTTTTAATGCACACCATGGAGTTAACCCATTCAGTAGGTTCTTCAACTTTTCTTATGACTTCCAGTGCCTCCATCCACTCTAGTTCCTCTTTAAGCTTGTCTTTAAGAGCAGCTGGAACACGTCGAGGTGCATGAACCACAGGCTGAGCTCCTTCTTTCAGCTTTATCTTGTAGGTGAAGGGTAAGACTCCAAACCCCTTGAATATGTCTGGGTACAGATCCACGATTTCTTTCACACTTTTGGGCTCAGAGCTGTTTATACTGTATACCCGTCTGACTAGGCCGAGTCTCTCACATGCTTTATCTCCCAACAGAGATTCATGTCCCTCTGGCACAATGATAAACATCAGACTGTGATATTTTCCTTTTACTTGTACCCGGAGCCTGCATTTACCTTTGGTTTTGATTGGTTCTCCATTATATGCTTGGAGTAAACTGTTATTTTGGAATATGTGTGGTTTCGTTTTCATCGCTTTCACATCCAGCTCATTCACCAGATTAGCCTTGGCTCCTGTGTCCAGTTTGAAAGTTACCAGGGCTCCGTTCACTGGTAACATCTCTGTCCATTTGTCCTGCTTCACTGTACTGACTGCAGGTTGGTCCATGGGTGTATCTTGCTGCATTACCATTCCCACAAAAAACGTGTCACTGAGAGCAGTTTCTTCTACTGTGTGTACTCTTTCTTTTTGTTTATTCTTTGAAAAACATTGCTTGGCAAAATGGTTTTGTCCATTGCATTTTTTGCATATTTTACCATAAGCTGGGCATTGTTTCCTTCCATGTTTTGTGCCACATCTTTTGCACAAGAAAGTGTCTTTTGATTCTTTCTGTTCTTTTTTGTACGTGCGCCCTGCCTGCCGTGTATTAACTGCAGCTACAGCTGTGCTTTCCGTGTCTGTTTCCCTCGGCGACCTGCTGAAGGTTTTTGCATGTTGTATGGCGAGCTCGCTGGCATGACATACTTTCACAGCACTTGCTAAAGTCAGATCCGCCTCTCTCAGAAGCCTCTCTCTTATCTTTATATCTTTTATTCCAAATACGATCTGATCTCTTATCATAGATTCTTGCAGCTGTCCAAAATTGCATGTTCTTGCCTTTAACTTGAGGTCAGTCAGAAACGTATAAAAACTCTCTGAAGGTTGTTGTATACGTGACCGAAAGACGTACCTCTCAAATGTTTCATTCTTTTTGGGCGAACAGTGTTCATCAAACTTTCTCACTACTTCGTCAAACTTTTCTTTGTCTTCTGCAGTTGCGAACACAAACGTGTTATATACTTCCACCGCTTGTGGACCTGCTACGGTAAGAAGCAGTGCAATCTTCCGTGTATCAGGCTTACTATCTAGGCCGACAGCTTGCAGGTATAGCATAAACCGCTGTTTAAAAGTTCGCCACTCACAGTCCACATTTCCGTTCCAGTTGACGGCATCTGGTGGCTTAACACTGTCCATGATGACCTGCTTTACTACCCCACTCCTGGTACCATGTCGTGTTTTCAATAAAACATCCGTAGTAGTTAGCAAGCTTCTTTATTTTAACGTGGCTCACATCCATGTACGTAAACATAACCTGCCGCTGCTTCTACGACACAGTATATATCACAATTTGGTTAGACAGCCCCCTAGTGGTGAAGCTGAACTACCCACATAACTCCTATCAACACAGTAAGCTATAATACTTTTTCCTTTGGGAAGGTACCATCTGTGCAGTCTGCAATTTTTTTGAAGAAAGATGTTGAATCTATTTAATATTTTAATATATTGAAAAATAATTGATTTCTGTGCATTTTTTTCCACACTGCATCAAATTAAGGTTGATTACGTTGATTAAGCATCATGAGGTGGAGCGTGAGGGGTGGTTCCCTATTTTTTATTTATTTATTTTTGTTGTTGCTGGGAGTTGGAACCCTATTAGTTAGGCTGCTTAATATTTATGCTAAGTACTCTTTAAAATACCAGAATAGGGAGGATGGTGTAGGTTTAAGTTTATTAGATTGATCAGTATTGCTGAACTATGAAATATTTTTTTTTTGCATACAGGTATAACAGAATAGCTTTAGTGTAGTTGTTGTTTTAAACTTGAGTATGAACTTATACAAAATGCCGCAAGATATTTAAAAAAAACAGTTTTGTTGATTAAAAAACACTATATCGGATTCATATCGGTATCGGCAGATATCCAAATTTATGATATCGGTATCGGTATCGGACATAAAAAAGTGGTATCGTGCCATCTCTATTTAGAATGGAACATTGTAACTTTTTTCTTCTTTTTTTGTCTTGTTTTAAGCTTGTTTGTTTTGTTAGGAACTGAACTCTCTGAACTACCTCCACTCCCGTTTCTCCTCAATCCACTCCTTTTTCCCTTTCCAAGAAGTCCATAACAGATTAATTCACATTATATGTTCTCCTTCTCATGGGCCAAGATAACTTTCTTTTGCAAAAGATAATGAGAAATAAGAGATAACTCTTTATTTTCATTGCACAGTCACACCTAGTACAATAGTACAACGAAATTGGAAACTGTCCTGCGTCAGCACTATGCACAACACAACACAGTAATTTATCTTAATAAATAAAAAGAATTAGTGTATGTTTATATTGCACATTATTATTAGAACTATACACAGATGCACTCAGCACACTTTCAAAAAAGCAACGTCTCGTCTCCCCCAGAGATAAGCCCCACCACGGTGGTATCATCTGCTCACAGAAGTAAACGTGTCTCTACCAGACTGAAAGGGTGAGAAGATTGATGGACTAGTCCTCCAGTGACTGTACAAATATAGATGTATTTTTTAGTTGTTGATCATTTCATGATTTTGACGACAGAGATTTGCTGCTTCATTTTCCTCTGCCCTATCTACCGAGAAACCTGACGCCAAGTTATTTGCATACTAACTGTGATTGGATGTTTAGCTGGGGGGGGGGTTTCTCTGCCAAGTGCTGTTGTTAAATCTTGTCCATATTCCGTTTGTGGGTAATGTATTATTTTCTTTCACAACTTCTAAAAGTTTGACTTAATGGGGCAGGATGTTTGTTTAAGTGGGCATTGGCCACTCTTGCCCCAGAGGGGGCAGGACTAAAATGGAGCTTTAAGAAAGTAAAGTTTTAAAAATAAAAACAAACATACTTAAAACAACAAATAATGACTGAAGGGCTCATTTGAACAGTCCAATACTGCTCACTATAGTAAAACAGCTGTTAGAGCAATCTCACATCTTTACTTCGTGATCATTTTACAGCTGTCTTGTAATACTGTCTTGACAGTATACAGTATATGCTATTTGTGCTATAAAGTTGATATGAAGTTGGATTTCAGTGAATGAATCTAAGCATCATCAACTAAACGATTAATCTCTGCTACGCTTTAAGTAACATAACTCTGACCATGAGCATCACAGCCACTGTGCATGAGTTACGCACTGTTTACTCAGCAGTGTTTACTGTTACTGTTTACTTTATATCCTTTACAGTACTGGAAAGTGCGTTCATGCAACCTTTACATAACACAATGTTTGCTTACCAAGTTTGTTTTGCAGGACGTTTTACATATACAGAGCCAATATCCTTACCTTCCTCTCCTGTCTTTCTTATCTTTCTCTGTCTCTGAGTGAAGTTAGCTCTCTTTCCTTTTTTTTCACCATAACAACACCAGCTCACCAATAATAAATTATATGGTTTTGCCTTTTTCATCATTTTGTATACACAATTAGGACTGTCTTCCATGTGTTACAGTTTAGGCTCAAATCGGTTTGACGTTTGATGCCGTGCAATAACTCTCCTCAAATGACTTAAAATTTTTATACATTTAGAAGCATGAAACCGTCATTAATGGGCATAGTTGCTTCATCCAGTCTTCTTTGATTGAAAGACTCCTTTGTGCAGCCAAACACTGCCCTCTACAGTTAAACACATGTCAGCACAGCCTCACATTCTTTATTTTACAATCAGAATACTTTATTAGTCCCTAAGAAAAGTATGTAATGTGTTCTAATCAATTATTTCTTGATTATTGGTAACTTGTTTTTAACCTCCAGGAGCTGTTCAGAAAATAGGTGGTTAATATCAAATCTTCTTATGTTCTCTGAGCAGGCTGGGGGGTGAATATCGGCTGCTGCTCAAGAGTTGCATGCTGGGGTTTTTTCTCCATCTCCTGTCTCTTTGACAAAAAAGAAAAAAAGAAAATGGAAATTAGCATCTGTATTTTTCTTTATTGACATGTCTCTTTTAATCCTTTAATTGATGCTTGCATCTTGCATGAGACTTATAAGTACAGTGTATGTAAAATGAAATGAAATGAAATTTAAAATAAAAAAAGCAGTTACATTTCTGATCATTCTGAAAATGTCCTCACTATAGGACATCTTATTGGGTATTTTGTTATTCAAATATATGTCATTGTGAGCTGCATGTCTTGTGTCTTTAATTTTTAGTCAAAGAACAGAGAGATAACTCCCAGGCCTGAAAACATGATTCAAGATCCAATAAACTCAGAGAAAACTTGAACGCAGCAGTAACTTTGTCAGACTGGTGATCCTCCACTGCCAGGAAACAAATGACAACTATTTAATACAGCTTCTGTAGCACAATATGTGTTCATCATAGGATTTCTAAAGGAAAGGTACTTATCAGTCTGGCATTGGTATTTTATATGAGATGTTAGTCTCATAAGACATACAGCATATCCTTGATATACCATGATTAATGAATGAGAATTCAGTAAACTCAGTAAACAGATCTTGCCACTTTCACTGTATGCCATACTGCCTATGAATCCTAATAAAATGGTCATGCATATTTTATTGTCTAGTGTCTCATTAAAAAAAGAAAACAGCCCTCATCTCAGTTTTGTACAATTGAACAGCAAATGTAATGTGTAATTATAATGGATGATGATGCTTTTAGTTTTTGTGTATATGAGCAGAAGCATGATTGCATTATTAAAGTTCAGGGGATTGTGAATAAACTCAAAAACAGGTGATCCTAGCTGTTGTGTACAACAGTCACGCTGTCAGATTTTCATTACAACTTAGTCAGTTGTCACAACCAAAATAATTGTTATTCGCTGCGATATCTGTAGCGCTTGTGAGGGGCAAAAAGAAAGAAAAAGGTGAAATCTTATTAGTAATTACATTATAATAAATGGTCACCATCTCATCCTGCTCAGAGAACATGACAAGATTTAACATTAACTATGAACTGCATTAACTACTACAGGTTACACACCTAAAATCATCAAGAAAAAGAACATGGGGCTGTAATAACATCTGCTTTGCTGCAGAGGGCAGTTTTGGTCTGTAAAATAGAGTCCTTCAAAGATTTATATGCCATATACATGTTTTCTCTTTAATTGGAAAAATATACATTATATAATTTTCCCAATATTCCAGTGTAATTTTATTCATCTACCTTCATTAACCTGGAAAACACCAAGTTGACGAAGGGGAGGGTGCTGCTGTAGGTGTTCCACATACATTTCCAGTTCTGACAGGAGCAATATATCAATAAAATGTGGAAAAAAAAAAAAACGCGTCAGGGAAATTTTCCATCATTTCATCACATGATGACAGCAAAGGGAATGTGTAATCAAAGCTGTATCAGCTGCTCTGGCATTGACGTAACACCTAATAAACTAGTTGGTATCTGTTTCCACGCAAATGAACAAATTCAGAAAATGTGTAGTAACGGTCAGAGATGGCAACATAAAACATCTGTGACTGTGACATCAAGACTTCTGGAAAAATGTAGCTCAAACCTGTGGTGTTTTGTATGGTTGAGTGCAGTCAAAACTGTTGTGTCGCAGTTGTTGCTGTTGTCAGTGTAACACTGAAATTACCTGAAATAAATTTTGTTGTTATTTGGAATGGAAGGTGGAAAGAAGTCCCAGTTTAGGGGGATGATCTGTGGAGTAAATTAATACAGCAGAAAATATAGATATAATTCCCAAATGTAGACGTTCAAAACTCAGATAACTGTCAAACAACACATTATATGTCACATTGACCTTACCACCCATCCTGCTTGAACGAGTACTGCAGCATTCAAAACTTTAATTTGCGTAAAATGTTTCAAGCACTTCAAGATCTGATATCCTTAGCCCTGCGAAAGACTGGCGATCCCCGCCTCTCGCCCTTTGGTAGCTGGGATATGCTCCAGCTCACCCACAACCCTGATAAAGATGGGTGGATGTAGATCTGTTATCTCCGTGTTGGTGTAGTTTCTACATCATCATAACAGTGTTGGTCCAAGATCAACATTGCAGCTGACCAATCTCGTTGTCTAAGCATTCACTTAGCATTAAGTAACTAAGTAAATTTTTATTTATATAGCACATTTCTAGATAAAAGATCACAAAGTGCTTCACAAGGTATAAAACAAAAACAGACAAAGGTTAACAAAATGCAATTCTAAAAAGATGTGTTTTTAGTTGTTTTTTAAAAGTGATCACTGAGTCCACAGATCTTAAGTTCTGAGGAAGAGAGTTCCACAGTCTGGCAGTGGCAAAAGCTCTGTCTCCCTTGGTTTTGAGCCGTATGCTGAATAACAAGAAGGCCCTGATCACATGACCTCAGGGACCTATTAGGGACATAGGGCTGTAAAAGTTCAATGATGTAGGCTGGTGCTTGTCCTTGAAGAGCTTTAAATGTAAGAACCAGTAGCTTAAAATGGACTCTGAATTCAACGGGGAGCCAGTGCAGCTGTATAAGCAACAGTGTTACATGAGAGTACTTAGGTGTTTTTGTCAGAAGCCTTGCTGCAGCATTTTGGACAATCTGCAGACGCTCCAGGGAGTTTTTGTTTAGACATGTAAACAGTGAATTACAGTGGTCCAATCGCATGAATAACAATCTCCAGTTCAGTATGAGATACTAAAGGGCTCAATTTATAAATGTTTCTTAAATGATAGAAGCAGGATCGAACCAGAGATTTGATGTGGACATCCAGGGTAAGAGCAGAATCAAAGGTTACCCCGAGGTTCCTGATAGACGATTTCACAAATGTTGAAAGAGGACCAAGAGCATTCATTATGTTAGGTACATGTCTGTCTGGAGCACATACAAGGACTTCAGTCTTTTCTTCATTAAGTTGGAGGAAGTTGTCAGCCATCCAACCTTTGATGGATTCTAAGCACTCGTTTAGAATCTGCAGCTTAGAAACATCTTCAGGTTTAAAAGAAATATATAGCTGGATGTCGTCTGCATAGCAGTGGTAGCAAATGTCCTCAAAGGGGCTCAAAATATGCTGGAGAGGAAGTAGATATATTAAAAACAATAAGGGCCCCAGCACAGAACCTCGTGGCACACCATAGGACAGGGACGTGGAAGATGACCTGTACTTAGAGACCGCCACAGAAAAGTATCGTTCATAGAGATACGAGGAAAACCACTCTAAGGCAGACCCAGATACACCAACCCAGTATTTCAGCCTTTCAAGAAAAATGTAATGGTCAATGGTGTCAAAGGCTGACGTGAGGTCCAACATTAGGAGTACAGAACATTTTCCTGCATAGTTTTGCATCAGAATGTCACTGGAAACTCTAAGAAGGGCTGTCTCAGTAGAATGAGCTCTACGAAAGCCAGACTGAAATTTGTCAAATATATTATGTTTGTCTAAAACTGCTGTAAGCTGCTTGGCCACAACCTTCTCTAATATCTTAGCAATTAACGGTATTTTTGAGATTGGTCTCTAATTGCTAGTGAGAGATTGGTCCAGTGTGGGGTTTTTTAACAGGGGGTGTATAGCAGCAGTTTTAAAATAAGCAGGGACTTTACCAGACCCCAGTAAGGTGTTAACTATGGTGAGCACACAGGGACCAGGGACTTACATTACTAATTTTTTCTAGAAAGAAAGAAAGAAATGTTTCACAGTCTTCATTAGAAGAAATAATGGCAGCAGGTGGAGCAGGAGTAATAATATCAGTAATAGTGTCAAATAACACCTTAGGATTACCTCTGCTCTTTGAAACCAGATGAGAAAAATAAGCAGCCCTCGCATCTCTAATTGCATTGCTAAAAGAGGCTAAAAGATCCTTTAAGTAAAGGAGATGTACACATTTAAATGAGTTTTCCTCCACAAGCGCTCAGCTTTACGACAATCACGTTTTATGGAGCGGATATTGTCATTTAGCCAAAAAACAATGGTTATTAAATAGATCTGTTAAAAAATCAACGCCGTTTTGCGGGGATAGAGTTAAATTAAAAGCATCCGAGAAATTCTCCGCTGTGGAGGAAATTATGATGCGCGAGATAATTGTCCGGTGAACAGGAGACAAAGGCTCGTGAAAAGACATGTTAAAAAGAATAAACCAACATGACTAACTCAATTTGTCCATGTGCAAAAGTAACTTGAATAATATATCTATTATATTGATTAAATTAACAAAGAAAGCACTTGAAATGATTACTATTTGTCCCAGAGCTGAGTTTTATAATAACAAAGGTTTTTTTTTTTCTTTCTTATTTCTCCACATTCCAAAGCCATGACAGCACAACAACATGATTGATCAGTTGCAATTTTGACCCTAGAACAGCACAGTTATACTGCTGCTGGACATCAGATACACCGTGTTTCAGTGAAACATGTTACTGCTGTGTTACTGCTCTCATTAAGCCAGGTTTCAGCAGAAAGCAAAGAATCCATTTTATTGCAGGTAATTGTGTTGTTAAAATAAAGCTGATGACGTGGTAAGCATCATTTGTCATGTAGCTTTTTCCGGAAAGTAAAACAGTATTTACTGACTGCATAAAAATCATAAAAGAAGGAAGAAAGATGACGAGCCTGTTAATTATTCACTCGTAGCACGTCACTCATGTGTCCTTTGTAGGGAGTGGGGCCTGTTTGGGTCAAACATTATCAAAGTCACCGGTGCTGCTTGTGCGCGTGATCTGAGACGACTGCATGGTTTAAGGATCTGTGACTGTAGCCCAGTAGGTTTTTGTGTTTAGACTTTTGAGAAAAGGGCGAAGGTTTAAGAGACATGTTGATGGGTTTAGATTTTATTATTGTCATTTGTATTGGGAAATATTTAACCATATATGCTTAGAGGTGTATAATCGAGTGTGTAGTGATAGGATGTGTGATCTTTAGTAGTCTGCAAAGACTGTGTGTGCATTCCAGAGTGCTCTGGCATTCACACCCACACCCTGGGAGCATGGGAGAGGTCGTACCTTATTTTATTGTTTTATGGTAGGATAAACGTAGCTATGTCAGTTTTAGTCTAAGTGCCTTTTGTTTAGATGAACTGCTGGACTTCCAGACCAGCAGGTTTAGGGAAGTCATTTATGGGGTCACACTCTGACCCCACACACACACACAGACAAGGTATTCTTTGTCCACATGTATAGAGATTGACAGACCACGTGACTTTTGCGCATTGCATGCCGGGAACTCGTGGCAAAACAATCCAAGTACCTGCATCAAATGCAAGCATTCATTCTCCGGTTCCAATACCTTCTTGCTTTTTCTTTGCCCCCCCAAAAAGGTATGTACAAAACGAAGGAGAACAATGCCGGTCCGTACAAAGACAGACTTGATGAAAAGTCAAAGAAAGGATACGAGGAAAAAATCAAAGGAGTGAAAGGGTCAGACCCTTACGAGCACACAGAGTGGACAAAAGACGTTAGCGTATTGCCCAACTTTCACCACGCTCATATTTATAATTATACGGTTCTTGGAGTGAGTGCATACACTCATGAAGTTTAGTAACTTCAGGTCACTGCAACAAGCCCAGGTACAGTTTACCGACGGATGGGTACAGGACCTTGAAATGCACCGTGAACAAAGGTAAGTTTACCAGTCTCACAAATCGTCGTCATAAATACACATTCGTTAACCGTTTATTAATAGGATCTTTGAGCTCAACGGTAATTAATTAGTAGTGGAAATAATTTCTGGTAGCATCACAGAAATGTAGCAGTGACAACAATATTGTACGCTGTAATCGTACTGGGCAATTAGTGATACAAAAAACCTGTTTTATCCTGTGAACAAAAGTATATGTTTTTGTCAATGTACCATAATAACAGAAGCGAAACACAATATTCTGTCAGGACAATTCACTATTTATGCACAATAAACAAAGGAGCATAGCACGACAATTTCTGTTCAGCGCCAGACTTGCTTGTAACCTATATCACCAATTATGTTATGAAAATGACGTATTAACTACAACAGAAGACTTGCCTTTGTGTAAATGCTTGGAGCAGACTAACCTGTGAGCTGGAGTGTTCTGGGACGTTATATTTGGTCTTTGAATGGCTGCAATCCAGGCCATCCGTTGCCTCTTTGTTACTTCGGAAACATGGCTTGAACAATTTCTTTTCAACAACGTAATCCGATAACAACCGATCTCTTTACCCGTCGGCTTCCCGTGGCTGTCATGCGACCGGCTATTGCAGTTAATAATACAACAGCTTCTTGCCATTTTTTGTGTTTCTTTTTATCGCTGTGTGACTGATTTCAATTGAAAGCCTGCGTGCGCTAGTACCTCTTGCCACGAGTTCCCAGAATCCTTTGCGGTTTTACCCCTGAGTGACGTCACATTTTCAATCTCTATACCTATATGAAACATCATATGTTAATGAACCTATGCATATTCATATAACCACAATAAAAGGAGTGCTATGGGGAACCTGGCTGAGAGTCTGACGGAGGTCAAGTGGGTGGAACGACACTTGGCTCCAGGCAGGTCTCCCTCATGCAGGAGTAACACAAAGAACTTCGCCTACTTGTGTCTTGCTTTCTGCTGTGTAGTAAATTGTCTTGAACGTTCCAGCGAATAGGTTTATGCTACAAACTTATCACGTCTCCACAGTTGAAAAAAGTACAACAGTGCCTTGTGTAGTAGGTGAATGTGAATACTTTTTATTTTAGCACAGGTGAAACTCAACTTGGACAAAGTTATTATAAGTGTGAGTATGTTAAATGATACAGATTTTATCGACCTGGGTAAAATCTTTCCTGATGATATATGCAGTATGCTGACAAAACTCAAAACATCTGATTTAAACATATAATCTAAAGCTATAAAAACTTGCTTAGATTATATGAAACAACTATCTATTGCAGAGCAGTGAACCAAACGAGCATCAGCACTGAGCTATGAAATGCTATAAAAAAGAATGCAGATCACATGCCAGGCTACATTTTCAGATTTCACTTCATGCTGCAGAAACAGAAGTAATATTTTCATATGTGTTTCATCGCTGTAAAACATATACATTTTTTTAAATTATCTTTGTCAGTTTCACTCAACCCACATCAAAAATGGTTGCATCTTATCCACGGATGACCTGGGTTGTGACCACCGTCGAGGCAGCAGGGTATTGGTTTTCCCTGATCTTCAGCTCACGATGCATCTGGCACCAGACACAGTGATAACACCAAAATATTTTGCAGCAGTCATCACAGCACGAGCCCTGCAGGACAGGAAAATTGAAGAGGAAGACGAGAACTTTGTGATATATTTTGAATTTCTAACAATATCCTGTTTAGTCAGCTGACGTCTGAATGTCATGCTTAGGAATGAGAATTGAGAAATGGTGTTCAGTCATTTCAGCATACAAATCAGAGTAACATACAGCATATAGTTCAGTATACAGATGAAATTAAATGATGTTTATTTTCCATCTCTCCATTTTCTTATCCAGGGCTAAGTTGTGGGGGAGCAGCCTAACAAGAGAAGCCCAGACCTCCCTCCCCCCAGCCACTTCTTCAAGCTTGTCTGGGGGAACGCCAAGGCGTTCCCAAGCCAGCCGAAAGATATTATCTCCCCAGCATGTCCTGAGTCTGCCCTCGGTCCTCCTCCCTGTGGGATGTACCCGGAACACCTCACCCAGGAGACGCCCAGGAGGCACCCTTGTGCGATGCCTGAACCACCTCAAATGCTCCTTTCAGTGTGGAGGAGCAGCAATTCTACTTTGAGCTCTTCCCAGATGACCGAACTCCTCAACCTATCTCAAAAGGAGAGGCCAGTCACCCTCCAAAGAAAATTCTTTTGCTCACTACCCACAGCTCGAAAATAACAGGCAGGTTTACAGCATGAATTTGGACATTACTTTTATTTTTATTGCATAAAAAGACGAGAGCATGATGGTAAAGTGGCATCCAGGACAGAAATAACTGTATTATGCTGCTAATACAACTTCAGCTCTTTGCAAGCACCTGCACAGACAGCATGCTAACGCTAAGCTAGCCAAGAACCCAGAGTGATGCTGAAGCTGAATGAATGCTGAGCCCAGTCCAGCACCGTGGTCAAGTGAGTTGTCTTTTGTGAGCTGTGGTGAAGCAAGCTGCTGCTGAACTTCATCAGGTAACAAACAGATGAGCGGTCGGGCTGCACCCCAAGTTTCTATTTAGATTGGCTTTTAATTAGATTCATGCTGTATGTTTGATTTTTGATGTATTTTATGTATTTCTGTCTTTATATTACTGTGAAGCACTTTGTGGTTTTTATCCTGTGAAGAGTGCTAGATAAATAAATTGAATTGAAATTGAATTCTATCTGGGGGGGGGGGGGTTCTTTGTTGTTTTTTGCTATATCACAACAACAGTTGCCTCAAGGCACTTGTAATGTAAAGACCCTACAACAATACAATCCTGTTCGTGTTTCTAATGTGGAATCACCATGGTGATCGCTTTAAAGTCTCTTTGTGCTGATTTTCATTTTTGATTTGTGTTGTCGGCTTTGTGTTCATACTTAAATACTAAGAGTAAGATCAGGGAATAAGTGAAGGAAGAAGGAAGGAGGACATTTTACATCGAATAGAAATCCTAAACTATGAGGAGGAAACGTATTAGACTTAGTAGGAAAATCTTATAAAATAGGATTTAATTCATCTTATAAGTGAATTAAATTAAAGATCTGATGGAGGAGTGAATACTGTCATAATCAAAATAATACAATGTAAGCAAAGGGTTTTTTGATATCAAGGATAGCTCCTCTGATAGAAATTGCAGGGACTGTTTGAGGTCCTGAGGACTGAGACTTAGGTGGAGTGCAGGAATTATCCAGAGGAGAGCTTGTTTGATGTTGTTGTTTTAATGGCAGCTTTTTAATGAGGTGATTTTTTTCATTGGTTGTTCTCATTGTTGAGCTGCACTGAAGCAATATTGCATTGCACTCCATCTTTAAGACAATGTAGTTCAAACCTGGCAGACATCCACCAAAAAGTGGTGGATGTCAGTATGTCTTTGGCAAAAAAAAAAAAAAAATGCTATTCCTCAAATCACCACTCGAGAATGACTCTAAAAGTGAATCAGTCACTGCAGACCTTCGTGTTAAAAAAAACCCAACCACTTTACAGCAGGTTTAGTGCCTTTGGCTCATCTCCCCTTTTGCAATAGGAGTGGGTTTTTTGTTTGCTGTCTCATTTTATGACTTGTTAATGTCAGGGGTGTGCCGGGCTCGTTCTGCCATTTTGCACCATTTGTACTTTCTGGAGAATTCAATAAACAGTACAATAATATGACAAACGATGAGGCTTGTTATACTTTCTAACAGCCCACCCAATAAGTCTGTGCAGTAGTTAGGGTGAGTGAAGGTGTAGTATTTTGTTCATGTGTTACTTCAGTTGCACTAATTTACAAATATAACCATGTGTGCTTTGCGCCAATTAAAAGCTGCACTCAGCACTCCCTATTTTCATTTATGTGGTTACTTGTGGTTTGATGTTTCATCCACTTATGTTAACTTTATTTTTATTGATTTTGACGTTAATGCAACTACAGTCATCCTGAGTATCAATAAAATATTCATCAAACCTCATCAGCAAGTGTTGACTAATACTGAAGACATTTCTTCTGTATTTTTTTAAGCTTTGTACATACATAGTATTGCTTGAAGTTTGCATTTTTCTCTCTCTTAAAGTTTAGGGATGGGGGCATTGTTCATTGTTCAGGGGGCAGTTTAGTTAGCTTAATGTAAGCTAACTACTAAGCTAACTGCTAATTACTACTAAGCTTAATACAATACAACGGTAGCATAATTTAAGCTAAATACAATAACCTTATCCTCCACTCTCACACTTACAGGGATGTTGTAGCGCTCTCTGACAGAATTGCGAAGTAAGCAGGACACCACACAGCAAAAGTCCAGGAGTGGCATTGCGCAGCACCATCCATGTTTACTGGCTGTGTCACACTGCATGCAGGGGAAACACCAATATCCGAAGCAACCTTGAAGAAAAATGTGCAGAGATGCCATATCTGTATGAATTTACCCCAGTTTTTAATCAATTCTACAAACTCTTGCGTAACCTCTGCATTATCCTGACTTCAGATACTCTGCAAAATGACTGCAAACAAAGTCTGAGGAGGTGGTTGATGCAGAAATCCCTGCTGTTTGTAGGGTTTGCTGGGTTCACTTACAGGAGTTCATATCAGAGCAGCAGTCACAGATGCCAGTGCTCCATTGCCCAGACTGCTGACTCATTGCAGTGGTGGTGACTACCACCTGGGTGGTTGAATGCTGGAAGGCCATTCCTGGAGCAAACGAAGTAGAAAATTAGACACAGATTGAAGAGAGTTTTTGTTGTCATTGTTGTTGCTTTTTCTTATGCCTTATTTCATTGTATTTATTCTTCTATGGTTTTCTCTTGTTCATTCACTAACTTAAGAGTTTTGGTCAGCTGTTGCTTTTAAATGAGATGTAGAGATGAAACCGACGTTAACGGGCTATAGTGGTTATAAACATGTAACATGCACAGCAGGGTGTTTTCTAGTGCATGTAAACCCCTAACAGGATCTTTGGCACTTGTCTGCCAATGGATCAATATAATTATACAGGCTATGGCTGGCTTGTAGGGCTGCCACACAGCCACACACTAAAAGCACTGAAAGCAGCCCGTGTTTCACTACCAACACTGGAGTCAAATCTCGTAATGTATCCGACCCCTCCCATACCTTCCCTGTGCACTCGGGCACCTTGCAGAACAGAGTTTAGTGTGGTTGATATAGATGGACCAAAAAGAGCAAAAAGAAATTAATCGACATTTTAGCTGTCGGGACTGCTGCTGCAGCTGCACTGCAGCAACAACAACTAGTATTAAGTCCTCACAGTCCAGATGCTGAGACTGCTAGCACCAGCTGTGGAGAAGTGCAGGAGAAAGGACAGCAGTCGTCACTCTGTTTCCCATTCCCTTGTTAGCCTGTGTTTGTATATATTATCTCAGTCTTCCCTTGCTCTTTGTTATGTTCTCCCTCGTGCTGTGTTTTCTTCTTTCTCTGCTCTCCAGTAAGATTCCTTTTCATGAGATTATTTTTCCCTAACCTGCATTATGTTTACAAGCCTTTTCCAATCTTACTGATCAAAGGTCTTCAACTGCACACACAGTGATTTTAATGGTACTGTCCAGAAAATACTACGTCTAGATGAGCAGATTCAACTCTCTAGGGCTATTATGCAGAGCTTTGTTGCAATAGATGCTCAGGCAGTTGCTTTATATATGACAGGTGTGTAGTTTTCTGCCTGTATTTTATATTGAACCTTTTTGTGCTTTTCAAATGTCATAGTTTCCTTGTGTTTGTAAAATCCACTGATAGATCCTGTTGAGCTGTCCATGTTTGGGACAGCTCAACTGTCACATGTTTCCAATACCATCTTGTTCACGTTAGCACCCTTTGCTACAAGACTGATAAACTGCATATGAATTTATCAAGTTGATAACCAGCTTTGTGTGCTCACATAGCCTGACTGGAGATGTTGTGAGAAGTGAAGCTGTACATGAAAGATATTTCAGTTGCCCTTGCTTCATGGCACACAGCCTTCGCAAGATAAGATAAGTTACCGTGGAGGTAATAATTTCCATTTCCACGTGTTTTACCAAAAGTTGCACTGTAGTTGTATCATAATAACTTAAAACAGGGACTTTAGAGATTAATGGAGGTGCCTGGGGGATAACAAATTTATCTACACCAGTTCTGCAATGTAAGATGCACACTACACTGTACAGAGATCCATAAACTACAATTTGCTGTAATACACACACAGTGAAGTGACTCTTTTAAATTAACTGGTTGAGGTCAAACCCAACACACTTGTCCCAATCAGGATATCAGTCAACCACCTCCCTGAGCTCCACCTTCACCCCTATACTGAAACATAACACACCAAAAATAGAATAAAGAAATGTTGAACTTGTGTGAACACAAGACAATACATGGAAATTCCATGTACCTGATACCAGGCCGATTACACCCTTGGTCATGGGGCATATTATAAACTTACTTCAGATATCTTAGAAATAATATCTTAATTAATATACTAAAAAATTCCTAGCTAACATTAATCTACTTATAGTCTATTGCCAACTAGTCTAACAGTCCTATAAGATTCATTAATTTATGAGTATAAACTGCAAAACTGTGCTTATAATAATTAGATGTCCAGTTTTTTGTGCTATTTTTCTTGAGGCAGTATGAAGTGCGTGTAAACCCGTGTGCTGCAAGTATTCCTCTGACTGGCTCACAACACCACACTGGGAAAATGATAGCAAACTGTACTATTAGGTCGCAAAGACTGCTAACTGCTTTAAGATGTTTGCCAGTATAGAAAGTTGTCCTTACCTTTTCTCTGCTTCTCTGAGTTATGAGTAAAATGAGAGCAAGTCCAACCTATGACTGTAAATTGTGACGGGAGTGGTCAAGTGTGGGTTGAAGGCTCTGCTCACTTTCAATTTTCAAAGAAACCACCTCTCTGACAGAGAAAGACGAACAGTTACACACGCTTTCATTCCAGGATAGATAAGAATAGATGAAACACTCAAGGCCAAAAAAGTTCAGTTCCAATAAAACGAGAGTTAAGCGTGAGAGTTACTGACCGTGTCGAGTTTTATGCAGTTTATAGTGCATCATTTATTATTACTTTATGAAAATCACCTTGCTGTGAACTTTTTGACTTGTGCTCTAGTGGTGCCTGTCTGTATTTCTGACTTCATAACATCACACTACAAAGAAAAGATCAGGCAAAAGTGCTATGGACTGTAACAGAGGGTTTATGGTCATGCACCTCTATAAAAGCAGTAGCGGAGCATTCAGATGTCTGTTAACAAAACAATTCACCCCAAGGACAGACTGTGCAATGCTCAGAGAAACACAAGAGATAAAAGTTGCAAAGTTCCATGTAAACAAACCACAAGCAAAATGTCCTTTCGACATGAAGCTTTGCTGTAGATTAAAGAATTAAAATGTTTTAAAACAGCTCAGCCAGAAAGTTCAGCAACATTTTGATTTACTCAAATCCCTCAGTCGTCATTGGTCTCTTCGGGCCCATGGCTTGTTTGGTCGGTAAACACTGCAAACCAAGCTGAGTAAGCTGTGTGGTGTCAAGTGCTGAAGTAAAATCCCCTCATTCAAATTTATTTTACTAACACGTTAAATGTAAATGAATGACTGCAGTAGAGCAGAATTTAGGGATGTCTCAATGAAACCAGGTCTGAATACAACAGCTGGATATAGTTTGATTTAGATCATCTAAGTGGGTGCCAAATATTTCTTCTTTGGTCTTGATCCTGAAGACAATGGATTCATCAGAACCAGAATATAAAAGACATTTGAGCCCTTTTAGGAGCGTTTAGGAGTTATTGTTATGCTTAAAATATTAATGAAGGGTCTGTGTAATGTCTGTACAACGGCCTGTCGGCTCAGTAGATCGAAAAGCATAATACGATTAGCTATGAAAGGTGGTCATGGTGTGTACTAGCATTGTTAATTGATGAGCGGTTTCCAACACAGAGGTGAGAGGAGTAAGGAGTTTGTGTAAGTGGGTGTCTCACGTTGCTTATAAACTCTTCCCTCATTTCACTGCCAATGAAGTTCCTTCAAAATTATTGGCTGGTGTAAAAAGTTGAATTTAGTATCTGGTCAAATGAAATTTATTTGATTGCTATACATTCAGCTATAACTAAGCACAGTTTCCATAAGTTTAAGCATGTGAATGAATAAACCTTTAATTTGGCATTTTTCAGTTGCATTTGTGTCATCATGTTTACAGAGGGTGAAAAATCTGTTCTTGTAAAAGTGTAAAGGGACAGACTCACGTTTGCCAAAAGACTTTTTATTTATTTTAAAGAGTACAAGAGAGCCATTAAATGAATACTAATATTTGGGTGCTGGGTGTTTAAATAAGATGTTTCTTTTTCTTATACACCAAATCCTGTCTTAGTATAAGAAAAAGGGTCAGTTTAAACACTAACTCTCAGTTCAACATATGCGCATAAAGGTTTACATACTACAAGGATTTATAGATTGTTTCCACTGTCTCCATAATTAAAAGTAAAATAACAGGTTTAATGCAGCCTGGACAGTGAACATAACAAGAGTTGCATAAATGTGGAGGCTGTGCTAACATCTGTACTGATGCAGAGGGCAGTGTTGGGCTGTATGTTTTTTAAATGTGAACCATTATAAATGAAGGATATAACTCACATCTATTAAACTATTAAACACAGGAAAAGGTTCCCCTTGTTTTGGTCACAGTAGTGGTTTTCAGGTCATCGAGGTGAGGTTATACAGGTCCCTGGGTGTGTTTCGGAGATTCCCAGGATGAGATGTAAAGTGATAAATGTGGTGATGTCTGGTGAGATTAGGTCAAACTCGTCACTTCAAAATAAGCTTCTCACAAAAATACAGTGAGCTAGCACTGTTATTTGGATCCCTGCATAACCATTCTTATTACTTGTTACATGAAATTAGCTCTGCAAACAATGAATGACAGTGAGCTAGGCTAATAACACACTACAGGTTAATTTACATTAAAGGTTAGTTTACAGCTCTCAAAATTCAACTGAGGTCAAAATGCTTTGAGATGACTGTTACATGCAGATAAAACAGAAGTGGATTGAAACATGTGGCTTTGAATGGGACACATGCCTTTGATCCAGAGCAAAACTGTTTACAGCATGGCTTGTGTGGTGATCACAGTCGAGGTGGCGGGCTGCTGGCTTTCTCTGATCTTCAGCTCGCGATGCATCTGGCACCAGACGCACGAGTAACACCAACATACCTTGCAGCAGTCATCGATGAACGAGCCCTACAGGATGGAGGAGAGGAAGCAGCAAGAGTTATCGGGATTGAATTTGTAGCTGTCGTGATTGTACCTGTTTAAATGTCCCTGTTCACGCTGCTTTGTACTGAACTGAACTGAAACTAACACGACTAGAAAGAGAAACAGGGAGGAGCGATTTTTTTCAAATCTTTATGCAACTCAAAACAACCTCTCTATTTCCTCAAAACTTTATCTGTCTGTAGCCAGTTTCCTTGCTGTTAACTGTCAGGATGTCAGTGAAGGACCACACACAAGCAGGATTTAGAGAGGTTTCCTTTCCTTCAGTGAGACAGAGGAAAATAACAGATGGAGTCTGATTTGCAGTAATTTCAATGAGCTCTGCATTGGTCTTTTTCTACCTGCTCAAAGATCCTCTATATTCACTTACTGTCAACTGTTAAATATTGGCAAACAGGGCTAATAAAAGCAGTGAGAGTAACATGAACAGTAAAAAATACTGAGTGGCAAAACATCTATGAGAGTTAGAGATTAGAATAGCTTTCCATTTCCTCTTCCTCTAATTTGGTCAGCAGGCACTTCTCTATGCTTCTCTCTCTCTCTCTGTGTTTATGAATAAAAATTAGTTTATGCCAGATGCCCTTCCTGATGCAACTCTAATGGGACTTTTGTCTCCTTCCAGGATTGAGCTAGTGCTTGTTAGCTGAATGTGTTACCCACAACCAGAGATGGGCAGTAACGCGTTACGCGTTACTTGTAAAGATTAAAACTGATAAAACAAGTTTAAAAAAAGAGACTTTTCCATTTGATTACATTTTGTATGATGGATTATGCAGAAAAAGTAGAATTGGGCTGAAAGATCTATCGCTTTATCACCTATTCAGGTTGTAAATCGTGTTTTTAAAAAGTAACTAAGTAACTAAGTAATTAATTACTTTTGAAAATAAGTAATCAGTAAAGTAATGGGATTTTTTTTTTTCAAGTAACTTGACCAACACTGCCCACAACTATAGTTTGTTAATGTTAGCTTTTATCTCTACTCTACCCTATCATCAACATACTGTCATTTCGGACTCCAAATAGCCAACATGGTGAGGAACCTAAAGTTAAAGCTTTCCTCAAACCAATGAGTGACATCATAGTGATGTCACAGTGGCCACAGCCACAGGGTGAGTCATTAACCCTGGTTCCAGAAACAGAAAACATAAATCAACAGGAAGTCATGTGACTGTGAAGCCAGTCTATAGTTAATCATTTGCTTTTTATCCAGTGTGATGTTTGTTGAATAGTCGGTTGAGTAAGTTGAGAAATAACACGTATTAAAGATCTAATAATCACATCAAAAATGAGAGAGCTGGATGGAGGGCAGCCGACAGATGAGACACCAAAAGACGATGAAAGGTGAGGAAGAGGTGATATGGCACAATAAAAGAAAAAGTTATGAGAATTCAGCCATTAGGTACTGCACAATGTTTGACATTTTATATTAATTTCACTATAAAACATATGCCCTCAAATGTTTCAAAATCCTAGCAACACGCCCGCTGCCCTTCATCTCTAACCCAGCCTTACAGGGATGTTGTGGCGCTCTCTGATGGACTGACGGAGTAAGCAGGAAACCTCCCCGCAAACATCCAGGAGTGGCATTGCCCAGCACCATCCATGTTTACTGGCTGTCTGACACTGCATGCAGGGGAAACACCAGAAGCTGCAGCAACCTTGAAACAAAACAGAAAAAGAGAAAATGGGGAAAAAAAGAAGGGAATAGGGAATAATCTTGCCAGTATGTAATCCTCATTTCACTAGGTTTCAGGTAGTTTTCTGGGTTTTTAAACACTTCCCCTTCTGCTCATTGTCACTTCTGTCTTCTTGTTTCCTGAGCATGTGCCTCTGTTCTTCTTCTTATGATCTGGTGATGTTTGGTTTGGTCATTTCATTGCAAGGGTCATTCGTTACCCTGGAATATTCAGCTGCCGTTGGTTCAAATAATAACTTGCCAGTGGATTTCTGGGAGGAAGCCAGAGTAACAACAGGAAACCAGGCAGGAGAACATGCAACAGTGCTAAGCACTCCAACAGAGTGCTGCATTTAAGTTCCTGTGCCAATTAGAGAATCTCAGATTTCTGGAGAAGAGCATAATATAATCAAAAGCTCCATAATGCAACTGATTGGACAATCTGAGGAGATGGTTGATGCAGAAATGACTGCTGAGTGTTCACTTACAGCTGTTCATATCAACACAGCATTCACAGAGGTCGGTGCTCCACTGCCCAGGGTTCTGATTGGTGGTGATTGTCACCACCTGGTTGGTCTGCTGGTGGCCAGCCATGCCTGGAGGAGACAGCGTGAAGTGTGACAGAAGTTATTGCTGCTACGCATGGAGAAATCCAAGGGTAGAATTTGAGAAAGGTAACAGGCTGGTTTGTTACATATATAACAGGATGTTTCCTGATTCATTTAAATCGCTACAAATAGCTGGAGTGAGATGTGCAAAGAATTTGCGTGCAGTGCACTCTTCTGTCCTCTGGACCCCATGCCACCAACCATCCTCAAATCATGCCTGTGCACTTTGTGTACCATCATGGTGGACATCATCTGAAACCAGCGGAGCCCTGTACTATGAAGTACAGTTCGGCATATCCAGAGTATCTTTCTGTTATCTGCATCAGTGGCGGAGCCGGGGGGTGGCTTACTGGGCTTAAGCCCGGGTTGTTTTGTCAGAAGCCCGGGGTCTTTTGGAGTGTAATTTTTTCATAGTTAGATGTCTGGCTGACACTGTATAAAACAAAAACTACACACAATATTCGAAGCACATAGTGCACACTGTAGGAATTTACGACTGTGCGTAAATCCCCCCTAATATTGGTATGATCCGAGCTCAGACACTAAGCGGGGCAGCTGCTGCGCTGTTAGAGAAACGCAGCCAGGCAGACAGAGGAGAACTGAAGTTCGACCAGGTACCAAAGCAAATCATTCTTACTGTAAAAATAATGTAAATATGACGGTGCATCACGAAAGATTGATATCAAACAGTGAATCAGCAAACGGCGAAATGAAAAGCCGAACAACAACAATAATGTTTCTTTAGAGAGTCTTAGCTTACATGTGTGTTTATTTCATATTTTCAGTTGTTACCCTCCACGGCTAAATAAATCGGTTTCAGTAATGCACTGATATACAAGAATGGACATAAGGGGCTTCTTTCAAAGAAAAAACTCTGGTAATATTTTATATATTATGCTTTGTATGTTGTTCAGTATATTTCTATGCAAAACAAGAGGAATTTCAATACACAGCAGTATATTCACAGTTTAAACCAGATATTTACATACACTTTATGGAAAACACAAGAACATTTTTTTACTGTACAACATCAATTTAGAGTAAACTTGTTTTGTTTTGGATAAATAAATATTGAAATATCTTTTGAATTAGTTAAATGTCAGAATAAAGAGAGACAGAGAGGAGTACATATACACTAAGTTTATTGTTAATTAATAAGAAACTCCAGACGATTCCATTCTGAGCTGAAGAAGCTTCTGATAGGTTAGTAGAGTCCATGTGAGTAAATTGGTGGCACACCTGTGAATGCATATAAGGCAAAACACAGAGCCTGTTTCTGTGACATGGGAAAACCAAGAGATGTCAACCAAAACACTAGGAAAAGAATTGTGGAGCTCCATAAGTGTGGCTCAAGTTTGAATACAATTTGGTGCCATTTACAATTAAGAAATACAGATAGTTTCTCTCTTTACTCTTAAAGTTAACAAATATGTTTTTGGACATTTGAGCTTAATACAACATATGTTAAAACTTCACTTGTTTTGTTTTGTTGTGGGTTTTTTTTTTTTAGTTATGTCACACAGTGGAAATTTGTATTTATCTTGTATATTGTTTTTATTCTGATTTTTAGTGTTTATTTATGAGTGTTTTATTTGCATGGTTTTATTCTGTTTCTATTGCATGGTTTTTAGTGTTTTATGTGACATGGTTTTTATCCACTGTGGACTGGCTGCACATGGGACAAATTAGCTGATAGGGACCACCTGCTGAGGCAGGGGTGTGTCCAGAGGTGGCCTATCAGCTGTGTAAAGACCTTTTAAAAACAGGCTAGCTGGGCACTGAAAGAGAGAGGCCCCAGACTGGAAGGTTAATGCGAGATGGCAAGTGTGATGCGGCGACCAAGTCCTGACCTCATGGAACGGCAACAGTAAGAGACAACGCGTGTGATTGGCAGCAGGGCAGAGGTTTACCTCTGCCTGCATTTGTGAGTAGGGTCTCTACTGTTGTTTACTGGGTGCAGCTGGATTGGGAGAGGGTCACCATGGCCATGAGCCAGGGCCGCTTCTGGGACCATTGTTCTGGCCCCTATTTGTTATGTTGCAGGACACCGACGCAAGGGGAGCTGTGGCGGTGGTCACATCATGGATTCGGGTGCAGAACGCAAGCCGGGCTGGGAAGCGATGGGCCAGCGGAAGGACAAGAAGATGGGTGGCTCTTTCTTGTCTGCTGAAGACGGGGCTGGCGTGGACTCTGCTCTAAAGGAGGAATTCCTGGCCTGCTGATGGACCCATAATGAACATGTGGCCTAATTATAGCAGGGGGGTTTTTAGTGAATGTAGAAAATGGTAGTTTTACGGGTTTTAGAATTGTTTTTAGTAGAGGGCAAACATTTTATTACATACATTTTAAGGGTGTTTTTATTTGTGCTCCCTGGCCTAGTAATAAACTGTTTCTGATCAGACCTGCTTCCTCTCTGTGCCCGTGGTATCTGACTCGCTTGCTCCCCCTTGTATTTTAAAGAATCTTTCTTTTTAGCGTGGCATTCTGGCGCGACCGCTTTAGTGTCCGCCGCGCGCTACAGTTATTTATTTTGTTTGTTTTTGTTTGTTTGCTTCTTGCTTTTGGTTGTTGCATCTCCGTATTTGCTGTTATAAAATGCAAAATCTAATAAATACTTGAATTATAAAAAAAACAAATATGTTTTTTATATTTATCAATCTAAAAATAATTAACATTTAGTCTGATTTGATGTTACAATTAAAAAAGTGTTTTTATCTGAAGAGTATGTAAATATCTGGTTTCACCGTATCATAGGTACTCATGTATCTCATACCTAGTGTTTCTTTTTAGGTTTGTTATTTTTCAAATTCTATATTTATTAAGTTTTGCAGGCTTGTTTGCACAACAAGGCTAAATAATTATATAAACTTTTCTCAATCGAAATATTGTACTTTGGTAGAATTAAAAAAACAAGTGTAGTGCAGGTCTATGGTGATTTTAGTGCTACTATCATCTAGTTTTGATTGTGGTTCTGTTTTGGTTAAGTCCTCAGTAGTCCTGATTTTGAACTGTTGTAGTCCTGTTTTAATTCTAGATCAGTTCTGGGTCTGGTTGAATTGGGGTTTAGTCCTCGTGTCTTGATACAGCCCCGACTTTGTTCTGCCTCGCTGCTTAATTAAAAAACTAGTTTAAGGTGTCCTGCATATGTGATATATTTTATTTCCTATATGAAGTCATTCTTTTTTGAACAAAACTCAAAACAGAGCCTATTAATCTTTCAGTCATTTCTACCCCCCCCCCCCAAAAAAAAAAAAAAAATCCCACATGCACACTACCCTTTTGGGCTAAGCCCCGGGTGTTTCAAATGTCTGGCTCCGCCTCTGATCTGCATTCCTTTACCCTGAAACAGGCGATTAGGATCAGGTGAGCTTTGTCGCACAAAGCTGGTTATCAACTTGCTATCCAACTGACGCAAGTGAGAAACTTTACACCATCCCAGGCTCCCAACAGAGGTCCATGGGATTTTTCAGGAAAGGTGACACCATTTTCTGGAGAATTCATTGGTCGGTAGGCAGTGATGTCATACCTGCTCATCTCTATATTACAATGGCAAATTGAGCTTCAACACCTGACAGGTTAAAAGCAGTATGGGGCAGGAGGTAGGCTAACAGGCTACTATCAGTCCTACAGTATGTCCTCCACTCTTGTGGAGGCCTGTCTGTGAGGTAAATGGCAAGAATATGTGAACTAAAAATCACAGTGTGACCAGAAATGAGGGTTGAAATGAGAGGAGATTTCAGACTGTCCAGATTTATGTGCATTTCACATTTATTTGCATATTAAGTAGAACCTGGGACCATTTCGTGGCCTTTCCGTTTTTTAATTCCACGCCATTTCCACTGTGTTTAATGGAGTATAGCCAAATTTTCAAACATGTATTTTTTTCCCATTTTATTTTAAAATTTCAGTCTGAGTTTTTTAAATGAGCTTAAATGGCTGAATAAAAGGCATACATCCACTATCGAACCTCGTGGCCGATTTGTGCCCCATTGAAACCCATTATAAACGCTATTTTTCACGCCAGAAAAATTACGGTCAAAGGGATCGTCAGGTTTCCAGCTTAGGTTTCGTTTTGGACTACAGGCCTTAGAGTTGTAATTTTTTTATTTGTCCACCGGGTGGCGCCCTTGCTCCACATGTGACGCCTGCTGGAACATACACATGTTCTCCAGCGGCCTGCTCGAGACAGATACCCGGAAAAGGCACACTAATTTCCCGCGTACAGCAGCAGCTTGGCCCGCTGCTCGTTCCGGACCATTTTCTGACCTTAGGTTCGTTTGAGGGTGCATTAATTTTTTTTAATCAACAGGAAATGACGTATTTGTTTTCACGTGGTAGCGGAAGTGTGTGCTGCAGACACCATATGCTCCGGCGCTGCGCGAAACACACCCGCGGAAGAGGCACTCCTCCCCGGGGGAGCAGGAGCAACAGCGCCGCCTGGGGACATTTTTGGCTTCTGCAAAAAAAATTAAAACCGGATCGAAATTAATGTTCGTGCCAATCTTTTGTCCATCTAAAGGCCTAATTATAATAACAATAAAATATTACTTCAAATGTTTTTTTTGGAAAATATTTTATGTTTTATGTTTTTGGGGCAAAAAAAGCAGTGCGCTCATGTGACGAAACCGGGATATAAAGGGTTAAAATCCGCGAAATGTAATTAAAACTTGACATGAATATTTCAAGGAGAAGTAGGTCTAAAAGATTGGCTAATTTAAAGTGGAATAAAATATTAATATATAAATTTTTTATAGCACTTTTTGGGCGTGGTCGATAGTGTGCATTTTATGAAATGCGCTCCTGGAAAAAAAATAAAAGGCGATCGAAATGACTCTTGGTGCCAATCTTTAGTCCATCTAAAGGCCTAATTATAATAACAAACAAATATTACTTCAAATGTTTTTTTTGGAAAATATTTAGTTTTTTTGTTTTTTGGGGCTAAAAAAACAGGGCGCTCATGTAATAAAACTGGGATTTAAAGGGTTAAAACAATGAAAATATAATTAAAACTTGACATGGATATTTTAAGCAGAAGTAGTTTTAAAAGATTGACTAATTTAAAGTAGAAAAAAATATTGATATATAACATTTTTAGAGCACTTTTGGGGCGGGACCATTTTTTGGTCCCGAGGTTCACGAAAGGATGGGATTTTGAGGTTCTACCAAAGGTTAAATGTGAACAGTTCATTAGTGGCCAAGCTTATGACCACTAAGGACTGTTTCGTACATTGATGATTTATTCAAACAATCAAAACATGCGTGAGAGATACGCATTAACAAATAAAGGCGGGGGCAGAATTCTGTTTGGTGTCCTTGATTAAGATAAGAAAGGCATTTCTGGTCGCTCCCTTATTTCCTACAAGAACAGAGTTTACATCAGATGACCCTTCCCTCAACCCAGACTTGGAACTAGCATTATGTGTACACTAGCTTCTGACCCAGCTTGGACAGGAATCCCCAAAAACCAAACATCAATAATTAGTGTCAAGCAAGACAAATTACTAGATTTGACAGAATAGATAGACTATATGGCAAACTATGGTTAAACCAGGCTGGAAAAAAAAACATTGAATGTCTTGTCCCCCCACAAGCTTTACATGTTAATCACTACACAGAAATACTAAGCTGTTCATCAATATGAAAAGTTAGTCTTACCGTTTCTCTGATTCTCTGAGCGTTGAAAAAAAATTAGATGAAGTTGAGAAATCCCAGCATTAAACTGGAAATGAGAGAGGGGGGTGTGGATACACTAGCTTCTAGGGGTGGGGCCAGAAGCAGGACGTGGAGATGGGGGGGTGAGGGTACTAGCTCCTGCCATGAAATATGATTATCCTCCTATTGTCCCCTGACTGAAGCCATTGGACTGTCCATTCATTTTCTTCCACTTATCTATTTTGCAGCCATGACTGGAGTGTATCTCAGCTGCTATAGCACCAGAGGCAGGGTACAGCCCATGGACAGGCTAACACAGAGAGCCCTGTGATAGACTGTGATACAGTACACAGAGAACCCCCTCCACAGTCATGAGGAAAGATGTAAACTGCACTCAGAAAGGCCCCAAAGGGCCAGAGTAATTGAAACCATGACCTTCTTGCTTTGAGTTAATGGTACTAACCACACAGCACTGTGCATGAGTACTATTAGTCTCACGGTCCCTAACGCCATTAGATGAGCGCATAGACAGGAGCAGCATGGATCTGAGTACATTTCCTCAAGCACTTTACTTTGTTGTAATGTACTATTTAAGTTTGTCCATGTTATGTTGCTTTCTACTTTTACTGCGCTGTATTCTGGATGCAATTACTGTACTACTGCACCATGCTATTTCTTTTAAAGCTTTAGTTTGCTAATGTGCTGATAGATGGTTCAGTGGCTGTTCACGACCATTTAATGACCAAAATAGTGTCAGTCAAATATTTTGTTTGTTTTTTTAAAACAACAACAACAGTCACTGGGTTTTTCCTTCCTCTGTAAGAGACGGTCTGACCAAGTATCTAGTCACTGTGGTGTTTTTTGCCTGGGGACATTTACCTGGGGACAAATTTATCTTTTTCATCCATATTTCAAATACTTTTGCTACAATGTTTCTGTGTTACCACATGCAAACTAGTTATTTTACATTTACACTAGCTGAATGACTGTGTATCGTGAATTCTGTGTTTCCCTGTGTGAACAGGTGGGGTGTGTCTATGTGTGTGTGTATTAGTTAAATGTTGGGTTTTCTACCCTTCATCTCATTTTTCTTCAAAGTTCACCAAACCAGAAACCAGGTAAGAAAGACTTTCTATAAAAATGAACAGCTTGAAACATTCAACAATGTTTCTGAAGCTTACTGCACTGTTGTATCGTTTTTCTCAGTCATTTTCAAGTGAGCTGATGAACCAGTGTACTCAAGTGATGCTGAGTAAAACAAGGGGGATTTTTAAAGGTTTTCATATCTTCACAGAATTAGAAAGAAAATTCTGGAGTCTACTTATCATAATTACTCATGGGTCAGTAAAAGAGAGGATGAACATTAAGTAACAAATGTTGTTATAACCATCCTTCAATTTTATCGCAAGATATTTAAAAGAATGAGACTGATGACAGGTTGTACTGAAAGATATGCAAACAAGTTCAAATAGCTTCTGAAGTCACTCCAATCCAATATCTGATAAAGAAACCCTAAAATGAAGATGTAAAACTGACCTCTTCAGTCTATAAAGTTTCTCTTTGAAAATAATGATTTATCTTCTTCTCCTGTCCTCTCTTTGTTACACCTTTATTTTTCTGTGTGCCACATTAGTGGGTTTTATTTATACAGCAGCTGTTCATTTAGCTCACAGACACATTTTGTGACACACTACACAGAGACCTTTTGGGAGTCGGGTGATATTAAAGTAGAGTGAGTTTCCAGTTTAAGAAGGTTCATGCTGCGTCCTATTGTGTAGCTGTCTAGCCAGACGCTGAAGTACTGAAACTAGTACTGAAAACTTCAACTATACAGCTGCACCATGGACACGTCACAGGAATGACAAGAAAAGGTGTGAGCAGGCTGTGGAATATTTTCTTATTACTGAACATGTATCTCCACGATGTCACTGAAAGCAGGGCTGCAGCACATGGTTCGGTCTAGCAACGTGCATTAACCTGCCTGTTAGATATAAGAGTGCAGCTGAACAGCAGATACTGCACCTGCAGTTATAGTACAACAACACATTTTTCAGGTTATTGCAAAACTTTGTTTTTAATCATTTCATTTGCTTGTTTTTTTTTAAGTTATTCAAAAAGGGTTTGAAGACACAGCCACACAACATCCATTAAAGCACACAGACTATTACCAGACAATTACATTAAAAGATATATATGAACAATAATGTTTGCCATGTACATGTGTGTACGTACATCTGTGTGTAAATTCCTTGCCACTTGTTGGCAAACTTTTTTGTCTGTATTGCACGCAGATCATTTCTACATCTGCTTCCAGGTTTTTGTAGTGATTTACGTGGACCAGTTCCAGCTGTAACACAAGCAGCATGTTGAGAGCAATAGTTTTAACCAGTCTGTACCTTTCTCATATTCTAGAAGTGATAATCTTTATGACGGCATTAACCCTTCACTCTGTGTCTGTTTCTGCCTTGTTTCTTCCAGGGATGAGTGCAATGAATTGGAGCACCGGCATCTGTGACTGTTGCTCTGATATGAGCTCCTGTAAGTTAATCATTCAAATCCTACAAACAGCAGTTTCTCTGACTGTTTTTGCAATAAGGTAGCAGAGTGCAATGTAATAACTAGTAATGAAACACAAATGTCTCTGTGTATTTTTCTAGGTTGCTACAGCCTTTGGTGTTTCCCCTGCATGCAGTGTCAGACAGCCAGTAAAAATGGATGGTGTTGCGCAATGCCACTCCTGGACATTTGCTGTGTGGTGTCCTGCTTACTCCGTCAGTCCATCAGAAAGCGCTACAACATTGTTGTAAGTCTGGGTTAGGGATGGAGGGGCGTATGTTAAACAGTGTGTAACAGATTGATGACCCCACTGGGACGTCTAGCCTTAGTTTGTGAACCATTTTAAAGTTTTCACTATTGTTTGTTTTGCTTTGTGGATCCAGAAATGCCTGTTTTTGGGGTGGAGAAACAGTTCGATGTTAAAACTTCACATTAGCAAAACTGCATCCCTTAATGCAGCCGTCCCCAACCCTCGGACCATGGACCAGTACCGGTCCGTGAGTCGTTTGGTACCGAGCCGCGAGAGTTGATGCTCAGGTGTGAAATTTATGGTTTTCATGGTTTTTATCATTTTTATCGTTAACTCTGTTTCCCTGAGTCTTTTCCCGTGTGTTATAAATAAATGTTCTTTTTTGGTACCGGTGCTGGTTTTATTTTGTTGTATTTATCTGTGACACCTTAAAGGCCGTAAAAATATTGTCGGACATAAACTGGTCCATTGCGCAACAAAGGTTGGAGACCGCTGCCTTAATTTATAGGGATTTCTGTAGGGTTTAATTAGTAAAATGTGCACATTTGCATATTCAAGTTACTGAATCAAGAGACGATGAAGGATGATGAATGTAGGGTAGTAGGGTATTATACTTTATATTTGTATTCTTTCATGTCCTCTTTAAGTACTCAACCATCCAAAGCAACAGACACAGGTGAAAACAAGAGTGCAGCCAGGGTGGGGTGGGTGGAGATGAGTGTTGACAGAAGGATTTCTGCAAGAGTGAAAATGAAGATTTACAAGATGATGGTTAGGCCTGCTGTGGTGGATGGGTTGCAAAACTACTGACAGAAAAACAGAAGGCCGAGCTGAAGATAAGTTAGGTTAAGTCACCTTATCATTCAGTGGCATCAGTAAACTGAGTGGGATGACATTTTTTAGGGACTAGCTTGCATCCAAATTAGAAAAAGAGGAAATGGAAAGTTATCCAAATTTGAACTCTCTTATTTGTCTGCATACGGAAGAAATCTGCACCTGTGGCTGCTTGTTTTAAAAAACTCTCAGATATTTGGTTATCCAGGTGGGGACAATGCAAAGCAAACATGGCCTACCTTTTACTTGATGGTGTACACTGTTGCTGTTGAGGGGTGGCTGCTGCTTCTGCTGCTGATAACAAGTGTTATCAGATAAAAATAAAATGCAAAGATTGGTGACAGCAATGGAATCATAAGACAACAGATGAAAATAAACTAGGCTTTGTCTGTGAATCACTCTTTGCCTCTCTCCCTCCTTCCATCTCCTCATCTGAGCTATCGAGCTCCACTCGCTGTCCATCTGAGAACAAGGCACAATTTGCTATTGCTTTAAACTATTATTTAATTATCCAAACTGAATAACTTTTGCACCTAATCCGTAATAAAGTAATAATAGAAAAATGTTATTGAACCAAATCATTGCAGCTGTGTTTGTACCAGCAATGCAACAACTGGTACGTGTGTTATTGTTACCTACTCTTTTTAATCCAGCTGGTGAAGGATCCACTGCCTTTAGCAGCCTCACACAGCTCCTTTTGACACTGTTTTCTCCTCATATCCTTACAGGGCATGTCTGGACAATGTTATAACATGAATAATAATTTTAAAAAATCTATACACATAAAACATGCACACGTAGACACACACACATACAGTGACATTTTATACCTTCTCCAGTCCAATATGGCCACAAGTTTTCTTCCAGAATCCTTCTCCTATTATTTATTCCTAGTGCTCTGATATTAAAGTAATAAAAATAAAATAATGTATTTATGATGATTCAGTGATTGTTTAACTGTCCACTCTGTGCAGGCAGAAAGCTTATTAAATGTTTAAACTGTAGAGATACAATAATTTTGCTGCTGTAAATTCAGCATTTTGTCATATTTGAAATATAAATCTAATATCATCTGTTTCTTAATGTATTTTTGAAAATACAGTGGGGGGTTTCATAATATTGTAATTATAATAATCCATAATTATGTGGATATGTATATTAGTTAGTTTTTATTGAAATATAAGCCCTGTAGAAATGCTCATTTATTTCAATTCATCAGTTGCCACAGAAGAACAACTGACCACTACATAATAAGCTAATATGCTATAGACTATAGTGTGAGCTGTACACCTAGTTTCCTTTGCATCAATCTGCGTCTGCATCTCCCAATTAAGTTGTGTTTCTCCTACAACTCCACAACGCTCAGGAGGCAAAAGCAATCCACGTTTTCTTTGTGAGTTGATTCCCGGCTCATAACCAGCGCGTTCTACCTTCAAGGGCAATCATTGGTTAAATGGTAGTGATGTGACTGATGCAAGCCAGATCCTTTTATTTAGCAAAATTGTGATTAATAGTTAAATATTATTGTTGAGGGGCCCAGGCAGGACTCCACACCGCACATGCCTGCATGACAGCTTCATTAAATTAAATTACAGTAACTCCTTCTGCTTCATTGCTTCATCCTCTCCCTCACTCTCTTCTTCCTTTTTCTCCATCCTGCAGGGCTCGTTCGTTGATGATGCCAGCAATGTGATTTTCTGTCACCCATGCGCCTGGTGCCAGATGTATCGTGAGCTGAACATCAGGGAAAACCAGCAGCCTGCTAACTCATCAGTGGTCACCACTCAGGTGGTCCGTGGATAAGATACAACCACTTTTGATGTTCAGGACCTGTTGTGGTTTTGGGGTTTGTTTAGTTTTTTGCACGTAAGAAGGGATTAGTTCAGTTTGCCAAAGAGAATCAAGTAGCATAGCGTCCTATCTGCTTTCATTTTCAGAGCCCTGCACAGCTCATTACTACAGTGTAGTCATTAGCTCCGACCATCAAGTGTGGTTCCATGTTCCATGTTAGTTTTCTTTCATACAGTTTTAAACACTTGAGCTTTAAAATTAGATTTTTTTTAAAGGTTTCATTGACATATCAGGTGGTGGTTGTTATCTCAGGGAAGGTTTTAATCTGACTAATAAAATCTCTGTGCTTAATAAAACTTGATTGCTCTTGGTGTAATTTTTCTTGAGTTTGACCTGTGTTCATATAAAATCTCTTCAATTAAATGAAGGATCGGTTTCTGCTGAAACTTCAGCTTGGACTACATGAAACTGAAAAACTTAAGAATGAATGTGTTAACCAAGGCACGAATACTAAAATGAATAAAATAAACACACTATTAAGTAATTAATTAAATATCAGTTCATTTCATTGAAAACATCTGATACGTTATTAATTTATTTAGTTCCCATTTTAATTAATTAATTTGATTGATGTGGTTTATTCATTTTGACACTTGTAGGCCTCCATACTCAGAAAGCTGTTGTGAAATGCTCAACATAAATCTATTAAAAATGAAGAATTGCAGCTGGCTAGTTCTACAAAGCCTTTGATTTGATGGAGAAACACAAATAAAAACTGGTTTAATGAAACAGCTCGTACAAAGATTGTCAGCCTGTTGATATGACTATAAACACTTTAACCCATAAAATACTGCAGGAAATATTTATCTATCTATCACCTCATGGGGAGATATATTAACCATTCATTTTACCCCAAGCTACTGAATGTTAGAAACAAAATAATGGCGAAAGAAAGAAGGTGAGGCTGTGCTAACATCAACGTTACTGTAGAGGGCACTGTTGGGCTGCCCAAAGAAGGTCTTCAGTTATTTGTTTATCTTTTAATGCCACTAGTATATATGTTTTTATGTTGTTATACTTCTAAATGAAAAGGGTTGAGACAAACATATCTGATGCAGCATATTTAAACAGGCGATCCAGAAACAGATGCTGGATACAAACATCCACACATACATCAAGAAACTACAGTAACAGCAGACAATATGCTGAACAAGAACACACCAAGAACCATAAGAAAGAGAAGGAAGGCAATACGTGGGTGACTGTAAAAATTATTGCAGCACAGACAGAGTCTGTTTAATTATAAATGAGCTAAACGTTGCTAAGGCGACCATGATCTAAAACTACTGTGTGGTTTTGGCCACAGACAAACAGTTTTGATGCAGGTCATTTTGGCTTTTGTATTTAGGGTTTGAGAAAAGGGTGAAAGGTTTGAAGACATGTTTTCATACATTTGTGTAAAAAAGGTGAAAGAATGCATTAGACAGGTGTCTATGAATGCTTTATTTTAGCATAGCTTAAACCCAGTTGGGGAACGATTGGAAGAAAGTGATGATATTATACGCTATGTCATGATATATCCTCAATTTTAATGCACTAACAAAGCATTTATGAAAAGTTCAAACATCTTCGTAATAAAAATGTTCTAAAAGTAAAGCAACTAATGTGGCTGTCACGTATCACCTACACCATGCTAGCACTCGCAATGACCTCTGCAATGCTATGAAAAAGCAGATACAAAGGGGCTACATTTCTTTGCTTTCATTTCAAGCTGTACAAACAACTAAATGTTTTTTAATTGCAATATTATGACAAATAAGTTTAATTAAGAAAAAGTGACATGCACTTGACACACGAGGTTGATATTCTATCCATGGATGACCTGCGTGGTGACCACCGTCAAGATGGCAGGTGCCTGCCTGGCCCTGATTTTCAGCTCACGATGCATCTGGCACCAAGCACACTCGTAACACCAAAATATTTGACAGCAGTCGGCACAGGATGAACCCTGCAAATGAGGAGAGAAGAAGGAGAGAGGATCACGCAGCAGGAGTTAATGTAGTCTCTCTGAAGCTGTCGTGGTTGCAACGGTTTAAAATGTTGTTGTATACAACATTAAAAACAGGGCTGCGATATTATCTCACTTTGGGCTTCTTAAGTTTAACTTTAATTCTTATTTCCAATAAAAATAGGTTTCACTTTCAATTTTACTGGTCATCCAGCCTTACAGGGATGTTGTAGCGCTCCCTGATGGACTTGCGGAATAAGTAGGACACCACACAGCAACCGTCCAGGAGAGGCAAGACGCAGCACCATCCATGTCTACTGACTGTCTCACACTGCATGCAGGGGAAACACCAAAGACCATAGCAACCTTGAGGGAAGAAAAACTCACAGAGATGTAAGATATCCTTGAGTTTGTAACAGTTTTCATTAACGTCTCCTTTCATGACCTGCATCTTGTGTTTTCAAAATAGCACAGAGTTGATGCAGAAATCACTGCTGTTTGTAAAATTTGCTGGCTTCACTTACAGGTGTGCATATCAGAGCAGCAATTACAGAGGTTGGTGCTCCATCGTCCGGAGTTTTTATTAGTGGTAGCGACCGTCACTACCTGGATGGGTTGCTGGTAGACAGCAGCCATGGCTGGAAGATAGAAATGCCAAAGCTAGAATCTGAAAAAGTCAATAGACTGGTGTAAAACATTACTGTCTACAGCGCTGTTTCTGTAACGTGCACAGCACAGTGTTTCCTGGTGCAAGCAACCCTCTACAAGGATCTTTGCACGCTTTAGACGGCCATTTCTAAAGTCTAGAACCTATGGATATCACCAAATACTGTTCAGAGTCCAGACCTCAACATAAGATCCACTATTTTGGAGTAATTTCTCCATCACACCTGTTTCCACTGATTTTCAGTGCAATTCTTGTGTAACTTGAAAGATCTCAGTCTTTTCTGTCTGTTTTGTTTCCTTAAGAACAGCTTCTTAACAGCCTCACTTCCACTCAGACCATTTCTGATGAGGCTTCAGTGAACCGTAGATGGATCAACTGAAGGGCCAGAGGTATCTCTGCATACTTGGGTTTGGATCTGACATGTTTTATTAGGCTGTGTAGACATAACACTGGTTCATCCTTTGGGTTAGGTGTATTTTTTATGCTTAAATGATTCATAGGTCAGTGTGAAGTGGCTTACAAACAAAAAGCATTCCTTTGAAAATGGTCAGGTACAAGAGATAGACTAAAGCAGTGGCGGAGCCGGGGGGTGGCTTACTGGGCTTAAGCCCGGGTTGTTTTGTCAGAAGCCCGGGGTCTTTTGGAGTGTAATTTTTTCATAGTTAGATGTCTGGCTGACACTGTATAAAACAAAAACTACACACAATATTCGAAGCACATAGTGCACACTGTGGGAATTTACGACTGTGCGTAAATCCCCCCTAATATTGGTATGATCCGAGCTCAGACACTAAGCGGGGCAGCTGCTGCGCTGTTAGAGAAACGCAGCCAGGCAGACAGAGGAGAACTGAAGTTCGACCAGGTACCAAAGCAAATCATTCTTACTGTAAAAATAATGTAAATATGACGGTGCATCACGAAAGATTGATATCAAACAGTGAATCAGCAAACGGCGAAATGAAAAGCCGAACAACAACAATAATGTTTCTTTAGAGAGTCTTAGCTTACATGTGTGTTTATTTCATATTTTCAGTTGTTACCCTCCACGGCTAAATAAATCGGTTTCAGTAATGCACTGATATACAAGAATGGACATAAGGAGCTTCTTTCAAAGAAAAAACTCTGGTAATATTTTATATATTATGCTTTGTATGTTGTTCAGTATATTTCTATGCAAAACAAGAGGAATTTCAATACACAGCAGTATATTCACAGTTTAAACCAGATATTTACATACACTTTATGGAAAACACAAGAACATTTTTTTACTGTACAACATCAATTTAGAGTAAACTTGTTTTGTTTTGGATAAATAAATATTGAAATATCTTTTGAATTAGTTAAATGTCAGAATAAAGAGAGACAGAGCTGTCTATTTATTATCACTTTCATCATATTAAGGAGTACATGTACACTAAGTTTATTGTTAATTAATAAGAAACTCCAGACGATTCCATTCTGAGCTGAAGAAGCTTCTGATAGGTTAGTAGAGTCCATGTGAGTAAATTGGTGGCACACCTGTGGATGCATATAAGGCAAAACACAGAGCCTGTTTCTGTGACATGGGAAAACCAAGAGATGTCAACCAAAACACTAGGAAAAGAATCGTGGAGCTCCATAAGTGTGGCTCAAGTTTGAATACAATTTGGTGCCATTTACAATTAAGAAATACAGATAGTTTCTCTCTTTACTCTTAAAGTTAACAAATATGTTTTTGGACATTTGAGCTTAATACAACATATGTTAAAACTTCACTTGTTTTGTTTTGTTGTGGGGTTTTTTTTTTTTTAGTTATGTCACACAGTGGAAATTTGTATTTATCTTGTATATTGTTTTTATTCTGATTTTTAGTGTTTATTTATGAGTGTTTTATTTGCATGGTTTTATTCTGTTTCTATTGCATGGTTTTTAGTGTTTTATGTGACATGGTTTTTATCCACTGTGGACTGGCTGCACATGGGACAAATTAGCTGATAGGGACCACCTGCTGAGGCAGGGGTGTGTCCAGAGGTGGCCTATCAGCTGTGTAAAGACCTTTTAAAAACAGGCTAGCTGGGCACTGAAAGAGAGAGGCCCCAGACTGGAAGGTTAATGCGAGATGGCAAGTGTGATGCGGCGACCAAGTCCTGACCTCATGGAACGGCAACAGTAAGAGACAACGCGTGTGATTGGCAGCAGGGCAGAGGTTTACCTCTGCCTGCATTTGTGAGTAGGGTCTCTACTGTTGTTTACTGGGTGCAGCTGGATTGGGAGAGGGTCACCATGGCCATGAGCCAGGGCCGCTTCTGGGACCATTGTTCTGGCCCCTATTTGTTATGTTGCAGGACACCGACGCAAGGGGAGCTGTGGCGGTGGTCACATCATGGATTCGGGTGCAGAACGCAAGCCGGGCTGGGAAGCGATGGGCCAGCGGAAGGACAAGAAGATGGGTGGCTCTTTCTTGTCTGCTGAAGACGGGGCTGGCGTGGACTCTGCTCTAAAGGAGGAATTCCTGGCCTGCTGATGGACCCATAATGAACATGTGGCCTAATTATAGCAGGGGGGTTTTTAGTGAATGTAGAAAATGGTAGTTTTACGGGTTTTAGAATTGTTTTTAGTAGAGGGCAAACATTTTATTACATACATTTTAAGGGTGTTTTTATTTGTGCTCCCTGGCCTAGTAATAAACTGTTTCTGATCAGACCTGCTTCCTCTCTGTGCCCGTGGTATCTGACTCGCTTGCTCCCCCTTGTATTTTAAAGAATCTTTCTTTTTAGCGTGGCATTCTGGCGCGACCGCTTTAGTGTATCCGCCGCGCGCTACAGTTATTTATTTTGTTTGTTTTTGTTTGTTTGCTTCTTGCTTTTGGTTGTTGCATCTCCGTATTTGCTGTTATAAAATGCAAAATCTAATAAATACTTGAATTATAAAAAAAACAAATGTTTTTTATATTTATCAATCTAAAAATAATTAACATTTAGTCTGATTTGATGTTACAATTTAAAAAAGTGTTTTTATCTGAAGAGTATGTAAATATCTGGTTTCACCGTATCATAGGTACTCATGTATCTCGTACCTAGTGTTTCTTTTTAGGTTTGTTATTTTTCAAATTCTATATTTATTAAGTTTTGCAGGCTTGTTTGCACAACAAGGCTAAATAATTATATAAACTTTTCTCAATCGAAATATTGTACTTTGGTAGAATTAAAAAAACAAGTGTAGTGCAGGTCTATGGTGATTTTAGTGCTACTATCATCTAGTTTTGATTGTGGTTCTGTTTTGGTTAAGTCCTCAGTAGTCCTGATTTTGAACTGTTGTAGTCCTGTTTTAATTCTAGATCAGTTCTGGGTCTGGTTGAATTGGGGTTTAGTCCTCGTGTCTTGATACAGCCCCGACTTTGTTCTGCCTTGCTGCTTAATTAAAAAACTAGTTTAAGGTGTCCTGCATATGTGATATATTTTATTTCCTATATGAAGTCATTCTTTTTTGAACAAAACTCAAAACAGAGCCTATTAATCTTTCAGTCATTTCTACCCCCCCCCCCCCCCCCCCCCCCCCCAAAAAAAAAAAAAAAAAAATCCCACATGCACACTACCCTTTTGGGCTAAGCCCCGGGTGTTTCAAATGTCTGGCTCCGCCTCTGGACTAAAGATGAGTGGAAAAGCAGACAAAGAGGACTTTACTCATATTTCCTCCATAATAAAACATCCTTTGTCTATGTAGTAACTCCAAAACACTATGTGATGCAGAACTTGGCCTTTTTAGTCTTAATGGGCTCACTGTGCCTGCTCAGCTTTCCTCTCAGAGTCCAAAGACACAGATTTGAGGTTCACTGTTGATTTTAAATTGACGGTATACAGCCAATAGCACACCTGCAGGTGTGCTTGCAAAGCAGACAAAGCTCCGTGTGATCGTGTTTGAAAGGTGAAGGTGGCCTTCGGTCCAGTTCCTTTGTTATACAGCACATTGTTCACAGTTTGAGAGTTTAGCTAACTTTGAGTTAATATTAGCATCGGCCCAAACATCAGCAAGAACAGGAGTAGCTTTGTATTTGTATCGAGCCTTAAATTTGACATGTTATTATTTTCTGACTTCCTAATTTAAATTACTTAATTAACCACAAAAAACACAAACTTTCACTAGCTCGTGGAATAACTAAGATGCTGGCATGTAAAGGTAATTTCAGTGTTATTGCTCTTTGGTCAAGAAGCTTTTTGAATTTTAAAGCTTTTTTGTTTGCATGTCTTTCATTACATACTTCTGCTTTTAAATATCCTAATACAAAATTTAGGGATTTGCATAAAATTGAAGTCATTAAAATACATTAGTTATATCCTAAATGCTTATAACCTTCCTGTGGTCACAGTAAAGATTGTTTCTTTTAATGTCTACTTTGTTCCTGTTTCGCTGAGGGAATAAAATGCTGTTGTTGCACATGTAAGCTCACAGCATCTTTATGTTTTGAGTTTCATTAACAGAAGTTCTACATGTCACCAGCTGAGAAAAATGACACCAAACAGCATCACAAATTCAGAAAGAATGCTGACTGCTTCAAGATGTTTTTCTTACCTGTTCTCTGGTTCTTTGAGCTTTGATAAAAATCAGAGGAAGTGCTACTTAAAACGAAAACTTGTGAGGGGAGGGGTGTTGTGAGGGAACAAGGCTCTGCACTCTTTCAGTCCTGCAAAGGGTCACACACTTTTTAATTTAACGACAGAGAAGATACAAAGTCACAGAATAAACAAGGAGAAATGTCACGGTTCTGGGTCATTTTGACCCAGCATTTTGAGTTTCTTATGTTTTGGTTTATTTTTGAATGATGGATTGTTTTCTGTTTCTCTGGTGCTTTATTGATTATTATGATAAATCTATGTTTCAGTTATTCTGGTATATGTATTATGATTGATGTTCTGGTTGTATTTTGTTATTATTGCAGGTTTAGTTCAGTGTCTAGTCTGTCTCTCCCTTTCTAGTCTGTGTCTTAGTAAAGTGTGTCTTGTTTCCTGTTTTACTTTGAAGGTTCATGTTCATGTGTGATGTCAGCGTGTTCAGTTTTACTTCTCCCCCTGTCTCGTTAGCCCTATTACTTCCAGCTGTGTTCCCCACCTGTTTGTAATCTCCCCGTGTTCTTCTGTGTGTGTTTAAGTTGTGTCTTCTTATGTTGTAGTCGCTGGTCCGTCTGTGTATCCACCGTGCTTCATCCGTGTGTTCTCCCTGCTGTCCGTCATCTGCCTCTGCTCACCCGCCCTCATATTCGTGTTCTTGTTCATGTTTAGTTGTTCTCAGTTTAGATTATCTTCAGTCCCGTTTGCTGTTTTCTACTTGTATTTTATTTTTACAATAAACCTCCTTCGCACCTCCATGAGTGCCTGCAATTGGATCTTCCGTGATTTTTCTCCACACAGCTCATCCCACTCGCCGTAACAGGAAAGAAGTCAACTTCCTGAAGGGCAAGGCTTAAAATGGACCTCATCAAGTTTCATGCACATTACATGCACATTATTATTATTATTACATGCACATTATTATTATTATTACATGCACATTATTACATTACTCTTTCTCTTATGAAAATCTGACTGGTGCTCTGAGCGGTGTGCTAAGACGAGGTGTACATTCCTGTGAAAACCTAAGTGCACCCTTGCTGCTTCAACAGGAACCATGAGGGTGAGCAGCAGCCAGGTGTTATTAATCAGATGCACTCTGTAACTGACCTGTCGAAAAACTGACCTGTCGAAAAAAGCAAAAGTACAAAAACAGCTGCAGATTTTAAATCCTGCAGTGTTTGCTGTCTTCATCCTTCCAGAAGTCATCATGAAGCTGTAACAAATGACTGGTCTTCATTTTAGTCTAGACCATTTTTTTTTTTATTATGCTTAATTTTGTCAGAGATCACTATCTCACCCAAGACCCACTTAATATTTTTAGCTGCCCACCCAAACACAGCAGGCAACAAGCGAACCTGTCGTATGAGAAAATTGTCAGAGGTGACTGTTGTCTACTCGCCCTCGCTTGCTGTGCACTCTGAACTGGCTTACATCAGTTTCATTAAGTGTGAACAGTTCTGAGTTGTGTTTAGGAAATAATAATAATAATAATAATGGATTGGATTTATACAGCGCTTTTCAAGGCACCCAAAGCGCTTTACAATGCCACTATTTATTCACACGCACTGGTGGAGGCAAGCTACGGTTGTAGCCACAGCTGCCCTGGGACAGACTGACAGAAGCGAGGCTGCCATCGGTCCTTCTGGCCAACACCAGCAGGAGGTAGGGTAAAGTGTCTTGCCCAAGGACACAATGACCAGGACAGAGAGCCCAGGGATTGAACCGGCAACCTTCCGGTTACAGATACGCTTCCCAACAACCTGAGCCACAGTCGCCCCGAAATGGCATCAATTCTTTTTTTAAGGTCAACAAGTACCATTGTTGCTTAGCCAACTTTGGTACACATTTTCCCCAAGTCTTAGCATGTTTGTTTTCCCCAAGACTTAGTATGTTTTTCTTTCCTCAAGTCTCAGCATGTTTTTGTGAGGACTACCACGAAAAGTTTAATGTTATTAAAATATTTTCTCATACATCTCCGGATAGAAGCAGTGGTGAAAAGTGACTTATTATCGGGGCGACCATGGTTCAGGAGGTTGGGAGGCTTATCTGTAACCGGAAGTGTCGAGAAAAACCTGTTATTTTACTGTCACTTTGTTATCATTTACATGCACTGTCATTATTTTATCATTATTTCATTAGTCTGCATCACTGATCATCAGTTTATCATCAGTATTATCATTGATCACTTAGTAGATCTGCTATTCCAGAATAAAACACATTCTAGATATAATACTATACTCTGTCATGCAAATAGCACCAGAGAAGCTGGAGGTCCAGGCGCTCCACAGCGAGTCAGATAAGGACAGTGGACTTTTGTTGGCCTGAACCCACAATTGCACAACATATCACACACTTGTTTGTCTCTAACTTGTTTGTACTGTGTGTTATAATAAAAATAATCTGTGTTGACCCACTACTACCAGTCGTATGTCTCTTCCTCAAAATCCGAACCGCGACAGAAGGTTGTCAGTTTGATCCCTAGCTCTCTCTGTCCTGGTCGTTGTGTCCTTGGGCAAGACACTTTACCCTACCGCCTACTGGTGTTGGCCAGAAGCGCGATATTGGCAGCCTCGCTTCTCTCACTCTGCCCCAGGGCAGCTGTGGCTACAACTGTGGTTTGCCTGCACCACTGTGTGAATGTGAGAGTGAATGAATAGCAGAACTGTAAAGCACTTTGGGTGCCTAGAAAAGCGCTATATAAATGCAATCCATTATTATCTGTAGTATCATGTAACAGGAAGCTTAGAATATTTCCGAGTACCTTTGCATCACGCTCTAAACTAGAGAATGGTGTTATTCACACCTTTATTATATCACATCTCGATTACTAGATTTTTGACTTTCTTTTTTGATTTCCTTAAAACATCTGTGGGTTGTTCTGATCGACGCTGCAAGGCTGCTGACTAATTCTCCTGGGAATTCAACTGTCATTGTTCCAGCTGCTACTTGCTCTTACTTTTTCAGTTCACATCACACTCTGTCAAACACAGAGGTATCTGTATGAATCCACACCTTCTTTGGCTTGAAAACCTTTTTTTTCTTCAAAACCTGTGTGACCCAAAGACAACAGAGAGTTACTATGAAAAAACACTGGAAATGACAAGATGTAAGATGTGTTAGTGAGTTTAATATGAAGCGAATGGAAAGCATATGTAAACTCCCTCAACACATCATCTTTTAGGCTGATATTATAAACATATTTGTGAAAGATGGCTTTATTTAAACACCCAACAAACATTATCATTCACTCAGTATCTCTTTTGGCAGTAACAAGACTAATATAAAGTTTTAATGGCAATATGTTCAGCATTTTAATTCAATAAGTCTTTGGATAAGATGAGTTTGTGCATTTCCTGTGTCATGTTTCCACGTGTCAGAACTTTAAGAGCTCTTCTGCTGAGTGCATCACTTTATTGAAACGGGATGGGAGGAGAGCATTGATTAGTTAATTCATTCTGATAGGTTCTCTCTGTCATGTTGGCCAAGTAGAGTTTCTGCATAAAAAGAGTTGCAATCTCTTAATGCCTAACTGTTTTGTTTGGTGTGATGAAGGGCAGGATTTACTGAAAGGAGACTTTCCACTCGTTAAAACATGCCCACCTCATTTCTCCAGTTCTGCAGAAATTACTTTGTGAGCCTCTCACTACCCACACCTACGGAAGCGTAGAGCTGCCACCCAGGCAAAAGAAAAATACAAGTGTATCACGGTATAACGTGAAAGGTTTATTGTTCTAACAAGATACTTTTCCTGTTTGTACAATATACTTTTCACGTTTGAACAACATAATATCACGTTATTACAATATACATAATTATCACGTTCGTACAATACATAATCAGATCTTTTATCCTTGATATATTCTTGAGGTGATAGTAAGCTGACTTTGTTATTGTCTTAATGTGTTTTTCTAAGTTTAGGTCTGCATAAAAGATCTGATGTCTCAACAGGACCTGGAAAAACTAGTCCATGCATTCATCTTTAGTAGGCTTGATTACTGTAACACCATCTTTACAGGTCTACCTAAAAAATCAGTCAGACAACTACAGCTCATTCAGAACTCTGCTGCTCGAGTCCTCACTAAGACCAAAAAATGGACCACATCAGTCCAGCTCTGAGGTCTTTACACTGGCTGCCTGTCCGTCAGAGGATAGACTTTAAAGTTCTGATGCTGGTCTATAAAGCTCTGAATGGTTTAGGACCAAAATACATCAGTGACCTCCTGACCCAGTATGAACCTTCCAGATCCCTCAGGTCATCTGGATCCGGTCTTTTATCAGTTCCCAGAGTCAGAACCAGACACGGAGAAGCTGCATTCAGCTTTTATGCTCCTTATATCTGGAACAAACTCCCAGAAAGCCTCAGATCAGCTGAAACACTCAGTTTATTTAAATCCAGGTTGAAGACTCACCTATTCTCAGCTGCATTTGAATAAAGCACCAAATCCACACTTTTAAGCTTAAATTTCAAAACTTACATTTAACTACTGATTTTATCTATTGTTCTGATTTTATCTGTTTTGATTTTATATACTGTTTTGTTTGTTTGTTAATTAGTTTGTTTGTTTGCTTGTTTTAATCTATTTTAAATCATGCTTTTTATTTGTTTTTGTTTCTAATGTCTCTGTAAAGCACTTTGAATCACCTTGTTGTTGAATTGTGCTATACAAATAAACTTGCCTTGCCTATCCATTTAACATCAAATTTAACTGTTAAACTAAAAGGGCTGTGACACTGCTGAGCTAGAGGTGTGTTTGTGTATGTGTCCCCTCCCCTCCCTTAGTTGGAGTTAAATTCTGGGTTTCAGCCCTTTTTTTTCCCATTTTCTCTTCAAAGCTCAGAGAACCAGAGAAGAGGTAAGAGAAACTTTTTATACTGATGAGCTAAATACAGCAATCTATGTGAATCGATTTTACTATTTCAGTATAACCTGTAGTAATGAAACAGTTTATGCATGAGATGCTGGAACTAAAGGAAATGTTAAAGCCTTCCAGACCCACATGCACAAAAAAAGACAAAATTAGGAAGAAAAAAATATAAATCATGTAATTCGTTGCATATTGAACTGTTTTGTACTGCACACAAATTATTTGTACATGTCACTCCAGGTATTTGTAATGATTTGCATGAAATAGAAAACATCTTGTTACACGTGTAATAATGGCCACACTGTAGACAATAATGCTTTAAACCAGTCTGTTATCTCTATTGTATTCTAGCGCCAGTTTGTAACTGCTATAAAGTTTCACTCTGTGTCTCCATTCCTGGCTTGTTTCCTCCAGTTATGGCTGTCCGCCAGCAGCCCACCCAGGGGATGTTATCCCCCCGCTCTGGAGCATGGAGCACCGAGCTCTTAGATTGCACCTCTGATATGAAAACCTGTAAGTCTTCCCAGCAAACCAAAGCAAACAAACAGCAGTAATTTATGAATCTACCATGTCCTCAGGCTTTGTTTCAGACAATTCAAGAATGTTGACAAAATATCTAAATTTATCTAAATTATAAAACTGTCCACTTATACATACAGAAGATTAAGTTTCCCTGTTGCTATGGGAATTTAAAAGCATAGGCAGCACAGCTGTGGAGCGGTTACCACTGTTGTCTCATAGCGAGTAGTTTTTGGCCTCTGATGGCCTCATTTCGTGACTGCATGGGTTTCTGAAAAGGAGTCTGGCTGCCTGAGGACCAACAGAATGATTTCCAGGCATTGCATTACATTAAATTGGCCTTTTAGAATTGCAACACAGCAGCTACACTGCAGCATTTAGGCCACAAAAACACGACTATCAGAGTGCAATTTGGCAAAGTCTTACTGATGATAAGTTAATCGAGCACATCTGACTAACAACACCTGGCTGCTTCTCACCCTATTGAAGGTTTTCACAGGAATGTGTACCTCGTCTTGGTACACCGCTCAGAGCACCAGTCAGATTTTCATATGAGAGCAAGAAATGTAATAATGTGCATGAAACACTTTGCATTAACACTGCATCAAACTCAACGAGGTCCAAACTACAACTTTTTTATTTTCATTGGTGGCATCAGAAAACTAAAATTCCTGGAAAAACAAAAATAAAGAAGCCAAAGAAAGTTCTAAAACAAATGACCTCTTTAGAAAACAATCCTTGCTCACGCTGACATTTGATATATAGTGATTATAAACTACAGTAAACACTGATACTCTAATGCTGTATTTCTGCACATTTTCCTCCCTCAAGGTTGCTACGGCCTTTGGTGTTTCCCCTGTATGCAGTGTCAGACAGCCAGTAAGCATGGATGGTGCTGCGCAATGCCACTGCTGGATGTTTGTGGTGTGGTGTCCTGCTTACTCCGACAGTCCATCAGAGAGCGCCACAACATCGAAGTAAGGCTGGGTTTGAGATGGAGCGGGACTATGCACTGCATAAAAGAGATGTATTTGGCCACTCTGCATTTTAAAGCTTTTCTTTTGAGCATTATAGCCAGAAATAACCATATTTGAAGGGTGACCAAGAGGGTGGAGTTAAAAATCACATTAGTCAGTTGCATCCACACACACCCCAAAAAATCCCCAAATTTATATTACTTACTACTGAAGACTGCCTTATTCACCTTTTGGTTGTAAAATGTAATGCCCAGCATCATGGAGCTCTTAGCAGAGCTCAAAGAAGAAATATCTAGTTCACAGTGAATGTGAGAGTGAATGAATAGTGGCATTGTGGCATTGTAAAGCGCTTTGGGTGCCTTGAAAAGCACTATATAAATCCAATCCATTATTATTATTCACAGAGCAGATACTCCAAACTAATTAAAAATCTGTCTGAACAGCTCTCTCTTTTTCCTCTTCTCCATCCTGTAGGGCTCTGCCACTGATGATGTCATCAATGTACTTTGCTGTTATTCGTGTGCCTGGTGCCAGATGTATCGTGAGGTGGTGATCAGGGAACGCCACTAGCCCTCAAACTTGATGCTGATCACGGTGCACGTTACCTGTGGATTAAGCTCATGGTTCAGGGCCCATGTCATGTAGTAATGTAGTAATAATAAAAGCTATAAGAAAATGTAAGCTCATTTTAAAATAGCGTTATAGAGGTTTTAATCTGACCAATAAAATCTTTCTATTTCATGTAACAGGATTCCTGTTGTTGTAATCTTTTGAGTTTAAAAATAAAAAGTAAAAAGAAAACTATTCTTATTCACTCATTAGGATGCATTGTCTTAAATAAATAAGATGTATTCAGAACTGATACGATTTAGTTATTTACTGGCACAAAACAACATCACAACAAATCACCCAGCACCATCGTGTGAAGGGTGGGGTGCCTCAGGGACACGTAGCAGGCACACTGCACATTTCTGTAACTTTTCAAACACACCTACAAATTAAAGTGAAAGGATTGTGTGTGATGGTGTAACCCACAAACATTATTTTGCTTAACACAGAAGAAACAAACGACAGACAGACTCAGGTTTGAGGGGATTGAGGAGCTGTTAACACGCCTCTTTATCAATGAGGAGTGTTCAGCATATCTTCATCCTACAGATGTGGGTGAGAGAGATACTGTATGTGAGGATTGGACACAGTTTAAACTATAATTGGATTACAGTACATCTATTTGAGCAAAAAGATCCTTAATAATCTTCAAGTGTTTTGAGAGAAAACCAAATGACAGCACCTCCTCCACTTGATGGGAAACTTTGGATAATCGCAGGTCTTATTATTTTGTTCAGATGTAATTTCATGTGAAGCAGAGCCAGAAAAAAATGCAAGTTGAAATTTGTGTATTACACCTATTTAACACCCGCTTTCGATTTTCAGTGGCAAGAGGAGAAAAAGAAAGAAAAAGAAAAGAAAACATACCTCCATAAGTTTTAGATTCTGAAAAACGAAATCTAAATGTCAGCAGGGCATGTGAAGAAAGACAATACGTTTCTACAGAAGTGAGGTTGGCATGCCTCAACAAGTGAGTATCTCACATTTCCTGTAATCTGTGTCCCGTATCCCACGAATACGGGTCCAGTGTTCCTTTCATGGAGAATCTTCTGCTTCAATGCTGCAATGAACGTGTCAGCGAGCACTCAGCTCTCATCACATGACAACAAAGTGCCAGAATCCACAGCTCAGCACACGAGTCCTGGTGTATGAAGACTATCTGAAGTTCTGCTGTGTGTAGATCTTCTGTAGATCACTTCAAATCATTAACTGATCTTAATTATATACTGCTGGGTAGCTTAAACTATAATAAGAAAATATTAGTAACTTTATATTTATAAATAATGAAATCCTAGTAGTGGGAATAATGTGGTTAAAAAACACGTGCCTGTGAGGCAAAACCAATTAATAACGGTGCTGTTATATACACTGTAAAAAAGAAAAAGTTGAGAAAACTTAAAATTTCAAGGCAACATGATGCAAGAGATTTTTGAGTTTTCTCAACTTCTGCCAACTGTAGTTGACTTAACTAATATTTTCATGTTCTGCCAACTTGGATCTACTTGTTCACCTAATTAGGATAATCCTGTAAGTCTAACAAAGAAATTCTGGTTTCAATGCCATGTATTTCTGCCTTCACCAAACAAAGATATTCCTGTTGAATTAACATACAATCATTCCCTCCAAGGCCATGTATTCCTAAATTCACCAAACACAGATATTCTTGTTGAATAATCATACAATTCTTACTCCAGTGAGTTGAAAATTTACCAATATTAATAAAGAAAAATGTATGCTGTTATCGTACTTGAAAAAACACTCAAACAGATATAGAATAAAACAAAGCACAACTGAATGTTATGTAAAAACGTATTTATTTTTTTCAACAGTGCTTTCAGTATATTTCAGAAGGTCATGGGCAGTGGGGTGAATTTCTGTAAAAAAGCAAACAAACAGAAAAAAACGTGTTGCCAGTTTCTTTAGGGTGCTTTGAGCACCCCAGCAGAGACATTAAAATTCCAGAGTCCAGAAAAAAAGAAAAGTGTCCAGCAGCTTAGTCATTCACGTTCACACCCTGACTGTCCTGTAAAAGCTTAACTTAACTATTGCACACTAAATAGGGTAGTGCAACAAACAATTGCCTTTGTACCCAGACATTGACATTTTACATGGGCTCACTATGATGAACTACAGAAGTCAAAAGTTATTAGAAATGTTACCATCAATGAACAGTGAACTATCAGGTAAAATGAACGATTATATAGAGGGAAATGGGTTGAACTACTGGGTTTTGTTTTGTTTTTTTACATGACTCTACAATGCACTTGAACATGTTTAAGAACAAGTTAAACTCATGTCTGGCTTCCCCGTTAACAGTCACAGCAAAAGCTTTGTTTTTAGAGACCTTATGCGCTGTGAGCATCGAGAGCCACCGAGTTCAAAAAAGATGCCCTGAATTGCTTCAAAGGTAAACTCATCTGCTTTGGATAATCAATGTTGAGGGCATACAGAAGGCCAAAGAGGTATGCCAAGGCAGTAGAGAGGTCTGGAATGTTATGTAGCACGATGTCCCCTTCCAACACAACAGCATGTTCTCGCACAGACGTATCGGCATCGTCATCTTGCAGGATGGTGAGGATGGCAACTGATGCACCGTTCAACACTGGTTCCAAAATGTCAGTGTCCTGAAGAGAAGAAAAGTAAAATATGAATTATTGAAAGCTAAGAAAAATTAAAGACAAAATACATTTCTAAAGATCTTAACTTTAACCTCTATACCATGATGCTCATTTGACTCATGGAGGTTTTAAAAAGAAAAAGCTTATTTTCCTTTAATTAACGGCACAATATCTTTCACCAACCAACCTTGTGATGAGTTTTGTACAAAAATATTTTCTGCTGTTGAACACCCGCTAACAATGCCCAGGTGCTCCTCAGCAGAAAAAAAAGCAGCGAGAGTTATGACAACTGCAATCCTCACCATAAAATTATCTGGACTGCACTGAGGAAGTGTACATTTCCATTTTGGATTAAATCATCTTTTAAAAACATCTCATAGCAACTAGTTTTTCTTGCATTACTTTTTTGTACTTACTAAGCACTTCAGGAAAACCTGTGTTGCATCCTCTCCGAGGAAAATGGGCAGGCCTCTCAGTGCTGCTGTCTTTTGGTGGGACACAATGTCAGATGTCTAAAGAGTATTCAGTGGAAAACAGACATTTAAATTAGTATAGTAACGTGGTGTACCTACACACAATGCAAAATCAGAACTCTTATAGTAATGAAAATAAAATACAGATCAGGCCCAGCAACATGTAAAACTTAAAAAAACAAAACACCATTTTAACAATTTTACTTTCTTTTTACAAATTAAATAAAATACCGCCAAATAAAAACAAAGTAATGACTGATGACATTCATTTCCATTGATGTGTTTTGGCTGAAGCCAACATTTTTTTCTGTTATGACAAAGGTATACTCTCTTCTAAAAATGTCAGGTAAAGGAGCACTTACCTGTTCATCAAGTTTATCCAAGATGTCTTCCATCTCCTCACCAAGAGCTCCCTTCTTAGACCGGTATAGTTTCAGCAGGCCAGGCACAAATTTGTCCAGGGATGCATTGAACGTCCCCAGGAGGTCTTTGCTTGTGATCCGATGAAATTCTTCAGATATCTAAACAAGACAATAACCAAAATATTGCCATTTATTCAGCACAGAAAATTTCTGGGTAGCTGCCTTGTACAGTCTGCACCATGTTATATGCCTGACTGTGTTATCAACCGCAAAACCTACTTCAAAAATCTCTCATGAATACACATTTTGCACAGGAATAGAAACACCCTCCACAAAAAACAGTATCAATATGCAAATATATATTATGTTCACACTGAAATGTGGAATTTTTGTGGATTTTTACTATTGAGTGTGACCTTGAGAGGTGTGATCGTAATGCTCCAGGTGTTTTAAATACACATACAAAGTCTGTGTGAATGCATGGCCAATGTGCACCTTGTCCGTGATGAAGGCGGAAATGTTTCAAAAGAGTCTCTTGACTGGAGCTTGTGAATTTGCAAAATCGGCACTGCATGAACTCCACCCCTGAAACACAAGAGACATAGTCAATTTTGCCAAAAGCACTTTTGCAATGGGATAAAACATCCATATCTAACACACAGAAGGAATCCATAGATGCAGGAGCTGAATACATCAACAAGCCAAAACCAGAGACATCATGAAAAAAATATGTAAGGAATCATATTAACTTACATATGACCACTTGTCTACTATATCAAGTATATGATTGATAACATACATGACATGTAACATAAATGCAAGCTTGAATTCAAACATTTTTTTGTTACTATGATAAAAAAATGCAATAACTATAGAAAAATTAATACTATCTGTAACACAGTATACATCAACAACACACAATCATTCCTTTAATATTGTCTCCTTCCCCATTATGTAAAAAGCTCTGAAAATGTAGCAATCTTATAATACAGAGCATGAAGTACAACTTTAATTTGCGTGTGACATTAACTTACAGTACATTAGGCAATCTTACACCAGCTGACAAACTGTCAAGTCAGCTTTAAACATTACTTTAAAGTAACAGTGCTGCACCGGATAAACGGTGACTATTGAAAAAGTGAAAAAACAATATTAGACAAATATTAGACAATATGCAAGTTACTTATATCACTGTCATATAATTGGCGCACATATCCTACACCGACCCATGAAAGAGTCTCCATGACAACGCGTGCTTGGCCCAGTTTGTTGTCAAGGTTAACATAACGTTTTCATGCAAAGATAACATTGAAACTGGTTACAAAACGGGTAATAAGCTAATAAGTTTTACCATGGCAGAAGTGCTGTAAAAAGCCAGTGTGAGATACCGTCATTTAGTGATGTCTGTCTGAATTTCAGAGTGTTTAACATTAAACATTACTTTTTGCGCTGGCCACTACTCTGAGCTAAAACCTTTTTTTTTTTTTTTTAATATTAAACTTTATTAAGAAACAGTATACAGAACATGTATACAATCAGAACAAAATTAACATATGCCAGGGGGTGTAATACAAAGAATTACATACATTCAAATAATTTGTAATTACTACAAATGGTAATAGTTTTCATAGCCTTTTTGTTAAGTGATCCACTAATCAATTTTATGTAACATAAAACATCATTATAGTAATGTTTAAAATTAGGTTTTTTGTTACTGTATTTGCATTTGTGAAAATAAAATTTAGCTAAGATAACTAATAAGTTTATTATAAAGTAAACATCTTCTTGTTTTTGCCTTCGAAAGAAACAAAATACAACATTTTCCCATTTCACAGTAAAGTCATTATAGAGATGTCCAGCAATGAATCTACTGAAGTCTTTCTCTGAGCTAAAACCTTCAGAGGCTGCTTGTAGCCCGATTACGACACAGCGGCGCGACGAAGGCTGCCCAAATTCATAGTGGACTCCTCTAAATGCGTCCGAGAAATACGTCCTCCTTATAATAAGCATCTCTTAAAATGTTTGCAATATTGAAACATTTCAATATAATGTAGAAAAAAAACGAGAGAAAAAGTTACGGATCGGACTCCCCGATCCTTATTGCGCATGTGCAAATTCTATCTGTGGAATTAGTTTTAATATTACTCTTTCTGGGTCACAAAATAAACTTTTAAGATATTTTCAGGCGTTAATGTAGCTGTGTAAATTGCTAATATCTGTTCAGTTTATTAAGACAACATATACTTGCAAAAGTGCTCCGATGCTTTCGGAGACGTCTGTTACCCACCAGCTCGATAGCTAGCCGGGGGGGGGGGGGGGTCAATTAAGTCACTTAGATAACTTAAAAATGCTATAGTTGGCCTTTTTCAGTGTTTTACTAGTTCCATCCTCCCGGGTCCTCAGGAGGATGCAGCCTAGGCGCTTGTAGAAAATCTTAATAACACATGTAGTTAGCTTACCTGCTAGGGTAAATGGTCGGCAGCTCCAGCACCTGTCCAAAACTGCAGAAGTGAAAATCCTCAATGGTCGAAAAATTGCATTTTACATCCAAATCTAGCCACGATGGTTCAAATTTTCTTAGGAGGTTTTTAGTCTAGAACACATGGTAAACCACTATCACACAGCTCAGGTCTGCTCAGGCTCAGTTGAAAGTCCGTTTGGTTTAGTTCAAACTTGTTCAGACCACATGTGCCAGTCATCTACGGGGTTTCCCACTGGTTCCCAACTTGACTCAGAAACTCTGCTCAAAAGTTGATAATCTTTGTTATGCTGTCTAGAAAATCTTAGTTAGGACAACAATGAAAGAAATTTGTTGGGTAGACAAGCTTTTTTAGGTTGTAAATGGAAAGTTTTATTTCTAAGTCAGTTTAATTTAAAAACTTTAGTGAAATCAACAATTGCTAGTTATCGTTTTTACAGTGTACTGGCAACAAATTTTTAACCTGGAAGCAATAGAATGGTAACCCTAATGGAAATTGGGGTTTAATTAAAATTATCTTAAATGTTTACTGCCAGGTATAATAGAATAAGGGGTTAACAATTAAGTAATAAGTATCATGTAACTCTGAGGTGTTTTAGAGGAAAGGACAAACACACAATTGAAAGGTACAAATGTGTTGTGCATGAAACGAATTCAAACGTGCTGCAGATGTGTGTCACAAGTCGATCCGGCTGTAGGCTGTGGCACTTGGCCAGAGGTGGCGCTGGTTGATTCGAGTCCATGTTAGTGCACACAAAGTAAACTGCACACTTTAGTTGTGAAGCAAAAACGCTGAAATCGGAGTAATAAAACGTACGAGGGGAACGACTAGAGTCTCCCGATCGTTTACTTACGTTTACTGTCCTGTGAACAACACCGGCGTGGTGTTAATTGTTTGCTTTTTTTTTTTTTTGTGATCGCGTCGCGCATGACAATATCACCAGGTAAACTCGCGACATTTTTAAATATTTTGTTGTTCAAAAGCATCAAGACTGACGGAGTGTGTTTGAGATAACCTCACAAGTGTCACAGATGACACATTTGGCGTTTTTTTGCTGGTTTGTCGGTAGCAGCTCCTGAAACGCAAGTCTGCCACACATCTGTTCCACCAAATCCAGTTAATCTGGAACACCGGTCCTCGCAGCGCGGGCTTGCCGCTGCTAAAACTAAACCGAGCTCTCTGAAAGGCACAGCCAATCATATTGGCCATATTTGTCACATGACGTAGGACTCCAGTAGAGAACGTAATTTAACGCTCTGTGCACCGCTAGGTGAATGAGACGTTGACAGATCGTTTTTTTTTTTCTTGCTATCGGTTTTGTTTTCCTTAACTGGAAGAGATTAAATTATTGGTGGGGACAATTCAATAATCGCTGGATATTGGTGGGGACGTGTCCCTTCCGTCCATGCCAAATACGCCCTTGCATCACGAGGATGGCTTTTAGAAAACTCTATAGCACTGCAAATAACTTTTCAAAAACCTTTGTTTGTTAGTTACTTTTTGGCATAATGAGCCTTTTATTTTGGTGCACTTCCTGCTGATTATGGATGTTGTACAGGGATCCAAGTGTTTGTTTGCTAACTGACTTTCTCTTGAAGCAAAGTTACCTACAATTTTACCCTGCAACTTAAAGCTTTGTGTTTTAAAAATCTGAAATGGGAACAAGGTGCTGTGTGTTTTGATTCTATCTGGGGGTGTATTATGAAGTAGTTCAAGTAGTTCCAGTACAAATTATTTTTAGTGTGCACTATGGATTTTTGACTGTACTATGATAGTGCATATAGAAATAAAATATAATGCTGTAGTAAGTATATCTGGATTAAACATAATAGCACAAAGAATATAAAAACGGTAAAAAGAGGGCAGATTTATCATCCTGTCCATTAAACATAAATTATTGAAGGGCTCCTTTATTCAGCCTAGCACTGCCCTCTACAGGAAAACCGAAGCTTGTGTCAATTGTGATACAATTTTGCTGTTAACACTCCGAGGTGATAAACACCACAGAGGCTCAAATTTCTTACTTATTAACTGGCCATCTAGAAATTATGAGAAAGTTTCATAGTGTGCTGAAATTTCAAGATACTAACCTGAAATTTTGATTTACGCACCGGATGGGTACACTTATTAAATATTATAGAGCTCACTAAAAATTAAATACAGGCTATTACTTTTGCATCGTTTATTGCATTGATGGAGGCAGTGATGTATGCAGCTGGGTAATGGCACAGCTAGCAACCGGGTGACTTTATTCACCCGCTTTGGACGTTATCAGTCGATACATTGGCCGTTATTAGCAGACGTCAGTACCATAGAAATGGGCCAGCATGGCCCATCTCCACCTGCTAGTTTGTTCAGAAGGTGGTTATCATCCATCCAGATGGAGGATCATTAGGAGCGTGGGAAGACTCCAGAAGCCACTCTGGCTGGAATCAGTTGATTACAGCAGTGTTACCATTTGAACGGACAGCATTTATAGAATAACTATTAAAAGTAAGCGAGTGTCAATAATGTTAATGTGGTTATGTTAGTAATACAACGAGTGATAATATAACAGCTTTAAGATGCATTTGTAGATATTATTACGTGTTTTACCATCTTTATGGTGCTAGCTTAAAGTTACGGTTTAAACGTTAGCTTATATTGTAGTAAAGCTGTTACTGTTTAAACGATGATAGGACAGAAATATTAGCTTCTGTTATGACTGATGAAGTTACTAGTTAATAAAGTTTCCAGTAAAGTGATTAATCGCAGCCAGAGATTGACAGTAAATATCCCCTTTAGCTTCAATGCACCTGTAATAAATATGTGCAAGTAGGGATGGGTATTGATAAGATTTTCACGATTCCGATTCCATTTTCGATTCTGTTTAACGATTCAATTCTTTATCGATTCTCTTATCGATTTTTTTTTTCAAAAAGGAGAACACTAAGGTCGATTAGCTTAGAACTTTGTTTTATATCTTCTCTTTGAACAAGATAGAAATTTAGGAGTAACATGGCCTTACAAACCCAACAGTGAGATCTTAAGAGATACACAGCCTACGGCTCTTCAATGGGGTGTCACAGGGTCCCCAGGAAAAAAAATTGTAAATGTAAAATAATAACATAAATATTCTTCTGTAGCAATAATTACAATTGCAGAAGAATATCCAGTAATGTCCCTGCCTACAATTAAACACATCTGCTGTGGCAAATGGGTGTAAGCCTTTGACCACAAACTTAGTCACTGCTCGGTGACATTCGTCTATCCTGGCCTGAAAGGAGACGCTACCGGTAGACTGCAGCGAGAACTGCCAGCATCTGAGCCAGACTCTGTCTGTCTGTCTCATCATGGTCACCTAAATGCACAGTAATGGCAGGTTTTGTAAGAAGGCAGATCGCGTTAACATAATATGCACTGTTAGTTGATTATTTACCTGCTGCATTAACGGGAGAGGACGTGCAAACGTTACCGCTGCTGCTGGGTTGAGATTCACGAGTCCGGAGCGGAATTAAAAACACGACATTCATTTAAGGTTATCACGTGTTTTGTGAGCAAATGCTTTTGCATATTCGTAGTGTTTCCTCCCTGAAATGAAATATCTACTTTTCAAGTATTGCAAGTTACCCTGTTGTCAACCGTTCTCGTAAAGTATAACCAAACTTTTGAGCGTTTGAGCCGCCATGTTTCCTGCCATGTACATGACGCTCCGCAACGTGGTGACGTAATTCGTGGCGACGGGAATCGATAAGGGAATCGTTTGCAAAAATGGCAAACAATTCCAAGGAATTGAAACATATATATATATATATATATATATATATATATATATATATATATATATATATATATTTAAATAAACAACCTATAAAAACACGAATAAACCAAAATAAACAAATAATCAAAAATAAACAAATGGGTGTACCATCTAGTGTGTATATACACACACACACACACACACACACACACACACACACACACACACACACACACAAACATTTTTAATACATTATTCCTGAACACATACGTCTAAAAATCATTCATATTTCTCTACCGTCTGCTTTTACAATATATTTTCCACCTGTCTTTTTTCACGTCTGCTTTGGGACTGACCGGACACTGGAAACACTCATATCATCTTTTATCCTCATAAGTTCAACATTTCTGCCAACATTTAAACATTCATACAAAGGATAGCGTTTCGTTTAAGTCTTGTTTGGGAACATGAGTCGATGCCAAGCTTTTGTGTTGCTTCTTCTTCTTCTTCTGTTATTTAACCTGATGATTCCTTTTAGAAATAAATGACTCTGTAGCTGCTGAATATTGTGCTTTGTTGACCGGCTTCCTGATCACATCTGGTCAAAACTAAAATTAAAAAGAAACACAATCAACTACAACGCTTTGTATATCAAACGAAATCTTTATTGATGCAGTGTGCGTTAGGCATTCATTGTAATAATGTCCTGGTAAAACCCAAAACACTTTTGCAAATATACCAACTTCCTTTTAAACTGCACTGGGTTTAAAAGGAACGTGACCCCGCCCTGGTCCCCAAAGTCATACCCAGAAGCCAGTTTACAAGTTAAGGAGATTTTATTGCTACCAAACTGAAAGCGTGAACTCCAGGGTGAACAAAGGCCAAAATAACAGACAAAACAAGTTTCTTTCAAAAAGGGAAGTACTACCTAACCCCTGGGTGAGACAAAAACCCAAAAAAGACAAGTTCTGCCCCTAACTCCCTAACTGAATAAACAAGAGAAAAAAGTACAGAAAATAATAAGGCTGTTCACCGCTTCTCCGGACTATTTACTATTGTGAATAACTTTTCTTTTAAACACAAAACATGAGTGATGCATTGATGTCCAACTCTGCGCATCTTTCCGTTCAGCCATCAAACAGGAGGCAGGTCATTGACGATTCTCTGAACCTGGCCATCTCTCTGTAACACGACGGCGAACCAAGGCAGCTGAATGGTCAGAGTCCAAACTTGTCCTTCTCTCAGTAACGCCACGGTGAACCAGGGAAGCTGAATGGTCAGAGTCCAAACTTGTCCTTCTCTCAGTAACGCCACGGTGAACCAGGGCAGCTGAATGGTCAGAGTCCAAACTTGTCCTTCTCTCAGTAACGCCACGGTGAACCAGGGAAGCTGAATGGTCAGAGTCAGAGGTGGAAGCCTATGTATGACTGAATGGAGAATTTGCCCACAGATGCAGAAGACTAAGCTGCTCAGCCTCAAGATGGATCTCATCATGTGTAAGAGAGCTGTTCTCCCCCAGTCACCGACTCGATTCAGCCACAGGTTCGGGTAAGGCATTGTTGGTTGAAGCCAATGAGTCTCTTCTGCCAGGAGTCTCTCTGAGGGTGTAATGCTTGTAAAAGGTGAGTAGACCTTTTCCAGATGGGTTAGAGACTTCGGCTGCACAGGTCTGCCACCTTGCGTAGCACGGAGGATGTTAATATGCCGGTCGGGAGGAACTATACGCCGGTCGGGAGAGTCATACGCCGGTCGGGAGGAACTATACGCCGGTCAGGAGGAACTATACGCTGGTCGGGAGGAATTATACGCCGGTCAGGAGGAACTATACGCTGGTCGGGAGGAATTATACGCCGGTCAGGAGGAACTATACGCTGGTCGGGAGGAATTATACGCCGGTCGGGAAAGTTATACGCCGGTCGGGAGGAACTATACGCCGGTCGGAAGAGTCATACGCCGGTCGGGAGGAACTATACGCCGGTCGGGAGAGTCATAAGCCAGTCGGAAGAGTCATACACCGGTCGGGAGAGTCATACGACGGTCGGGAGGAACTATAAGCCGGTCGAGAGAGTCATACGCCGGTCGGGAAGAACTATACACCAGTCGGGAGAGTCATACGCCGGTCTGGAGGAACTATACGCCGGTCGGGAGAGTCATACCCCGGTCGGGAGGAACTATACGCAGGTTGGGAGGAACTATATGCCGGTCGGGAGGAACTATACACCAGTCGGGAGGAACTATACGCCGGTCGGAAGAGTCATACTCCGGTCGGGAGGAACTATACGCAGGTCGGGAGGAACTATACGCCGGTCGGGAGGAACTATACGCCGGTCGGAAGAGTCATACTACGGTCGGGAGGAACTATACGCAGGTCGGGAGGAACTATACGCAGGTCGGGAGAGTCATACGCCGGTCGGGAGGAACTATAAGCCAGTCGAGAGAGTCATACGCAGGTCGGGAGAGTCATACGCCGGTCAGAAGGAACTATAAGCCAGTCGAGAGAGTCATACGCCGGATGGGAGGAACTATACACATGTCGGAAGGAACTATACGCCGGTTGGGAGGAATTATACGCCGGTTGGGAGAGTCATACGCCGAGCGGGAGGAAGTATATGCCGGTCGGGAGAAATTATACGCCAGTCGGAAGAGTCATACACCGGTCGGGAGAGTCAAACGCCGGGAGGGAGGAACTATACGCAGGTCAGGAGGAACTACACGCCGGTCGGGAGAGTCATACGCCGAGCGGGAGGAAGTATATGCCGGTCGGGAGAAATTATACGCCAGTCGGAAGAGTCATACACCGGTCGGGAGAGTCAAACGCCGGGAGGGAGGAACTATACGCAGGTCAGGAGGAACTACACGCCGGTCGGGAGAGTCATACGCCGAGCGGGAGGAAGTATATGCCGGTCGGGAGAAATTATACGCCAGTCAGGAGAGTCATATGCCGGTCGGGAGAGTCATACGCCGGTCGGGAGAGTCATACGCCGGTCGGGAGAGTCATACGCCGGTCGGGAGAGTCATACGCCGGTTGGGAGGAACTATACGCAGGTCGGGAGAGTCATACGCTGGTAGGGAGGAACTATACGTCGGTCGGGAGAGTCATACGCCGGTCAGGAGGAACTATACGCCGGTCGGGAGAGTCATACGCCGGTCGGGAGGAACTATACACCGGTCAGGAGAGTCATACGCTGGTCGGGAGGAATTATACGCCGGTCGGGAGAGTCATACGCTGGTTGGGAGGAACTATATGCCGGTCGGGAGAGTCATACGCTGGTTGGAAGGATCTATACGCCGGTCGGGAGGAACTATACGCCGGTCGGGAGAGTCATACGCCGGTCGGGAGAGTCATACGCCGGTCGGGAGGAACTATACGCCGGTCGGGAGAGTCATACGCCGGACGGCAGAGTCATACGCCGGTCGGGAGGAACTATACAACGGTCGGGAGGAACTATACGCCGGTCGGGAGAGTCATACGCCGGTCGGGAGAGTCATACGCCGGTCGGGAGGAACTATACGCCGGTCGGGAGAGTCATACGCCGGTCGGGAGAGTCATACGCCGGTCGGGAGGAACTATACAACGGTCGGGAGGAACTATACGCCGGTCGGGAGGAACTATACGCCGGTCGGGAGAGTCATACGTCGGTCGGGAGAGTAATACACCGGTCGGGAGAGTCATACGCCGGTCGGAAGAGTAATACACCGGTCGGGAGAGTCATACGCCGGTCGGAAGAGTAATACACCGGTCGGGAGAGTCATACGCCGGTCGGAAGAGTAATACACCGGTCGGGAGAGTCATACGCCGTTAGGGAGGAACTATACGCCGGTTGGGAGGAGCTATACGCCGGTCAGGAGAGTCATACGCCGGTCGGGAGGAACTATACGCCGGTCGGGAGAGTCATACGCCGGTCGGGAGGAACTATACACCGGTCAGGAGAGTCATACGCCGGTCGGGAGGAAGTATAAGCCGGTCGAGAGAGTCATACGCCGGTCGGGAGAGTCATACGCCGGTCGGGAGAGTCATACGCCGGTCGGGAGGAACTATACGCTGGTCGGGAGAGTCATACGCCGGTCGGGAGGAACTATACGCCGGTCGGGAGAGTCATACGTCGGTCGGGAGAGTCATACGGCGGTCGGAAGAGTAATACACCGGTCGGGAGAGTCATACGCCGGTCGGGAGGAACTATACGCTGGTCGGGAGAGTCATACGCCGGTCGGGAGGAACTATACGCCGGTCGGGAGCAACTATGCGGCGGTCGGGAGGAACTATACGCCAGTCGAGAGAGTCATGCGCCGGTCGGAAGGAACTATACGCCGGTCAGGAGAGTCATACGCCGGTCGGGAGGAACTATACGCCGGTCGGGAGAGTCATACGCCGGTCGGGAGGAACTATACACCGGTCAGGAGAGTCATACGCCGGTCGGGAGGAAGTATAAGCCGGTCGAGAGAGTCATACGCCGGTCGGGAGAGTCATACGCCGGTCGGGAGAGTCATACGCCGGTCGGGAGGAACTATACGCTGGTCGGGAGAGTCATACGCCGGTCGGGAGGAACTATACGCCGGTTGGGAGAGTCATACACCGGTCGAGAGGAAGTATATGCCGATCGGGAGAGTCATACGCCGGTCAGGAGGAACTATGCGCCGGTTGGGAGGAGCTATACGCAGGTTAGGAGGAATTATATGCCGGTCGGGAGAGTCATACGCCGGTCGGGAGGAACTATACGCCGGTCGGGAGCAACTATGCGGCGGTCGGGAGGAACTATACGCCAGTCGAGAGAGTCATGCGCCGGTCGGAAGGAACTATACGCAGGTTGGGAGGAACTATATGCCAGTCGGGAGGAATTATACGCCGGTCAGGACAGTCATACGCCGGTCGGGAGGAACTATAGGCCGGTCGGGATAGTCAAACGCCGGTCAGGAGGAACTATACGCAGGTCGGGAGAGTCATGCGCCGGTCGGGAGGAACTATACACATGTCGGGAGGAATTATACGCCGGTCGGGAGAGTCATACGCCGGTCGGAAGGAACTATAAGCCAGTCGAGAGAGTCATACGCCGGACGGGAGGAACTATACACATGTCGGGAGGAATTATACGCCGGTCGAGAGAGTCATACGCCGGTCGGGAGGAACTATTCGCCTGTCGGTAGAGTCATACGCCGGTCGGGAGAGTCATACGCCGAGCGGGAGGAAGTATATGCCGGTCGGGAGAAATTATACGCCGGTCGGGAGAGTCATATGCCGGTCAGAGACTCATACGCCGGTCGGGAGAGTGATACGCCGAGCGGGAGGAAGTATATGCCGGTCGGGAGAAATTATATGCCGGTCGGGAGAGTCATATGCCGGTCAGAGACTCATACGCCGGTCGGGAGGAACTATACGCCGGTCGGGAGGAACTATACGCCGGTCGGGAGAGTCATAAGCCAGTCGGAAGAGTCATACACCGGTCGGGAGAGTCATACGACGGTCGGGAGGAACTATAAGCCGGTCGAGAGAGTCATACGCCGGTCGGGAGGAATTATACGCAGGTCTGAACTGCACTGGGTTTAAAAGGAACGTGACCCCGCCCTGGTCCCCAAAGTCATACCCAGAAGCCAGTTTACAAGTTAAGGTGATTTTATTGCTACCAAATTGAAAGCGTTAACCCCAGTATTAACAAAGACCAAAATGACAAATAACACAAGTTTCTTTCAAAAAGGGAAGTGCTACCTAACCCCTGGTTGAGACAAAAACCAAAAATAGACAAGTGCTGCCCCTAACTCCCTAACTGAATAAACAAGAGATGGGTTAGAGACTTCGGCTGCACAGGTCTGCCACCTTGCGTAGCACGGAGGATGTTAATATGCCGGTCGGGAGGAACTATACGCCGGTCGGGAGAGTCATACGCCGGTCGGGAGGAACTATACGCCGGTCAGGAGGAACTATACGCTGGTCGGGAGGAATTATACGCCGGTCAGGAGGAACTATACGCTGGTCGGGAGGAATTATACGCCGGTCAGGAGGAACTATACGCTGGTCGGGAGGAATTATACGCCGGTCGGGAAAGTTATACGCCGGTCGGGAGGAACTATACGCCGGTCAGGAGAGTCATAAGCCAGTCGGAAGAGTCATACACCGGTCGGGAGAGTCATACGACGGTCGGGAGGAACTATAAGCCGGTCGAGAGAGTCATACGCCGGTCGGGAAGAACTATACACCAGTCGGGAGAGTCATACGCCGGTCTGGAGGAACTATACGCCGGTCGGGAGAGTCATACCCCGGTCGGGAGGAACTATACGCAGGTTGGGAGGAACTATATGCCGGTCGGAAGAGTCATACGCCGGTCGGGAGGAACTATACACCAGTCGGGAGGAACTATACGCCGGTCGGAAGAGTCATACTCCGGTCGGGAGGAACTATACGCAGGTCGGGAGGAACTATACGCCGGTCGGGAGGAACTATACGCCGGTCGGAAGAGTCATACTACGGTCGGGAGGAACTATACGCAGGTCGGGAGGAACTATACGCAGGTCGGGAGAGTCATACGCCGGTCGGGAGGAACTATAAGCCAGTCGAGAGAGTCATACGCAGGTCGGGAGAGTCATACGCCGGTCAGAAGGAACTATAAGCCATTCGAGAGAGTCATACGCCGGATGGGAGGAACTATACACATGTCGGAAGGAACTATACGCCGGTTGGGAGGAATTATACGCCGGTTGGGAGAGTCATACGCCGAGCGGGAGGAAGTATATGCCGGTCGGGAGAAATTATACGCCGGTCGGGAGAGTCATACGCTGGTTGGGAGGAACTATATGCCGGTCGGGAGAGTCATACGCCGGTTGGAAGGATCTATACGCCGGTCGGGAGGAACTATACGCCGGTCGGGAGAGTCATACGCCGGTCGGGAGGAACTATACGCCGGTCGGGAGAGTCATACGCCGGTCGGCAGAGTCATACGCCGGTCGGGAGGAACTATACAACGGTCGGGAGGGACTATACGCCGGTCGGGAGAGTCATACGCCGGTCGGGAGAGTCATACGCCGGTCGGGAGGAACTATACAACGGTCGGGAGGAACTATACGCCGGTCGGGAGGAACTATACGCCGGTCGGGAGAGTCATACGTCGGTCGGGAGAGTAATACACCGGTCGGGAGAGTCATACGCCGGTCGGAAGAGTAATACACCGGTCGGGAGAGTCATACGCCGTTAGGGAGGAACTATACGCCGGTTGGGAGGAGCTATACGCCGGTCGGGAGAGTCATACGCCGGTCGGGAGGAACTATACGCCGGTCAGGAGAGTCATACGCCGGTCGGGAGGAACTATACGCCGGTCAGGAGAGTCATACGCAGGTCGGGAGGAAGTATAAGCCGGTCGAGAGAGTCATACGCCGGTCGGGAGAGTCATACGCTGGTCGGGAGAGTCATACGCCGGTCGGGAGGAACTATACGCTGGTCGGGAGAGTCATACGCCGGTCGGGAGGAACTATACGCCGGTCGGGAGAGTCATACGCCGGTCGGGAGGAACTATACACCGGTCGGGAGGAACTATACGCCGGTCGGGAGGAACTATACGCCGGTCGGGAGGAACTATACGCCGGTCGGGAGAGTCATACGTCGGTCGGGAGAGTCATACGGCGGTCGGAAGAGTAATACACCGGTCGGGAGAGTCATACGCCGTTCGGGAGGAACTATACGCCGGTTGGGAGAGTCATACACCGGTCGAGAGGAAGTATATGCCGATCGGGAGAGTCATACGCCGGTCAGTAGGAACTATGCGCCGGTTGGGAGGAGCTATACGCAGGTTAGGAGGAATTATACGCCGGTCGGGAGAGTCACACGCCGGTCGGGAGGAACTATACGCCGGTCGGGAGCAACTATGCGGCGGTCGGGAGGAACTATACGCCAGTCGAGAGAGTCATGCGCCGGTCGGAAGGAACTATACGCAGGTTGGGAGGAACTATATGCCAGTCGGGAGGAATTATACGCCGGTCAGGACAGTCATACGCCGGTCGGGAGGAACTATAGGCCGGTCGGGAGAGTCATACGCCGGTCGGGAGAGTCATACGCCGAGCGGGAGGAAGTATATGCCGGTCGGGAGAAATTATACGCCGGTCGGGAGAGTCATATGCCGGTCAGAGACTCATACGCCGGTCGGGAGAGTGATACGCCGAGCGGGAGGAAGTATATGCCGGTCGGGAGAAATTATATGCCGGTCGGGAGAGTCATATGCCGGTCAGAGACTCATACGCCGGTCGGGAGAGTCATACGCCGGTCGAGAGAGTCATACGCCGGTCGAGAGAGTCATACGCCGGTCGGGAGGAATTATACGCAGGTCTGAACTGCACTGGGTTTAAAAGGAACGTGACCCCGCCCTGGTCCCCAAAGTCATACCCAGAAGCCAGTTTACAAGTTAAGGTGATTTTATTGCTACCAAATTGAAAGCGTTAACCCCAGTATTAACAAAGACCAAAATGACAAATAACACAAGTTTCTTTCAAAAAGGGAAGTGCTACCTAACCCCTGGTTGAGACAAAAACCAAAAATAGACAAGTGCTGCCCCTAACTCCCTAACTGAATAAACAAGAGAAAAAAGTACAGAAACTAATAAGGCCATTCACCGCTTCTCCTTCAGTGTCTACTTACTATTGTGAATAACTTTTCTTTTAAACCCAAAACATGAATTATGCATTGATGTCCAACTCTCCGCATCTTTCCGTTCAGCCATCACACAGGGGCCAGGTCATTGCTGATCCTTTGTCCTGAGTCTTGTCTCTCACACCCTTTCTGATTCACTGCCTCTTTACAAGTGAAAGCCTATCCCACAGGAATCAGTACTACCCCACAAAACCAATCCACCGCTCATCCCTCACTACTGCCCACCCAGGGGCTGTCCATCCCTCTTTGGTGCACTAGGCGAACACTCCCTTATGTTACACCCTTTTTACACATGTTCTTTTCTACTCTGTAATATTCTTGTCAATTTTCTTGATATTTATTATCACCTCTGTTATTCCTTGATATTTATAATTGAGTGACCTGTATATATTAGTGCTATTTCCTAAATGTGTAAACTCTAACATAATGTATTGTTTACAGTTTAGTCTGTTACTGTTACTATTTTTACCATTTCTTCTTGGGCCAACTGCAACCCACATACTATCCTTAGGGATTAATAAAGAATTCTGATTATGATTCTGATTGTTTCAGAATGATCTGCCATTTTCCAATGACACATCTGCAGTTTTCTAAACTGAGCACCTGATGGCTTTGATCTTTTCTTGTCCATCTTCCATTGGTTTTAATTTTGCACTCCAGTATGAACACAAATCCCCCAACCAGAGGATCACCACAACATAACCTAATATACCTACACCTTAGTTCACAGATATGCTTTGTCTATGATTTATTTCAAATCATGAACACATAATGGGCTTGGATTTACAACATTATGAATGAAATGTGCTCTATTTGGAAGCAGCAGCCCCCCTCCCGTGTCGGTTGTGTGTGAGACTTAAATCATCAAACTTGAAATTATACCATTTAAATTGTTATTGATCCCTTTACCCCGAGCCCTAAAGTGAATGGCCTGTATTTGTATAGCACTTTTACTAGTCCCCAAGGACCCCAAAGCGCTTTACACATCCAGTCATCCACCCATTCACACACACAAAGTGTATAAAGTGTATATTTATTTTCTTACTCTTCTTATATTTATTGTTCGTTTACTTGCACTGCTGTAACTGGAGCCTCGTCGTCTCGTCTCTATACTGGACTGTATGTAGCGCAGTGATTCCTGAGATTAGGCACAAAACAGGTTTTAATTTTCTAAAATATATTTTTTGATTTTTCAAAAACATATTTACATATAATGTTTACACAAAGTTTTGGCTGTCTCTCCATGTTTTGGTACAATCTCCCAGGTGTAACATTTTTTAATAATTTATGTTTTTGCTGGAGTAGTGCAAGGTTTTTGTCAACACCGTCAGACACAAAGAAATGCAACAATATATATTTTAAATTAAGTTGTTTCAGCTATTTTGACTATTAGCAGTTTCTCTATTCTATTGTTTATGCACATATGTTTTCAAAGTAATTATACCACATTTAAAAGTAAGATTGTTTTGGCTTTTTATTATTAGAGTTACAGTCATACATATTTTCAGAAGCTTGTATTTAATCTGTATAAGAAACAGTCATATCAAGCAGCATGCAAATTACACATTTATTGAGAAAATTACGTATTTTTATTGGAAGATCATGAGGGAGGAAACTATATGGTTCTCCAACTAGAAAAATAAACACCTTGTCAACTAAGGTGCTGACGGTGGTGACACACTAGTAGAAAACAAGATAGTATTTCTTTCAAAATGACAATTAAACCTTAACAACCTTTGTAATATCACAAGACACATCATAACAATTCTGTTTTTGCACATGTCAAGTTCTACATCTTAATAGTTCACCAGCAAGTAGCTGCCTACTACTCCTTGATTCCTAAAGTTCTCTGTGGTTGTGTGTTTAGACCCTGCTGGACTTTCTCTCCTTTTGTCTCTCTGTGCTTGTTTCCAAAACCTTCTCTTCTGACTTTTTTCTCTTCCTTTCAGATCACTGGTGTTCTTTATTTTCCCTCTTTCACTCTATTTCTCCATTTTTCCCTTTCCTTTATGAGAAACTCTTTCTTCAACTCAGGCTGGCTGTTAATTTTTTCTCTCCTTTTTCGATTATCCCTGTTCCTTCTCTTTCGTTCCTCTACTAACAGGTTCCCCTTTGCTATAGCCTGAAATGTACCATTTTGTAATCACTATAATTCTTCTGAACCTTATGCTTTTTTACAGATTAAGGATGAATATTCACAACAAAATTATGCATTAAGCAATAGAAATGTTATCCAGCCATTAAGTTTGATGTTATTAGGCAGGAGGCTCCGGTCCATTCGCACCAGAACCTCTCGCCATAAGAACAGTTTCTTCCCCTCTGCTGTTGGACACATGAACAATAACCATATGACTGTTCCCACCACTAACACATGACCCTACGCTGTGTCACTGCATCATTTCATGTTTGGCACTGATCACCACCTGCACTCATGTATATATCTTTCTACGTAGCACTCTTAATTCTTATTCTCATGTATATATCTCATGTATAGCTCATGCACATATCTTTCCACGTAGCACTTTTAATTCTTATCCCTACTTTTATTTTTTCATGTCTATTTAAGTGCTATTTATGACACTATGTTTGCACTGAAGCACCGCAGCAATTTCCTAATGTTGTAAACCTGCTCAACATTTGGCAATAAACCCCTTTCTGATTCTGATTCTGATTCTGATTCTGATTAGCCATTTCCAGGTCCAAACTCCGCTGCAGATCCCAAAGTCAAAGGAACTCTGCGGCATCACCGAGAGTTACAAACTGTCTAAATTCTTTCATCTTTAATAAAATGATCAGTGTGGCTGCTCTACCAGGTGTAACATCCAGGCATCCATGAAAACAGAATATATGAAATTTAACAGAGTTAGAAGTTAGATTGCTTGTTTCTACCTGAACATGATATACCAGCTCTGCTACCACTTCCAACATAAATGGAGACAGTAAACTAAACAGCAGTGACTATTGTCAGGTTACTGAAGTTGGGCTAGCTGGTATATAGTGATGTGCTACGTGATTGCTAGCGACACAGCTGTGTTAGCATAACATAAACACAGTGAAGCTGGAGGATGAATGTTGTTTTAGGGGCTTGTTCAGATGTAATAGAACAAGATAAAAAGCATTAAAACATTTTAACAGCACAACAGGCTTAATAAACACAGAGTAGTTTGGGCCCGGAAGCAAGATTCATACATCATCACTTAAAGAACAGCTCTCGGGGCACAGCTAGCTCAGTGGATATCACATGATCGAAAGGTTGGGCGCTCAAATCCAACGAACAGAGGCTATCCTGGATTGGTAGCTGCCCACTGCATGACTGAGTGAATGGGTTAAATGCAGAGGACTAAGCATTTTCCTACAGGATTAATGATGTATACATAAACAATGAGATTCAAGATAAGGCAAATTTGATAATATTTGACACATCTGTGAAGCAGAAATATCAGTAAAATACACAGGAGGTAATATATCTGAAATATTAGTAAAAAATAACTTAATATAAATGGTGAATAGCACACTTTTGTGACATTTGTCAACACCATTAGAAAAAGGGTCAACACCGTCAGACAAAAATCCTGATGGTGTTGACAAAATACCCTACTTTCTCTCATAACACGTGTTTATCTGACAGAAGCCATCTTGTTTTTCATCATTTGCTTATGGCCTCTACAATCTACCTAAATGAGGCTGTTTTTACAAGAAAAAATAATTAAATCTTGGATTACATCGACTTTGGTGTTAACGCATTATGGTTGTGACACAGTTTTATCAGAAAGGTGTGCAATACATGAAATAAAAACAAAAGAATTATCACAGCAGTGACCTCATGGCATGTGTATCAAACAGGAAGTGGTAAAGGGGTCCTCAGAGTGTAAGCTACCCACAATAATTCCTGATTTTTTTGTACTTTTAAAAAAATCTGACGGTGTTGACAAAAACTCTGGACACGATTTTAATCACTTAAAAAATATTTAAAAATAAATTTTCAATTGCATATTTTGATATTATATAAGGTATTGACTTAAATACTTAGTGACGAGAGCCATGATGTTTAATTTTACATTACTTTAAATTTTTTTTCTGTATTTTAATATTATCACACCTGCTTCTGGACAATGGATTTTTAAGGTACTGGTAATGTATTGTACCATTTAAAATAAATATATATTTATAAAAAATGCAAAATCATAGTTTTGTTGTATAAACATTGCCTTGGTTTGTCTTTTAGGCAGTTGGGTTAACACTTGTATGCATATTTTTAACCACAAAATTGGGTTTTATCTGCCGGACATGTTTTGTCCCTTATCTCAAGAATCACTGAACGGAGATGACAATAAAGTTTACTTTAACTTCAGCAGCAAGCAGGCGCCCCGAGGCCTCTGGCGCTAACTTTTCGCGTATAGAATTTCGGGGGGAAGCTGCAAATTATAAGTCTGTATCATAATGGTGCTTGGTGCCATGCCCTCAGGGACTTTAATGTTATATAAAAACACTGACAGCTCGATCTCTACCTCAGTCACTCTCTCTGATCCAGCTGAGTCACCAATAGGAAAAATCTGCTTTTCACAGGAACTTGGTAACAGCAATAAGAGAATACGTAGTTTATTCCAAGAAGATATCGTCTCTCTCCCATATATAATATTTTATTGGAACCGATATGTTCCAGATAGCAAGTGGAAGACAGTCTGGATGGTCCCCCATAAATATTTGATTGTAAATAAGGTGAAAGAAGTCTCATTTAAAATTCTACATAAATGTTATCCAGCCAGTCTCTACATGGTAAAATTTAAAAGGGACATAAATACTAATTGTACTTTCTGTGGGGATCATCCAGAAACTGTGACACATCTTTTTTGGTACTGTTCTTTTACACAGAGATTCTGGAAGGAATTTAGCAGGTTTGTTATTGTCCATATTTTAAGGGATACCTCTGTAAGAACTCAGATAGAATTATCCTATGAACTTTGGGGCCTTTTATACTCACAAGAGGAAAATTCGTATAAAGCACCTGTTGCGACTTTCATCCGTAGATAAAGCCGCGGCCGGCTGAGTTGGTTGTGTCCCTGTGACGCGCCTCCAATAATCCATAATGAGTCGTACTTGTACTTTGCGCATTTATTTTAAGAACAAAACAAAAACAAACATTTGCGCTTTCAATCAATTTACAACTAGCGCATGGATTAACTGGTGTGCCAAAAAATGACGGTCAACAGAAAAGTTTGCCCACAAACCACTCACCCAACACACCTGCTGCGAACACCGACCTCAGGTAAATAGACTGTGACCACACCCACATACCATCACCTGAGACGCAGGTAAAGCTATACACCTGTGCCACCAAAACAAAAAGGAAAAACATAAACATTGACTTTGGCTCTTACAATACCGGCCCCTAATTATTATCTTTTAAATAATAATTACAAAATAATCAAGTCTTACGTCATTTTCTTGTTCATAAAACATGTCAATCGCCCTTTAGTGCAACATGCATCAGTACTACTACTTGTGGTTCACCATCTGTGAAGTTAATAACCCATAAATAAAAGGAGTAGGTCACTTAAAGATTATCCAGTCAGTCCAATATGTTAAATAGTCTCTGTTTCCTGCAAAAGACAGACTTTATTTATAGGTCTGTTTAGGAATCCAGTCTTTGTCTTGATCCGAAGATGACGAACAAATCCCCTTTTGTCCTGGATTGTCTCTTCTATTTTTCCAGTTATCCAGGAATTCCGTGGTGCGGAATCATCAACAATGATCACAATGTCTCCTGGCATGAAGTTTCGTTTTGGGTTGCACCATTTCTGTCTTTGTTGCAGTTGTGGAAGATATTCTTTAATCCACCTTTTCCAGAATAAATCTGACATATATTGGACTTGTTTCCATCTGCGACGAGCATATATGTCATCTTTTTGAAAACATCCTGGTGGTAATGATGGTGCAGTCTTAAGAAGCAACAGGTGGTTTGGAGTAAGTGCTTCAAGGTCATTTGGATCTGTAGAAGCCTTTGTAATAGGACGACCATTCAAAATAGCTTCAGCTTCACATAAAACAGTCCTGAGGCTCTCTTCATCAAGACTTTGTACACTTAAGGTGGAATTAAGAATCTTTCTCACAGATCTTATAAGTCTTTCCCATACACCTCCATGATGTGAGCCAGCTGGGGGATGGAAAGTCCATTTAATGCCCTTTTGAAGAAGGGTATTGTGTATACGACATTGATTCCAATCTGCTATCATTTCCTTCAGCTCACGATGGGATCCCACAAAGTTGGTGCCGTTGTCAGATCGCAGTTCTTTTACTTGACCACGTCTGGCAATAAAGCGACGAAGGGCATTGATAAAAGAGTCTGTGTCCAGTGATGATGCCATTTCAATATGAATGGCTCTTGACGCTAAACATGTGAATATCACACCATAGCATTTTACAGTAGTCCTTCCACGTTTCACTAGAAACGGTCCGAAATAGTCCACTCCAACATACGTGAATGGTGGTTCATCAGGAGTTACTCTGTGTAGGGGCAGGTCTGCCATTTGTTGTTGTCCTGGTGGGGCATTTACGCGCCGACACACAATGCATTTAGCCACAATTTTTCTTATAGGTACTGTGACACCTGAAATCCAGTATTTTTGACGCAGTTTAGATAACATGTGGTTACGACCTCCATGACCCACCGCTTCATGGACATGTTGAAGGATTAGGTTAGAAATGTGGAAGTCCTTGGCCAGAATAACAGGATGTTTTCTCTCTTCTGGCATTGCAGTTCTACTGAGTCGTCCACCAACTCTCAACACACCTTCTTCCAGGATGGGAGTAAGTTTATAAATGTGACTGGTTCTCTTAACATTCGATCCTTTTGTTAAACAGGAGATTTCATCAGCAAACCGCTTCCTTTGACAAAAGGAGATTATAGCCATTTCAGCGCTAATCAGCTCCTCAACTTTGAGACTGCTGGTGTCCAGACAGTGTTTCTTCATTTGAAGTTCAAGATTTTGTTCAGGATCATGTTTAATCTGTAGTTTTCTTCTACTGTAATGCAGAAGCAGTTTTTTAACTCTCAGAATCCATGCTACTGCACGCTTCAGCCGAGTCCAGGATGAAAAATACTGAATGAAGTGAGAAACCGGATCCATTTCTTGTGACGTCTGAACAGCATTCACTGTTGTTTTAATTTCTGCATCGCTTGATGAGAGTTGTTTCACTTCATCAGGATTCTGAGGCCACTCCTCTTGTGGTAGTAGAAGAAATGGAGGTCCAGAGAGCCAAGTTTGTTTATTTTTCAAAAAGGATTGTACCGTTAAACCTCGAGAAGCCAAATCTGCTGGATTGTTATCCGTGTCCACATATCTCCTTTGTTGAGGATTTGAAACTTTGACAATCTCAGAAACTCTGTTGGCGACGAAAGTGCGGAACCTTGTTGTTTTATTGTTGATATATTTCAGTACAGAGGTGCTGTCAGTCCAAAATACTGAGTCCTTCAGTTCCATCTGCAGCTCCTTTTTCCACATTACATCCATTCTGCTTGCTAAGGTGGCAGCAGTTAACTCCATTCGAGGGATTGTAACTGGTTTTAAAGGAGCAACACGTGCCTTTCCCATAATGAATGCACAGTGTGCCTGGTCTCGTTCATTCTTTAGTAACAAATAAGTCACTGTTCCATAGCTGTCCTCAGATGCATCTGCGAAATGATGCAACTGAGCAGTTTTTACAGTTCCAAAACTGTTGGTTTTAAAACAACGATCAACCTTGAACTCCTCCAGCTTGTAGAGCTCTTGCATCCAAATAGTCCATTCCTGTATAACCGCATCAGGTAATGCATCATCCCATCCAATCTTTTTTCGACACAGATTTTGCAGAATCTTTTTAGCAGTTAAGATTACTGGTGCCAACATTCCTAGGGGGTCATAAACAGAGCTGACTACAGAAAGGATGCCACGTCTTGTCAAAGGTCGATCTCTTAGAGTGATTCTGAACTTGAAAACGTCAGACTCCACACACCATTGAACGCCCAAAACTCTTTCCACCGGAAGTTCATCACTGATCAAGTCTAGATCCTTTATTTTGTTTGCTCTGTTACTTTCAGGTATTACAGCCAACACATTACGACTGTTACTTATCCATTTGTTCAGTGGAAAGCCTCCTTTCAAGCATATGGCACAGAGTTCATGGTAGAGATCGATCGCATCCTCTTCTGTGGCTGCTGAGATGAGACAATCGTCGGCGTAAAAGTTGTTCAACATTGCATCCACGGCTTGAAGGCTAAACTGTTGTTTATGATCTTCAGCACATTTCCTTAGTGCAAAATTTGCACAACTGGGAGATGAAGTTGCTCCAAACACATGTACTGTCATCCTATATTCAACCATGGCTTGAGTGTAATCTCCGTTGGGCCACCAAAGGAATCTTAACATATCTCGATCCTCCTCTGGTATTTTAACCTGGTGAAACATGGCCTTAATGTCTGCAGCAATGACAACAGGTTCTTTACGAAATCTTGTCAGAACTCCAATTAATGTGCTGGTCAAGTCTGGACCTTGTAAGAGCTTGCTATTTAGCGACACTCCTTGATACTTGGCTCCACAGTCAAACACCACTCTAAGGGTTTTCTTCTGCGGATGCAGAACACCATGGTGCGGCAAATACCATTTCCTGCCATCCGTCCGTTCTAAGTTGTCTTCTGGTACCTTTTCTGCATAACCTTCAGAGATCATATCTGACATAAAGCTGTTATAGTCCTGCAGAAAAGTAGAGTTCTTCATAAGTCTTTTCTTCAGATTCTGAAGGCGTTGTTCAGCAACACTTTTATTATCTGGCATGCAGACCTTTAAGTCTTTCAATGGGAGTCCAATATAATAATGACCATTATGCATCTTAGCAGTATTGGAAACTTTATCCAAAAACTGTTGGTCTTCCTTAGAAGGTTCCTTCTCATCTCTGGCACACTCTGGAAAATCAGTTTTAAACTGCTGATTCCACAGCTCATCAAGTTTCACCACTGAAACTCTATTGACACTTATCTGTGGCTGATTGTGAACTTCAGTTTGAGTCTCACCCAAAGGTCCGTTCACTGTCCAGCCAAGGACAGTTTTAACAGCATACGGTCCATCTCCAACACTTCTAATGACATCCAGTGGTTCCAGAGCCTTTGGCACATTCGAGCCAATTAGCAAATCAATTTCAGAGTCAATTTCTGGCAGATGTACAGACTTCAAATATGGCCACCGGAGTATATCGTTGTGGTGAGGAATGTTTCCTTTATGGACAGGGATAGTGAACTGAGTATAAAGAATGGGAAGATCACAAAACTCATTTCCATCTAGTCCAGCAACTTCTAAATCTGCAATAATATCCGTTTCAACAACCTTATTCTGTCCCATAGTTCTCAGCAGAATGTTGGATCTTCTTCCATGAATTTTCAGCTTATTCATCAGCTTTACTGTACAAAATGATGCAGTGCTGCCTGGGTCAAGAAATGCATAGGTGTACAATGTTACATTTCCTTTCTTGGCCTTAACTTTCACAGGCACGATTGAAAGTTTGAATTCATCTTTACCGGCCCCAGTAAGAGCACTGGTCTGAATAGAGACTATGGCACGATTTTGAGTTTGTTCCTTTGATTCTTGTTCTTTACTCATTGTCTTTTGATAGATGTGTAACATTTGAGGATGCTTTAAACCACACGTCTTGCACCTGAGGCGCTTTTTGCAGTCTCTACTAATGTGACCTTTAGAATGACATCCGAAACAGACTCCATTCTCTTTTAGAAAAGTGATTTTGTCTTTTTGCGTTTTTCTTTCCAGCTCTTGACAATTTTCTAAGGTATGTTCACCTTTGCAAAACAAGCAACTCCTCATTTGTGTTATTCTTTCCTTTTCCTTAACTTTGTTATTTTCTTTTTCAGATGCCATCACAGAGGTAGCAAAAGAACTTTCTTTGAATCTTGTGTGAGTTTGAGACTTAAGTTTTCTTGTGTCTCTATTTGTCGTGCAGATATCCTTGATGTCCCCAAACACTGGGTCAGATGCGATCTTAACTTGTTTTTCTAAAAACTCCACAAGATCCTTAAATGTAGCTTGTCGATTACACTTCTCATGGAAATCACAGACTGCAGTTCTCCACTTATCTCTTTGCCTGTAGGGAAGTTTCTTTGTTATAGCTAACATGTTGGCAGGCATGTCAAGCTCCTGCATATAACTGAGATCTTCCATAGCATTGCAACAGCCTCTTAGGAATATTGTGTAAGCTTGAAGAGCTTTCATGTCCTCTGTTTTTATTGAAGACCAAGCAAGTGCTTTGCTCATGTAAGCCGTGGCAAGTTTATGTTCATTCCCAAAATGCTGCCGTAATAAACACTTCGCCTTTCTGAATCCTGCTTCTGAAGTCATGTGTAGGCAACTTCTTACAAGTTCTCTTGGTTGACCCTTTGTGTGTTGTTCCAAATAATAAAGACAATCTCCAGGGTTTTTATTTCTGCTTTCAATGTTGTGTTCAAACGATTTAATAAAAGTCTGGTACTGAAGTGGATCTCCATCAAAAACTGGGATCTCCTTTTTAGGCAATGAAGAAAGACTATGTTGTTGGATTAATAAAGCAGTGAGTTCGTTCTGCTTACTCATGACAGATAAGATGTTACAGTCTTCTTCATGACTAGAAATTTGAGAAGGTACATGTTTATTTTCATGTGAATTTCTAATGTTTGACTGATATGTCAAGGGATCTTCAGAAAGAGTCTGAGGTTGTATTGGAACTCTGCCTGTGGTTAAGAGAGATTGTGAGTCTGCAACATTATGCTCCCTAAAGATATGCACATGTTGCCTTTCATGTACAGGAGTATCCGGACTAGTATTCAACACTTGAGTTACCTTCTGTCCCTTTTCAAAATATGACTCCATACCATCTGATATTTTTGATAGTTTACTTTTAATACTGGATCCTTTTGAGCCTTTCAGTACTTTCATTTTTGCAACCGTGGCAGCTATATTTGTTTCCAGCTCCAGTTGCTCCCGCTGTCTCCTTAACTGTGCTTCATGTTCCTCCAAGGCATGTTTATCCTTAAGCACTTTTTGCCTTACCATCAGAGCAGCTGCTTCAGCTTCAGCCATTATTCGTGCTGATGTTGTACTTGATGCTCTGGAGTTTGAGCTTGAAGAACTGATTTTACTCTTTTTGCTTCTTACGTTTGAAACACTGTCACCTGGCTGTATTTCATCTTGTATGTCAGAATTTGTTTTAACCTGCTTTGGGGATGTTAAGATGTTATGTTTATCATTTGTGGAAGAAACCGTCTCCTTTGATAAAACCGTCTCAGCAGAAACGGGCACATCCAAAGTAACAGCAGTAGGCACTTTCTCAGCTTCATTGTCTTTTTCCATAAAAGGTCTTCCAGCTTCAACAAAATCATCATTACATTTTGTTATGCGTCCAAACCAGTCAATATGAGCATCTTGGTCATCTTTAGGAATCAATAAAATGAATGCATCATGAACAGTTTTGGCATTTTTATACAAATCATTCAGTTTTTCCAAGTTAAGCAGCACAGCTTTTGCATAGTCATCCTTGTTCATCAATTCTTTAATATCACGAGTTAACCCTTTAATCTTGTTAACATGAGCTTTTCGCTCTTTCTGCAAAGTTTCCATTTTAAAAGCAAGCGCTTTAGCCGTCAGTTTTGCAGATCTTTTTTCTTCCAGTTCATGTTCGGCTTCTTTTATTTCACTCATCGTCACTTTTTCACATGCATCAAAACAACATTATATTCCACAGCTTCAAAGATAGATCACAGCCAATACTTTTCTTCCGTGTAAACCATTGCGCAGCAGCGTCACAGGCTGTCAAAACCAGAGCAGCGTCCTCCAGCTTGCCAAATCAAGCACACGCACGCACACAACGCAGATCAAACCAATGTCCCCAATGGACAAGCGATGACACTTACAAACTGTGTTCAAAACATCCAATAATACACAGAGTGAATCCGCGTGTCCTACCGCTTCTGAAGTGTCTGTTGCGCTGCGTTCCACCATGCCAGTGTGACGGTGCCGTTTCCAATTACTCATTTGAGAACTGCGTCCACTCATCTGACAGCTCCGTGACTCCAAAACGTATATCCAAAAATCCTCTTCATTGTTTTGATGCGTGCAATAAAAGACAAGGTTTTCTGTTGACTAAATGTTGCGACTTTCATCCGTAGATAAAGCCGCGGCCGGCTGAGTTGGTTGTGTCCCTGTGACGCGCCTCCAATAATCCATAATGAGTCGTACTTGTACTTTGCGCATTTATTTTAAGAACAAAACAAAAACAAACATTTGCGCTTTCAATCAATTTACAACTAGCGCATGGATTAACTGGTGTGCCAAAAAATGATGGTCAACAGAAAAGTTTGCCCACAAACCACTCACCCAACACACCTGCTGCGAACACCGACCTCAGGTAAATAGACTGTGACCACACCCACATACCATCACCTGAGACGCAGGTAAAGCTATACACCTGTGCCACCAAAACAAAAAGGAAAAACATAAACATTGACTTTGGCTCTTACAGCACCCGTGTAAGACAGTCGACATGATGAGATGAAGCCAGTGTGCTTGGAGCCCAGCAGGTGGCAGCCTGCTGTCAGACACCTCGTTGCAGTGCTTACATGACAAACTGCACAATTTCAGACACGAGGAAACTTTGTAGGGGAGACCGGGGATAGTTGTAACATTTTTGACATTTCTGTCTGTAAATTGGAGCTCTTTTAAGGTAGTGGGTTCAAAATGTAATGCAAAGTATTTACATGTCTCTGCTATTAAATAGTGCAGCTATTTTCTCTGCAGCACAATTACCCATTGCATGGTATGGTCTCAAACACAAAGAGTGAAATGTTACAATTAACCCCATAGTCTGGGTTAGTTGTAACATATCCTGGGGTGAAATGTAACACAATGAAATAAGGGTACTAACAAAAAATTAACATGTAATCTTTGTTTATTCAACACATGAATGCACTTAGAGCCATGTATGTAGCTGTGTGTGTGTGTGTGTGTGTGTGTGTGTGTGTGTGTGTGTGTGTGTGTGTGTGTGTGTGTGTGTGTGTGTGTGACAGAATGCAGAAATCTAGCTTTTGAACATATTCCAACCCCCAAAAAAGACAAATTATGGAATTTTCTGCAACTGAATATTTCATTAATTTTGGTTGGTCTTCCTTGAGTTTGGCCTCATTGGCTCAGTGGGCATTATAACCTACAACTCTTGCACCAATTCTGAACATAACAATGAAGCTGAAAAAATGTAGTTGTTCACCAGCATCGCAATTCCATTACTTTTTATCATGGCTTACCTTGGTGTGGTTTGCAAAGTGCTTCAGAAAGATGAGGAAATCTGTTTCTTGCCCCCATCCTGATTTATTTCCACTACCAGTACTTCCTACTGGTCCATCTCTGACACAGTGGTCTGCATAATGTATGTGTGGGAACACAAACAGTGGAGGAATTGTGTTGCCAATGGCAATAACCGCATATACAAAAGCGACCAGTGAACCTCTCTCTGCTGATGTCGTTGCCCCAACTTGTTTAATATAAGTTAAAGTAATAGTGTGGTAAGTTGCAACATCTGCATTATTGTTACAACTAACCCAGACTCCTATAGCCATGAACTAGCTAACATTACAGCCAACGGCTAAAACATTAGCACTAAAGACCTACACAGAATATATCCCCATAGACATACAAATAACATAATTTAAGTTTTATGAGTTTAACTGCAAAGCAGATAATGCTATTACAAATTGAAATAAAGTAGAAAAACTTACTTTTTGGCATACAAATTACTTTTCTTTCGTGTTAAATTGTCTGTGTTTGACAAAATGTGCTGATTTTTCACATGTGATAGCAGAACTGAATTGGGCATGCACAGGATGAGTCACATCATTTGAAACTTAGCCCTGATTGGAGAAATTGGAAGTGTTACAACTGACCCACGTTACAACTATCCCCGGTCTCCCCTACGTGAAAGCAACTGTGTAACTCGCGTGTTAATTTTAATAATAATAATAATAATTAATATTAATGTTATATTTAATAATAATATCAAAATGTTTCAAAAGCTCTTTTTAAATTAATTTTGCTGATCCGTTTTAAACCTGAATTCTTCTGTCGTTTCAAAAGACAAAGAGGACTAATAGAATTTAACTTAATCACTGGTAATTAATACTGCGTGTGGTGTAAATGTGCAGCAATTGTGTTAGATTTGAACTTCTCCCAAAGGCCACGTGCAAACTGCGGGGGTGTTAAGAGTGGATGTCGAGGTTTGGCTGGGATTGGAGTTAGAAAGGAGGCCGGTGTGAGGATGGTTGATAAAGCCTATTGTAAGAGCCAAAGTCAATGTTTATGTTTTTCCTTTTTGTTTTGGTGGCACAGGTGTATAGCTTTACCTGCGTCTCAGGTGATGGTATGTGGGTGTGGTCACAGTCTATTTACCTGATGTCGGTGTTCGCAGCAGGTATTGGGTGAGTGGTTTTTGGGCAAACTTTTCTGTTGACCGTCATTTTTTGGCACACCAGTTAATCCATGCGCTATTTGTAAATTGATTGAAAGCGCAAATGTTTGTTTTTGTTTTGTTCTTAAAATAAATGTGCAAAGTACAAGTACGACCCATTATGGATTATTGGAGGCGCGTCACAGGGACACAACCAACTCAGCCGGCCGCGGCTTTATTTACAGATGAAAGTCGCAACACCTATAGAGAATTTATTGTTTACCATAAGACCTCATACAGACACGTGACACAAGTAGGCCTGCCTATGACAGAGAGAGAGAGAGAGAGAGAGGGAGAGAGAGAGAGAGCGGATGTCTGGGTCTGCAGTGACAGAGCAGCAGACAGAGAGGAACATGCGGCGGACAAACTGTCTTCCCCATCAGCTCCACCGCTGCCTCCGTCATTATCTTGTAAATCCACCCAAACCCCGATGAAGAATAATGTCACGGAACAACACCACGGAGGTCAGCGACTACACCTGCGTACGCTTTTACGTGTCCACGGTTTCTTTCTCCGTGCTGCTTTTCTTCAACCTCATCATCAACTGGACTATCTTGCGCGAGGAGCGGCTCCGGCGTCACGCCCGCTTCGTGCTCATTTTCCACCTGCTGGTGTCCGCGCTGGTTCACCTGGGCATGAGCAGTGTGTTCTACTACCAGATCCACCTGGACACGCGGCTGTCCCGCTCTGCGTGCATGGCAATGATTACCATTTTGATCAGCAGCGCGTCCAACATCCTCCTGACGCTCACCGCGATGGCTCTGGACCGCTTCTGCGCCGTGTGCCACCCGATGCGCTACAGCTCTGTGTGCAATAAGGGCCACTGGCCCTGGCTCCTTGGAGTGTTTACCTGGATGGTGGCGCTGGTGATCCCCCTCAGTTTGCTTTTTAAAGACAGTGGTGCGCCTGATCGGGGCGAGTGCGGCCGGGAGCAACTGAAGAAAGGCGAACTACAGAAGGTGCTCTTTATAGGGCTGTGCACGCTGATCATTCTCTACAGCTACGTGAGGATACTCATGGAGGGACGGCGGCTCGGGGTCCTCAATCGCAGAAATCGGGCAGGATGCAGAACGATCGCCCTTCACGGTTCCCAGCTCGCTGTCTACCTGCTCCCCAACTTTGTGAACTTCGTGCTTTCAATTCTCTACAAGCGGGAGTTTATTCAGCGGGAGACCAAGGAGCTGTCCGCCGTTGTCATTTTTGCTTTCTTCAGTCTGGCCCAGTGCGTTGCGCCAGTTGTTTACGGTTTGCGTAAAGAGGAACTTCTGGAGCAGTTGAGTCGCAGGTTCCCCTGCTGTTCCCGATATCTGAAGAGTGTCCTGGGCTGGACTGTGCGTGCTAACTGGTCTCATGTGCCCTACAGAACGAGGTATGTCCGGGCTCATCCATTCATTAAATGTATTTACAACCCCTTAATGGTCAAAATTGCAATATTCCATCAGTTTCTACTTTTCTGTCTGCGTCTATAGATGATATACAGACAAGTGACTAATTAAAGGGGAAAAGACCATCATAAAAACGGCTTCTAAAAAAGTTCTAAAAAATAATAATAATAACCCCTCATTTAATTTAAGTGTTTTGATAAAAGCGATAGAAAGAAATGTCCTTTAGGACAGACATAGAATAATGTTCAATAATGTGTGTTGTTTTCAAGTGACCCTCTCCACAAAGTGGACAGGTGCATGGATCCACTCATTCAGTTCAGGGTCGTTATCCCAGCTGCCGCAGGTCTAGATGCAGGGTTCACAGAGAGACATACTAACCGTGCACGCCCACAGTCACACTACAGCACGTTAAGCTAACATGGTAGGAATACCCAGAGAGAGCCCACGCAGCCACCGAGATAACATGCAAACTCCACACGGAACCTCCTGAACGCAGAACCGCCTGCAAAACCTCCACAATAGTCCAACAAAGTAATTAGACTTTTAGTCTAATGTCTAACTCTTGTGATCACTGCACCATTCCCTGGGTCACAGTGCACCACTGAACTTTCAAACGTGCCTTCATCTTTTAAGGTCGATGCTCTACAGTCCTGCTTTAATATCCCGATCATTGCGTCAGGCAGTGTGATCTTCTGACATTCACCTGGCAACAAGTTGCCCCTCTGTTTTCCTTTACGCAGTGATAAGGGTCACCACAAAATTACCAAAGGTGTGCTCAGTATTTTTCAAAGTCAGCTTCATCTAAAAGCAGGACCACAGATGTTAGATATTAATTGCTTAAAGATGTTGTGCAACAAGCAGTTGCATGACTCATGTTACTTCACCCTCCCTCTTTCTTAACCGTTTAACCACAGTGGGTGACTCGAGCCTATTGCTGCTGTCGCTGGCCCATCACAGGGTTGACACGGACACAGTAGGGCACAGTTCTAACCTGTAGGGCTAAATTAGAACCAACGGATAACCTAACGTGCACGTCTTTGGACTATGGATGGAGCACTCAGAAACCACATAGGCCACTGGGACAACATGCCAAGTGCACACACAAAGCCATTCTGGAGGCTAAAAACCCAGAACCTTGTTGCTGTGAGGCATCATCACACAAGTTCCTCCACTGGTTTAGTCTGATCTTTACCTTTAATTAGTCACACAGCTATCTAATCCGCTAATCAGACTGTGATCTAGTTATAATATTTACAGCAGTAAAGGTACACTGGCAAATGGGTAAAGATTACTATTGCAGTCGCACAATTCACCTTCACTGAGCTCACAGCTTCTCAGTGTGAACAAATGGCGTTTGGACGGCTTTGAGCTCAGTTTACCAATCAATGAATGTAGAAATCCTTAACATGGAGCAACTAAGTAGAAAGGGGAAAAACATAAAGACAAAAACTTGTTGTTGTCAGATTTTATGTGACAATAGTTTGATTTGAAAGTAGATGTCCAGAAGACGAGGGGGGCAATCCCGTCACAGCTCATCCCAGAATATACTTTACATTGTTTTTGCCTTTTAGTCAATAAATAGGACGCTGACTGTAAAATCCAGTAAACCGAGACAGGATTTCACTGAGTTTGTTTACGGCAGGAGTGTTTGCGTGATTCACCCTATCGTCTGGTAATGTCCATGCACTGCAGTTCTCTGTAAAACTGAGTGTGCCATGTATGTAAAACAATGCAAATTAATGTTCACATATTAGAAACAGTCAAAAAGGGAACTTTCTGTAGACGGGTGACTAATTTTGAGATAAACGTGTAAAACAAAGCTCATTTGCTTCAGGTTCTCCATCACTACAACTGCTATTACTACACCGTGACTCAATGAGGGATCGCTGTGGACAGTTGGTGTGTGATTTCAAGATGAAAGTGCGGCTTCGTGAATATTAATGACTTTCCTTTTCAGTGATTTGGAAATGCCAGCCACCACGACGCCTCAGAAAGGAGGCAAATGAGCTTATTTGTTCTCTTTGCTCTTTTTTGCCCTTCAGGGAGAGAACGATGACGGCTCAGACCATCATTTCCCTGGAAGTCTCGCAAGTCCCTGAAGTCCCGCAAGAGGAAACTCAGCCGGTAGCAGTCAGGAGTTTCTCACATGACCAGAGCTCATGTCAAGGCAACGCGGAGGACGCCTGAAGGGAAAAAGCCGGTCTTCATTGGGATTTTATTTGTAACAGGAACATGTTCTCAGCTAGGAAGGGCCCTTTACGCCATCACATCAGTCCGTGAGGCTTCATCCTGATATGGGAATGTTACAGTCATGCAGCAGCAGCAAGATGGAACATCAGCATGTTTATACTTGGGTCTATTTTTGACCTTTTCTGCCTTTTCCTGGTGAACCACATGCTGATTAACAGCAGAGCTGCGCAGTGGTCGGAGGGACCGTTCCCTGTCCTGGCTGGTCCCGACTTAAGCTCCCTGACCTCCAGGCTGATGGAGACATTTGGGATCTTAATGACTGGAATACGCGAGTTTCTTAAATATGTGGTCTGATGAATGTTGTTTATATATTATTAATATTGTTGACATTAAAAAAAGAAATGTGAGTTAAATGGTGTTGATGCGCTAATTCCAGCACTGTGAGGCCATAGACACTGCGCAATGATAATGCAAGCAATCATAGCCCATAAACGAGAAACATGACACAGACACTGTCTGTCTGTGGAAGGGCAGACGTGTGGCCGTGGATTTAGTTCACTGGTTTGCGTAGGTGACTCACAGGCCACAATGTCTTTCACTGGGGCCCGGTTTCAAATCTGCCTTTGACCATTTCCTGTTTGTTGGTCGTCCAATATCCTGCCTACTCTAAACACAATGCTACCAAAATATACATGTTATTAGTGTGCAAGCTAGTCTACATGTGGAAAAGACTTACCTCAGAGAATTCACACAAAGTTATTCACTATTAGAGTCTGTGTCATATCTAACTGAGCGCGTGTAATAATTAGTCTGCCGGTTACATGAACACATACCAGGTACACTAACTACGGCTGACAAGGAGGCGGACAGCTTTGCCTATAAACGTGATTAAATACAGAGCTAAATAACAAAAATACAACTTCGGGTTTCAGCATTAAAAATGTGCTTTTAACATAAGACACAGACTATATTTGATCTCAGACCGATTTCCATTTAAGGAGCCAGTTCATCCCCTCACTCACACGGGTTTTTGTTTTTACACACCTGTTTAAACTCGTGCACTGACCAGCACGGCTGTTACACACAAGGTCACACATGAGTGAAATCTGCAAACAATGATCACCTGACCTCTGACCGTATTGGTACAAGTGCGAGCTGGGTTATAATTTATCTGTTGTCCAAGTATAAATATCACTTAGTTTTAAAAACATTGTCACCAGGTTAGATAATGTGGGTTGTTTTGAGCGTTTGACATAACGCCGCTGCTTGTTACTCCGCACAGCAAACCAGAGCTTTCTTACAGCCTAACATTATAAGATGCCATTAAATGATTGACAGGAAATCGTTTGTTAAAAAAGATGCTAAAAATCCGTTTCTCTGCACATAGTGAGGACCTAAAGCCACGTTCCCCTGCTCTGAATGAGGTGATGATGATGGTGGATGATGAGCCAAACACAACAGGGTGGGTAGGGGGGTTCACGCATGTCCATATATTGATTTAAAAACTGAGAAAGCTACAGGCCTCGGTCAAAAAAGCTGCAGTGATGAGATGCTAAACCACTTTACACTTGATTCTTCTGTTATTGGAGAAATATGACCAGTAAGTAAGCTTTAAAAAAAAGCTGGTGGTTTGAGCCCCCATTTCCTGAGCTAACCACATCTCGTAACACCTCTAAGAGTGACGTAATTCTCCTTACACTCATTGGTTAATGCTCGACACCAGTGCATTATTATTTTAGAAGATTCGATTTTTAAAGTGAGACTGGTGTTTTTTGCTTGTTTGTTTTTTTAAAAACACCAAATCGAATTTTGTTTTGATCTTGGTTCGAATGTTTCCGCATAAAAAAAAAGGAAATCATACAGGGATGCTGGGTTTGCTTCTCAGCTACTGCTGAGCTTGAGAAACGGTTTTCAACCAGGAGGACAGACACATGCCTGGGGAATTCTCAGCAACAACAACCGCAGGCCTTCTACAGCATCGGCACCTTTCGCATTAAGTTCTTTAGACTCTCACCCACATAAGTAACGCTTGTCATCTCGTGTGCGTATGCCTGTGTAAAGACAGGAAGGGGTTCATCTGTTTGCACTTCACTTGTATACACACCGGCAGACGACTCCTGACATAAAAGCAAATACTGGCTTTCCTGTAAGGCACCTGCCCTTGAAGAGCCGAACTGCAGAAGTGAAACTGAATTAGCAAAGTTTGTTATGAATACAACAGAAATAGGAAGCTCGTTTGGCGGCAAGATGGGTAAAAATATTGCAGTGATGGGATTTTTTATTTCTTTTTAAGTGCCACTAAAAGTCAGTGTTGCTGTACGTGCTGAAAATCACAAAGAGGGCGAGACAGTCTGGAGAAAATGAACTTTATTGGCAGGAAAAAGCAGTATAGTTACAGCCTATACAGACTCCCACTTTGTTACACGTTCGCTACGGTAGAGAAATAAATGACAGAAAACTTAAACATGGTACACAGACGATGTTACATTCACTGCAGTTCCAGGTGGCTGATGACAGTAAAGAGCACACAGTGAAGTATTGTTAGGAAAGCTTTGTGTGTTCGAGCCGGTTTCTAAGGCAAAAAGGTTTTACAGTCTTGATATTTGTGTGTCTGTTGATCAACGAGCAAACTGAACATGCAGAAAGGCGTTAAGAACAAACATCACGCTGTTCTCTGCATTTAAACACCAAGTGTAAAAATCTGTCCTTTAAAGACACATCAGTTTCCTGTTAACTGGCTCCCTGACTTAAAGTTGCATTGATATCGTTGTATTTATGGTTAATTACCAAGAACCAAAAGAGCATAAATTAATGTATTAACAGATTAAACACTGAGGGTTTACATCATGAAGGCTTGGATACAAAGGAAAGGGTGCATTTCAAAGCCCCCTTCACACTTTAGACAAATGTAGAACTGTGACGTTTCCAACTCGCATGACATTTTTATTTCTCACAGAACAAAAGTGCAGCTCAAAATTTAGATGCCTTGAGTCACAATGTCATAAATAAATGACAGGAAAAAACAGTGGGATTAAAAAAGACACCAAAACCAAAACCAGTTTCTGAGGCTGTAAATGCATCTCATAAATTAAAAAAGGGCACCGATGTGTGTCAGAGGATTAATGGCAAAAAAGTCCGGGAGGACGAGATGTTGAGAAGACTGACGAAACGCAGAAAGAGCGAGGGCGTTTAGAAACCCAGGGGGTGAGCAGCAACCACTCCTCCGTTCTCCACGACTGCTGCAGAGATGGCCCGCATGTTGCTGAAGAGCTTTCTGGACTCGCTGGAGTGGAGAGACTTGATCTCGTGCGTGACCCTGTCGTGAGCCTGGGGGACGGAGAGAGAAGGAGAGCGATGGTATCAAACTGATCGCGATGGCATCAGAACACCACAGAGGTAAAGTATGGACTTATTTCCTCAGCCAAGGAGAGCTTATGTTTTTATTCACAGTGCCATTCTGTCTGTAAACAAGACAGGTCAAAACATTTGACTGAATTCTGATTAAACTTTGTAGGAGTGTAGCGCGGGGTCGTGCTAATGCTCCTTTAGACCTTGGCTTACATCCACCAAGGTATCCAAAGTCAACTCAATGACCTATTAGTCACAAACTGACAAAAAGCGTTACAACATAGAAACTATAATTATGACCAATGTGGTGTGTATTGTTAATATAACCCTGTATAAAGATTTAAAATTTCCTGTCAGATCTCACCTTGAAGGTCAACAGATTCCTCTGAAGGTCAAAGTGATAATAATGTTTTATAGAGCTTTATTTTTAGTCCAGTTACTTAACATTGAATACCTATAATGTTTATATACAAATACAGTATTACTCCCTTAAAGGGAAATATTGCTCAGAGAGTGAGCGCCTTGGTTTGCGCTCTCCCAGTGCTTCTGGTTTATATTTAAAACTTGTGTCTTCACTGCTGTGTAAAATGACGCCAGGCCAAACTAGCTCCTCTCTTTAATCATGTATCCCACTACTTACCACAGTGACACTACCTAAGAGTGCTAGCCACGGTTCAGGTCATTAAAAACACCGAACATCCTCCTTACATAGCAGCACGTGTTTGTGTCTGGCTCTGCGGAGGATCTTACCTCGGTACACCAGGTCTCACACAGCAACTTCTCATGCTGAGCTGATGTGTGGCCTTCACTCAGAGCTCGCGACGCCCTGCAGAAAGAGGCCGAGAAAAAAAAAGACGTTCACAAGAAAGGTCGGTTTGGGCTGCGTAGGAGTTTGTTTGTGGAATAAAAGAAGACCTTAGTTTAGAAGGTGGGTGGGAGCGTGCAGAAAGAGCGCAACGGGGACAGATAGAAAGGATGGTGTGGTTAGTGGAAAAAAAAAAAAAAAAAGAACGAAGACTTAAATCTGTTGTTTGCACTTTTGCATACCTTGACAGGACGACCACCATGGCGTAGATGTCAATGGCGCAGTCTGCGACTCTCTTGAGAATAAACTGTTCATCTGAAAAATGAAAGCACACAAGTTTAGATAAGTTAGAAAAAAATAACAATTGTTAATAAAATGCAAAGATGTCATTTCTAAACTGTCAGAAATAACTCATAATATAGTCAAGTTCAAATCTTCCAGGTGAGCTGAAACACCCGCAGTCACACACACACACTCTCTCACCGATGATCTTCTTGCCATGTTTGATCAGCAGCTCCTCGATAACTCCTCCAAACTGCTCAATGGCTTTGACTGTCTGGAAAGCAGAAACAACAAAAAGTGCAGAGCGTTAGGAAACACGCAGACTGTAGCAGAAAGCAGAAAATGAAGGCAACGCAGGAGGAAATGTTCCATTAGTAAACAAAGCGTCCTCTTAAAAGTGCCAGGCACCCATTCATCCAGCCTGGGCCAGCCCCTTAGATGGGTTTGTCTCATAAATAACAGTTGATCGATACAAATAATAAGAAAAATAACACACCAGTTCTCCGCTGTGTGCCAGCTCAGGATGCACCGTCCCCTGCAGCGTCAGACCTGTGCTCAAACCTGCCTTCCTGTAAAGAAGAGAGGACCGCGTTACACAACAAAAAGTCATTCTCAGCAACACCGACAGCATCGTTCAGCCGTCCGTCCGAGTCTACGATGGATCTGTTGATCCCAAAAAGCAACCTCGAGGCTCCAGATTTAAGCCAAAACTTGCTCAGTCTAAAGGCCAGCCCTCAAAGACTCCCATGATGCAGTGCACATGGATGTTTTTTGAAAGCTAAAAATAAAAAGCTAGGTGTGTGACAGCACCTGTGCTGGCACGCTGACACTTTGGTCAACTCTGTCATTTTAAATCTGCTATAAAAATTAATTTGTCCAGTTAATAATAATAATAATAATAATAATAATAATAATAATAATAATAATAATAATAATAATAATAATAATATGCTGTCTGACATACAGCCTATCAAAGAAGTTTGTACTCCAGTTTTCGCGAGTAAAATGCAGTCATGCATTGTCAATGTCTGGTTGGAAAAGCCAGCGACAAAGTCCCAAAATTCCCAAATGGTGAAGTCACGATGGCTAAGACCATCTTTTATATACAGTGTGTGGGAAGCTGCACAGTTAACCATGTTTAAATTAAATACAGAACAAAAATAAGCCAAACAGCTGGTCAAACTGACTGAAACCTGCAGCTGAGGCTCTATACAGAGGTTATGACAAGTTTATGCTATAAATGCTATCATTGCGTCTAAAAGTCTCTCTATGATGCGTTCAGTGGTCGACTGTTTGTTTTTAGCCGTTCATTGTATTAATTGCACAACCAGCGCAATGCAGCACCACACAACACCTTTGTGTGCTACTGTTGCTATAAAAGCAAGACTACAGACCCTGACGTGCAAGCAGCTTTCAGTGTCTCCTAGAATTGGGCAGGCGGAGTAGAGAGGATAAATGATCTGCACCGCAGTTATATGAGCCTGTATGCCTGAGCTACAAAAGCACTCACACAGCCTCTGACAGCGGTAAGTAAACGGTTAAAAGGAAGTCTTAATCAAATTAACACAAAGAGAGGAGGAAGCCACACTTTTCTGCCTCCTGTGTGTATGTGTGCAGCACGTGATTTTCTTGCACTTGCGAGTACACAAGTGTAAGAAAATCATTTTCACATCACTGCTTTTCTCAGAAAGAGAAAGAGTGCATAAAAAATGCCTCCATTTCCATTAATCTGATGGCATAACTGCTGTCTCTGTCGACATCAGCCTGTATCACTTCTTCAGGTCACGTTCTATTTTTTGCAAGGGGCGACCCCTGATCGCACACCCACTGCCTTCCAGACATACAGAAAGGAAAAACAGTGTTGCAGAAGCTAAACCAACCTTTTGGCTCTCTTGGTGATTTCTCCTGCGAGCACGCCGGCGTTGCTGATGGGGCTCTTCAGGGCCTTCTGCAGGCTCTTCAGCTGGTTTCCAGCATTCTGCAGGGAAGCACATGCAAGCTGCTGAGCAAAGGGCTAAACGTAGTCAGGAGGAGTCAGGGTTTATCTGGATTGCTCAATCTGTAGTCATATGCAACATGTTAAGAATACTTCCTGATAGAAAGTGAGGAAAAGCGAAGTGCAGAAAACGTGGATGTGATACAGAACTCAAATGTGAAATGTGTAGAGGAAGTTGCTTCTTATCACAGAATTTCAGCATTTTATACAGCAAGCAGAATCCACTTCCTCTGTACTTTCACAAAGCACGCACACGCACACGCGCACACACACACACACACACAGAGGAAATTTCTGTGTTACCTGGAAGCCATTCAGAGCCACAAAGAGCCTCAGGATGTCGTTTGTACCCTCAAAGATTCTGAAAATTCTCAAATCCCTCATCACTCTCTCTATTCCAGCGTCCTGCAGAAACAAACACAAATAAAGAACATGATGGGCTCCATTGCTTTTCAGCTCCACCTCAATAAAGCACCAAAAATAAAAAGTAACTAAGTGTAATTTGCCCAGATCACCTAAATTATGTCTACTAGGAGACAAAGGAGAGGTGCCACAATTAAATAAACACCAGTTTAGAGTGTTAAATACTGCACTTGTAACATGTGCCCGTATCATTTTGGAACCCTGGAAGGACTCCCATATGCCAACGCTTAAAATGTGGAAAGAAAGAATGATTGGGAACGCTGCTTGCGAAAAGATGTTGGGAAAGTTACATCATGTGGCGGAAGCTGCAGTTGAACAGTGGGACAACTTTTGCACCTACATGTATACCTGACTTAATGCAACAGATGTTAAGACCTCACTGTTTTTGTTTTGTTTTTTTGTTTGTTTGCTTCTTGTTTTTGGTTGATGCATTTTTGCATTTGTTGTTCTAAAATGCAAAATCTACTAAATACTTGAATTATTAAAAAGTAATAATAAAAATAACTAAGTAACTAAAAGCCCTAATAAGACAGAAGGAATGCAAATATTGTACATTTTCCAAGGTTAGCACTTAATTCTTTCCCATCTCACGTCCATTTAACGCCCTGAAATAAGGTAATGAAAATGCACCGTTAAAGAGGAATAGAGGCTTTTGCACCGCTTCTGAATTCTGTATGTGGAAAGTGTGCATATTTTAAGTGGCACAGAAATGAAAATGTACACCAGCACACATTTGACTTGGTTTCCTTGCTGAAGTGAAACCCTGAGTCAAAACGCACAGAGCGAGCAGAACCGCTAAAAGCCTGCTGCATTCGTCCCCCCCGCTGCTGCGCAACTAATTCCACTATCAACTGGCACGTAACACAAAGGAAGTGGAATTATTTTAAGCAGCTTTACATCAGACCAATCCAATCGTAACTCAACAATACAAGTACTCAGAGTGTAAATCATTGTTTACAGTGGCTGAACTAAACTTTTTGTTTTTTAAAAGTCATAGTACATTGTCCTCCATGACTGAGCACGCTTTCCACTGAACTAAAAATCAAACCAAAGCAGCAAGCTTTTTTTTTTCTCTCTTCTGCACTGTCTGGTTTATTTTAAGCAGCACAAAACTGTTTACACAGCTCCACCACGCCCCCGTATCTTCAGCTGGTTGTTTCCAGTCTATTCTAGTGAACTTCTTGCTTGATATCTTTTTTTTCACTCGAATGTGGTCTCAGTATTTTCTGTGTGTGTATGCCGACTCGCCTGTTGCAACTACATGACTCAATACCGCAACAGCAAGGCAAGCACCTGCCACTATACAGTGCAAAGGCTTCTGAGAAGTCTTAGCCACACCTGTGCATCTTTAATGGATAAGAACAAAGATCTGTTGCCCGATTACATCATTACTTCTGTTTAAAACTCTAAACAGATAGAGGCCATTAGCCCACCATCACCATCATCATCACAACAAAAACTGAAGCGTTCGTGGACAGAAACACACAGTAAACAGAGCGGGAAAACGATTTTATCTTCCAGCGCATAAAACAAGGAAATGCGGATCCTTTAGGCGCATCCTTGTTTGAGTGCTTGTCACACCTGTCAAAGGCTCGCCAACGTTTACTGACAGCCGTGTTTGAGATAAAACAAAAACCAAACAGAAGCGAAGCCAAAAGATGAGCGCAACTATCTGGAAACTGCGCACGTGACCACAGTCAGCATACATCCAAAAACAATCTACACACATTCCCAGTGCTGATGGTTACAGCTCCCCTACATGTTGTAGGAGCCTTTGTATTTGTGGCTGCACAAAACAAAACAAACAAACACAAAAAAAGCAATGTCTTTAGAAACATCTACTTTTTAGGGGTCATGTTAAAACTTGGCTTTCATCGTCAAAGAGTTTTAACGCGGAGCCGGTGTCTGTTTACACACCGCAAAGAGCGAAGAGGCGGAGCCATTACCGAAACAGTGATCTCAGATTGAACGAAAGAAAACAGTGCTGTTCCTGTAATCACCATTAAAACCTGGAGTCCTTAATCAAACCACCTGATCAACAAACTCTGACGTGAAGAAAAGTAAACTTTGTAGGTGCTCCATCCACCGCCGCTTGTTTTACAAAGAGAAAAATCTGCAGTAAGCCCCCAGAAGTAAGGCTGCATTAAAATCTGCAGATGAACTGTTCACTTGGTCAAACAGCACGTTTGAATTATGCAACTTACTGAAGGCAGCTGTACATTAATGCGATAACTGAAGCAAGCAGGGGTGAGTCTAAAGGGGGGTATGAGGTGTACTAGACCATATATATTTCATCCCCTTTGTAACACTTTTCAGATTAAAAATGAAATAATATAAAATATTGTCTCAAAAAAATCTGTTAATATTTAAAAATCTGAAAATTAAAGCTTTTTTTGACCTGATTGATTTTAGGTTTGGACAGTGAATTATTGTTAATATTAATTAACATCTACACCTTCATAACATGTTGTTTTTCAGCAGCAGAAAAACATTGCATCGCAGTACAAGGCAAACGTCCGAATGTTGATATTTTCAATTCCCTTTATTGCGGCCACCACATCCCTCTTTTAAATGCTTACAGCTGCCTAATTAGAAATACACTGAATAGTACAATATTATATAATAAGCTCAAGTTATTTCCAAATCAATGCCTATTATCCATTACCTACTGCCTAATGTTTGTGTAAACAATGTGAACATCCGTGTGAACAATGTGAACTAGTACAGCAGCAAATAGCTAAAGTCATCCAACAGCGTTGGCCTGACAATGAACTGTTCAGCTACTTGTAACCACTAACTGTGAATGGGATAAGAACAGCGATTACTCTTAAACGGACATACTTCCATTTCTGCAGGCTAATGAGCAATCACGTCTTCTGTGAAACCTTACACTGACACCACATCAAGCCCCATCATTAGGGTTTTTTAAAAAAATATTTATTTTTACCCTTTTGGGATAAAATAATGAAAAACTGACAGGAAGGTCAGGAGACAGAGCAACAACAGTGGCAACAGATGGCCGCCCCTCCCTGAGCCGGCTTCTGCTGGAGCCTTCTTCCTGTTAAAAGGGAGTTTTTCTTTCCCACTGTTACCAACTGCTTGCTTATAGTGGGTTGGTTGTCTAAGCAGCTCGGAAAGAAAAGCGTCTGGACTTCTTTAAATTGCTTGAAGATGTTTGACCTCTCATCCTTCTTCAGTTCTAGGGTCAAATGGTGGAGAGTCTCAAATTTAAGTGGGAGTGTCCACTCCAAGAGGGACAATGGACCCCGTAATGATCCTCTACCTAATCACACAAGCCAAGTTGTGAAAACGGGTGTAGGTCACAATCAGCCAAGGTTTTAGGTGAGCTCATTGTGAAACCTAGCCCCACCCTATCATGTGATTTCCCAAGGTCAAATGGCCCTGGATGTGAGTGGGTGTTAAGGCGTTAGGGGGTCCATGACTGAGAACCTTCACAGACCTATTGGGTTGGTTGATTGTTCAAGTTTGATTCCAATAATGTAGTGTTATTACTTTACAATACAAAGTGAATGCTGTTGTGATTTGGTGCTATATAAAAAGAGACTATACACAAGGTATAAATTCTGAGTATCGAGAAATTCCTGTTCTATCTACTGTTTCACCTGCTTTCATCAGGATGTTAAACTCTAGCTTTCAAAAACACAAACTTTAAATTTTGTCAAATAGATTTGTCCCCGTGTTACCTGGTTTGTAACTAACAGGATGTGGACTGAGGACTCACCTTCATGAAACCCATGCCGCCCATAACCTGAATGCTCTCGTCTGTCACAAACCATGCTGCTTCCTGTCTCAATTACACAAAGAAACACAGACATGTAAAAGACGTTTAGCACTGCCAAACACACTATCACATTTCATCTCACATCAGTCAGGAGTCATATGCTTCCTCTATTTACCATCCTTCAGTCTTCCACAGAAAAAGGAACCTCATGAAGATTATGAAATAAGCGCCAGAAAAATTGAAGCCAAACATCCTTAAAGGCTTTCTGGTTACTGCAAAAGCTGAAATAAAAGGCTTGCAGTACAAACACTGAAGTGGAAATTTCTTACAGAGGCAAATATCTTGCTGATGGCAGCTTCGATCTGGAAGTCGGTTGCTCCGCTGTCCATGTTCCCACTGATCATGTAGGCCATGGACTGAGAAAACACACAGAAGTAATGGTACCATGAGTTTGACACCTTTCTCATAAAGACAATCAAAACTGAATTTAATTTGAATTCGTCACATTTAAAAAAAGGCATCTCAGCACATTCTCTGTGTTAAATAAAGCCCAGTGAGCTGACAAGCAGATTATGCTGACTGACAGTAAAACAGGAAATCAACCACGATGTCAAGATAACAGCAAACCATTAATCAGCAAGGTTCTTCTCAGAACCTGCACCACACGGCTCAGCGCGGCATCAGGTGAGGTAGCGTTACAGATTCGTGTTGTGTTGTCTGACCTCTGCGACGTACTGCAGCATAGTCATGTGAGCCACCTTCTCCTGGATGGCTCCGTAGTTGTGAATCTTGTTCCCAAACTGGGTTCTGTTGGCTGCATGGTCCACCTGACGAAAAGTGGAAAAGCACAGGCCGCTATAAGACCACAATTCATTATTTTAAGTCAAGAATTTGACTCAAGCCACAAGATATGAGGAAACAAGCTTTTGCAAGTGTTTTTTTTGGTGCCCTGAAATGCTGTTGCTATCTAGCAGGTTTTTTTTGTATGAGAAGAGGAAGTTTGGCAGAGCTGCCGGTCACCACAAAAAGAAGCATGATCAGTATTGTGGTGAGGTGCAAAACTGGTGGCAATGTGTCAAAATACCATGAGACGTGAAAACAAACAACAAAGCTGAAAAGAACCATGCTTTCTTTAATAAAAAGTTCACACGTTAAGATTAGTGTTGAATTAGGTCGCAAGCGCTCACTGAAGGCAGTTTATGGCTGCATGGCATTAAACAGTGAAAAAATGAACTTCTCTTTATCAACATGTGAGCAAGTCATTTCTCTAAGTGCATGAGAACCGGCTCCCTGTGCCTCCTCTGCATGAGATTCTCCCTCAGTAAAAACGCTGAGGGGGCAGGAATTCCCCCCACATGAACTTTTCACAGTTTTCTCTCCAGCCGACGCAACTGCTCAAACAAAACAACCACGTTTTTCCCCCCCGGGCGAGAAATCCCTTCAGTCACAGCAATAAAATATGCTTACTGTAGAGACCATTTAGCTGCAAAACTGATTTGTGAATCTCATTTACTATAAGCGCAGTAACACTGACTTTGAAGTAAATTTCTCTTCATGTTCTCAGGAGGTACATGTGCACACTGGCTTAATATTAATGGATTTTTCTAGTAGTGAAACATTTGCAACTGAAGAAGAGGTCCACGGTCGCCTAATTATCAGTGCTGATATGTCAGTAAACAGTGGTTTTCTGTTGTGTCATATCAGTTTTGCACTTGTTAAAAGACAAGTGTTGTAAACTAGGGCTGCCACGATTAGTTGACTAGTCATGATTACGACTAATTTAATAGTCGACGCATTGTTTGAAGCTTTGTAAGATCCCAAAAGACGCAGGAATAAGTAGTAGGATTTAAGAGTGTAATAACGGACTGAAACAGAAGATGGCAGCACTGCATGTACAAGGATGCCAGCTGCCGTTAAACTCCGAAGAAGAAGAAACTAGAATTTATAGCGCAGCCCAGCTCAGTTTCCAACAATGGCGGCAGCTAGTTAGTTTTAATATTACTCTTATTATTCTTTCTGGGTCACAAAATAAACGTTTAACATATTTTCAGGCGAGAATGTAGCTGTGTAAACTTCAAATATCTGCTCAGTTTATCAAGACACCACATATTTTCAAAAGTGCGCCGACGTTTTCGGAGACGTCTGTTACCCACTAGCTCGATAGCTAACCGGGGGCTAGGCTCACTAGAGTCCGTGAGAGCACCGGACTCCCAGCAAATCGTTTTCAAACCCACCGCCGTCTTTTGCTACTCAGGTTAAACATATATAAGTCACTTAGATAACTTAATGTTATTGTTTGGCTTTTTTAGTATTTTATTTGTTCCTGAGTAAATCGGTTTGGCTGAGTTTAAAGTTATAGTTTTTACACAGCTGAATAAACGTCAAGCAGACAACTGATTATCAGAAGTGTGAGATGCTCCAGAATATACTCCAGTGTCCTGTTATATTTTAGATAGCAAGGAGTTTATTAAACTTCACCGAAACAATCTGCAAATTTCATTAAAATTTAATAAACTATCATCTTGTCTTTATTTTTAGTTAGCACAGACCTTAAACACTTAAAGCTGTAAGCTAATGATAGTTATATAAGAGCAGATGCTGCTGGTGCAATAAGCTGTAGTTTTATGTCCAATGGATGATGATCTGATTAGTCGACTAATCGCAAAATCGGTGACTAGTCGACTATCAAAATAATCATTTGTGGCAGCCCTATTGTAAACAAGTGAAAGAGTTATGTGCAGCTGTATGCTTTAGTCTACCTAGATCTAATAATAGTAATAATACCACATCAGCTACTGGCCAGATAAATGTGTTTTTTTATATCAGCATCTGCACAAAATTTTTTTCCATCAAAAAAATATGATCATGTACAGTGGGGCAAAAAAGTATTTAGTCAGCCACCGATTGTGCAAGTTCCCCCACTTAAAATGATGACAGAGGTCAGTAATTTGCACCAGAGGTACACTTCAACTGTGAGAGACAGAATGTGAAAAAAAATCCATGAATTCACATGGTAGGATTTGTAAAGAATTTATTCGTAAATCAGGGTGGAAAATAAGTATTTGGTCACCTCAAACAAGGAAAATCTCTGGCTCTCACAGACCTGTAACGTCTTCTGTAAGAAGCTTTTCTGTCCCCCACTCGTTACCTGTATGAATGGCACCTGTTTGAACTCATCATCTGTATAAAAGACACCTGTCCACAGCCTCAAACAGTCAGACTCCAAACTCCGCCATGGCCAAGACCAAAGAGCTTTCGAAGGACACCAGGAAAAGTATTGTAGACCTGCACCAGACTGGGAAGAGTGAATCTACAATAGGCAAGCAGCTTGGTGTGAAAAAAATCAACTGTGGGAGCAATCATCAGAAAATGGAAGACATACAAGACCACTGATAATCTCCCACGATCTGGGGCTCCACGCAAGATCTCATCCCGTGGGGTCAAAATGATCATGAGAACGGTGAGCAAAGATCCCAGAACCACACGGGGGGACCTGGTGAATGACCTGCAGAGAGCTGGGACCAAAGTAACAAAGGTCACCATCAGTAACACACTACAACGGCAGGGAATCAAATCCCGCAGTGCCAGACGTGTTCTGCTGCTGAAGCCAGTGCATGTCCAGGCCCGTCTGAAGTTTGCCAGAGAGCACATGGATGATACAGCAGAGGATTGGGAGAATGTCATGTGGTCAGATGAAACCAAAGTAGAACTTTTTGGTATAAACTCAACTCGTCGTGTTTGGAGGAAGAAGAATACTGAGTTGCATCCCAAGAACACCATACCTACTGTGAAGCATGGGGGTGGAAACATCATGCTATGGGGCTGTTTTTCTGCCAAGGTACAGGACGACTGATCCGTGTTAAGGACAGAATAAATGGGGCCATGTATCGTGAGATTTTGAGCCAAAACCTCCTTCCATCAGTGAGAACTTTGAAGATGAAACGAGGCTGGGTCTTCCAACATGACAATGATCCAAAACACACCGCCCGGGCAACAAAGGAGTGGCTCCGTAAGAAGCATTTGAAAGTCCTGGAGTGGCCTAGCCAGTCTCCAGACCTCAACCCCATAGAAAATCTGTGGCGGGAGTTGAAAGTCCGTGTTGCTCGGCGACAGCCCCAAAACATCACTGCTCTCGAGAAGATCTGCATGGAGGAATGGGCCAAAATACCAGCTACTGTGTGTGCAAACCTGGTAAAGACCTATAGTAAACGTTTGACCTCTGTTATTGCCAACAAAGGTTATGTTACAAAGTATTGAGTTGTATTTTTGTTATTGACCAAATACTTATTTTCCACCCTGATTTACGAATAAATTCTTTACAAATCCTACCATGTGAATTCATGGAGTTTTTTTTCACATTCTGTCTCTCACAGTTGAAGTGTACCTCTGGTGCAAATTACTGACCTCTGTCATCATTTTAAGTCGGGGAACTTGCACAATCGGTGGCTGACTAAATACTTTTTTGCCCCACTGTATGTCTCCATTTACCTTATCTCCTCCCTAACAGGCGGGCCAATCTGAATGAAACTTTGCATCTCCACACACGATGTTTTTAAAAAATATTTATTCCAATTTGATTGATTTATGTGTTCAACATCCTTCTGCGAATGTGATGTTACGTTCTCCGTTTGTCTCATTAAATATTTATAGTTCAACTCTGCTTTTATCATCGTTCATGAGAAACTGCGCCTCATCTTCCTTGACCTATGGCCTCATTAAACGCTTTCAGTAAGCCATTACGTTCTCAGCTGTTCGTTTTGAGTCACAGCAGGATGTTCATTTAGTCAATTATGTTTGTATTTATATTAAAGCAGACAATAAAGCAGGACACGACTGCATGTGACTGTCAAGTTGCTACTGAATAAGTCTGCATTGTCTTGATTTCTCAGTCGCTCAAAGATTTAGTTTTTAAATGCCGAGACACCCAAAACAGTCAGCTCGAGGCTTCAAAAGAGGACTCCATTAACCAGTGTGTGTTGTCACTGTGTCTATGGTCCTCTAATCTTATGACCATCTACTGGTAGCAATTCAAACTGTTTTAATAAACATAACATTGATTTTAAGTAATTTAAGTTAAAAAAAAAATTAATTACTTTACTAATCAAAAAAAGCTGAATCCTCTCAGTAGACAGAGCCGAACGGAGGCCTTCAGCACATTTAAGCGCAGCAAGAAGCAGAAAGAGGCCACAAAGAGAAGGGGAATTTCCCACTAACCCACAATGAAGAACAAAGCAAAGCGAAATGAGTTGCAACACAGACAATATTGGTTACAGATAAGAAACAATGCAGCAAGTGGGAAACCTGACAGCACATATAGAAACTAAACCATAAGTAAAAGCCATAGGCTTCGAGAGAAGAGCTCCACCGGTGCGCTTCACCCACTTCCCTTCCTTTCTACACTTAAGGAGCCTGGAGGGGATTCACTCACAGCTTTGGCGATGACATTCTTCATGGTGCCGGAGAGGGCGGCCGCCATGCCAAAGCGGCCGTTGTTCAGGATGTTCATTGCCACCTTGAATCCGCCTCCGATTTCGCCCAGCACGCACTCGGCCGGCACTCGCACGTTATCAAAGTAGACCTCGGCCGTGTTGGAAGCCTTGATGCCCATTTTCTTCTCCGGAGGGCCACTGCGAGACAGAAGTAAGGTTTACGATGATGGGAAGGAAGAAATAAAAAGTTTCATCCACAACAAAAATAAAGGGTTTAGTGGCAAACAGTCTGCTAAGTTAAGAAAAGGGGCGCTCACTGTGTCACTCCTCCAAAGCTCCTCTCCACAATGAACGCCGTGATCTTGTCCTTCATCTCCCCGGTTTTGGGGTCCTTCATGGGCGTCTTGGCGAATACAGTGAAGATCTCAGCCAAACCTCCGTTGCTGAGGAGAGAAGGTTATTTAGAATGGAGTGGCCATTACTGTGTGTCGCTGGATGCACTGTGTAATTCTGCCCCCTTGTGGTGAAAGCACGAAAAAGCTTCAGCTGTCAAACAGTCAAGCTTTACTTTAAGATTACTTTTCAAATACGTCAACTCTAAAAACAGGAGTTTTAAAAGGACTAAACACTGATTTAGACACTAATAAAATACAATTTTTTTTAAATGCTACAAGTAATAAAATCAAAGCTCCCTCACACACAGATATAAGACGGTTAAACTACTTATTCATATTTTATTCATGCGTGACGCCAGTCAGCTGTTGCTTCTAAGCAATCACACAGCATCTCACGATTAATGACAGACAGTAGCACGTACTCCCCAGTCTTCGTGTAACAGGAAGTTGTACTCAAGCGAGAGAAAGTGAGACAGGTGTCAGCTGCACTAACCACTGCGGTCGTGCATTGCTTTGATGAGAGAAAGCGAGTGGTTGTTCAGAGGGTACACAGTCTTATAACCACCAGAACTTGTGTGTAGTGCAAAGTGTCTCAGCTCAGCAACATTTTGAAAACCATTCAAGCATATACAGAAGAACGGGATCGAAAGCGCTTAAACATAGGCAATAACTATGGAGAGAACGTTGAACCCTCCTCAGCAGACTGTGCTGTGGTTTGTCCGATTTTCTATTTTAGGTTTGTCATCAAGTCGGACTATTTTTTAGCAAACTATTCACCAAGAACTTCCTTGGAGTCCTCACCTGATCCAGATCTTGCTTCCATTGAGGGTGAAATACTTTCCGCAGGGCGACTGGACGGCAACGGTTTTGATAGAGGCGGCATCAGAACCGCTGGCTGGTTCAGTCAGGCAGAAGGCGGCTATGTGCTCGCCTGGAGTAACACACACACACACACACAGAGTCATTGTCAAAGCAAAAATTTACAACAAAAATTACTAAGCTTTTCTTTCACACGAAGTTAGACTTTTCTAGCACAGTGTGTCCCTCCAACACTCTGGCTTTTTTAGCTTTCAATAATAAACAGACAGAACGTCTCCAATCTTCTACAGAGCTACAGTTTACCTCGAAATCCAGATGCTGATGCTGGTATTCTTACCTGAGGCGAGTTTTGGCAGATATTTTTCCTTCTGAGCTTTATTCCCAAAAAGCAAAATTCCCTTGAAACCAATAGACTGGTGTGCACCCAAAGTAATACCGACCCCCAAATCATGACTGCCAACGATCTCGACCAGCCGGGCGTACTGTTGGATGGATAATTTCCGTTAAACTTTTTAAAACCATTGCCATGTTGTCAATATCATAATTAAGTCAAGCAAGCTGTACCTGAGTATTTGAGAGGCCAATGCCACCCAGGTCAGCTGGCACCTGCATACCAAAGGCACCCATCTCCTTCAGGCCCTCCATGGTGTGATCCTCCACTTTCTCCAAGGCATCGTTCTTGGCTGGATCATTTACCTCCTGTCCACAGGGAGCAGAAACATGGAGGGGGAATCGGTGAGGGGAGGGTTTGGGGGTGTTTAGGAGCAGTGAGCGTGAGGTCAGAATAAGATTTACAATTACCTCGAAAAATTTGCTGCATGGCCCCACGAGCTCTCGAAGGAACTGCTCCTGCTCCTCATTGAGGACTGCGGCACATACAAACCATTACACTGACAACAGCTTTCCAGTTTAACAAAGCCAACCAGCAAGAAGCTGGCTTTAATTTTTTTTTTTTTTTTTTTAAATCAGGTAAGAACATAAATACGTCTTATGGATTTACCTTGGGGAAAGGGAAAAACCTGGGAAGTTGTGATCTGCCCCTTGAAAATGTTGAAAGCAAATGATTTGGATTCCTGTGAAAAGATAAACCAAACAGTAACATTTAAGTTAACTCAAACACCACTGAAACGGCTCTATGGAGCTACAGGAGAGGTCAAGCTTAAAGCCCTTAGGGCCTAACAAACATGCATTGCTGTGATTTATGCTGCCACCTGCTGGTGAATTGAGAACACTGAAAGCCTCTGTGTGTTGTGTTTAAACAGCAAAGAAATCAGCTTTAAAGAGGGACCCATTCTTAAAGAAACATGTGCCCTATTGCTCCTAGGATTCAAACCTTTTACTTTGAAAATAAACTAAGTAGACTGACTGATTTTAACCAGATTTTGGCCATTATAAACGTAAGACTTGCTTATAAAGCAGATAGTAAACATACAGCAGCAGCAGCTGTCTTCTTTTCCACTTTGGTGGCAGCGTCACTGCCGACTGCTGCAGGCTTCTCCAGCACTGCCTGAAACCACAAACAGAGCAGAGGACAAAATTATATAAATTATGTTTAAAATGAATAAAGGGAAACAAGTGAGGAAGCTACAAACTCTCTGTGCAACAAAGCTTACAAAACATACAAAATCACTGCTTAACCATACGCAGTGTCTGGTTGACTCATGTAAAAGGAATAACACATCTGAAGGTTTACCACCATGTAGCCAACAGGATGAAGGTACACAGAGGGAGACAGTTTGCTGTCAAGTGCTGTTTGGTGATTAAATGTTAAGAGCACACAGGCTACAGTTTTTCCAGTTTCAATCGGGACACCAGCTCCGATCTCAACTAGGTGAGAGGTGAAGCCAAGGGTACAGCCACTCAGCTGAGTGCTGAGTATGTGGTTCATGTTTTTAAATCTGCCTTTTGTACCCGATTCATAATTAACTCCAGTAAAACTTCCAGTGAATTGCATTTTAATTTCATAAAGACAACATTTATTACGCCTCACAATAAAAGTATTTATCACAGGGCTGTCATAAAGTTCTGCTTTTAACTATACAGACAACACCCTGTGAGCTCGTGTTTATTAACTCATTCACTGCCATTGACGTCTATAGCCGTCAATTGCAGTGCATGAGTCAATGGGTTTAACTCATTCACTGCCAATGGCTGGCAGTGAATGAGTTAAAAGCACGACCTTGGAGCAGGATTTACATATGTTTATTTTATTAAAGCAACAAAATAGGTATGAACTTTGTTCCCAGCTAATAATTACTGTGTTGACCAGGACTCACTGCCAATTTCAAGTTAATAACCGTGTTAATAAACACAGCTGTTCCACTGATGCGGGGCCAGTGTGGAGTCAGGTCTGGCTTGGTACCAGATCACCTTCTGACTGTTTTATTTGAAGCAGCATCATTGGCAGAGGTTAAGTGTTTTCAATAAGAAGAAAATCCAGATGGACACAACCGGCACCTCCACATTGTCCTCCGTATCCACTAACACCAGTACTTCCAAGTCTGGCCAAGATATTTAATGGTGGTCTGCTGGTGTAGCTTTGTGGCCACTTATTTTTTTTATAGTGATGATCTCCATAAGTCACTAGTAACATCTCTGTGTAACAGCACCACTAGAGGCAATATCATTATTATAATTATAGGTATTGTCATAAGGAATTAGCTACAACATCCCCAGACTTTATATGTGCTGGTCAAAAGGACCAAACACTGTAAGAGGGACCTGGGTTCACACTAAGGTTGGGCGATATGTAAAAATTTTCCAGCTGACAATCGTCAGTCCAGTAATTGACAATAGGCGATATATTCAGGCATGCAAACTTACTCATAAGCAAATAAATAAATTAATCGCCCTTGTAAAAATGAATGACGGTAGCCTCAACCTATCGTCGATATATTCGTCCAATTGCCCAACCTTAATTCACACCATCAATAATGATTAAAACATAAGCCCTGAAGACTCAGCAAACTGATTTTCTATTGATGAAGACCTCCACATCTCCATTTCTATTACACCAGAGGAATTAAGTAGTAGATAAACAATCAAAGGATAGAAAAGCCCCTGTTTTCCCCCAGAATCTACTTTAGAAATATTTGTTTTAATGTAATGCTTATGGATCCAGCACTATATGAGACCTCTCAGCAAATACAAAAACACAGAGTTTATCCCAGATCAAAGTTGACCTCTTGGGAGGATAAACTGGACTGGTTGGATAAATTTGTGGCAATGACTCTGGGGTATCTTACTGTCCATTTTCCTGACACTTCTGACAATATGATAAACCAAACCTTTATTTTGAAATACATTTTAGGCTAAAAAAAATTTTTTTATCTCAGTGGTGGTGATTTTCTGTTGATAGCTCTTTTGTTTTCAAAGCAGGAAAAACTCTGATTTGCAGATAACAGTGGAAAATATTTCCTTGTTACTTCATAGCAATTTTGCTAAGCCAAAAGTTCACAGTCAATCTGAGGAAGACCTGCAAGACTTTAAAACTGCTTAGACATATTTATCATTACGACTTGTTTTACTATACACAAAGAAATAATATCATTATTAACAATTATAATAACAAAAGTAACAACACACACGCCTCACTGACTTTACAACTGCTGATAAATTTATGCATTTTTGTTAAAAACATTGTGGTAATGTCGGGTGTGCAAGCATCATGGCGAAACTCCACGTATGACATCATCGGCCTATTGTTTTTATTGTGAACGCTTGCCTGAGCAACTGCAGTGTCACCTTTAATACCTGGATCACGTGAACAGTGAACTTTCCCCCAGTTTGAGCGGGAGGGGGTGCTGGAGTTCTATCAGCCGCAAGCTGCGATTACCCAAACAAGGACACAGTCTCGATCAAATGTTGTGGAGCCACAGCGTGAAGCTGCCGTGTTAAACAGAGTAATGTGTACTTAATGCATTATAATGAAATACGATATAATAACGTAACGCACCTCGGCTGCCTGGCTTGCGTAGAGACGGCCGTTTTGCCCAACAAACACCACCGCGGCCTGACGCTGACCTCTGCAGATCAGACATGACACGATATGTTTGTAAAACATAAACATCTCATTCTAAAGTCTCTATAGCAATAATTACTGATGATTACTCACCCGGTTAGCACGGCAGGAAGCCGGAGAACGGTGCTGCACAGGGCGGAAGACTGGCTCACTTTGCGAAGCAGCATGGTTTTATTTTGTTCTTTAAAATAAGAAGAAGAAGACGTTATACACAATCATTTGCCGCAACTAGTATTAATAACGAAGCAGGGACATATGTCATGCAAGTCAGCTTAGCTGTTGACGGCGTCTAGCTAACACAATTGTACCAAACGTCGGTCTGTTCTGTAAGCTGGGCTCGGTGCTTAAGCCCGCGCACAAAAAGCCTGAGGAAATGCTTCATATCCTTCTACGAAAGGCCAAAAAGATCAGCGTACGCAACACACCTGTCTATGTAAGAAGAACGCGTCCCTTCCGTCAAAGATGCTGCCAACAGTCCGGTAAAAATGAACCGTCCACAGTGTTGCCAACTCCTCAGTAAGGGAAATCGCTATTGGCTGTCATAAAAGTCAGCGGATGACGTCATCGCCTAATTTACATAATTGGTCGTGTTTATGTAATTGTAACCAGCGCTGGGAGAGACAAAGTGAGTAAAAAAACACCCCTAATGCATTTAGAATATTTTTAAAACTACAAATTAAATTTCTTTTAGCGATTATTGCTTTTTTAATGTCACAATTCCAATCTTCCTCCTTTATCAGGGCTTGGGACCGGCAAAACTGACCCGAAATAGGCACTCTTTATATATGTGTGTGTGTGTGTGTGTGTGTGTGTGTGTGTGTGTGTGTGTGTGTGTGTGTTTAAGTAGTTGCAAACCTTGTGGTCCACAAAAAGTAACAGAAAAACATATGTAACCATAACGTTTGTAACAAACTACATTAACAATCGAAATTGACAAAAAAAAGAGACACACTAGAAGAAACAGTGGCAATGTGAAAAATGATGGGAACTAGTCTGGTTCTAATGCAGGCTAATTGTTTTTTGTTTTTGTTTTTTTCAGACACCCCTCCACACGCACAGGCCGTGCTGGCTCACAGAAGGAGTGGGTCATCCTCGTTTTGGTTGAGAGCTTTTATGGCAGGATCAGCATCTGTAGCATTTGACTTAATGGAAGTTAGCATGCAGCTGATGTGCAGCTGCAAAACCTTATCAAGCAGCTGGTGTTCATAGGAAGCCCCACCAGACAGCTTCAGTCTATATATGAGATGTACAAGATGGAGTTAAGGCTCTCCAAGGACATCCGATTTCTAAGTTTGCAATGATGTGTTTTAGTGCATTGATTTATTTTAGACGGCGAGGTGCCCACGGCAGCACCCGCTGCTGTAAGAGCGATACGTGCTTTCACGTCAAAAAGTCGTCATAAGTCTCCAATAACACCAGGAAAAGTCGCCAGATTTGTCACTGGTCGCTTTTCAGAAAAAAAAAAAAAGTTGGCAACACTGACCGTGCACAACAGCGGTCTCCTGTGGACGTAAGAGGCAGAGCCTGCCTCAAACTAGGAGAAAATTTGACGTGGGCGGAGCGTCCGGGAGGGAAACGGAGGTGCTCTTGGGGACGGGGGGCATACCATTACTGACATGCGTAGTGTAGTGCGTTTTTAAAACGCCCCCCCTGCGGCTGTATTTTTTATTACAATCAACAGACGTTCTTCTTCTACTACTTTTCGACAGTGTTGGAACATCGCATGAACGCCCCCTGCTGTCCGGTATGCATGGACAAACGTGTACGATGTGATCCATCAGCGTAAAGTAAGATTTACAAATGGTTATAGCAGTTTGTGTGTAATTCCAGCCCACACACACACACAAGTACAAATCGGTCTGAACATTATTCTAGAAAAGTGTGTGGTCAACGTGTAGTAACCAGCTAACATGTGTTAATGCACAATTGTATTTGATTTGTTGCTAAAATGTGCTACTTGATTGCTTTCTGTTAGTTGATTTGGATCTAACTGTATTATTAAAATAAATTCTAAAGACTTCTACCATAAAGCTTTCCCGTATCAACACCGGTTCTCTCGTATGATAATTTCTGTTTCTATTATCACATCTATTAAAAACATGATGCTAAGCTAAATTCAAATCCCACATACCTTAGAGTTTTTGCAGCATCTGTACTGCAGTCTGTCAATGTGATAAAGTTCACGGTCACAAGCTTCATTCAAATCTTCACGTGTCTAGTTAAAATAAACAACTCTGAACCATAAGTATGTATCAAATTTATTCTCAAATACACAAGCAAAGGTGGCAATATGAAATCAAGCAATGTGACACTATAAATGTCAGCTTTCTGAAATGTTGACTCTTCATTTAGCACCTTAATAGTTAGTTGGGTTACACATGATTTATATAGTCACACATAGAAAAAGGAACGGGTGAATAATGCGAGTCAGTAACATAAAAATAAGCATGGAGAGCTGGGGCATTTGGATCACAGTTACTGAGGATATACACTGCATGTAGGTAAAAGTACCGCTGTGGACGTCTAGTGCCACGAGTACCATCGAGCCTCTACAGCCTGACACAAAAAAAAAAAAAACACCCCCACCCCGCATTCCTCACAACAAGAGTTATCTCATGACTAGGCCTAGACAGTGATTACTAAAAACAAGTTCTTCTGACATTTTTGGACCTTTCTTTCTTTTCACATTACAGTTTGCTGGTCTGTAGAGTTGCATATACACAGGAGTAATAGATATATACAGAGGGGCTCACTGTCAAACAATGCTGAAACAAAAGATGCTTGCTGTACCTGGAGTGTGAAAACGTAAATAATAATGGAAAGGCACTTGATTTGCTCCTGTGCAGCCAATGAATCTGGCCTGAGTGCCTGGCGCCCTCTAGTGCCAAACTGTGGTCTCAGTTGTTTCTGGATGGGCAGCTCAAGGGCAAGTGGCTGAACTGGAAGGGTCTTCCCATGATAAAATATTAAGTGAGTGTTTGAAGGAGTGTAATGATCAAATGCTAAATATTGTACAGTTTTCTGTAGGAGGGAAACAATAACCTCCTGGGTTAAGGCCTGAAAAATAAAAACAGGCTGCGCTCTGTAGTGGATTTGAAGAAGAGAAGCTAAACTTTCTACATAGATCAATTGAGATTTGTCCTATCGTCGTTCTTACTTTAAAACCCTGTTCGACCAAATTTAGTGTCAAGCGCCCTGACTCCAACAGGCACACACGAGTTCAATAAGCTACCATCAGATCCTCGTCCACACAAGTGGGAACACTAACTTCACATGAACGGACACCAAACACAAGGAAGAGAAAAAAAACTACATGACGTCCACGAAGAACTCGCTGGGGTTTCCCATGGCCAGGTGGAACGACTGCCGTGACGCAGTGAGCTCTGGGGGTACGGAACCCAGGTCACGAGTGGGCGGAGCACCAGGCGGTCCTCCAGGAGTGGAGGAAGGAGGTGGAGGTAACGCGGGGTGCATGGGAGCTGCCGCCATCGGCTGCGTGTGCTGAAGGCCGTGGGCGGTTGCCATGGCCGGGTGTGGATGCTGGGGTACCATCATCACCATCATGGGGTTGTACGGCAGGATTCCCGGCGGGTAGGGGGACATGTGGGGCGGTTGGGGTATGCGGTGATGATGCGAGCGTTGGGAGGAGGCGTGGCTGTGCTCGCTGGGGGCGGCTGAACCGTGGCCGCGCCTCAGACTGCTGCGCGTCGAGTACTCAGACTCGCTGCCGCTGCCGGAGCGCGAGTCGGCCCCGCCACCTTCTCCACCACCGCCGGACGGGGATTTCTCCCCTCCGCCCACAGTGCTACCAGGGCCTTTACTGCTGCGACGCCGCTCACCCTCGCTTCTCGTCGAGCCGCTGCTCCGGCTCCCTGCAGCAACACGGGAGAGAAAATACTGTTTGATAACAAGTCAAACAAATCTGAGCTCTGATGACACTGCTTAGCTGATTTACCAGTTTTACTAAAATTATTTACACTTTTCTGTGAAGTCTTTCTTGTGTAATTTCTTAGCATTTTCCACACAGCTGACTGCTGCCCCCCGGTGGAGGTGGGTTAGACCAACTTAGTTGCATGGATTGTGTGATGGCTCAGACAGAACAGTAAAGATGCACCTCAGGACACACATGGGACGAAGACACATTAGCAAACTTAAGCTGCCTTTGTCTACAGTTTTATTTATAGAAAAACTGAATTAAAAGTGTTCATAGGAGGTGGTTCATTTATGATATTACTTATTACTGTGATCTAAATTTACTACTCTTGCATTGAAGTTGTGTCCTAGCAGCAGGCGATGGAACCATTGGCCCTAACACTTTGCATATGACTGGGTACAGCCACCAGACTGTGCTGTTTATGCTTTTAAACAAAGATTTCAAGAAAATGCATCATTTTCTTTTGTATTTGATTAAAGTGAAGATTAACGATTGAGTGGGCTGAAGCATTCTAGTCTTTGGCAATGGCTGGTTGCAAACTCCTGTGTGCAGATGTCTTCAACCTTTAACTCTACATATGCAACTATCCTCTCTCCTTTGCACAACAGGAATTGCTGCTCATTTTGATTTTTCACTTTTTAATAGCCGAATTTTGAATCACAGATGCTACAGACGCTCTCCTGAGTCTCTGGTGTAGTGGTGAACACATTCATCTTACACGTGAAAGATAAAATGTGTCGTCTGAGACCAGGAGGAGGCAGAATCCCAGTCTAAGAGGTAGTGTACTTTAATTTGTGGAAATGCAGTGTTCTCATGCATGAAGGCACTTTTGGCTCACACAAAGGAGGTTTAGGCCAAAAGCAGTAAAATGTTTTATTAAAAGCCCGTCATTTACTCAGCTTCAGACATTTTTATTCATTAAATGGGCAGAAAATAATATAATGCAGACTTATTGCAGTTAGTGGACATGGATCAGGGATGTGCTGTCATCTTCAAATGACCCATCTGAGCCAAGGAAAATCCTGAAATGTTAGAAATTGAGCAATAGGCTCATATGTCCTGTTTTATTGTATTTTCTAATATTATATCCATGATTAATAGCCCTGTGTACAGTCATCAAGAGCCACAGGATATATTATACACAATGTCAGAGCACACTATGTAGCTCTGTCATGAAAAGCTAAACTTCTTGAGTAATATTTTGGAGTGGCCCTTCAAACAGGAAGAGTTTGCTCACAGCGGCCTCACCTACAGCATCTCACTCTAAAAATAAATACTGGATAAAAGAACATTTCTCTCCGCTTACCTTCGCTGTGTTGGCTGCCAGTGCTGCCCGGGGCGTAGCTGTAACTGGTAAGCTCGTGGTACGGAGGCGGCTGGCTGGAGAAGGGATGTGTTGGGTATGGCTGATAGGGGAAGGTGTGCATCATGGGCCACGGGGAAGCCCCAGGGAGCGGCAAGGGGGCCAGGGTGTCCTGGTCCGAGGCGCCGCTGGAACCGTCGTTGTCATTCAGAGACAGATTGGCCATATCTGTGTGGGAGACACGAGGGAGAGGGTGAATAATGGTGCAAAAATGTTCCTTCAAGATTTACAGCTAACAGAGAATAATTTTTAGGTTTGCATGATGAATGGCTTCAAATATCAACATCTGACGTGAAAAGATCTTTTCTTGCACCAAACCCGAAAAAAAGATGACTACATCTGAACCGTTGATATGGTGCAGCTGGTGGACAATGATTGGTCTTCTTTCCTGAGATTTCATTTTAGCGATGGCAGGACATTAAAGAATCCTTTGATAACTATGACGTCAAATGTCTAACCCCTTCTACAACCGGTGCGTCCACCAGTGCCCATGTGCAAAATGTGATTAAGGATAAAACTCAGCAGTCGGATGTGTTGCTCAGTGTTTGATGTCAGGGTTTTGCAGCCACTCACAGTTCTCACAGTCGCTCAAGTCTCCGAATACATAGTAGCACTGTTCGGAGAATGTGATCTTATTGACCGTGTGACGAATGAAGCCGGCCTTCAGCAGGTTGCTGGCGTACTTCCTGGCTTCACGGCGGTCCTGAAATCCCTCGATGTGGTGAAACAACCACTCAACTACGTCTGAACCTGATGAGGGGTGCAGAGAAATCATTCTAATCATCATTAAGAAACATTTTGTCCCATAGATGCCAGGTTTTCGTAATAAAATTCAATCATGAAATAAAGAGTTTTGACTGATCTTTTAAAAACAAACTAGCAAAACAAAAACACACACTAGGCTCAGTGCGTGCTCACATAAAAAGATTTGTTTCACACATGACTCTTTTTCTAAACATAATCCCAGTGAGAGCCCCTACTACAACCAGAAAACGTACTAAATGAAAATGATAATTAAAGAACATCTTATTATAATGAACATACCATACATATATCTGCATGGACCTTTTTCCCTCTCGTGCAAAACTTTGCACGAGCATACCTCAGTTATTAACATATGTTTTTTAAATAATCATAAATCCCAGTTCATGTTTCATGTTCATCCCCTGTGAATGCTTTTGTTTTAAGCGTCACGTTCGTCATGTGGCTTAACAGTCACTAAAATTTGCACCCATGATGGAATTTTGTTCAAATCACCAGTAAACACAGAAGGAAAAATTTGAAAAAGAGCGCCGCAGGCCGGTAAATATAACAGTAAAACCCAACATTGTTACAAAAAAAGGGGACCTGAGATTAATGGTTCAGTGCGACGATTTATCGAGTCATGTAAACGGGAGCATTTCACCCACATTTGTGACTAAAAACAGACTCGCAATAGAAACATATTTAGGTGCAGAGTGTGAATAAAAAGTTTAACATTAGGTCACTGCTGCAGGGATGATGATGCTGGCACACTTTAATGTGGAGCCGGAGTCTGTTTACACACCGCGAGGAGCAAAGAGGCGGCGCCGTTATTAAACAGTAATTAAACAAGAAGGAGCAGTTGATCCATAATAAGACAAAAACGTTTCTTATCTTATTACTCCATTAATCGATTGACTTGATAGATTACTTGATGTGTAAAATAATCAATAGGTAAATACAAATTTGAATTTTTCAGTTCAACTTGTCAATATGTGCGGAGGATTTTAGAATTCAGGTTATGTGTTAAGCCGTAGTTACCACACTGATTGAACTAGATAAAGACACTAACTCATTAATGTTGTTTGTCTCCCTCTGGAGGCCACATCAATATGAAAACAACAGATGTTTTCATATCTGATGTTATGCCTGTAGACAGTTTGAGAAACAGCAGATTGAGTTTGAGAAAAAACATTGAACTTTAAATGCAGCACCATAACAGCTGCAGTGAAGAGCAACAAAAGCAACACCGCCATCAAATGTACCACACCACACAGCTGGCTGGGTGTGGTTACACATTTTATTCCTAATATACTTCCTTATATTTAACTTCCCCATGTCTGTAACCTCACTGCTTGCATTCTGTTTGAGAGTTTGTTTTAAAGTGAAGGGTTCCCAGTGCTGGATGCAGACCACTGAGTCATGTATTTATGTGGAGAAACTGAAACATCAACACCGCCGGGCTTACTTCTGGCTTACATCTAAAGTAGCCGAGTGGAAATCTAACCAGCGGATTATTTATAAATCAAATATCTTTAAGAGGAATTTAGCAGGAAAACGACAAGCTCAAAAACTAGCCAGGTGAAATGAACACCTCTGACTGAAAAAAAACCTGCCTGACGCCTGAGGTGTGCCTGTAAGCTGCTGTGTTAGAGTGCATTAAGAAGTTAGGGGGGAAAGTAATAAAATCAGAGACTGAATATAACACCAAATTTTCATTTCAAAAAGCACAAAGTAGACAAACATGTAGTAATTATCCCTTGTGATTCAGCTGCATGCGATTCCAATTTAACACATGTTTTCATTCAAAACAGGCATTCACGTTTGTACTTGAGGGGTTTTTCCTCCCACAAGTCACACGGTTTTAATTCTGTGAACATAATGCCTGCCCTGTAAAGTCCTGTGAGCCGCAAAAAGTTCATGGAACGAGTGTAGTCTCTCTTGCCTCGTTTCCACTTTTTGTCTTACCTAGGAAAGCGTTGGGAATGGTGATTTTAAGCCACATGCGGTCCCGGACTTCCAGACCCGACTCTGGTGAGGCCATGGCTTTGGCGACAGATGCCATGTCAGAGTGCAGTGATAAGTTAAAGTCATCAAAACCTGGAGAAGGATGAAGAATGGTTAAGGAAAAACCTCAGGAGGGAAAAACATGCAAGAAAGCATGACAGATGAAAACAGAACGGGGCCAAAAACAAGAAAGCAAGGAGTGGAACTTCAAAGAGATCAAAAGCAGGAAAGCAGCAGACGTCATTTATCACACAACAGCCGCGACAAAAGCAGAAAGACAGATGTGAAAGACGACTCCTGTGCCAGTGTCGGTGGGAGACAAAGACGGACACAGACTGAAGAAGGGGAAAGAGATACTTTAGAATAATGAACTGAATTCAGACTGAATATCACGAGTCTGGATATGAAACTAGACAACTAGACACGAAGGACAGTTTTATGAAAATAATACACAGCCATGAAAAGGCTGATATTACTAAAGGGGATATTATAAAGGAGCAAATATAGAGTAGGGTGAACGCAAAGACGCTTACGTTCAGTCTCGGTGACGGAGGACGAGGACGTGATGGTGCTGAGGGAGGAACTGCCTGGGTAGGGAGGGTAAGCCCCGGTCATGGCCACGGAGTGACTGACCCATGCTGCAGGGTCAATGGGTCGGACCGGCTCATCTGCAGGGTGAGGAAAACAATTAGGAAACAGTTACTGACACAAACATGGATCCGTGTGTTGTGTCTCAGGCAGAGCTGTACGTACTGCGAGGCAGAGTGAAGTAGCCCTGAGGAGACGGGTCCCAGCACTTTGCCACTGTGAGGATGATGGGCCTGGAAAAGAGTACGCAAACATCACGACTACGGTCAGATCACATCGTCCACGCTAATACTGGGGTGAAGATTTACCCGATACAAAAACGTCACATGGCAACAAGACAAGGCAGGGCATGTCTGAGAGTGAGAGCTGTGTGTCAGCCTCCAATGATCATTTATTAATAAAACAAAACAAAAAAAGACAGATACTTCTACAACCTCCCAAAGCACAGTACTTTGCAAAATATGCAAGAAAACTGAAGGTGGAGAGAACGAACACCTTTCACCACTTGAGGAAAAAACACAAGGCTACGAAGAAGGAGATACTAGCAGCGACGTGCGATTTAAACAAATCTCCACACAGCGTCACTGGAGCGCTCACTAGCTACACATCATAAGACAAGAAGAGCAAATGATGGATCAAAGTTACTGAAACAGGACTTTAAGAAGCTGGATTAAAGCCCAACCCAAGATATAACATCACAGAAGGACAAGAAGGAAAATCCCCTTTATTTACTTACACTTCTAAATGCTGCTGCCTTAATAAAACTGCAAGCATCAATAAAATGCTGTTCAGTAAACTTTTCCTATATTCTCAGAAATATCATTATAGCTTCTCTAAATATCATGATATAATTTTGAGACTATACCACCCATCCCTGATAACAACAAAAGCTTACTACCTGTTGACAAGACAAAACCTGAAAACATTTGATATATCATCTAAAAAGTCAGATGGAAAAAAAAAAAACAACATACCCTGGCTTGTGAACAATCTCCCTCAGGACCCGCACTGCATCGTCGTTACTCATATTTTCAAAATTGATGTCATTCACCTAGGAGGAGAGGGGATAATGAGGCATAAGAAAAAGGTTTATTTAGACTCATAAGTGGAGATGAATTATTTATTGATGCTGATGATGAAGAATAACAACCAACTGTTTTGGTAGCTGATTAATCAAAGTCTTTTCAACAGAAAAATGTCAGTAATTTCCCAGTTCTAGCTTCTTGATCGGAACAAAAAAATAAAATAAAAACCAGTTGCATTCATATGCATAAATACTTCCTTTGTTTATGTTTAGAGAGAAACAGATGTGTTCATGTAGACAAGGAATGAATTACAACTGAAGTGAACAAGCACTGATCTGGACTGGATCACCCACTAGAAAAGCTCCTGAAATGAGACCCAGCAGATCTCAAAACCAAACAACCACACTGGTATTTCCTGGATAAACCAGCTGTCCGAGCAGTAATTTAAAAAACTAAATAAATCAAGACATCGTCATTTATATAGGAAAAAGCCATCATTCCTCCTCACCTGCAGCAGCATGTCACCAGGTTCAATGCGTCCATCAGCAGCCACAGCTCCTCCCTTCATGATGGAGCCAATGTAGATGCCTCCATCCCCCCTTTCGTTGCTCTGACCCACTATGCTGATACCCAGGAAGTTGTACTTTTCTGTACGGTTGAGAAATCACAATAATGTTAAGACGAGGTGAACATTAGGTAAGAAAAATGAATCTGAGATATAAGTTTAAAGGTTCATGAGGTGCATGAGGAGAGTACAGACCCATGTTTAGAGTGACGGTGATGATGTTCAGAGACATCGTGGAATCTGTAACACTGCTGAAGGAGGAGGCCTGGAGCAGGAAATGACAACATTACACTACAGACACTGACGTGACCAAAATATTTAATCTGTTTGCACAAAGTAAATCGTGCGCACACACCCTCTCCAGACGTGGGGGACGCTGTTTCCTCCGTCGACGATGTCGCTTAAGAAGCCTCGAAGCTGTGCTCTGCTCTGTGGCACTGCTGAACCTGTTCAACAAAAGGTGAAAGGTCAAGAGAGAGAAATATCTCATAAACCTTTAACAGGCTTGGTTCTTAAGGAGGTCAACACAAATTTAAGGGACAGCTTCTCTCGCATTAGCCTGTTCCATCACCTACTGGATACATACGACATTTATCGCTTTCTCACCTGCTCATCGTGTCATCGTCCTCAGAGTCGCAGAAGCTGGTCGTTTCTAACTCGCTGCTCATCACCGTGCTAGAGCTCTCGTATCCTGCCAGGTGGCGCTCCAGACGACTCTGGCCGTTCATACGAGGGCCTGAGATGCCGCACGAGAGTCCCCAAAGACAACAGGAAAATAATCAACATGATTTTTCATGTTTGTGCAAGTCAGGGTTTCCCTATAGATCCCAAACATTCCTCACTCCTCAGCAACTCTCTGATTATATCAACTTGTATTGAGTGTCTGGGAGATATAGACGTGCCAAATCTTGATAGGAGGCAGTATTAAAAGGATTGTTTTTGTGTGCACGAGTGTCTCACCGTGTTGTTCCATGCTCTCTCTGTGCCGCGGCCTCTCTCTCCTGAAAGAAACTACAGACTCCGTTTCAGTCTGGTCGTCCAAAGTCTCCACGCTGCCTGTTGCATTGGGACTGTAAAAATAAGCACAATTACAGATGGAATTAGAGCACGACTGGATTTCAACACTGGATTTGCACTAATCAGTGTTTACAACATAAAAGGCATTTCTAACTACATACGTTTTTTATGTTATGCATTTTTGCAATTATAGTAGGCTAGAAAGTACATGCCCTTCCTTAATTTACCTGTTCTTTTAAAGCAGTATTGCCTGCTGCTGTATACGAATATCTATGCTTTATTTTTTCGTCCTAATTTCTAACAGCTTCCTCTGAATGAAAATGGGCTTAACTGAATCTGACACATAATACAAGTATTTATATTATTTATTAATTATCATACAAATAAATAAAGAAAATAAGTGCCAATTTGCTATTTAGAGAACTGTAATATTTTCAGGAGGACATTTGAACAGTCAAAAGAAAAGCCTGTCAGTGTTTCTGCTGGACAAACTTCAAAAGAGGCCTTTTTTCTAAATGATCTCATTGCCATCTTTGCAGACATTTTGCTGTTATCTCCCAAGAGACATCCTTATCAGTAATAAACTAGAATCAGCTGATATCAGTCCATTTCTTTAGTCAAACTCTAGACTATTCTTCAGTTAAACAGAACTACTCACTCTTTTCCTTATTTTCTGTCACATTTACAGAACATTTACATATTTATATCACGCTATTTAAAAACAACTTGGTAATTGTCCAAATAAGTGTCCTGAGAAGGACCAAGGCCCAGTATAGGCTCCTTAGATGCTGTCAGACTACTCTGTGAGTCTAAGAATACAAATATAGAGCTGAACACACGTACAACTGTTCCCTTTTAAACACCAAATCAACATTTTAATACATACTTTTAGCATTATGTGCTTAATGTTGCTTACATTAAAGTTGTCGGTCAGGTACGTGTCACTTTAATCAGGCCTTGGACATGACATCTGCTATGTATTACATTGTCTCTTATTGCAGTGAAGGCTATAGAACAGCACAATCTCTTTGCTGGTCCAATATTAGCACATTTTCCTACAATGATCAAAAAGTTTAAGACACATGAAGACACAAAGCACGGCATGGTCACTGTGCATTAGAGCTACTGTAATTTTATTGACATCACACAGTAAGCTTTTCATTTTTTTCTACCACTCACATGGATTTCTTCATTTTTGTAAGCTGTGTGTACATCAACACAACCACAATCAGACTGAATGATAATTAGTTTGCTTTTAAGATTCAGACCCACTGTCCACACTATAAAAACTTAAAAGCACAACTAACACTGGATTCATGAGACCCACAATTAAATGGCTGGTTGATTGTTTTTTAACATACAAAAAAAACAAAGAACTTTCCCCCAAAATCAGTTTCTCATAGCTTGGTGTTATATCTACACTGATAATACATCAGCATCCAGTACCCCGGACACCACCCAGTCATAAAAACAGCTGGTTAAACTGAACCTTTTCTTTGGTACCAGAGACCCTTTCATTTGAAGATTGTCACGTATGAGCAGTAAGGTGTCGGTCTAGCTCCAAACATATTATGGAAACAAATAACTAATTTACTTTTTCTTCTTTACTTCCTTACTAATGACTCGTGAAAAAGCAGTGTGCAGATATACTTGGTTTTTTATAAAGATAAAGGATGGACTATGGTTATAACTATAGTTTTCAGTAATGTTGGATTGGTCATATCAATATCAATATTAGATTACATGAAAGGCAGCAAACATCGATGTATATCTAAGCTGGTGACGCTGATTAGATTCACTCACTGAATTCTACCTTTTTGATTAGCTTTATACTGCCCAGGTGTTAGAAATCATCCCTACAGCTATTGAATCATCTGTTTATATCCTGTTGAGTTCAATTGGCTCGATCCACAAAGAGCAGTGAATATCAGAGTAGCAGTTCATCACAGCTGACCTATGATTTATGTACAATAATGCAAAGATCTACTGGATATCCCAATACAAAACAGTGTGCAACCACTTCTGATTTTTTGGCCCACACTGATACACATTTTTGCTACACCTGATCTTACAGCTTGCCCACCTGTGAAGTCCCACTTTAACCTTCTTCGTACATGTATGTACAAGCTGTACAATATGACATAATATAATACAAATAAATAATAAATAGTTATTTTGAAATTTATACTGGTTTTTTGCTTTTTTAAAAGCTGTCCTAATCACACACGTGTGTGCGCGCGCATGGATTTTTTGGTTGTTTGTTTTAAAAAATGAAATGACTATATGTAAGATGAGATCTCATTCTTGCTCTAAAGACTTGTATTAGCTTGACAGTTTTTAAGCTTCATTCACTTCTTCGTTTTGCTTTTTCAGCTCAAAACTAATGTTTTTGGTAGCCTCTGTCTCAATGCAGGTTCTGGTAAACCCAGCGTTGAATACCTGCCCAGGAACTGACAGCAAACAAAGTGAGAAACCAGTTGGTTCACTGCGATTAGCAGATCTTTCCAAAACAGTGTTAAACAAGAATAATCACTAGGAAACTGTTTGTTGACACATTTGTCATATCAACTTAATGTGATGTTACAGTTTTCTGCAGTAACCCCAACTATCCAAACCAACTAGACCACATTTCACAACATTTCAAAGCACACTGGAAGTTCTTGAATATGGCAAAAAACATACTCAAACTGTGTGAGGGAACACTTCAATCAGATCTGTCTACTCAGGGATTGAAAGCTTTTCCTTGTGTCAATAACAAGGGCGGTCCCAGCTAAGATCAGTTTCAAATGAGCTCACATATTCGTGCGTAAACCTGATACTCTGAGAGTGTGAGATATTCAGGTAAATATACAGTTTCTAATTAAAACTATAGGAGGAGCACAGGTGTGTGTTGCAAGTCTTCAAGTACAATGGGTGAAAAGTGGTGGATCATCCCAAAACTACATGAGATCAGCTTGTTAATGACCTGAAGACAGTTGGGATCACAGTCGCTAAGAACAACACTGGTAACACACTTGAGCACAATGCAATGAAATCCTGCAGCGCACACAACATCCATACATGCCACCCTTCCTGATTTTTCTGTGAGAATCCCGAATTTCAGTGCCATCCATCCATCCATTCGCTACCGCTTATCCTTTTCAGGGTCGCGGGGGGTGCTGGAGCCAATCCCAGCTGTCATAGGGCGAGAGGCGGAGTACTCCCTGGACAGGTCGCCAGTCTGTCGCAGGGCTAACACACAAGGACAGACTACCATTCATACTCACATTCACTCGCACATTCACACCTAGTGGCAATTTGGATTATCCAATTAACCTATCCCCACAAACTGCATGTCTTTCAGAATTTCAGTGCCCCTGCCGAAAATCTCCCGATTTTCCACCCGGACAACAAAATTTAAAAACCATACCCCAGATAGGCCCAGGCAATTCCAGTTTCCAACAATGGCTACTACTACTGCAGTTACTTAGTTTTAATACTACTCTAATTATTCTTTCTGGGTCACAAAATAAACTTTCAACATATTTTCAGGCGAGAATGTAGCTGTGTAAACTTGAGCTGACGAGAACAGCAAACTCCCGGCACATCGTTTATAAACCCCCGCGGTCTTTCACTACTCAGGATAAACATGATATATAAGTCACTTAAATAACTTAAACATGTTATTGTTTGGCTTTTTCAGTGTTTTATTTGTTCGTGAGTAAATCGGTTTGGCTGAGATTAAAATTATTAGATTAGATTAAACAAAACTTTATTAATCTCTCGGGAGGGTTCCTCCGGCGGTTTTCACACAGCTGAATAAACGTCAGACAGAAAACTGATTAAACTGAAGTGTGAGATGGTCGAAAATGTACGCCAGCGTCCGGTTATATTTTAGATAGCAAGGAGCAGACGGCAGAGTTTCACTCCACCGAGAGAGCTCGTGACGTAGTTCTGAAGGCTAGACCGTCCAATTTCACGGTCGCTCATTTCCGGTCTACCCGACCCACTTAGACCACGAAGGCCGGGTCCTCAGGTGGACCCAGCCTCTGAATTTGGACACCTCCGCTGTTTCCAGCCGGACAATAATAACGGTGACATTTAACTTATTTTATCCGATAAATAAACACTGTAAAATTCAAATCTAGCTCTTTGACATCATCTCAACCAACTGTGTTTGAAAGGAGGAAAATGCTGAGCACATCCCTGCAGTTCAGGAGTTGGAACCATTATTGGGGCTGTTTTTCTGCTAAGGGGACAGGATGACTTCACTGCATCGAGGATGTCAATGAACAAGACATGTAATATACAATCACGGACGAGAACCTCCTTCTCTCAGCCAGAACGCCGAAAACGGGTCATGGATGGATGTTCTAGCATGACCAAAAAATCACCAAGGCAACAAAGGAGCAGCTACAGATGAAGCAGGAAATCATGAAGTGGCCTAGCCAGTCTTCAAACCTCAGACTTATACAAACTCTGTGGAGGAAGCTGAAGTTTTGAGCTGCCATGGGGCAGCTAAGAAAGGATTTAAAGATTTGTGCAAACCTGGTGACCAACTACAAGAAACATCTTACAGCTGTGCTTGCTAACAAGAGTTTCTCCACCAAGTACTAAGTTTTACTTGTTGATCAAATACTAATTTCATGACAGTGACATGCAAATCAGTTTAAAACTTTTATGCAGTGTTTTTTTCAGGATTGTTCGCTGATGTTACCTTAAACTACCTTAAAATTTGAAACTGTTCATTTCCTGATAAGTGAGCAAGCTTGCAAACTTCAGCAGGGGATCAAATAATCATTTCCCTCACTTTAAATACACAGTAAATGATTCATGATTCACGTGTGTGTGTGTGTGTGTGTGTGTTGCTTACTGGAAAGATGGTGGTCTGGAGTCCCCGATGCCCCCGGTCCTCTCTGCAGGTGGGGGAGGAAGGGGTGGCGGAGGGGGCAAAGGCTGGGTAGTTGTTTCCACAGGGGGGACCACTGCCACTGGAGGCTCTGCTGCTGGAGTGTCTGAAGATACCAACTGATATATAAAAGGAAGCAAAATAAAAGATTTAGAGACAACACAAAAAAATAATAAAGAGAGGAAAGAATCTGAGGTAAAGGTCGAGGGAAGCAGGATGGAAAGTATTAGGAAAAAAGTAGGCAAGTATGTGGAGTGGTGAGAAACTGGCACAAAGTAAGAGAGGGCAGAGAGACGAGAGGGTGAAAAAAAAGAAGAGGAATGAAAGGACGAGAAGGAAGGAGGTGGAGGGCAGAGGGAGGAAAAACGGGTACTATGTCAATTACTTTCACATACAAACACTGTACTCTTTTCAGACGAAGGTCTCAAGGGCAAACTGAAACGCTATCCTACACTTAACCTGTCTCTCTTCATTATACAACAAAAGTGTCCACACACACACATACAAGGGGAGAGAGAGGTATCACACATCAACAATTAGGATGAATGGCATATAGCTTCCAATTACATGGACCATAGAAACACAGAGAGCGGAGTCCAGGCCTTCTTACATCACTGCAGAGCCCACACATAACGTTTCTTATTATAAACTTCATATGAGCTCCAGAGTTTGGGAAGTTTGGTGCATTCAGTGACTTCATATAAACATGCTTTGTATTTCCTGTCAAAATAACTCAACCAAATGTCCACAAGCATGTGCACAGAGACGTTCGCCCACTTTATCCAGTCACTCCCTGCTTTTTGCTCTCCATTAATGGCTACGTAACTGTGAAACACTCATCTTCTGGGATCCCTTCATCCATCTCTCTGTGCAGATCGCATATCAGTCCCTCTGGTGTCTGAGCTTTGTTCTCCCTCTCTTTGAGTTCTTATGCACTTAACAGATGCTCCAGCCCCTGTCCTTCTTATCTGGGCCAAGTCTCAGTGTTTTGTCTCCTTTTAAATGCAACCCGCAGGGTGGAGTACAACAACTGGGTCTTCTACAAGAGAAATGGAAAGTATGAAAGCTGTACCTGGCAACTCGCTGTGCTATAACTGCTAACAAGCCACGCTGCGTGCAGCTCGGCTCGAGTATCAGTTAACACAATCAGAGAAACATTTGCTTCCTTTGTGAATTTGTTTGGCAAACTTAAAAACGCCTTTTCTATCTCGATATGCTCATTTAAATGTTTGCATATGTTAAATTCCGTGCGGCTACAGAATTTCAACTTGACTTTCTCGCCTAATACTATTCTATGTGTTTGCACATGGCCAAGTCATGCATTGCTGCATGTAAACAACTGTGATGCATGCTTTCCTGCTAATATCGCCTTCTAAATCGGGGGTCCAGTTGTTCCAAAATAGCTCAGCTTGACAATGCAGTCACATTGTAGGATATCAATGTGTAGACAGAGTGAAAATTTTTATGTTGCTGGTCAACATTTTAGCTGCGAGTTGACTAAAAAAAAATTTAAGACACATTTAAAATGAATTTAAGACCATTTAAAACTTTTAAGGTTGTTTATTAGCAAATACGTATTTAAGATAAAAGCTTTATAAGGACTTGCAGCCACCCCGGCCAGATTTGACAATTACCTGGCAAAGAAAATAATGAACTATCTTTTTAATGAGAGCCAGTTTAATATAGCATCTTGTTTATAGTATTGAGTTTTTGCTGACATTGATGTAAATGCGTAAATTTAATAATAGGCATTTAGTTTGTGCTTTGACAATAAGGACCTCCAAGTCTGAGGTCACAGTTCTCAGCTGGAAAGGGGTGGGATGCCCCAAGTGGGGTAATTTAAAGGGTCACTGAGGTGTGAGTGGAGCATGAGACTGGTATACTGGTGTGGTGTCAGCAGTGATGCTATATCAGTCTGTTGTGGTGAAGTAAGAGTTAGCTTGAAAGCAAAGCCGCTGCTCTACCAGTCGATCTACGTTCCTACTCTGACCTACGGCCCTAAGCTGTGGGTATCCACTGAAACTACGAGATGGCAGATACAAGGAGAAGGAAGTGAGCTTCCTCCAAAGGGTGGCTTGGCCCAGCCTTAAAGATAGACTGTGGAGTTGGTAGTTAAGGAGGCACTCAAACTGCAGCTGCTAATGCTCCACACAAAAAGGACCCAGTTGAGATTGTTCAGGCATCTGACTAGGATGCCTCCTGGATGCTTCTTGGTGAAGTGTTTTGGGCATGTGTTAGTGGGAGCAGGCCCCGGATTAGACCCAGGCCTGAAACTGCCTGCGTTGTCCCCCTTGAAAGAGCTAGAATAAACGTCAGGGAGACAGGGAAGTCTAGACATTTCAGCTTAGACTACTGTCCCACAACCTGGACCCAGATAAGAGGCAGAAGGTGGATGGATGGAAATTTTGTAAACTTTCAATTTACACAAATAGCAGAGGAAACAACACAAAAACACCTATGAATATAAAGCAGATAAGAGCTTTATCTCTACTGCCCTCGGTGTTAAAACACATAACGGGGTAAAACAAATGGTACAAAAAGGACCCCTCTCAAGCTGAATGGAAGCATAACTATGATATGGAAAATATTTGTAGGGACCCTCTCTCAGAAAAATGGAAAAAGTGCATCAGCCTTACTGCAAACATGGACATCATGTCTGTCTCCAGGTTAAAATGTGCACGCTTTCATTTGACAAATCTCTTTTAAATGTTTAAAAGGGAAATGTCATGCAAAGAAACAGTCGGTTCAAGGCGCTCAGTGTAAGAAAATTCTCAAGTGACAAAAGATTTATTGAAGTCTGAGAGTAACAGTCTAGCAAAACTACCAGTGACTCAGACTGTTGATAAAGCTCCAAGAACAATTTTCCCCATACTTCTGCTGAATCTGCTCCCTCCTGTTTTACCTGGGTGGACAGTTACTCTGGTTCAGTTTTTTTCCTGTTCCAAGTTTCCAAACGTTTCACCAAAGAGCAAGCCAGGACCAGATGTGCAAACTCTCTGATGACATATAATTGTGCAAAGTTAATGGCTAAAAATCTGAAATCTAATTACTTCATTTTACTGCTGCTGGTTAGACAAGACTGTTGGTCTGAGGGAGGTCTGAAGGAAGACACAGGAAAAAGAAGAGGTGGTTTTTGCAAACACCCTCTGGCTAAACATGATGTAGGCTTATTCTTGAGATTAAAGTTAAGTCTTGACATTTTCAGACAAGCCTCAAGAGGAAATGATGGAAAAAGAAAGGTTAGCAGGGAAATGTGTATAGCTTCCACTCCTGCTTTAAAAAGAAAATAAACAGCAAGTTTATCATCTCTTACCCATGACACCACTCTGCCGTTGAAACATGGCAACTTGGCACTGTCGTCTGAAATCTCTTCCTTCACCACCCTGAAGAACAGAGACACACAGGGAGGTTCAGTAGGTTTGAACGGTTCTGGTTTTCTGACATCATGATAAGTGTGATCTGTATGGTACACTGCAGTGGAGAAAAGAGGGCTGAAAACGACATTAAGTCATAGATGGAAAAAGTGAAAGTGCGGAGGGGAATTAAACAGTTTACATTACCGACACATTACATGAAATATATGAGCCCGTGACAACAACACAGCTGCACCAAATCAAAGTGTCAGGGTTAACTCAAAACCCATCTGGGTAAATCATCAGCTTACAGCCACATCAATGCAGCTGCAGTCGATCACACTCATATTAAAACTGATTTCACTGAAAAACTGGACGGCTGGGAGGAGGATCGCATTCGGCCAAACCTGAGGAACATTTTCTAATGAAACAAAAAGGATAATGAGTTTAAAGGCTTTTGTTTTGTGTTTTTGGTGGGTGGCTACATAGGCCAGTCAGATTACTTGCTATGAAGAGTAAAGGCAATAGAGATAAGAAGGGGTTCAACTCATGGTTGAACAGAACCTCTCTGGGAGGTACAAAAAATTCCTTTATATAAGAAAAACTTGGTTTAAGGATAAAATAATTTGCATGTTTTTGATTATAATAGGGAATTGATTGTATAACACATCCAAGTATCTCACCAACACTACCAAACTAGGGGCTGGCAAAAAACACCCCTGAAGTGTGACGACAGCAGAAGAAAGAAACTAGTGTGACCCAGTCGAGAGTCTCAAAAATATCTCTGAAATGAAATGAAACGAAACAAGGGCACAGAAATTGTATTAAAAATGTTTTGGATTCAGTCAGCAGAGGTAGAGGAAACCTTGCCTAGGACTGGCTTTTTTAGCATTTGTAGTCACACACCAGGGCTTATCTAATTGTTGGGGTTCTCTCTGTAACAATGTACCATCTTAATCCTGCAATAACCCTGCAAGTATCTTTGAGCGACTGCTGTTGTGAACTGGGACTATATAACTAAACCTGAACTGAATTATACTGGCTCCTTACTGAATAGGCTATTAGGGGAGGATGATCTTTACAGTAAAGCTGATGAGCCTCTGTTACTTCCTCTGGCACAAATCCATCACCTTTCTTGTTCTTTCGGACTATTGTATTAACAAAATTGCACTTATTCTTAAAGTGCGAATGCGACTTCCACAGTGTTGGCGTGGTGTCATTTTGCTAATATCTTAGTTGTACACAAAGGAGAGCCAAAACAGTCAGTCTCCTTCCTGCCCTCAGATTCCTTGAATGTAGATCAAGTTGATCTAAATGTAATGTAGCAGTATTGTAAGAGGTTTAAATGAATATTAAAGCAACATTTAACTAATTTAGCTTCAGTTAGCCCCCATTAAAAGTAAACTCCACACCAGTATAAGTACAAGCTTATCACTGGGATCCTGCTTCTAATCTTATTTCCAAAATACCACCAAAGTCATGGAGCCATGAATCAGCACACTAACAACAAACATCACAAAACTGCTTCACAGACACTGTGGAATTTCTTCTTTTACCACAATGAGCTAAAACACATTGAGCCTACTTGTGAATTACACAACCCGGTCAACTAAATCTGCATGCAAAGCCATTACAGATAACAGCAGCTACTTAACATTAATAGCCAACATGGTCTAAATTCTTTAAAGACAACACATCCGTCTGGCAGTTTTCCCCTCCTCCATCTAAGACTTCCATGTTTACAGAGAGGCAAACATTTGGCTTCAGCTACAGTAGTTCCAAGAGACCGAGCTGGGCGTAAGTGCTACATAGAGGACACTTGGCTGTTCAAGCGTCTCCAAAAGTCTCCTTTTTCCAGCTTCACATGCCAGCGTACCTCCTCTTAAGTGTGTGAGACTTGGTCAGGTTCCACTGGGCTTTTGTAAGCAGCTGTTGAGAGCTGGTTTTGTGGGTGCATGCTAGCATACAGCCGGATTGTAGTGGGCACTATTGAGGATCTGCTGCAGGTTTTGAGAGCCCTGTCTATGTGGCTACTGATGTAGCTAACAATATTTTTTCTTCCTATCCATTACGCTTTTTCAGCACAAATCTGCACCTAGACGGCAGATGGACAGATGCACAAATTGTCTGCAGAGAGTAAGATTGTCGTCATTCCTCTGTCCCCCAAACAAACAAGAGACCACAGTCGAAAGTCATTTCACTCACATACTGAAATGCCTCGAATACAATGCATAAACAACTCTGAAATATGCAGAGTCCTGTTGGATTAACTTAAACTTTTCCCTGCCGACTACCATTCTTCAAGTCCCTTGCTACCCTTAAATTCCTCACTCTCAACACGGCATTGCTGTTCTAACAATTAATCTTACTCAAACAGCTCCCTGATCCCTTCTCAGCGCACATGTATACAGCAGAATATCCAGTGACTCTAAGTGAACACCACCCTGTTCCTTCTCTCCCTTTCTTCTCCCCATAGACACCCAGCAAATGGCCCCTGTCCAGGTCCAGGTTCCTAGCACCAGCCCTGGCCTGCTCTGCCACACACACAGATCTCCTCGACAGCTGGCCTCAACCCAGGACAAATGAAAACACACACTATTACACACTCCTCTCCTGGTTAAGAGAGAGCAGGGGGAAGAGAGGGGGAGAAAAAGTCCCTGCTTTGATTGGACAGCTGACTCAGAGCTATGTTTGAAATTTTTCATCTGAACTCAGTTGGAGATATTCAAATGAGAGAGCATGATGCCAGACAGTGCAATTTAACTTAAAGACAGGCCATACAGTCTTTGAGAGTTTCCAGAGGGTGGCTTGTTTGAGACGTTTAACATTTAGTACTCACACACAAGCACACGGGGTCTAAACATAATCATGTGTTACCCAGTTACACAGGGACAAGCTCTTAATCTGACAGTTAACTTACAAAGTCTAGTAAAGGTAACATAATAAACCGACACGCTGATTGAAAAGCTCGCCAATTATCTTACTGTGCACATGACAGCTGCACACACACACACACACACGCACTCTTTGGGACATTAGACTAAAACTAATACAACAGACCTCCAAAAAGTCTGGAAAGTTTCCTTTTTGTTAAAGTTTCAAACTTCATGTTGGTAGCGTCAGTTTGTGGTGCTTTTGAAAGGAAATTCAATAGAAAATAAACAGTCAGTGAGCAGAGTATCAAGTAACATGTTTTCTTCATGTTACATGTAATAAACAGTAAGTGATTATATTAGTATATATATATGGAAGATATTTGAAAGCATCACCTTAATGGTGAAGTCTCTTTTTCTTGTATTTATTTGACCTATTTAATTGATTTTTAGTTCAATCTTGTGTATTTTTATCATTTAGTTCCAATGTACACCACTTTGTGTTCGTTTTAGTTCTTTTAAACTGTTTTATAAAAAAAAAAAGAAAGATGCTATAGTATGGTATGCTTAGGTGATGGATCCCAAATCCTAAATATGGGTTTCAAATACGTAGGCCAAACATGGCCATCATTGTGTTCATACTAGTCTAAAAACCTATGCCATAACCTGCCACACATCTCCCTAGAAATGTAAGTACACATCGTCGTCTGTGCAGCTCCTACGGGTATAAATGCAGACGACAGTGTTTGGCACTTGCTTGGGCTCTACATTACTAGATTTGCTGCAGAAGCAGAATTCAGACTTTTAAATCTGAGCTCACTCATACAACAGCAGGTTGCCAAACACAAGAAAGCCCCACCATAATGCTGTGTTAGAGATTTGTATGAAAGTCCAGATATCCGAGTTCTCAGCTGGAATGTTTAACTGGAACGTACCCCTCAACTTGAATTTCCTACTTAGAAAAACGAAGCAGTCCCATAAACCCCGAGGTTACTATCCAAAATGGTACTGGTAATGGTAAAGAGTATAAAAACTACAACTTCTGTGCATTTGTGATTCACTGAATAAGCCATACGCAGAGCACAGGCCAGGCTCCAGCCACGAATGTGCTCCAGCGTTGTTTTTAAGTGCAGAAAAACAAACACTATACTGCATTACTAGTGCTACACCACTGGCTCTACCTTAATCAAAAGCAAAACAAATCCTGTTTTTCCTCACTTTTACAACGTTCCCACTAAACACTCTAATTCTGGAGTGACATCACTTTGTTCACTTCTATGCAAGCAGACTTATTTTCACAACCAGAAGAGTCGCCCCCTACTGTTTATTACAAGGTACTTCCACATTAGCTTCACTTTTCAGAATTGAAAATCATGCCCATCCATCCCAAAACTATCCATCTTTTATATACTGTCCAGGCTCAACGCTATGATGTAAACAGCTCGACTACATTAGGTAAACTGCAACTTCCAATCTTTATTTATTTATTTATTTTTTTTTTTTTTTTTTGGGGGGGGGGGGGGGGGGTTACAGGCACTGGTTAGACCAGATGTACAGTATTTTTAAACAGATCTGATATTGATGTTGCTTCTGTTGACAGCTAATAGTGGCCCACCAGCTTTGTCAAAGCCCAGTGAAAAGCCAAAAAATCCACCTCATCTCCGGGTTGATATTAGGGCTGGCTTGGCACAGGCTCCCTGGTGCCATCCAAACGGAGTAAAAGAGGCAAATAGCCCAGACCAAATCTTCATCCAAGACTACAATGTATTTAACAGAAACCCTAAGGGTCTCTCGCTGTGTGAATAAACCACAAACATGCATTCCTCTGCGCGAAAACACACAGCAAGATTGAATTGATAGAGGCGAGGAGACGGCTCTTTCTAAGGAAGTTTAGGTTTTGTGTGTGTCTGTGTGGAATTGGGGGAATGAACGGATGGCTGGGAGGCCATAGTGTTAAAGAGGGGAGACAAAACCCGAAAGAAAGAAAAGGCGAGGATTTCAGCAGATGATGGACTGAAGGAGGGAGGGAGGCATGAGGATTAGGGCAAAGAAAAGCAGCAGGGGCAGGGAATGCCTCCCATTGTAATGATGATGTTTTCTGAGAAAAGTCCCAGCCGACACAGCTACCTCTGGTATTTGAATATTCATCACCACTCATTACAACTTTCTGATTAAGGCCGGGCTTGGGGGACTGGGGTCCAGACAGGCTGGCTTCATGCATGTTCACCCTCCCTCGAACCATAAGTTACCCCCAGCGACAAATATACCACAACTGCTCACAAGATGGGATAGAGTGGTTTTAGAGATACAAACAGCATTTTCTCCCACAACTATGTACGCACGTTAGCTCTGGGAAGTCACTCCTCCGATCAGAAAATCCAAGCACAACAAAAGGGGGGCTGCTTTCCAAAATTTCTGTGCCTACATTCACGTTTGCATGATGGATCTCCTTATTTTGCATGCAAAGCTCACAGCTCTCCTTCTACTAGAGACAGAGAGAGGGGAAGGAAAGAAATCACTGGAGCTCACCCGAAGTCTTGGTCCATAGACTTGAAGAAGAACTTGTAGTTTGGCTTGTTCAGGACCTGTTTAAAATCCAGCAAAGTGATATTTTCGGCAGCGATGGGAATCTTCACCAAATACGGCGTCTCCTCCTCGTCGATATGATAAATTATTTTGGTTTCCGCCATCTCTACGTTTGCGGTTTCTTTTTTCTTCTTCTTTTCCTGCCGACCTGGAAGTTTCCGAAAGAAATACACACACCGTGAGGCGAGGTAGCGATAACTTTGTGGGGCAGTTAGCTGGCGGCGGAGCTAGCTTAGGTGGCTAACGAGACGGCAGAGGTGAAACGATGAGGGCCACCGAGATTTTCGGTCCGAGCCGGAGGACGTAGGGAGGAAAAACCCTGCTCGAAGCTCGACTTCCCTGGAGTAAAAACTCGCATTCCCACTGTTACCGAGAGGCGAGGGAAAAAATACGGGGAAGCTACATTCACACGACCTAACTCCCAACAACTTTTCCCCCAACAAAAACATACAGGGGAGGGGGGGTCTGAAAACTTTTCACCACTTGTTGCGAGCCAACGCGGCGTGTGACGTAAAGACGTACCCCCTTCTTTTCTTTTTTTTTACGTACCCTTCCGAACCAGACCCCCCGACCTTGTAGTATTAGTATTCTTACATACATAAATAAAGCGTCTCTAATGGTATTTTATACTATATATTCACAGCCTGTTCACGTTCATATATTTTTCTGAATATTTCTTTTAATACTTTTTTTGTTTTTTAGTCTAACATTTTAATAATGAGCTTTTATTTCCATCAGTTGGTTAAATAGTATGGAGCATTAAACTTCAAGACTGTAAATGATAAATGGACTGGTGCTTAAATAGCGCCTATCTACTCAGGTTAAACACTCAAAAGGCTTTCTTACTGCGAGCCTTTATTCACCCAGTCACACACATTCATAAAGTGCTTTTATATGTCCATAAGCACCATTTTCTCTAACATTAACACCACTGCGATGGATGCAAAAGGGTAACGAAGGTTTCAGTACCTTTATATATAAAATAAAGAAATTACCTATTTTGCAAGTGTCTTCATGAATCTGCGTTATTGTGTCTACATTATAATGAATCCAGACCTTTTTGGCCACAAGAACTATCTTTATAGAATTGTGATCTTGAAAATGACATTTTTAATGTCAATGAGACTTTGCATCCGGATAAATAAAAGCTATATAACAGTAACTCTGCCAAAAACTGACTGCAGCTTATTTTAGCCTTTTAGTGACAGGAATGTTCTTTCTGAGTCAAAATGCCATGACATCATTCATGAGAGACATCTTTGACATTTTTTTTGGGGGGGGGGAATTATAGGCCAATAAGTCATTTATAATAGTTTAAAATTTAAAATAACTTTTTGGAAAATATCTAAAATCACTTATTGGTAATTGCTCTGTTTTTTGACCCTCTGATTCGTTGCTGACCCACACCTGAGCCACAGGTACCCTTGAAATGAACTGAAACCTGGACACTGGGTGACAAAAGGCACTAATGGGACAAACTGCATGTTTAATTGGGTGGCAATGTCAAACAGAAGAATACAGTGCTTAGGGTGAGCTTTTTATTAACACAGTGCATATTTCATGTTTCAAATGACCTAAAACTAGAAATTAATAATTAATATCAGCACAATGTTTGTCTAGCCACAGGTTAAAAAGAAACTCATGTGTACTCGTGTTTTTATTCATTGCTAATCATCTTCTTGCAGCTATCTCCTCCTCTGTCCCACCAACCCTCTACATGCCCTCCTTCAATACTTCATTTTCCTTCCTTTAATAATTACAACTTCACAAAACATAATACCAACATATTAAGCACAGAGAAATCATATCACTTACCATGAAAGTTATTCTCCATAATGGGGCAGATGTGTTCATCCAAGAAAAACAGTTATAACTGTGTACTGAAGTTTCTGTGTGAGGTACGGTTCAAACTTTTGTATGCTCAATTACGTTTGCTGTAGTTTACATCACAGGTGAGAGAAATGAGTGCACACTGATGAAATAAATACATGTGCGTTCTCAAGTAGATTATTAAAGTTAGGCCACTTTCACTGATTTCCAAACATGTGCACACCCTGCACAAAGTAAAGGACTGATGTAAGGACTGAGGACCTCATTTAATTTATTCTTTGGCAGCAGAGTCAGCCGCTGCAAAATGATATTATCAAACATAATAAGCATGATGAGAACGATTAAAGAAACCTTAGGGTTTGGTTGTTTCCCTATTAACCACTAGGGGGCACGCTTTATCAAGCTATCACTGATTAAAAATCTGTACTTAAGGCATTCAGTAAGGACACATTTAAGGATTGGACTCTAGTGTAGTAGTTTGAATGTGAACGGTCACCAGTTCAAGATCAGGAGGAGACACAAACTCCTTTGGAGTTGTGTCAGGAAGGGTATCCACTGTAACACAAAAAAATTCTACCAAATCCCATATGCAGAGCTGTCTTCTGGAGCAACCCCTTTTGAATAAAGGAGCAGCTCTAATAAGTAAAAACTTAATTTGATTACAGGGTGAATGCTAAGTACACTTAAAAAAGCATGTTAATAGAAAAAGACTGGCAAACAATTTCTGTAACTCTAAAATTTCCTGTTCAGGAAATGTGGCCCAAACACCACCCCGAACACACAAGTGATCACAAACAGCACCCAGAAGATGACAGCCAGGATCTGTACACAAAACAGCGTCTTCCTGCTCTGCTGTATGATCTCCTCTTCGCCCACCAGGCCAGGCGCTGTGCCATAAGGGGTTTCGGGGTGCATCTGCTGCACCCGCAGGCTGACGGTGGGTAAGATGATGAAGCGGGTGTCCCTGTTGCTGTTGCCCTCCATGGAGAGCACCACTCTCTGGGTGACTGTAGCCATCCGCGAGGTCACAGTCATGGGCAGGTGGAAGGCCCCGGGGGGCAGCCTGGACAGGATGCGGGAGTTGCAGGGTAAGGTGAGGGCATCCCCGGTTTCCAGTGGGGTCAGATGGCGGCAGAGAGGGCAAGGAATGGCTTGTGGGCTGTGGGCGTCAGGGGGGCAGAGCTGGATCCTCTGGAGGCACTCAGTGCAAAAAACGTGGAGACACTCCAACATCCGGGGGCATTTGTTGTAGCAGTTGTACTCCTGGTAGCAGATGGGGCATTCCACATCCATGGGTTCCCCTGGACCGGAGCCACGGCTGGGCACGGAAGCAGCAGCGGGATCCCCCTTCTGCGGCACTGGGGCAACATGCCCTGACATGGTGTGGGAGTGGGTGGATGTAGAAGAACTGGCGAGAGGCAAGTCGGGGATGAGTTTTTAGCTAAAGACGTTAAACTCTGTAGAGAGAAAACATGATCAACATAAACTTCATGTCGACTTTCCGTGAGACAGAAACATCAGGATCTGCTCCCCCAAAGATCCTTTGTTTCTTTAACTTTCATGAACAGATTCCACGGCCCATGAGTCATAGCATTCATCCGTTTAACTGCTCACACATCCACCATCCACCACCCCCCTCACTTACTCACAATCACCTTTGCCCTTGAGTGCGTGCTAGATAGCACAGACACACACACACACAGTCAGAGAAAAATATACAAAATAGTCGGGAAAGGAAGTAATCAGTCACTCTAAGATTTCTCCATTTGTGGGTGTGTGTGTTTGTCAGAGCACGTCGTCTTTTCCCAGCTCAGGCTTGTTCCACTTCAGTCATTCAAAGCAGCTGTTTTTTTTTTTAAATTAAGAAAACATAAGAAATGTTGGTATCAAAATTACTGTATTTGGAGGCACTTAGGGGAAGCGGTTTGTGTTGCAAACAGATTGCGTGTACCGAGCCAGAAGTCATTATTTATTTACTGAGTGATGTCATACTGAACTCAGGGTGATGTAAGACCCAGCGTTTTTGTTGGGCTGGCTTTTACCGGCTTTCTTCTACTTCATGGAAGTGTAATTTTAAATCAACTAAGTGGATCTCTAACACAAAGACTCTTTTCAAAAGGTGTGTTGAATTGACACAGCAGCCCAGCATTTTAACACCGTGGCTGTGTTAGAGTCAAATAAAATCTTTATGGGAAGAAGACTTTTTGGGAAATGCCCTGCTTTGCTTTCCTGTCATTAGATGTGAAGATTGATAAGGTTGTCTGCAATGAGAAGCTGCTGCCAGAAGTCAAATTCAGGGAGACTGTTATGCTCATTTCCACAGTTTCTGATTCTTGGATTCTACTACAGTAGCTTTGCATAATTTATATTTTAAATAATGCTTTTTTTCTTATACTTAAGTGCAGCCCAGCTGTTCATCCTGTGACAAAAACAACCCATTTTTAGTGCCTCTCTCTTTAAGGCAACTTTCTTGTAATTGGTTGTTTGTAATACACAGAAGGTTTGAACAGCATCTGCTGTAGATAGTTTTTTTTAGACCTGCTGCTTCTTCTTTTGCCCAGTTTCCTCAGATTTTTTGAGGACACACTGCACACCATGCTGAAATATGCAAAGCTTTGGGCTGATAGGTCTTTGAGACTCACTCACAAAAACACGCCATTTTATGTTTTAAGTTTTCTGTTATGTGTAGACACAAAAACCGTTCATCCCTCGAGTTAGATACGTTTTAGACTTGAGTGGTTCACAGGTGAGTGTTAAGAGGTTAATACAAAACCACTCCTCTGGAAATGGTCAGGTATAAGGACTGGACTGAACATGACCTTTGGAAATTGTGGAGAAATACTGCTCAAGTCAACTTTAAAAATTACAAGAACTCTGGCTCCTTGGTATCAAAATGTAAAGCAATCATGGCACAGTCAAGACTTTCCCACGGCACTGTATATACCATAAAAACGATACAAGGAAATACACAATACTTTACTTTAAGGCGTAAAACCTTTTGGTCAGACACACTGACAGTCTGTAACATTTGTTGATGTCATTTGATCTGTGATTTATGAAAGGAATCAGTAGAATTGTGTAGCTTTACTGGCGCTTTGCTTTTCTATATTTGTGTCTCGCACGGGACAATGACGAGGTAAGCCACACACACTCAGTGGGGGACTGTTGCTTAGCACACCGGGTCCCCTTTGAATTGGTCCATGGCAACCTGAAAGCCTTTCTTCAATAAGTCATCAGCACATTCATGCAATGAGAACAGAAAGTCGACTTTTAGAGCCAAACTAAGCATTTTAGTGAATGAAAGCGACCTGTGGAAGACAGCTATGCATACTTAAGCGAACTCTTTTCTAGGCGAGCGGGCCTGCTGGGACTGTACACAGAGTAACACACAGCGCTCCATCATCACAAACGTAAAAGAGATCAGAGAGTCACTTACCCACTGCGCTCCGCTTCCCACTCATCCAAGGAACCTTTGTTTCCCACCTACAACACCGGCGCCTTCTTCTTCACAGGCACATGCAGTTTCTCTCATGTCGGTACAGATCTGTTCTCGTTACGGTGCACATTAATCAGGCGAGTTTATAATGTCTGAGCTCAGCTGACTGGCAACCTTTTGTTTTCGCTCAGTCTCACCTGATTTTATCCGTCTGGTCCCCAGTGAGGCACCTGTGTGGCTCGCTGAGCAGTAATTAAACCCTCAGTGATGTAAAGGTAACCAGGACACAAAAGACAGAAAATGACAGATTGGTGTCTCTCGATCATGACTTGCACTACTCCGCTTGCGTATCATGTTATTATGCTTCCACACAGTCAGCATGTTGGGATTTTAAAATAGAAAGTAGGGCTTAGGCTGAAATTATTAAACATCCTTGCAGTTTATACATAGCATACATGCTCAGATTCCTTGATTCATTCAGTGGCCACCTCTCATGCTCTTCAAATGGAGAAACTGATCATCATAGAGGTTTCCTCACATACAGAGAAACTTTGGTATCGGTTTGGAAGGTGTATAGTTTTTACACCTTTGTAATTAATACAGCGATATAAACACGTGAGATGCAGGCTCCATGCAAAGACCATCACTGGTTTTTAATTGACGGCTGGTTCCTTTCTCTTTAGCATTACTGAGATCCTGCTGACCAGCTCAGAAACCTGAAACAGCTCAGGTGGAGAATTTTCACAGTAGACAGTTTAACTTGTGACTTAAGATTTTTCGATATGATTTTCCTAAACTGTTGATCTTAAAGTGTTTTTTCACTCATTTTACACACCCATGTTGATCTAAGTGATCTGACCTACTATTTAGTTTATTGTTATATTACTTGGAAGGTACCTGTTCACTTAGCTTTGCTTACCGGGAATAAAGTGTGTGCTGCTGTTTCCTGCATATGACAAATAAAACTGTAAACTTGTACTGAAGCGCAAACAGCAAGTGAAACCGACATGTAACCCACCTGAGGTCTGTCCCTTGTGTTCGTTGGCGTTGGCGTAGTTTGTTTGTATCACACATGCTGTGTTTAAAGGTTGGTTGTGCAAGATTCAGAAAGCCCTTAAAATTATTGACACACGCCCTACTTCTCAAGTAGGCATGAGCAAACCAGTTAGAGCCCATTTTGCCTTTATATCTGTCTGGTTGTAGATCAGGAGGTAGACCAGGCCTACTATTCAGAAGGCAGGTGGTTCGATCCCTGGCAGCTCCAGTTTACATGGCAGGCGTATGCCTAAATATATCGAGTTGCTGCGATGTGACTGACTAATTGGATATTTGCATCAGTGAGCATCACTCCTGGTTAGGTTTGTTGACTTGAAACATTAGTCGTAACATTTCAGTATAAGTTCTGTGTGTCTGTAGTTAAACAGGTGAAAAGTGGTTCATGTATATACCCATTACAAAAAACCCAAACACCCCTTTTCTAAAAAAAAACAAAAACGAAATACTTCACAGGATATGATCCCATTTTCCTTTGAGTATTAAGAAAGAGACCTGGTGCTTTACATAATTATACCCTGTACAGTAAGATCAATGCAGGGGGGGAAAGTGGGAAGGCGTAAAAAGAACAGAGAGAACAAAAGACTCTACAACTCACACAGGAAACACACAAACGGAGAGAACAGGAGAGGTTCTGGCTTTGTGATTTTTGGCCGAGACTGTGGCACAGCGGAAATCACCATGAAAGGAGTTAGGGCTGGATTATCTGATAGGAGTTTTATTTGGGGGATTACTGTGGAGAGGGAAGAGCCGACGTCACCCACGCATATACACACATACACAACTAGATAAGAAGGAAAAGCCTAGTCTGATATGTGAAAGACATTTCTCTGATCTCTGAAGATAACTTCCTGGGACTATTAGAAATGTCTACACAGCTTGACTTGTTGTATCTTGCCCTCCTGCCTGTCATGTACTGCACAGTGATAGAGGAGTGTGTGAGAGACAAGGAGGAATGAAAACAAACTCTGTATGTTTAATGTGGATATTCTGTGTAGATACACACTTGTTACTGTGTTACTGTAGCTGGGTGTGGGTGTCTGTGTGTTTTGGAACCACTTCTCATGGCGTCATTGTCAGCAGTATCGTTACATCACGTGGGGCTTGTGACTCATCGGCCGTGTTTAGTTGGGTCTGAAAGGTTAGGTTTCCGACAGGACGTCCACGCCCCGCCTCTCTCGGTGCAGTTTGAATAAAGCTGAGAGCGACTCGCCTTCTGGTTCATTCAAACTTTAAGGACGAAACGCCAGCATCAGAAAACGACATGTGCGCAGAGGAACTCGAGTGCGGGGTTTGTTACCAGACCTACAACGCGGGTCGGCGGTGTCCCCGGGAGCTCCAGTGCAAGCACAGCTTCTGCGAGAGCTGCCTCTTGGCCCTGTCCAGGCCCCTGGGACCCGGAGATGCGCATCTGGGGGCTGGCAGGTTGATCGTATGCCCGCTGTGCCGACACATCACATCCATCTCCGATCATGGGAAGATCCGAGCCGAGCTGAGGGTGGACGAGAGCGCACTGGAGCGGCTGACGGCTGCGGGACTCCTCAACGAGCCCGACGTGGACGATCAGGTTCAAGGGGACGAGGAGGAAGCGACAGCTCCCGAGACTCCAGCCGAGGAGAGCGAGTCTTCCGCGGGCACAGGAGGCGGGAGACTCCGGCGGTCTTTGAAGAAAGTTTGGCAGGCGATAAACGGCAAGGGCCAGCAGAGAAGAGAAGGTAAGAGAGACCCTGATTGTGGTTTATGATACTTTCACTGGCAGATTTATCCTCGATTAACAGAGCGTTCTCACTCCCGAGGCGTAACATGTCGACGTTTTGTCACGTCCCGCGGCGTTCCTGAGGAACGCGAAAGGAGACCTTCGGCGTTCTTATGGTACGCGGCGGGTTATGGCTGGAATCCAGTGCAATGACGCTCCCGCGGGAGTAGACGTTCCAGCCCTGTATTCCAGCCCTAAACCTAACCTTATCCCTAGCCCTGACCATAACCTTATTCCTGACCTTAACCAGGACTTTAATGATGTTAAATAGCGTGTTTCTAAGCGATTTGAAGAATAAGAGCGAACATGTGTAGGTTCAGTCCAGACGGTTCTCATATTTCCTCTTTTTCCGAGGTCGTCATTTAGGAACGTGGTGGGTAGCCGAAAACGTAATATGGTGACGATTTGTCACCTAGCGTAAAATGTTACGCTTTGGGAGTGAGAACGGGTTGCGATTAAGTATCAGCGAAACCAGACTGTCAAAATATCATCTAAAAATCTCAAGTTTGTGTCCATTTAGTGATTTTATTCTGAAATCTTAAGGAAAAAAACTTCACATGAATAATCCAACTGCTATAGGAACTAAAAGGAAAATAATAGCCAACTTTTTATTTTAAGTAAATGATTAGTGCTGTAAAGAGATGCAAACTTAGTCACACTATAGTTTGGTTTGATCACACTTTCTTCGGTACCTTTTGTAAGAACTGGCATGTGTATCCATTCAATAACAACATTCTTTAACTTTAGGGAGGTTTCCATTGAATTAAGTTGTTCATTGTTTTCTACTGTGCTCTCTCTTTCTTTCAGAAGACTGTATGACCAGTGAAGACCTGAGGGCCCTCGCCATGATGTCCTGCCACATGTTTTGAGCAGCCCATATGGCCCCAGAGTAATGCAGTATGAGTGACGAATCATCTTAAAATGGACTTGATGGCGATGATGATAAAGCCATGTGGACACTGTGAATGTTTTGATTCCTTGTTTGGCCGCTGTGTAGCCAAATGTGATGCCAAAGCAGCCTTTTCAGCCCCACTTATGTACAGATGCAACTGTTTTGATATTTATTGGTTTTTTTTAATTTGTTTTTATTAAAGTATTTAATATTTAAAAAAAATAAACACATTTTTTTAAAAACACAGTTTGAAGCTTTCTGTGGATTTTTAGTGATTTGCCTTTTGATAAAAAACAACAAAGTTTGAATTTATTATTGTCATAATTAAAAGCTGATAAGTAAATTGAAGGGGAAATGTACGGCCTTTCAAAGGAAAGAGGAGTGTAGACAAAAAAGGAAAGTTAATGTTTTACATAAAATTCACTGAAGTCAGAAAAACAACAAATAGCCCTTTGCTCATAGCTCCAGGAAGTTGGTCACCTGAGGCCAGGTGAACTGTATTGCCTCCAATCAGACTGACAAGCACCAGCAGAGCTGCAAGATCCCCTACATGGTTCAAGTAAAAGATACCGACTAACGGCGCTGCTGCAGCTTTTACTAGTCGTATAAACCTGGAAAAAAGTTGCTGATCATGTTCAGCAACTTTGCTCCTCACCTGAGGTAAACGGTACACAGTATTTTGTGGGGTTTTTTTGCACATGCAGATAAAACATCTGAAAAGCACTAGCAATTATTTGTGACGACAGTTCAGTTCTATCTATCTACATTTGGGTGTAATTTTTATCTCTCCAGAGTCCTTGTGTTTGTGCCGATCTGTGCAGCCATCGTGCTGTTTATTGTGTGCCCAGATTCTGCGAGAGGTGAGCCCAAGCATGCTCATCCTAATGGCTGTTGTGGGGTTTTGCTGTGCATGTGTTAGCTGGAGAGTCATAGTATTTATTTCAACAAAGCTGATGGTGTTAATGATGGCAGAACGCACTTTTATCAGGGATGTCACAAACAGTTTCCAGGTCATTTAGATAAGGATCTTATTTTAATAAGATCAATTTGATTCCATTTTTTAAATTTATAAAGTATCAACAACAACTGTCCCCTCAAGTCACTTTAAATTGCAAAAGTAAAAATCCTGCAATAGTAGAGAGAAGATTGTTGGGGTTTTCAGACAGGGGTGGGGGGGCAGCCATCTGGCGTGAGGGAAGAAAATAAACATTTCATCTTCAGTAACAGTAATCTTACATCATATAAGGGAAGATTATGAAATACAAGTGTTACAGTCAGGAATCTGTTTTTAATCTAAGATGCCAGAGAATTTTGCATGACTCACAAGTCACAGGACCATGGTGCAGACTGCCAAGTTCATCCACTTTCTGAAGCTGAGCGCCCTCTAAAGACTAACTTTCTTCTGACTTGATTCCTCTTGCAAACAGAAGGGTTGAATAGCAGATGATAGCATAGCAGCAGATGATCTCACCGGCACAAACTCTATAAACGCCAAACAATTTAATTTGAATCGGTGGATTTAGCTAATGTTTATTTATTAAATATAGTGGCGCAAACATGATTCATTTAATAATTATGAAAAAACATTTGCAGTAACAAGACTGCTTAGCTTCCCATCTTTAATTCTGCGGTGTTGTGTTCAGTGTTTCAGTTCTGTTGTGTTTAGATTGTTCTTCCTGTGGATGTTTGACTGTTTCCAGAGCAAAGATTTTAACAGGTCACCGTGACTTAGACTCCTCTAGAAAATAATAACTTGCTGTAAGTGTCGTAGTTAAGATGTCAGTTAAATCAAATTGGTTCTATATAAAACTAAGGTTATATAAAATGTATTCAGTTTAATATCCTGTGAAGCTCTCATTTTTGGTACATGGGGTGAAAAGTTTGCATAACACTGTTCTTTTTATTACATTTTTAAATATAAGTAAACAAACGAAAGCAAAAAAAGAAACTATGTCAAAGAGATGAGATGCTGCTTTTCCAGATTCACAACCTCTGAGATTTCCACATAGAAATGTAGTGATGATCCTTGCCAATCCACTTCACCATGGCTTTCCTTGCTAGCATTAAAAGAGAGGGTAGGATATCATCAGCATACAATAAAACTTTGTTGTTTCGTACCAGTTGTAATTCCTTGAATATCTGGGTGTTTGCCTGAAATTTTAACAGTGTAATGAGGGGGGAAAGCTTGAAACTGAGAATCGACAGCAGCCTGAAACCAGAGCTTCCAAAGGGATTACTTGTAGATACAATGTCGTCATTATGTGAAACTTTGGCAATCATGTAGGTCATCAGACCTCTTTCAAGAAGACATAACACGGGCTTTAAACCTGCTAGAGTTGTCAGTCATCCAATTGCCAGGCTATATGATATGTAAAATATTTTAGTTTATAATTTTCTATCTGTTTTCACTTTCAGCCAGTTACACAGCAACTCAGAAGCACAATGGAGCGACGTACAACGCCTGGAGACAACTTTACACTCCGTATAGGCAACATCGTCCCGCCTCTACTGGTCTGCTGTCAACAGAAACTGGACTTCACACTGGAACTGATGACGAAACTAAGACGCGTGGAAATTATAGAGGGACTCCGTCAATCATTGATCACCAGGTTACACAAGGTATTTACAGTGACGGTCAAAACAGCCCAGCAAGCAGGCAGTCTCGAGTGAGAATAATAAAAGTGCAGAGAGGCCATAGAACAGATGGAGCGAGGCCGGCAAGCAGCTTTTTAACTAGCAGATCCTCTCCCCAGCACGGAGGGCAAAGCGCAGAGAGATGGAGGTCCAAAGGGAATGACCCCACGCTCACTCAGAAAGAAGCCCTAATTGGAAATTTTCATGATTCCCAGTCAATGATTATTAGAAAACCACCTACAGAAAAAGCTGGCAGTCACCAAAGCTTGAGTTTTTCAAAAATTTGGGACCTGAAATATATTCCAAAACCTTACAGCAGAGGACAAGTTGCAAAGACTGATTCTTCAAGGACGGATGAAGATAAATCTCCTGGAAACCCATTTTCTTTTTCTCTTTCTTCATCCCAGACGAGTGGTTATTGGGAAACACCAAGGGGGCGTTACAGTGACTATAAAGAGACAAATGAATCTCCAGCAGTTGGGGCACAGAGTACATGGAGAGGGAGTCAATCAAGCAATTTTCTCAGCTCTACAAGTCATCTGGCTCCTCACGCAACATCAATCAGCAATGGCGCAAACACCCCCATTATTAACACAAACCCAAGCGCAGAAAAACTGACATCATCCATCACAGATTCCCCCCATGGGCGAGACTCAATGAGCAACGGTCAGACACAAAGACACAAAAAGATGCAAGCGTATCTTTTCAAGGGCCCTGAGACCTCAGTTAATAGAGTTGTGGGAGATGGACGAGAGGCTTTAAGTGGACAAAGCAATGCTTTCATTACATCAGATAATCAAAGGCCCTCTGATGTACCTGCTGCCAGCAGATTTGGATCCAGGTATTATAACACAAAAGATACAACCAAGCAAATTACTTCCAATCTGCCATATCATCATACTAGTGCGGCTCAGAATGATGAACAGATGCACAAAGATTTAAAAAGACCCATCTCCAGCTTAGTTCTTCCTCCTCACATCACAGAACAATCTTCCGATCTCCATCTTGCTCCAGTAAAAACGAAGAATATGGCAAGTTTTTCCCCTTCACCTCACATTTATTCCACACACGGGTATGCCACCAGAAGTGAGGAACCTCTTTCAGTCAGCAAAGTCAATGCAACTACAAGAGATTTGGTGCCAATCCAAAAACCAGGAGGGGGCACACAAAGTATCTTTGGCTTCAAAGAGTTTAAAAATCCTGTGTGGCAAGCTGTAAAGAAGCCACGCGCTCTCACCTTTAAAGAACAGCCAAACTCCAAACAGCACAGCTTTGAGAACATGAAACATTATAAGTTTAAAATGTCAAATTTTTACCCTGCTCTGCTCCAAAGGTACAGTTTTGGCCAAAGAGGAGGATCTGCTATTACTACAACACCACCGGTAATGTTGGAGAAAAACCCTGTAGTTTATTCTTCACCTTCACCCAGCACCTTAATCCCAGTCACAACACCCACGCTGTTTGTATCAGGGTTTATGCAAGTAATGACACCTAAAAGTGACCCTGGTGTGGACAGAAACCTCAACTACAGACAATTCAGAACCTACAAAATAACAAAAGCTCCAAAAAGATCCGACTCTCGACCACTCGAGGGAGCCAAACCTTCAGTTCAAGGACCGGACAAATCTGCCAGACTCCAGCAGGATCTTGATGGTATTAAAGTCGGACGTCGACAGACCTCAGAACCGAGAAGCTTCAAAATTTCCAATCAAACTGAGCCAGGCAGCAGCAATACATCAACATGGACTCCAAAGGAGTTGAGCAGTGTTGACCTTAAACCATATTTAAAGACAGCAGAGGATTCTGTATTAGTCTTACCTGGTAAAAACAGCAGCAGACCCTACACTTTCCGGAGATTCAAGTCCTTAAAAAACACGACAGCACAGGCTCGCAACAAAATATGGTGGCAACACCCGATGCAAGATCCAGCATCAGCATCTTACATAGTCTCCTCCGCTCATTTGAGGTCAGCGGGGCGCCTCACTTTTGCATCAAAGCAAAAATCAGAGCTAAGGACACCCAACCAAAGCAAACCTGCTGAGATGAAGGCAACCCTGCTCCACACCTCCACCAGCCGCTCCGTGAGAGCCAAACACGCGAAGGCAAGACACAGAAACAGCAAAAAGCTCGGCGATTCTACATTCACCAATCACACTGTGGCCATAGTCAGGCTGCCCAAGCGCCCCGCCGAAGTTAAAGCCGTCACTTACACCGATGTTCTTGGAAGTGCTTCGTTCAGTGGTGTCATGGAAACAACAGAATCTCCTGACAGGCCAACTGATATGGATCATTTTCCAAACGTGACAGCTACGACCGAGCAAAAGAAAGCGATGAACCGTTCGAATTTAAACTCTGATGATGATGATGAGTACAGTGGAAAAACATGACCAAGAACTCTGAGGAAAATACTGATAATGAGATGGGAGATTTCAGCGGCACAGAGAAAAACAAGGCGGATAAAAGCGAAAAAGCCGATTATGAATGGAAAAAACCAGATTTTTTTTCCAGATAATGAGGAAAGCGGTGGCTCTGAAGTTTTATCAAGTGTAGTAGGAAGTCAGGCATTTACAAAAGATTTGCTAGAGATGGAGTACCTACAAACTTCTACTGAAAATGTTTCCTTTAAGTCAGTGAACCTGCCTCACCCAGATAAAAAAACAATAAAAATGCTGGAACAGTTCCAATAAAAGCTGGAAAAGTACACATGACAGTGTTTTTGTGCCAACAAACATTTCTAAACAACATGACTGAGCTGATGGATATACTATTACAAGGGCTGAGCTATAAATGGCTGATTAAACCGTGTTTACATTCAAGGGTACTTTTGTTAGTGAAGTTTATAGCTCCTGATACCAGCTTTAAACAGTGACAGTCTGTTTCCTTTTGTTTACATTCTTCGCGCCTGCTGAAGATTTAAACTGGATTTATGCGTGCAACGGGCTGATCGGTCTTCTCACCTTGGAAATGGAGCATAAAGAGCCAATTGACTAAAATGTGCAGATGTTTAAATGCTAGATTTGTGATGAGCAGCTGTGCAAATCTTTGTCTGCTGGCAGAAAGAGCATCGTTGAGATGAGCAGTTCTGTTTCTTGTCTGTATATCTGCTGTGATGCTCCTCTGTATGTGCTGCACCATACAAATTAAAAGGCTCATAATTTACTTTTGTTGTTTGTTTTGTTATAATTTATTGTTTTAGGTTATAAGTACCCAGCAACAAAGAGGACTAACTGGACAGTGATCTGCAGAGTTTTAAGGATAAACACTATAAAGACCCTTAATAGTAATGTAACTGTAATAGTAGATGTAATATTAGGACGATAACAGAAAATACCCTTAATTTAGCTTCAAAAATGTGAAATATGCACCGTCATTGCAACCAGAAACTGTCTTCCCTCTGAAAACACCTCAGTGTCTAATTACATAAAAGGTCTCTGTAGTTTGGTGAAATTATGAGATCTCATGAGAATATTTCAAACATCTGTCCTCACCTTTTCATGTAGTGAGGAGGTGGTATTGAGCATCCTGGTAATTTTTATAATTAGGCTAGCATTTCCAATACTTTAAAAGCCTGGGACTTTACTAAAGTTGCAAAAAGCAAGGCCTAGGAAACGTGAAAGATTAAGTAGCCTTCATAGTTGAAGCTAACAAAGTATTCTTTGTTTCTAAATATAACCAATTAGCTTTTCTTCCTAGGCTAAGTAAGCCCAGTGCCAGCTAACAAAGTAGGTTTTGTGGCTAAACCTGACTTGTAGGCTCAAAGACTAATGTGTAAGATGTTCCCATACACACCCACTTTGTTAGCTTTAGGAACAAGAACCGCTTAGCCAAAGAACAAAAGCTAATGGGTCAGGTTTAGCTAACAAAAGCACAATTTGACCAATTAGTCTTAAACCTAAAACCAGTTAGCTTTGATACTTAATGCTAACAAAGCAGGTTTAAGTATAAAGCTAGAAATACCTTTTGGCTTAAAACGTTCTAAATAGTATTTTAGCTCCTCCAGCAAAGGATGGATGAGCTGCAAATAATGATCACGTAATGTATCAAGCTCACATTTGTCTTTTACAAGAACTTTTGTTTTTTCCACTGCATAACCTCCATGCACACTACTTACAACTTCACCATAGTTCTTGCTCCTGATGTACTGAAAAACATTCAGTTCAAACCATTCAGCAAAGTCTAACAAAAGACTCTTCATGATGATACATTTTACACAAAATGATGAAGAAATACCAAATGATGAGGTAGTTTGAAATATTGCATTGCTATCCATGTTACCACTTGGATCCTGCAGTGGTTGGCACAATTTTCCCAAGGGGCCACATGGGGGACTGTTGTGGATGACCCAACCAATAAGCTAAACTTCTGCTCAATATGAATTTAATCTCTGTATTATAAACAGTTACTGATCATAGTAATTGCTACAATCAGGCCCTAATGGTGGCTCTTTGGGAAAATGTTTTGCCCACCCCTGTTAAATGTTCATGATCATAGATGGAGTGATCCTATTGGTTGACCCCCACATCAGGAAGCTGTGGTTTTGGCCTTCCTATTACTGTTATGCTAACATCAGTAACATGATCAGTGAAATTACATATTTTCATGCTTTTTATGGCCATGATTACCACTGACCATGCACTCATAATCCTCCGGAACTCAAACACATTCATTTAGACTTGAATGAGATTCATTTGTCCTGAATATGAATGTTCGTGAACCTCCCTGACTTCTCAGTGGATTGCAATTTTCACTAGCTTGTCCAATACAGTCAGCCAAGAAAAGACAAGAAAACTAATCACTTTCTTTGTGCACTTCACACATTACCAATAACCTGTGAATTGTGACGGCATGTGACCCATTACATTTCTGCCTGGTTACTAAAGCTTATAAAGCCATCTTTGTGCCTACAGTTAAACTGATAGGTGTAGTGCATGAGGTGCAGGAGTTTAGCACTCACCCAGATCCCACTGGATTGCAGTATGCTGATGTTGCAATATTTATTATCCACATTATGAATGATGCCAAAAGCATGTTGCTCTAGTTTAAATAATAAAGAAAAAAATAGTCTGTTCAGAAAAGCTCTGTAGTCTGTTCCTGGTATTACTGATGTATAATTTCCTGTCTAGATATTTAAATGAACTGAATGGCTTTAACATATTTTCCTAATGCTGCATCAGCTCTCCTGCGTTTCTGTTCTTTGTTTCAGTATTGTTTAAACCAGTAATTTGTGATGACTAGCAGAGTGCTTTACTGGAATTCTGGATGATGTGGAAAACTCAGCGTGCTGGGAATGTATGATAACGCAGCCTTTTCACTGAATTACTCCAGCTCTGACCGAGAAGACGTGAAATGTGGCTTTTTGAGCGTTGGTTTTGAGTCGTTTGGCAAATGATTTGCGTTCTATAATGTCAAATAGAAAGAGGGAAAACAGAGCAAGGTCATTGTTGAGGCTTTTTATAAATGGATTGTATTCCTTGTGTCCTCATTTCCATGCAGGCAGTGGCTGTTCAGTGTGCTGACACAGATTTTCCATCTCCTGTTTTTGAGCTTACATTCACGCTTTCAGCATGCCGGTCTCTGAGATGGAAAACTTGATCCTCCTTTGCCCAAGTGGGGCTTCTTTGAACTCCATCAACCGATCTCATAAGTTTACACAGAGTAATTCATTAAAACGCTCCATTATTTACCCTATTTGTCTCGAATTAAACCGTAAAGGGAATGCAGATGTAGTACACATTTAGTTAGTTTCAATCACAAGGATGTAATCATCATTCTGTTGCTACTCTTCTGTGTCTTGTCAGTTTTAGCTGAATTTACGGATAGCACACATTGAGTGACCTGATCTGGTTTTGCAGCAAGAGCACAGATGTTCCACTAGATGGCGTGGCTCATCCACTGTATTATCTAATGTGATAAAGTCAAGAGGCTTTGCACTTCTCATCCTGGGGGTCTGCTGTTGGCCCACTACATGACTTTTAAGTAAAATGAATTCACAAAGATCAATTTTCTATCATCATTGCAACAGATAGTAATCATTTTAAATCCATTCCTTTCCTTTATCGATCAGACAATCAAGCGTTCAGTTTTCGGGGATGCTGTGCCGACACTAAACCCAGATCACAGCTCCTCACAAGTCCATTCACACCTGACCCTTCACCTTCTCTCAGTACTCCACTTAAATTCCAGTTCTACACTTGTCCTCCATCTACACCCTGGAAGAGGCCCCAAAGCCATGAGAAAGTGGGAGGGTTTTTTTTTATTTGGAGGGGACCTGCCAGTCAAAGTTAAACACATTGTATATTGGATTAACACCCCCCTCCAACTCTCTACCAATACCCGTGGAAAGTGGGACTGAGAGGTATTAAGGTGATATGATGTTTGATGTTATGAGGTTTCCATGTGCTGGCATGTAAAGGCGTGGGCCTGCCGGCTCCTTCAAAGTCACCCTCTTTCTGTGCTGCCTTTTGTGTTAGCTGAGTGTTGTGTGTCGAGTTCACACAATTCCAAGTTTCTATGCTCGCCTAAAATATTCTCTATCAGTGTGTGTGTGTGTGTGTGTGTGTGTGTGTGTGTGTGTGTGTGTGTGTGTGGTGTTTTCTTGCAAAGGCTGGCCCTCCCTCCCACTTCTACTGTGAGGGGAATTCTGTACCATGTGTCTGTGGTTTTCAGGGAGCTTTCAAAGAAAATAAAGCACTGAGGCCTCGCAGCCCCTCCTTACTTCCCCCCTCCTTTCTTCTTCTTCCCCTCGTTTCCCCTCACTCACTCCCTCCATGTGGCACTTATTGTTTTTTACAGTTTCCACCTCCCCATTTTTAGTCCAGCCAGCCAGCTCCTGAGTGACAGAGCTAATTTCATACGCATCCTATAACCCAGACAAATCCATAATCACAGCAAACAGTCTCTCACGAGTCGGCTGAGAGGGAGAGTGAGAGCTGGGTGGTGTCGGGAGTAGGAAGGGGAGGGAGGGAAAGACAGAGAAAGGCTTTTTGTTTGGCTATGTACACTATGTGAAAGAGGGGGCGGTGAGGAAAAGGAACTGGAAATACATTAGAAAATGGTTGCGTCGGCTGTGGTGTTTGTGGCTCAGATGGCTTCAGATGTCATGTAGTGGATGGACCCACACACATGGATACCATGACTGTGTGTAAACTTACTTTACTGAGTCTGCAGTGATTAACTTTGCCCTAAGGCTCATATATACATGGAGACAAATACAGGAATGTTGTAGGATTAAGAGAAGCATCTTGCATCTGGCTGTAGTCAAAGGTTTTATTGGCTTATTTATGGTTTAATGTGGCTAACTGTAAGGGGGAATAAGGAAAAAAGAGCATAGCTGTTTCTAACCTCTCATGAAAAGTCCTTTCTTAGTCAAGCTTTCTTGACATATCCTTAAGTAGTGTTCAGGAATAGTTAGAAAGGCTTCTTGAAGGACATTCAAAGCTCTTCTTTGGATGTTTCTGCCTTTTGTTCTGTTCTCTATCGTGCTGATCCCACACTGCTTCAATAATCTTGAGGTCCAGACCAATCCATGACTGATAGTTTTCCACTGTGTGTTTTTGCTACCCAGGTATTGGCATCGTGTGCACTGGGATATTTTGGGATCACCGTCGTGCTGAAAAATTAGGCTGAACCCAAAATTTCAAACTTGGACTCATCACTTCCTGTTGCCACTTATTGTCAGTCCAGTTCCTGTGTAATCTGGCATACCTTCACCGTTTCTCTGTTTCCTTTCTGCAAGAATGAGAGCCTGAACAGATCAACAGAGGTGCAAGACGAATATCTCAGGTCCCGCGTCAGGTCATGCTGTTTTTCTTTTTTTCCTATTTCTTAAGGAAGCGCTCCCCCCCCCTTCTGATACGTTTGGACAGATTCAATAAAAGAAATTGGAGCAAATTGGATGGAAAATGAGTGAAAAAGCAGCCAATGTCCAAAGAAAAACAACATTGGAAAGGATTTCAGAAAAGCCTTCAGATGTTTTGCTTGAGAGCACTTTAAAAAACCACATGAAAATCTACCTCCTTGGAAGCAGAATATAAAGAAACGAGGGATGGCTCAAGACTTTTGCACAGTACTGCAATAGAATAAGTGTGAATAATGTTGAGGAATCACTCTTGAAGCATGGAGTAGTGCCCACATCACCGTTCCCACATGTGCTTCTGGAACAAAAGCTTCATCCATGCCCTACATTCATCGAGCTTCCTGTGGACCGCACCATGGAGGAAGTCATAAAGACCGGAAGACTTCCTGTATTGTTGCCAGCATTTAGTGGTACAAAGTGTACATGATGTGCAAGGCCAGAGACTAGTGATGTAAACCTATAAAAATAGATCGCTTAGCCTCATCAAAGGGCCCAAGACGTACATCTGACGGGAGATTTATGCATCTGTTTTCTTTCTGCAGCTTTAAGACCTGTTTTTACTGCGCTCAGCAGATGTGTTGATGCTTTAAAGCAGACTGGAAATCAAACTATTTTAGGAAATGATTTTCACACACACACTCGACGGAGCTTTTAGCATTCTTTCATATATTGAACATCAGATTTCATACCATTCCTTGATTCGTTATAACACTAACTACAACAGCCTTGATTTTACAGAAGCAGACTGTAGTCTAGTACATCATGCAAGCACTCTTTGCTTGCATGCTTAGTGCATGGGATCATTAATGTGCAGTTACATCATTTTTGAGGACTTAAACTGAAGGAATTGTTAACCTGCAACAAACTGAAGTTTCCAAATCCTAGCTTCAATCAAACTGAGCATACACTATATTGCCAAAAGTATTTGCTTGTCCCTCACCCCTTCACGCTTCCTGTTTTTAGTCCATAGGGTTTAATATTATGTTGACCTGGAGGAATGTTTATGGAAATTTTTGATCGTTCTCCCAGAAACGCATTTGTGAGGTCAGATACTGATGTTGGATGAGAAGGTCTGGCTCACAGTTTCTGCTCTAATTCAAACCAAAGGTGTTCTGTCAGGATGAGGTCAGGACTCTGTGCAGGCCAGTCAATGTCTTCCACACCAAACTTGCTGGTCCATGCCATTATGGTCCTTTCTTTGGTGCATTGATGTGCATCCATTCTGGAACAAGAAGAGTCCATCCCCAATCTGCTGGATTACCAAATAGAGAAGCGTGATTCGTCACTGTAAACAACACGTCTCCACTGCTGTAGAGTCCAGTGGTGGCGTACTTTACGCCACTGCATCCGACACTTTGCGTTGCACTTGGTGATGTAATGCTTGGATGCAGCTGCTCGGCCATGGAAACCCATATAAAATAATATAAATATAGTGCATATTGAGGTTCAAAATAGACTCTTGCACTCAAAAATTGCACCATTAAGTAGCTTTTTTTCCCCTCTGTGGTGTCGATCATATCTGCTATCACTGTGGAAGCTCACCGTAGCATTTTTCTCGAGCACTTTAAAGGATTTATGTACTCTGTGAAAAATCTGACACCGCTGGGAACTCCAGACATAAAGCTCATGTGATGTTCCACATAGGGACTCCTGTGGTTATTTAACTGAATTTGTTCACACGATACTCTGCAGGTATTCCTAATGTTTATACAAGCAGGGTTATAGAGTGTATTTGTGCCACTGTGTATGTATTTGTGCATGTAGGTGTGTTTGTGTAACTGCAACACAGATACAGTATGATGAACACATATACAATAACGAGATTATTGGCAGTCAGACACATCAGGTCCACCCGCTGGCTCATGGCCAGCGCACCTCCCTATGACTGAACTTTGTGTCCTCTTGCTTTGGCTCCCATCCACCATCCGTCTTCTGCTCTCTTTCAGTCGTTTGTCTTCGCCAGGGATGCTGTCACCGTAGCCGAGCCTGGCATCATCGCTGGCTGTCGCCACTACTACCAGATGGCCGCTGTGTCCATTCTCTCCTTATGATGCTCTGCATTTCCGCCTTGTCTTATTTAACTGTAATGAGATTAATTTGAATGAGTTTATCTGCTGTGAGGGCCTCAGAGTGCATCACAAAGATGGTTTGCTTCTTCATTTTTAGTTCACTGATTGTGGATTTCTATAGAAACAGGGACATTCTTTGTGACAGTGTTTAAGGTCACTCAGTAAATCAGGAGCATTGCTTGCCTAAGCACTGAATAGGACCAGAGAAATGACTGAAACTATAATGTACTAGACTATTTTGGTAAATGTCGCATTTCTGATGTGTTTCGGCCTTTCAGGCCACACTACAGAAGAAGCTTCTAAAAGTGTCCTTCCAGGGTCAAGATGATCTGCATTTAAATGTGGACAAGGAAAACATCCTAGGCGTGCACCTTTATCTGCTTTTCTGATGTGACTGTACACCGTGTTGTTATTAGTTGGCTTTTTATGGGCCAACATTTCTAAATAGTTATGTTCATAGCGCCACCTGTTGCTTTGGCATGCTCTTGACAGCAATTCTTTTTGAAGATTAAAATTTTCTGACCCACACTCATACAGCTCAGCTCAATGTCTTGTTTATTGCATCCAAAAATGAGGCTACGGCATGTTCACGGATCGAGCCCGAATCAGTACTCAACATTTAGCAAATCACAAATGCACAAACAATTGGAGCACAGATTACAAGTTTTACAGTTTTAACACTTTTGTCCTGCACTTCCACCATCTTGGATGGTTAAGTCAGGGTTAGCGGGGGTGCCTCGACTTTCTGATTTGGAAATCTGACTTGATGGGATGTTCTGGTGGAATAGGCTGACTCAGAAGTTGAGATTTCTGATTTTTGAGTATAAATGGTGTGAAGAATTAGTCATGCCCCTACGGCTACCTGTTAAAATTCCCAACTTTGCAGCACAAATGTATGGAAGCTAGTTCACGCCACAGATTTTTCCTCTTTTTTTCCATCCATAAGTCAGAATTACTTAAATTTATTAAGTAAAATTTTGAGGTACAAACTTTAAGAATTAATTACAAAAATAAATTAAAAATTCAGTTGAGGATGCAAAGTTCTGCTTCACATAACTAAACGCCCCCTTCATAATGATATAGGGGATGCACTTGACCATGTTCGCACTTTCTTACCATTCATTTTGTAAATATGTGTGTATGCACTGGACACATCTTGTTTATGGATTCATTATCCTGGCTCCTGCTTGTGTAAACTTGTGTAGACCCTGGGTGTCAAATGTTAGGCCTGGGGGCCAGAATCAGGCCGGCATGCTGGATGAAAAAATATGAAGGAGGGCATAAATTTGGGACTTTTAACCGTATTTTTACATTTTTAAATGGCCTGTATTCGTATAGCGCTTTACTTAGTCCCTAAGGACCCCAAAGCGCTTTACACTACATTTAGTCATCCACCCATTCACACACACGTTCACACACTGATGATGGCAAGCTACATTGTAGCCACAGCCACCCTGGGGCGCACTGACAGGCGAGGCTGCCGGACACTGGCGCCACCGGGCCCTCTGACCACCAGAGGCAGTAGGCAACGGGTGAAGTGTCTTACCCAAGGACGATTACAAGACGAACTGCCAACTCTTGAGCCACGCTCGCCCACTTTTACAGCTTTTCTTGCAAATAACACAGACAAACACACACACACACATTAATACTACACTAAAGTTGTCAATGATCGGTTTGTTTTCGGTCGTTTCTGTTTTGGCGGCGTCGGGGGGGGGGGGGACTTCTTTGTCTTATATTAACATGTCTCTGATATTAAACGTGTAATCAAACAATTTTAGCTCTTCATAATCAAACACCGAGTTTCACTCGTCTTGCCCACAGTTGTCACAGTTGGCTGACACTTCTGTTTTCAGCTGTATTTTCCAAGACGCATTTACACAAAAAGTGAACTAGCGCCAAAGAGAACTAAAGTGTCAGAAAAAAGCAGCAGTGTAGGTTTCAGTATCCTCAGGTGTGGTTTTAGTGCCTTATTTTAATCTTTGGGGGCTTATGGTTGTCTAAACTAGCCTTAATTTTTATTCATAAAGGGAAGTGAGAGCGTGTGCAGGTGCACGTCTGGTCTCTGCGCGCTCTCATTTCTATTAATTCCTTCTGCCAGCCCGCAATCACACCTGGGCTGGGTTTAGTTACTCATCCATCTGTGGACGAAGACGATACAAGATCCCACACGGGAGCACGGATTTATCGGGCAGAGGAAAGCTTATTTAATAATAAACCCAAGTGCTGAGTGAGAGGGTCGCATTGAATGAGGCAGAGGGAGGCCTTTGAGCGAACACGGTGTTGGTTAAATTCCCGGTCAGACGAGTGATTAACTCCACCGGAGAGCGGCCAAAAAATCCAGTCGACGATCTTATCAATGGAAGTGGCGAATGTGACCAAGACGCCTTTGAAAAACGACCAGGCCATTTTCCTTTCCACAAAACAGCGTGACATCTGCGCTGTGGTCGCAGCCTCATCGAGAGTGTGTGACTCACAAAGTGTGAGAGGCGCATGAGCCCGTCTGTGGCATTTCTCGCAGATGTTCACACTTGCTTCAGACTGTAAATTAAAGCGTCTTCCGCTCGCAGCTCAGTAGCTCCGTTGTTTTTCTGTCATTTTTTCTTTCTTTTCTTTTTACCAAATCATCCCCATTACATCAATCAAAAACCCAGCAGCCAGTCTCAGACACAAAAGAAACCACAAGTCCTTTTAGTCCTTTTGTTGTTTGACTTTTTTTTAATCCTTTCTAGTCAGATTTTGTTTTTCCTCAAGCAATAGAAGTAAAACTGTCTACATCAATGGCAAATCTCACAATATTCCCCATTCAGTACCATCCCTCGGGGGGAACAGGAGGAATACATACAATTCAGAACAGCAGCAGCAGCACCTTCCTGCACATTTAATGAACACATCTACATCCGCTAACAATGCAATGAATGAAATCATACAGCCGACCTTAAAACTGCCTGAGCGTCTCCCAGAAGGAGTTCAGTTCATGATATGTGGGTGTGACAATCGAGTACGTCGCCACGGGCAGCCGAAGTTGTCCAGGCTGCGGGCAGTTTGACAAGGTAAAAACGTTCATTATGAAGCAAGAATAAAACAAAAAAAGAATAAAATCATCAGATGCTCAGAGCTTGAGGGATGGGGGGCTCTTAATGGCAGGATAATAACGACAGGATTGAAAGCAACTGTGTTTGTGCGCTCTTTCTAAACTCCAAAGTACCATCAAGCATTTGCGTTTTGGCTGAAAACTGCTGAGTTACATTATGAGAACATCTCCAAAAATACCATTAGAAGCTTTTCTACTCATTATCGCGTGTTTGCCTGCGAGTCTGGGGTGGGTAAACACGTGAGATTCATGTGTTCATGAGTCTGTTTTTCATTCTTATTCCTCCCCCCTCTCAATTCTGAATGACTATCCTTTATTACCCGCAGTTTCCTACCAATCAAAAAAGCTCAATTGTTACGCTGTCAACCTCAAAAGTCATGTGACCAGAGGGAAAAAGTTCACGAGCATCCCGAGGCAGGCGGGCAAACACGCGAGTCCAAATTTGCAGCTACACACATACATGTGTAATTAGACGTTAAGTTATTTATTATTTTTCTCCTTCTTGCTGCTGTTTCTGTGCGGCGGCCTTTTCTTCCTCTTCGTGCACTTGTATTTTGTTTAAACCCTCCAGTCAGAGTCACACACAAATTCAAGGTTAAAGCATACGCAAATCTTCACAATGCGCAGACAGCGAGGTGAGATATGTCACGGTTTTCCCCTCGCTGCTAAAGAAAACACCAGGGGAGGGAGAACATAAAAGGTTACATTTTTTAACATTTTTTCATCCCCCCCAAAACAAAAACAAAGCAATGTGTCCAGACTTGAGAGCTCAAGGTCACCAGAGGAGAACAGCCGCGATTTTTTTGTGTTTTGGCACTGCTGCGATTTAGTCCTCCATTAAGGTCCAACGCTTATGGGCTCAAAGCCACGGCTATCAGTCAAGTCATCGGATAGATCGCTGCCACACCGCACAAACAGAAAAAGTTTTTTCATGAGAACTGTACAGCCAAAAGAGACCCAAAAACAATAAGAGACAAAAATAGTCAGTATACTCTGATAGGATATCTATATTAGTGCTAGTTGCTAAGAGAGAGATATGACAAACAGGCACTTAAGTTCTAATGCATAGCAGAGATTGAAGCAAGAGCCTAGACAGAAAAGAAGGACTTGGGGCCAAAGCAAAGTGAAAACACCTCTTAAAATGTTTGGTGAACAAACTGCAGTTTTTTTCATACCGATGAAATGAGAACTGATCCCTGCTCAGCTGCTAAAAAGCAGTGTGCTGACGGCTACAAAGCTAGCATCAGCATGGCTATTGATAGGGCCTCTGTCCTCAGCTGTGTGCACTGTATGCTATTTAGCATCCTGAGATGAAGGGGATTAAGTGAGACACAAGTGTCTGGAGCCAGTAGCTCTAATGGGATTGCTTAGCAGTATATTTGGGGAGGGGGGGTCTAACCCTGAGCTGTGGTCAGCAGGACGGCGAATTTACGCCCTGGCACAATGCTAATATGTTAATCTGATCTAGCTGGTTTTAACTAGCTAGCAGGCAACTGTACTCCCTGCTACAAGTGTCTTTTGTTTGAGGCCTGTGCGCTCAATACTTATGGCTCACCGAACAGCGAAAGTATGCAGTGAAGAAGATATCAGGAGCAGAAAAATTTGAATTTTGAAGAGTAAAATCGACGCATAATATTTAACAGTACGCTAACAGCAGCTATGCTAGTATTTCTCACAGTAGAAAGGAAGGCTAGCAGATTGCTAGTACTTTAGGTCTCAGTCAGACAAACCTAGTGGCTTGCTAGCGACCATTTAGCAGCTACTGGTTGCTAGGTTAAAATATTTATTCCTCAACCAGTTGCGAGTCATTGCTAGAGGCTGCTGGCAGTTGCTGTGAAACTGATTGCAAAAGCTCCATACTCAAATGGTTGGAGACTAGTTAGTAACCCCGTTGCAACCACCGTTTTCTAAGGAAAAATGGGTATTACACGACTCTGAAATTGGTCACAAAAAGGTGTTTTTATTGCTGCATCAAAAACATTGTGATTGCTTTGCTTGCTAGAGGCTGCAAGAAGAAATGCTGTCCGCTAACACTTTCCATCTCTTCACCAAGCAACTGTGAAACTGTAAGAAAAAATTGGAAATGGAGAACTGTTTGCCTTCAAAACAGGTTGCAACTTTTGAAACGTGTTGGTTTATGGTTTGCTTGGGAGAGTAAGCGGTGAGTGTTTGCAGACAAGTCTGCATCTTCCTTGCAAACTACAAGTGACTGCAGCAACCTGCTGGCAACCACAGCAATGACAAGAAGGTGCAGTTTTTGGTGCAGTGATTTCCTCTAGCAACAATTCGCTGGGGAATACTAACTTTTTCCCTAGCAACCAGAAGTTGCCAGGAGGTTGCCGACTGGTCTCTAGGCTTGTGGCTCTGAGGACTTAGTGAAATTTCTGCGTTCATGTCATATTTATTGTGTACAATCTCCCCCCCCCGTTTCATTTTATTTCAACATTCCAGTTAGGACTGTCAACATGTTTTTCTTGATTTTACCCATCTTGGAAGACTCACATCAAGGAATATGAACTGAAACCTAAAGACAGTGTCTATAATGTTTTTCAGCCACATACGAGCAACTCTAATCACAAAGCTGACGATCGCTGTGCACACACAGCAAACCTTCAAACCTTCCATACTTTATGACATGAATGCAGTAAAAGCTCACACCAGTGCTCCCCACTTTTGTTTTTAGAACTACATTAAATCAAGCTTGGAAAGAAAAACAACAAAAAACACCCCACAAAGCTTCACTGAAATTCTCTGGAAAATGGCTACAATCTGAAAATGAGGCACTTTTTGAGCAGATGTACAATTCCACACATTTTTCTTTTTCATCAACCGTTGTATTCTTTATAATTGGAGCTCTTCCAATTAGGAAAAAAGAAAAGAAAAAGAAAACACTGTTCTCCATTTTTGTACCCTCCTCTGACGGGTTTCACTCAAGGAATGAGAGCAGCAAATAGCTTTTTAAGAATGTCATTTGGCACACATCCCTGTTGGTTTCCACAACCAACTAGATGAAAGCGAAGAGGAAAAAAAAAAGAAAAGAAGTTTTCCATCAGTCTCTGACAAAGTGCTTGAGGACCGTGTCCGATCCAGCTGCTCTCTCGATGCGATAGGTTGCCACAAAATGAAGAGGCGGAGCCTTTGTTTTCCCCAGGGACGATTCACCGACATCAGCACTCTAGAAGAAAAGCCAGAGAAGAGAGGTTTGATTACAAATCGTATAAACACACCTCAGATATGAAGAAGATGAAAGAAATGTTATGTAAACAAAGTGTCTCCACCTTATCTGGTTAATATGTAATGTGTGATATCAGTTCTGGAACACGCTGACCCTAAAACGAACAACTTGAATACGTAGTGCGGCTAAACGGGCTGGAAGAAAGACTCAGACAGGAAGAAGGAGATAAAGGGAACAGCAGGGGGGAGAAAGTGAGGACACCTATGGCTACAGGCAACTGTGTGTGTGAGAGTGTGTGTGTGCGCACAAGCCCGTACGTGGGAAAACAGAGTTCTAGATCCCATGTTGCATTTTCCTGAGCACATGCCCCAAATGTGAGCACACAGGTATGTGGGAAAATGTCACTGCTGCAGTTATTCAAAATGTCAAGTCTGAAAAGTAGTCATGGCTTCTTTTTCTTTTTTTTCTTTTTTTTTGCGCCGTTGGAAGGATTAGCTGCATAATTCTGCTCCACAGTAGAGACAGCAGCAGAATCACATGACATCCAGAGCCATCTGTCAGTCTTGGGTCCTCTGTGCCGTGTCATGTTAGGTTACCCTGGTCACAGCTTTAGTAGTCAGTGTACAGCGATGATTGCAGTGCAGAAGTGAGCTAAAATTGTTTTTATACAAGGGGGAGTCTGCACCCTCTATCCACTTACTACTACAAATGGTACCACTGGTGCAAAAGAAATTGGTATACGGCTCGAGAAGAATGGCACCACAGCGCTTAGCACTGATGCCACGTATCAGGAACACTGCAGCTCTAGCAGGTCTGTGTATTGTGTGGGTGTGTCTTATGTCATCCAGGTTTGTGATCTGTTAGGGGGGGCGTGTCCTGGGTCTGCCCCAGGGGCCTCCTCCCGGAGGGGCATGCCCAGAACACCTCGCCCAGGAGTCATCCTTATCAGATGCCAGAACCACCTCAGCTGGCTCCTTTTGGTGTGGCGGAGCAGCGGCTCTACTCCGAGCCCCTCGCGGATGGCCAAACTCCTCAACCTATCTCTAAAGGAGACGTCAGCCACCCTTCGAAGGAAGCCCATTTCTGCCGCCGGTACCTGCAATCTCGCTCTTTCGGTCAATACCCAAAGCTTGTGACGATAGGTGAGGGTAGGGACGCAGATTGACTGGTAAATTGAGAGGTTCGCTTTTACGCACAAGCTCTTCGCCACGACGGACCGGTACAGCATCCGCATCATGCAGCCATAGAACCAATCCGTCTGTTGATCTCCCGCTCCCTTTTCCCATCACTCGTGAACAAGACCCCAAGATGCTTAAACTCCTCCAGTTGGGGCAGGAACTCGTCCCTGACCAGGAGTGAGTACTCCACCCTTTTCCAGCTGAGGACCATGGCCTCAGATTTGTATGTTGCATCTGAAATATTTAAGCTGAATAAAGTTTTAAGATAGTAATCATTCAAATGACAATTAAAGCTGGATCTTTAGTTAGCAATTTGCAGTGATGTGGTGGCCTGGAGACGATAGAAACTGAATGAGTTTTTGCAACTTCAAATGACATAGCTGCCGGTGACACGGGAACAAAGACGAGCTTTGCTCAACTTAGAGGAGAGTAGCTGAAGTAACTACCAATGAGAGTAAAAATATAATTGACATGTGACCTGGAAGTAAACTGGTAACTTGTGTTACCTAGGCAACTGGAGCCTGGATTATCAGTATGTGACCGGCCTTAAGATGCAAAGTGATGTGCAAGTTTGCACATTGCAATTTTAACTTATTGTATTTTATGACTATTGCTTCTTTTATTAATTTTGTTCTTTTGTAAGGTGACCTTGGGTTTTTCAAAGGCGCCCTCAAATAAAATGTATTATTATTATTATTAAGTGAACAGCTTCCACTGGGATACAGGTCAAGGATAAGTAGTTCCTCCATTGTTAAAAGTATTTATGTACACAATCTTATCTTTTTCTTCTTTTGTTATTTTTTGATGGAGATCCAATCTCTTTATGGTCACGATTCACCTCTTAGCAGGTTAGCTTGGTTCAAGGCTTAAAACTCTGTGAGGGTTTTCTGAAACCTCAGTGGAGAAAATGGACCAACCAGTCAGGATGCAGGATGAAAAGAATCAGAAAACACTGGCTGACTCAACACTGCACAGTCTGACAGGACTGATGTTGTGCAGTCTGACATTGATTGCATTAGACACATATAACTCGGTTAGATGTGCAATTATTCCTTCAAGATTTCAGTTTTCCCGTGGTGTGTATGGACCTTCAAACCAGATGTCAGGTTGTTGTATTGTGGAGTAGATAACAACCGAGTACAGGCTAACTGCTTTAAAGGTCTTGTGTGTTGTAAATAAACAATGAATGCAAGATGCGAACCACAGCTCCTGCACCTTGTACTGGAAGCACAATTATGACGACCATAAAGGTCAGTAAGTGCCCTCTAAACTGGTTCAGTCAAATGTGGTGACTCACACTGAAGGCACTTAAGCCGCCGAGTGCCAAAATAACCAAAGCACAAGGCTAGTAAAGAGGACAGGCTCAGAGAGAGTTCCCAGTCTCTTTTCTTAAAATTAAAAAAAATTAAAAAATTCCCAGCCTTGCTTGACTCTCTAATTGCAATTGAGGGTACTCTGTATTTACACCCCCTCCCTCTCTCTGTCTTCCCCCCAGCTTGTCTTCTTCCTGGTGCAGTGAGCTATATTTAGCGTGCCTCAGCACATACGGTGCCCACCAGCCAGCCAAGCCGTGACAGCCTAAATCAGAGCGGAGCAGCTCGAAAAGCAGCAACATAACCGAGCTATCCGGCATGAGAATCCAGAGCAGGGTGTCGCTACACGTTCTTGTTAGTGCTGCAGCTCTGCCATGGATACACACATGCAAACTCTGGGAGATGCTGTAATTGCGCAGATGACATTCACTTAATAACGACCTTTCCTCTGCACAGACGTGGCAAATTATACAGGAAAAAAAATGTGAAACAGCTGTCTACACATACAGCCTTTTATACGCGGCTACATGTGCAGTGCTTCCTCTCCTGGTCACACTAATCAGATATCTTATTTTCCCCAGGCTGCCCCATGCCGTCGCCTTGGACGTGTTAATCGATCTCATCCACTTCCTAGCATCGTTTCTCCATCTGTTGGCTAATCAATAGGATAATGACCACGGTGGCGATTGTGTGAGTGTGTGTGGCTCTCTTTCACTATTCTCCCAGACTGTTTAAATCAAGAGGTTAGACAAGGCTATCTGCCTCCGGAGTACAGTGTCTAGCCAATAACTGTTCTCTAGCCGCCTGTGTGTCAGAAAGTGTGTGTGTAATTAGGAGAGTCTGGGTCTATGTGATGTCTCAATCGAGGGCTGGCTAAAATTGAAAGCCACCCTGTTCTCCTGTCGTAAATCGACTGTGTCAGTCTGTCATTTTCATGCCGCCCCGGCTCCCACAAGACACGGAGGCTGCTCCCAGCAACGTGATGTGAGTCACTGAGTGCACTGGTCACTTGGTTTGGTTTAAATCATATTTTATGCTAAAGGAAATTGGCCAGACCCGCGCTAGAGTCCATCATGTGTTTACAATCAATGGAAAGTGGCGCTGGTTGAAAAACAGACTGTACAAAAAGAGCATTGTCAGTGTCACCGTCTTCATGAGAGCAAGACACATGTGCACTAGATGGATCTATGAACTTCACACAGGAACAGATGAATGTAAAATCACCAGAAAGCATCAATGCTCGTCACTGCATCTCATCCTTCTGTGAGCATCTCATAGGTCGCAGAGCAGAAAATGTACAAATCCGTTCTTACTGAATGCCTCGAGCGTGCTGCGATCTCTTTGTGCAAGACAGCAAATTCCTTGCAACTCCAAAAGTAGCCAAGAAGCCACGACCTTTGACCTACACATTGCAAAAAGCCAAGAATATTCTTCTGGAGATCATTAAAGTCTTTTCAAATGAGAGAATCTCTTGAGGGTTTTTCCACGATGGATGCAATTTTTCAAGCCAGCGACTTGAGCTCCCGAAATCCTTCTGCACTGTTATTATACTTGATTCCATTAAATCATCTATCCTGCAGGCAAGGCGAGCAGCTAAGAGGCGAAACGGCGCAACATGAGCCGGGATCCAGCGTCAAAGACAGCTGCGTATACACGGATAGACGAAAACTGGCAGGCTGAACCGACAGGACAGCTCCCGTGTCACCTCATTTTATTTCTTCCAGCGACGCCAGAAAGTCTGTCAGTTATAAGGATTTAATGTTTGCACTCTGACCACAGCGTCTGATTTCACCGTACTTATTTGTTAGTCATGAATTTGGCGCGCATGTGGATGACGGTTTGGTAAAAGTAATACTGCAACCAAAATCTTCCTCTGAGCATCTAATGCTTGGCTCGTGGGGGCTTCAGAGGTGGGTGTGGGAAAATATAAATACATAAAAAAATCTGAAAATGGCTTCTTCATTGTGGGTGGCAGCTGCAACCAGCTCGTCTTACAAGAACTGCTAAAGATACTACAGTTGCCATTTTAAACATTCAATGCAAGCACACTGTGGTCATTTTTGCACAGAAAAGAACAAATGGAAGAGTTATACGGAAGACCAACAGTGCCCGAATTGGAAAATAAAAAAATACCTACAGTAGAAATGTAGAAAGAAATACAGAAACAAAAACATTTACTACAATACACAAATGTTCTGTCTGTTCTTGAACTCCTTGTTCAATCAGGAGTTGAGCAACCAAACTCATCACGCCCAAATATTTTAGGCCGCTACAGGTTCTTATCTAATCACATGCCTTGCAACCGCCTAATAATTGATTAAAATCACAAACCAAACATTACTGTACCATTGGCCAGGCCAGGTTTCCAGTGCCTCTACTCCAAACCCCTCTCAGATGGCTGAGCTCCTCACCCCTTCTCCAAGGTAGATGCCAGCCATCCTTTGGAAAAAGCTCATTTCTTCCGCTGTCAGTTTTTGTCATTTCTTAAAATAAATTAAAAATTATTGGCTAGATTTTTTCCCCCAAATTTTTCATTTGATTTAAATCCTAATACTAATTGTTTTGTTCAATAACTTGTTATTCTGGCATTTTTGGGCCTCCGTACACTAAGAACACTAATTTCCTCCTCCTTTCTTTGAAGTCAAAACGAGAAAATGCAAAGGCGTTAAAACCGGTTTCAAACAGCCACATTTTAACCTCATCTGAACTGAGCTCTTGTATATTTCAGTTTTCTGAGATATTTGGAATCACTTAGACCTGATAAGTATAAAAACTAAGCATCATCTTTGAACAGAAAGTCATCCTTTTTTAAAAGTATGTCTTGAAATGGGGTTTATTTGACAGCAAAAGACAATAAAGTCACCACTGTACAGGTATATGGTGCCGAAAAGGCAAAATACAAAGTACCCATATGAGGACACACAATATATGAGAGCTGTTCAGGTAAAGAACAAGTAGCCGAGTTAAACATCAAAGAGTAATTCAAACACTAGTGTAAAGTAGTGTTTGAATCACACATGTGACAGACATGTGCACAGCCGTTTTGGAGTCTACAGGAAACAGTCGACAGATATTTCTGGTGGAGTACTCACACCAGTTTTTGACTGAATCCTTTGAGCTGTTGCCAACAACCAGAAAATAGGTTGAAGAGATTTGTAGAAAGGCAAAAATAATTCTTTATCTCCTGATTACATCCAGAATCAGATCTCAAGCCCGTCCCCATCGTATTTAATAGTCTGCATAAACTCAGTAAGTCAGGTGAGTACAATAAGATGGTCACCAGTAGGCCACATCATTAAAACTCTCTTTAGGAGTGGCCCTAGCTAGGAGACTGTGGTGCCCTGAGCAATTCCTTGAGAAATTTATGGTTTTTGTGAAGCTGTTCTGCTGCATTTTTTGCAGTGCAGCAGAGGGGGGGGGGGGGGGGGGGGGGGGGCTTATCCCAATGGGGAAGTTGCTGCTGTTTATGAGGCGGTTGCACATGGCCCGCAAAAACGCTCATGTAGGAGTTTTAAGTAACATCCCCATTAAATGGTTTTAATGTTGTGGCTGATTGAGTTACAGCACAAAACGTTACATTTTCTGCACATGCTGTTCGGTACAAACAGAGTGGGAAGGTTTTCCTGGGAAAAACTCTTCTGAGACTAAGACAGCATCTCGTGTTCACCAAAACACGATTTGAAATCAGTATGCTCCAGAACGAGCACCTCCACGCGATGCTTAACCACCTTTGAAATAATGAGAATTAAGGCGCTAACCATCCATCTTTAATCAAAGCTTTTTATCACCTGAAGACATCTCTTCATTTGAATACAACATTTTCCTTTTATGCTCAGCTGTAAATTTCCATGCGTTACATCCGTGCAGCTGACAGCGGCGAGCAGACTGCGTGGTGCTGAAAGACGAGTTGACGCTTATTGCATTTTCACGCCTGCCCCTTCTGTAGCTCTGCCGCCGTCAATCACGCCTCCAGCAGCTCGTAGCATAGCTGCTGTAGCTATTTAACCAGGTGTGCGAGAGGGTAAGGTATATATACACAAAAAAGGTTATGAGATGAGTGCGAAAAGCTATAGCACTCTTTAAATGGTATTAAAAGCTAAATGCTTATTAAAGGTGGTAATTTGTTCCTATATTCTGTGAGGTTCAGAGACAGGCCTGTATAAGGCTCCAGAGACTTTCCATTATGCAGCAGCGCAGTGGGAAAGCCTGAGTGGGCGTGTTACAGCACAGGAATGTGTGGGGACAGGAAGAGATGGACAGAGACAGAGCAGCACTGCAGAGTCAGGGGGAGAAGAACATCCACTGTCCTGTCCCATGTGCCGCTTCGCATCCGAGTATTTTTAGCTCATCCTTGAACAATATCCGAACAAGTAGTTTGTTATGCCGCCAGGCCAACATGCTGGCCTTTGCACACTACAGCTTTCTCATCACCTGAGAAATATACTGGGACAAAAATCTTCTGTTTCATCACGTCACACCTTCGCTATTTCAACACCTGCCTCAAACAAACGACAGTGAGCTTCTGGACTTTGCACTCAGCCTCGAGATCACACCTTGAACTCGTTCCCTGTACGATTCTGAATTTTGAGATCTCACTTCTGGCTTTTAAAGCTCTTCATAGCCTCTGGTGTACGACCTCCCTGATCTTTTAGTCACATATAAGCCCGTGTCAGCATTCACAGCCCAAAAACTAAGGAAGGAGATGCCCGAGGAAATCAGGTCTCAGTGATCTGCAGAAACCCAGACGTTAATAAAGTATAAAGAGAGAGAAAATAACAGCAACTCCTGCAATGAATGGACAACGCCAAAAAGCTAAAAAAAAATACAACAAATCATCACCATCTTATTAAATGCATCTTGTATCTCAGCACCAGAGCAGTAAAGACAAGTCAGTCACTAAGAACTGGACACATCTGCTTACGCTTCTGTCAGTTAAGTTTGAGACACTCTTTCTCAGGCCATCCATCCATCACAGGGTCACAGTCTAAAGTCTATCCCAGCAATCATGGGGAGGTGAGGGGATTCAAACCTGGGCCCATCTTTCTGTGAAGTGATGGTGCTAACCACTGTGCCACTTTTTGCCTATTTCAAGTCATTATACATTGATTATTGCTGGGTTTGGACAGAAAAATTGCATCTAAACATGTTATCTTGACCTCTGGAGATTGTTTGCTGTTAATTAGTAAACAAATTTCAATTCAATTTCATTTACACAGCACAAAATCACAACAGTCGCCTCAAGGCCCCCTATATTGTAAGATGAAGACCCTATAATAATACAGAGAAAACCCCAACGATCAAACAACAATCTTTGAGCATGCATTTGGCGACAGTGAGAAGGACAAACTCCTTTTTAAAAGGAAGAAACCTCTGAACCAGGATCAGGGAGGGGAAGTCAAGACTGGATGGTGGTGATGGGAGGGAGACAACACAAAAGGCACACTGTGGATGAGAGCCAGGGAATAATAATAACTATTGACTAAACACAGAGTGGTGCATGAAGACACAAAAAGACGCTGCCTCCATGTAGTTTACCCATAAATAGAAATAACCACCAAAGGTCACAATTAGTCTTTTTATTGCAACAACAAACCAGTCCGGGCCTGTGCGAGTTGCTTCTTAACCTTTGACCAACTTTTAAAAAAGTGTATTAATTTTTCCAAACAGCTCATGCTGCAGACATCAGTGTGTTGTAACCAGATGATCCCACTGTAGGTCCAAACGTCGGATTCCCCTCAGGGCATCCGAGGATTTTCCTAACTGTTGAAATGAGTGACTTTAAAAAAAAAAAAATAGAAAGAAAAAACAACCACTGCAGAGAAACTCGAACCCAGTTTGAGCAGAAACTTCCTGCCGTTGCTCCAAATGCAGCGTTTAAACTGTGTAACAGAAACTGGCAACCGTAGTGAAATCTGACATGGGACGTCCTGTCCCTGGAGAGCGCAGACACAGCGAAAGCCAACGGGACCAAAGGGTTTTTGTGGACGTTATCTCATTCATTCTCCCACTCTCACTCACACACATACGCACACACAGTCACTGTCTGCTGATTCAGACCGGCGATTTCTCTCCGTCTTTGTGTCGTGCCGCTCCACCAGTTCTGCCACTTTCTACTAATGCCGATGGCCCCACTGAGCATTGACACACACACACGTATGCACACACATGACGGTGGCATCCTGAGTGAAGTGATATACTGAGTGATAACATGAGCAGGTGGGATCCTCTCTTCCGTGTAAGGCCTTTCCCAGAATGCCAGCGAACAGCTTGCTCCGGTTCTCCGATGTGGACGGACAAACGAAGTGAAACACAAGAAGCTGTTGCACCATCTTGAAGTAAAGCCGCCGAGCTGCTGCTGAGACATTTGTGTCTTTTCTTGCTTCGCTGTGACAGAACAGCAAAATTCAGCCAAAGTGTTTTTTTGGCACATCAGTGAAGAAGATGTAAAAGGAAGGAAATCTTCTTTATTAGTCTTCACATCACACCAGCACCGATCTGGATCAAGAAATTCATTGTAAAGCCGACTAAGGCTGGTAGTTGAACCAAAAGTGCTGCAAACATGAACATGATAATGTTAATGTTCATCCCACAGCCCACATGTGCATCTGGAGCAGAAATATAGGGAAATGCATTAACACGAATACTCTCAGCGGCCACTTTACTCGGGTCTTTAATCCTTTATGTCAAAGATTCAACAAGGTGCTGGACACATCTTTGGAGATTTTGGTCCATATTGACATGATAGCTGTAAAAGTCTGCAACAATACTCAGGCTGGCTGTGGTGCTTAAATGATGGTCAGGTGTTACTAAGGGACACAAAGTTTGCCAAGAAAATATCCCCCATACCATCACACCAGCAGCAGCCTGAACCGTTGATACAAGGCAGGATGGATCCATGCTTTCAGTTTTGTTTTGCACTAAATTTGGATACCATCATCTGAATGTCGCAGCAGAAATCGAGACTCAGACCGAGCATCGTTTCTCCAATCTTCTGTTGTCCAGTTCTGTTGAGCCTGTGTAAAATTGTAGCCCCACTTTCCTGTTGTTACAGGAGTAAGTACAGAAGCTAATTGTTCTGGTTTTCCATTCTGCAACTTTAATGTTTTATAATCAGTGTAACCACTTAGCTGCTGCAGGCTGTGCCTGCTTTTATTTTAATAAACAGTGGCCTTTTCCTAATAAATTTGCCATATCAGCTCAGGTGCCAACATGTCAGTGTGGTATTTACAAAATGTTCCACCCTCAAGATATACTGACTCTTCTATTGCAGCTGGCTTGAGTTATTATTAATTGCAAAAATGTTGTAAAAAAAAAAAAAAAGAGAGATTGTATAAACAATAAAAAAAAGAAAGAAAGGTTTGCTATAGTTGAGATGACTCTCAATTAAAGCCTTCACTTCCCGGTGCCATCTCGGTCAGTTCCTCTATAGGTCTTCATCACCTCATAGGAGTGCTCTGCTGTGACAGAGGACCCAGAGAAGAACTCATGAACCTTTGGATCATTAAAATGACAAAAAAAGGGGTTGACGGTGTGGAATCTGGAGTTCAGTTTGGAAATCGTGTCCCGTGTGTTTGGAAACTGATGCCAATCTGTGTTTCACAGTGCCTCCGTGTGTGTCTGTGTGTGTTCATGACAGCTCCTGGCCTCTGCTCCAATCTGATGATGAATTGTGTAATTATTAATAGAGACGCCTCTGCCGCTTCATACAGCAACAGCTCTGCTGGTTTTAAGTTACTATGTGCAGCTTTATTGAAAGAAGTGCAGCTCTGTGTGACTGCATATATATGCGTGTGCAAACACCGAGGACGAGTGTGATCGAATGTGCAGGCATGCACGTGAGAGCGTAGGGGTGTGTGTGTGTGTGTGTGTGTGTGTGTGTGTGTGTTTGTGTGTATGTGTGTGTGTGTGTGTGTGTGTGTGTGTGTGTGTGTGTGTGTGTGTGTGTGTGTGTGAGAGAGACTGTGGGTAGACAGCAGACTTGGCCAACATGCACAGCAAATATTTATCTAAGAACCTTCTGGACTCTCCACTACTGACACTTGCCATCGCCTCATCTCCACAAGAGGAAACGCCTCCTCTCCTTCTGCCCTACCTGCTCCCCATTATAGTTCGAAGCACCTCCTCAGCATGAGCTACACTCATCCCGAGCCATTCCCTGCACTTGCTAAGGACTGGAGATCAAAACAGAATTAAAAGGACTTGTACTAGACTAATATTCAACAGCTGACCGAAGGGAGTGTCACTCTGTGTCTGCTGGATGTGTAAATGAGCAACCGCATGCTAACAAATTAGCCCTAAAGGAAGTTATAAGGTGATAATATGTTTGGGCACTCGTTTGTTGGCTTGCAAGGCCACCAAAGTAGTCGATTCATGCAAGTCGAACGCTGGCAGTTTTTGCCAAATTTGATTGATGGCAGAAATGAAATGACAGGACTCGTGCGCAGCTCAAAATTAAACCACAAGTCCCTACAGACCACTCCAATCACGCCAGCTTGGTTTGCAAAACGCTTTCCTGAGATCAAACATGCAAATCCACTGCACCAGTCGCCTCACATGCGTGCCGTGTTTGGACGGTTGCACGCAGGTTGAAACAAGAAAAGGAGAGAAGCTAGAGAGGAGCGAGCGAAACGTTGACATGGATACGAGTGACACAATAACAGGAGATGGAGTAAGCTCTGAATCAATGAGCTGCAATGAGCTGGAGCAGGAGTATGAAATGAGTATGTGATTATATGTCTGTGTGTGTTTTGGAGAGTTGGGCAGCCATGCAGCTGTGGCGGCTGGCCTGGCCCATTATTATGGCCACTAACTGGATAAGAAACACAGTTCATAAAAAACTACATGAATAAAAATAAGAGACACGGCTGTGTTTTTACTATTTATATACAGGGAGTGCAGAATTATTAGGCAAATGAGTATTTTGTCCACATCATCCTCTTCATGCATGTTGTCTTACTCCAAGCTGTATAGGCTTGAAAGCCTACTACCAATTAAGCATATTAGGTGATGTGCATCTCTGTAATGAGAAGGGGTGTGGTCTAATGACATCAACACCCTATATCAGGTGTGCATAATTATTAGGCAGCGTCCTTTCCTTTGGCAAAATGGGTCAAAAGAAGGACTTGACAGGCTCAGAAAAGTCAAAAATAGTGAGATATCTTGCAGAGGAATGCAGCAGTCTCAAAATTGCAAAGCTTCTGAAGCGTGATCATCGAACAATCAAGCGTTTCATTCAAAATAGTCAACAGGGTCGCAAGAAGCGTGTGGAAAAACCAAGGCGCAAAATAACTGCCCATGAACTGAGAAAAGTCAAGCGTGCAGCTGCCAAGATGCCACTTGCCACCAGTTTGGCCATATTTCAGAGCTGCAACATCACTGGAGTGCCCAAAAGCACAAGGTGTGCAATACTCAGAGACATGGCCAAGGTAAGAAAGGCTGAAAGACGACCACCACTGAACAAGACACACAAGCTGAAACGTCAAGACTGGGCCAAGAAATATCTCAAGACTGATTTTTCTAAGGTTTTATGGACTGATGAAATGAGAGTGAGTCTTGATGGGCCAGATGGATGGGCCCGTGGCTGGATTGGTAAAGGGCAGAGAGCTCCAGTCCGACTCAGACGCCAGCAAGGTGGAGGTGGAGTACTGGTTTGGGCTGGTATCATCAAAGATGAGCTTGTGGGGCCTTTTCGGGTTGAGGATGGAGTCAAGCTCAACTCCCAGTCCTACTGCCAGTTTCTGGAAGACACCTTCTTCAAGCAGTGGTACAGGAAGAAGTCTGCATTCTTCAAGAAAAACATGATTTTCATGCAGGACAATGCTCCATCACACGCGTCCAAGTACTCCACAGCCTGGCTGGCAAGAAAGGGTATAAAAGAAGAAAAACTAATGACATGGCCTCCTTGTTCACCTGATCTGAACCCCATTGAGAACCTGTGGTCCATCATCAAATGTGAGATTTACAAGGAGGGAAAACAGTACACCTCTCTGAACAGTGTCTGGGAGGCTGTGGTGGCTGCTGCACGCAATGTTGATGGTGAACAGATCAAAACACTGACAGAATCCATGGATGGCAGGCTTTTGAGTGTCCTTGCAAAGAAAGGTGGCTATATTGGTCGCTGATTTGTTTTTGTTTTGTTTTTGAATGTCAGAAATGTATATTTGTGAATGTGGAGATGTTATATTGGTTTCACTGGTAAAAAAAAAAAATTGAAATGGGTATATATTTGTTTTTTGTTAAGTTGCCTAATAATTATGCACAGTAATAGTCACCTGCACACACCGATATCCCCCTAAAATAGCTAAAACTAAAAACAAACTAAAAACGACTTCCAAAAACATTCAGCTTTGATATTAATGAGTTTTTTGGGTTCATTGAGAACATGGTTGTTGGTCAATAATAAAATTATTCCTCAAAAATACAACTTGCCTAATGATTCTGCACTCCCTGTACAATGTACCACACAGTGCACTGCATTCACAGAGCTTGTTTGAATGTCCTGTTCTGAGTATGTAAATTCAACCAACATGGAGCACTGCCTCGGGGATTGATGGGATTTTGTTTGACTTCAGACAAGTATAAAAAAAAACAACAACATTACAGACACGTGCAAGAAAAAACACCCGCTCGACCTCCAGCTGCCTTCCACCTCCTCATTGTTTACCATGCACTGAAATCAACACTTAAAAAGAAAAGTCCTTTTAAAGTTTGCAGTGGTCACTGGCAGATGCACTCTGGGAGTCATAGTCCAACAAATATACTGTTCTTACCAGTCAGCCATACAACGGACACGGTGATGCTCAATCATCCAGGTAAGTAGATCCGAAAAGGTTGATTCTGTTCATCTGGACGTAGCGTTTTCAGTGAGAGAAATGTTTCGTCACTCATCCAAGTGATTTCTTCAGTGTCAGCTGACTGCCCGTTTCCCCAATCTTATAAACAGTACATTTGCACAATGACTGAAACCAGCCCACCCTACCATTCAGTGGGCTGGTTTTAGTTATTGTGCACTTAGAAGTCACTTGGATAAGTGATGAAACGATCCTCCCTCTGAAAATGCTACATCCAGATGAACAGAATCAACCTTTTGGGATACGGTGATTGTTTAATCCTAGCTGATGCAGGGAGTAGCTTCTTATTACCTGCTCTCCAATTCCCAAATTCCCATGTCCAAAGTGGATTTACGCTTCCCTTCCAATTGTCCCTACCACGAGCCGCTGGGCTGACAGACTTTGGGTTTCTGGGATCGACGCTGTGCTGAAGGATCTACGGTTGATATGAATGTCGACTTCGAGATAACTGACATTTTAATGATGCTGTCAGAGGGGACTGGCTACTTTGAGGTGTTGGTAACGCTCGTGTCTGTGGTTTCTATTTAAAGTTCCTTATTTGATGAATAAATAGAAGACGAGTGATCATGTTAAACAATCTAACCTCAGTACACGCCTCGTTTTTGCCACAATGAAGCAGGTTTTTCAATCAATGGAAGGTATGTTTGCATTCCTCTGACTTAGAGCTACACTCCCTCACACCTGTACAAAGTAAGATTGTCGTGGATATTCAGCCCTCATGTTATGTGAATGAGCTGCGTCATGACGCATGGCCGACCACCACCTCTGTGTGTGTGTCCCTGTCTTGTTTTGAACAGTTGGTGGTGATTCACATTCATATTCTGCCTAACTCCCCCCGCCCCAAAAAAGGAAAAAAAGAAAAGCCATCAGCGTCATCAGCTCACAGCGAACTGCCTCGCAACGAGCATACACAATCGCTGATGACGAGCGTGCTTTACACATCAGTAGACATCGTCGACCAGCCATGTACGACGCACACGTGTAAAGGGGGCGAAAAAGCTTGCGTCATGTTTCTTTCGGCTCTCCTGGCTGACAACTGGTAATGAATACAAACAGTTTCATTAATGGCAAATGAAATTCAACAAGAACATCAACAGTAAACACTGCGCACATCCCTTCCTTCCCACCCCCATCCGCTCCTCTCTCCTCAACATCCATCACTTTCCACATGCACTTGTTTGTTCTCGGCCAGGTATGACTAATGAGTAAACAGGAGAGTTAAGCGCCTTTCATTTCCTCTCCGCTGCCAAATCGAGGCTTTAACTGCTCCGGTTGGGTGCTGTGACGCCCGCGGTGGGGAAGAACATTGTGTTAACAGCTCTGTGTGAGTGTGCGTCTGTGCGCAGTTTAATTGTAGATTCCATAGATGGTCTTTATCAGACTGACAGAAGCAGTCTTCAAGACAAAAGCACTCAAGTTTCACAAACCACTCAAACCCACATACACACACAGGCAGGAGCACTTACAAGGCTTGAATCCAAACACGGTGGAGAGGTATCAGCATGTGTGGAGACGATCTGAAATCTCAAATGCCAAATACCAACTGATGCAGTGCCAGCTTGTGCCGGATGGGTGCGGTTTCCACATCATTTAAATCTGGCACACCAAAGGGCACACAGCACATGCCGCTTGAGTGGCAAGAAAACAAATCCAGGTAAACATCATGACTTCAGGCTGGCTAAACTCAAACGAACGTGGCATTTTCATCCCAACAACACTAATAATTTGGGTTTTGATGGAAGCTCTAGAGCTCACCATTTGCATCATCCGTCGCCGATTCAGTGTTATGGTGCTGTAATGCTCGCCGTTCACCCACTGTTGGGACGGCGCCAAGCAGTGAAACCAATGTCGCATCCGACAGTGCAAGCTGCAGTTTTCGGTGTCATTTCTGAGCATCGTGCACGTCTCGAGACACGAGCGTGCTGCCTTAAAGCCATGCAAAGCAGCCAACATACCGGCTATACCGGCCTTTAATCCCCGTGCAGTTTCCTTCTTTTTAACTATCCAAGACTGTCTCCAGAGATACACCAATGAACCAAATACTGACCGTCACTTTGACACGCATCACCCACTTACAGGTTGCTGCATGCACATAACTCATTGCATGTCCTGTCACATTGCAACGATCACTCAAGCATGGTCTGAGGAACACAAGAAAGAGGTCAGGGGGTCGACTCAGAACCAAACCTCCCAGTTCACAATCTGATTGAGCAGCAGTGAGATGTGCCTAAACAAGCACAGATTGCCCAGCTGGTGGATGATGACCTCAGGGACTGATTATGGTCAGATAAGCCTGCTAAGCAAGACCATTAATGCAATAAATTTGTATTATTACTAATACAAATTCATATTATTAATATTAGATTCATGCTAAATATAATCTGCCTTACTATAGTACAACATCATCATCTCCACATATAACCAACACCTTCAACAAGGAAGCGTCTGGGTGCGTGGGTAAATTAGAGCTCAGCGTAACCATGTAGCTGCTGTGATGATGGTATCAGTGACTGCTGACCTCACAGGGTGACGACAGAAAGAATCCTCGGAGGCCTCACCCTGCAAATCATGGGATCCAAACGATCCACTCCCACTCCCAATTTAAAATGTCCCAAAAGGTCAGAGCTACTCTGGCAAGAAGGATCTACATTGTACAATGTATATGGTTTTAATGCTTTATATTGGTGTTGAGACGTTTTCTAAAAATAAAAAAAATACTAATATTTTAACACCAATTATTTAAGATAAAAAGCAAATAAATACTATTTTACTTAAGTTGACAACTGACAGTTCACTAAACCTGCCTAGTTACCACTGTGACAAGTCACAGTCGACTTCTCAAGCTTTAGATTTAGCTGCATACCACTAAAGCATGTATGACTCTCTAGTAATAGTACCCCTTGGCCTCAGAGGAACTTTTGTTTTCATGATCCAACATGCAATGATTGGAATGCACACGCGTTTATCAATGCTTCAGCTTCCTTTTTAACGGGTTGCTGGCAGTAAGATATAGTATGTGATGTGTTTAACCACATGCTAAAAAAGCACATTTTCAAAGTTACAAGACAAAAGAACCAGAACCTCTAATACATCCTGAACATATGTTAATTAATCAGCTTTTGATTGAGTGAATTGAGGGTTCAGGTTCACAACAAGGCAAAACTTGACTTCAAATGAAAAGAATAAACTTAACTACAGTCAGAGAACCCATATGCTTAACTGCCTCTATAAACACACACACACACGTTCTGTTCCCAGCAGTAATTTGGGCAATTTAATGGGAAAAAAAACCCTGCAAAGCACAGGAAGCTGTTAGTTCTACCACCAAGGCCCAGTTATGGTGCTGACGACGAGGTGACGTCGAGGTGAGGCTGCTCTCTAAAGGTTAACGACCGCTCTCAAGCCAATAATGGCAGCGATAAGCAAACAAATCTGCTCCTTCGCTCGGTCTGCACCGAGGAGTTACATAAGGCAGGTCGAAGTACTGTTTGTTCCTCCTTGCTGTTACCATAAAGAAAACTTTAAAGATCTCGGGAAAGCGATCAGCTCGGGGGCCTGCGTGTGGAGTTTACTTCATCTTCCTGCACAGTCGCAGTTAGAGGAAGTGTACATTTGTGTGTGTACGGGGAACAGCTGGGGGGTACAGCCATATGTTAACACTGGGAAATATCGTTTCTCTGAGGTGACATCAGAGACCGAGCCCTTTGGCGGCTTGGTTTCCTGAACAGAGTTCGTTGAACTCGATTACGCAATTCAAGGCTATAGGCTCCCCTATAGGCAGTCAGGGTTGAGCAACCTATATGATGTTGAAAGGCTGGCTTAACTCATACCAAGATCCTCAATTCATTGTTTGCACTTCACGGTTTTGTGTGGCAAGTATAAGAAGCTTCAGCTATCAACAATAAACTACATTTTCACTTTTTTAACTCATATTTTCCTTCCCTTTTTATATGGTTTTATGAATAATTAGATGCCTCCTACTGTTTTTATGGTGCTCAAGCATTGCTCAGTAGTGTACCCATGAGTCCCCCCCCCCCACCCCACTCTTCTTTGTGTAATGCAACAAACTGCAGCATTACGCATAATACCAGTTTCCTCTCAAAGAAAACACAGTTTGCTAACTTTAGGGAAAAAGGAAGCAACTGCATCTGGGTTTCCGGTGTTTGGCGTCATAAACTAGAAACATCTCGCATTCGAACGCTGAACTGTGACCAGCTGCATGCAAATTTCTGCTTTTTACTTGATGCAAAAGTCAGCTGTTTCAAGACCTCGTGCTCTCTTATTGTTTTGCTCACCCTTATTAGTAGTTGAAACATATTTCTCCTGTCAACTTTACTCCCTCTGAGACATCTAAATTTACCTTGTGACAGATGATTTTATGGGCTGATTTTACGAAGGTCATATGCTGTGTCCAAGATGACTTTGAAGTGAGGATTTGGATTTTGTTTGCAAGATCTACTCAAGCAGCAACCAAGACAACGCAAACTGATTCAAAGAATTTCAGTGTAGGATTTGAGCTCTTTGATTGTGGTTTATTGAAACTAGACATGACATGATGATATTCCCTGATCAGTTGCAAGTAGCTGCTGAAATTGGATCACTGTTACTAGCTGAAATTGATTGCAAAGAGGTATACGGTGCTGCACTGAAAACCTCCTTCCAGTTGTTCAGGACTGCTGTTGTTGGTCGTTAGCAGATCGCCACGGTCACGGGTAGTTTGGATAGAAGTAGTTTCGGAACCGTGAAAAGTCCAGCACAAAGTGGAAATTGAGACTGGTTATCTTTTGAAATGTGTTGGCTGCAGTGGCGAGCCACAGGTTTTACTCTGAAGGTGACGGTTCACCATTTCTGATTTTTTCATTTCCTTTCATTAGCACTCTGTGGTTGGTTAGCAAGTAGTTGCAGACAAATTGGCATCTTCAATGCGAAGTACAGGTAACCGTGGCAACTTCTTTGCCATCAAAGCAATCCCAAGGAGGTAGTCGGTGCAGCACCTTCTTTGCAACCAACTTCACCTGAAAGGAGCCAGCAAACTCAAGAAACCACTTGCCAACACATTTTTAGGACACAATGACATATTTCCCTAGTGACCAGTGGTTGACAAACAGTTGCCAACCAGTCTGTACGCAAGTGTGACTGAGGCTTTCTGATAGCAAGTTGTCAATGAGAACGGGCGACCCTTAAAGCATAGCCTGCTTTCCCTTCTTTTGACTCAGGATCATGAGTTACACAATGAATTTTCTATTTAATAATACTTGAAACTAGTTGTTGAGACTATAAATTAATCAGGAAGGTGTTTACTGAGGTCGTAATAGAAATGTTTTCCTAGAGATTTCTATACAATCTGATTCCCTTATTAACAACCAGAGCTGTTGCCCCCTACTGGCCATTAGAGGCATGTTTCACTTTTCAAAACTTTTCACTCCTGGCAAAACTGTAAAAACTAAATTAATTTAAAGAATATTAAAATATTTCGAAAAACCACAGTGATTTTTTTGTTGTTGTTTTTTTTAACTTGCTTTATTTTAAGGCACTACTTAGATTATCTTTATCTGCAGTGGTCACTCGGGCACAATCACTGCAGAATCAGCAAACTCTATAAAAGCTGCTTAAACTGCATGGTTAATGTACACCTGCAAATTTCCCCTCTCTTTTATAGACTCCAGAAGAACTTCACTGCAAGTATTTTTCAGGGTTAGTTCTCAAATGTTCACATTTGACTTGCTGACCAATGAAACTTTACATGTGGCGTGGGCAGGTGGCACTCAGCCATCGTGCAACTGTGCAGAGACCGTGAACAATATACCATTAATACCACAACAATACCACAAACAATACAAGCGCATAGCAAATTCAAGTGGTAGTGCGAAGTGCCATTTGAAGGTAGAGGCCTGGCACTCTGAGATTGTATTAACTGCACTGTCCAGACAGATTAACAGTCACTTAGTGGAAAACGGCTCAGTTGGGTCCAATTCAAACATCCCAGTCAAAGCCCAAGCAAGTGAGGGAGTAAAAAAAGACTGTAAATCGGTCTCCTCTGAGAATAACTTGACCTTCTCTGCATGAGACTAAACTCTCTCCGTTTTCACCGTGAGCACTTCAGCTGACCTGCCATGCACTTTAACCTCCTCTCATCCCTCTGAACCTTCATCCCCTAATCCGTCCGGGCCTCAGTACAGCTCGACCCACAACAAACACACAAACATGCACTGAAATCGCACACGGCGACGTAAATAAACAGTAATACAACCAGACAGGAGCACAATCATGGTCTCCATGTGAGAAGTGGCTCGTTAGTAGAGGGTAATCAGCTTAGTGCTCTCCAGCGCCCACCGGCACTAAGCTCTTTACAGACAAACCCAGTTAGAGAAGTAGCAGCTGAGCAACGCCGCGGCCCCAAGTCCAACAAAACACACACACACACACACACACACACACACAAACACACACACACAGTCAGACACATACAGATCATAGAGGCGACATGGGGAGATACATTGTGGAGGTGTTGACATCAACACAATTCCCTGTGCTAGAAGAGAGATGTGTACGCGCAGGGGAGAAAAGACATTTATATGGCAGAGCAGACAGACGGAGAAAATAAGAGAGACAGGGAAACACACAGAGAGTGAGAAGAATGCCGAAACGCCACACAAAAACTCAAATAGAGCACCAGGGGAAGCTTTCCTGGGAGAGTGTATTAGGAGGGAGGGGGGCAAACAAGAATGAGTGTGTGTGAACGGAGGGAAACACTCCCTCCTTCTCCTCCTCCTCCTCTTCTGCACTCAGTAACCCCAGTGGGTTGGTGGGTGGCAGCTCCGTTCTTTTAGGCAGCGCCCGACGCGCTCCGAGCCCAGCATACATCCCATACCACAGCGCACAATTGGCGCTCTGTAGCCGGGATCATGCTCATACACGGAACTGGCACACTGCCCAGAAAACACGCAAACACACACACATGCACACGCACACGCACACACACACACACACACACACAGCCAGACACATACAGATCATCACAGGACTAATGTATAATTTGTCGCTATAAGATCAAAAACAGCAAAACCCGCTTCAGGCAAATTTCCAGAGCTTTATGTCCTGTCACTTTTTAAATTGTAACTTAAAACCACATGTTTTCCAATAAAGGAGAGCTGTCTTCAGAGTGATGCATCTCAACAACTGCTGGGTAGAAATTTGACATTTTGTCCTCCTCTGGATTTCTTAGAACAACCGCCAAGCTACTGCACACGTGTTACCGAAGGTTAGACTGCATTAAGACGGAACGAGGCGCTTGAGTGTTTTCACACGTTAGCTTTTATATCGATTAAATTGTCTCAATTCCCCCCATTGGTGTGGTAATCATAGCTCTACCTCCTTCCAGAGGTGCAGATGCGATTACTGCGTTCACATCTGGCGATTCCACCTGCAGAGCGGTTTGTTCACCATTAAATGTGATCCAACCCGAATTACCAGGTGTGCCCTGCAAGTTTGGGCCAGGCATGCTTTGCATTCTGGGATGCGGCAGAGCACAACAGACGTGCAGGACGCACAAAGTGCAGCAAAAAGCCGTAAAACAAACCAAGGAGTCACTTGGAAGAGACACAAGGAGTGCTTTATTTGGTCAGATAACTACGCTTGGTGTTGTGCCATTTTGCCTGAAATAACAACCAGACAGATACGAGGGATAGGAGTAAATCCCCATAACATAGCATCTTCTTACAACTTCAGTCATGAACCAGTTCAAATCTTAATAAACAAACTAAACCTTTAATCGCCCCGCAGTACTAGGATACTACTTGAACCACACAGTTTACAAAGCAGTAAATCATTTTTGTCAATTTATGTACGCAGCTATCCATCATAGTACTTTAGGGGGTAGTTATCTCGAAGCATCATCTAGGTTAAGATAAGATATACTTTATTTTGATTTGTTTCTACCTAAATGCAATAAAGTAAAATAAAAGCAATTAGCCAGAATGTCTGATAGCGTAAAATATCTCCAATTGAACAAAAACAAATGGGATTTGAAACATTTCTTTTTAAAGAAAAAAAAAAAAGAAATTGCCAAATCTGGGATAAATGGCATCTTAAAATATCTCAATGCAACAGTGGATATTGTAGTTTAATAATAAATTCAAATTTTAGTGATTACCAGGACATAAAACTTACATATATATACACATACATTTAAAAATAAATATTAAAAAAAAGGTTAAAAGGATTCCTGAACCCAGCAGAGCATTAGTAGTAATTGATAGTGCAAAAATCGCCATCACTGTAATATAGGGAGACCTAATTTTTGTAGCTGGCTATAAACATGGTGATTTCCACCGAAGTGAAAGACTTTAAACAGACGCGTCTGAGGGGGGATTGATGCACTTTTGGCGCCAGCCTCAAGTGGCCACTTTATAGGTTGGGGAACTTCTCTGCTTGCTTCATTTATCAGCCAGGGAGGTTTCTGATGATGCACACACATAATATGCAACATTCAAACACAGTCCTCACATTAAGTTGAAGGCAACTTCAAGAAAAAAAAGAAAAAGAAAAAAAAGAGTCGGAGTTGGACAAGATTTATGCTCTGCAAGTTAACTGAGTCCATCGCTCTGATCTAAATAAATTTAATCACGCACTTTGTTTTATATCTGACGGATGGCTCGGGTCACAGTCATAGGTGATTTATTTCATTTGTTCAAGCACCTTGTACGCAAACACGGCTCGTACGCCCCAGAGGAACACGACTGTGAGAAAGAAAAATAAAAGTCTGGTGTGAAAATAAAAGGAGAGCGCAAAACAAAGAGCCCGCTCTGCAAGAAAGAGAAAAGACAGGAAGAGCAGAAGAAGAAAGAAGTCTGGAGCGCGGAGGAGGTAGGAATGGTGGGCCGAGGGGCTTTGTTCGAGAAGAGAATGAGCAAAAACAGTACCGACAAAAGAGAGAGTGTGTGCGTGTAAGTGCGCGCATGTCTGTGCGTACGTGTGCGTGTGTTTGTGGTAGATCACAGTCAGGTCACTGAAGGTTATTAATTGAGGAGATTTTGGCTGATCCCTGCTTCCTGAAAGGTGATTGGCTTGGATGATCTGCTTTGAGCCTTTCCTATAAGGAGGTGAGACGTCTGTCTGTGTGTGTGTCTGTGTGTGTGTCTGAGTGAGATAAGTGTGTCGTTTCAAGCATGTGTGTGTAAACCAAACAAACTGAGACTTTTTAATGTAACTAAAGTGGTGAAAAGTGAAAAGCAAGCAAGTGCAGGTGTAGCAATCATATGCTCCTCTATCAAATCCTGTGACAGCTTCAACAGTGGAAAGCCTCAAATCGCGCACACACACACACACTTACTCTGTCCAGCGGCGCCTCTTTGACTGACCAGGCTGCCAATACAATTCACTCTGCTGCCTCTGTGTTCTTGTGTGCCGAATCCATGTGAATAAGGTACTAGTTAGTCAAAACATGACCAGAGTGCGGAGCCATTAGCCAACGTTTTACTACCTAATTATCATTCGAAGGCTGGGCAGCTCACCAGTAACACACACGCAGAACAAAAAGCAGCACAATTAAGGTCCTGTCAAGGGGCTCTAGAGTAAATGATTTAAGCCCAAGCTGAGTCATTTTGTGGATGAGAGAAATAAAGAGATTCATTAGTGAAGAAAATGAAAAAAGCCACTCCTGTGAGAACTAAAATTCATTTATTTAGAATTTTTAGCATTTCATATAGCCAAAGGACGCAGGATTGCAGACCTTTATATTTTGTCATATTATTCAGAGTCTCTTTAAGCCTGACATGACTGCTGTTGTGATATGGCGCTATATACAAATAATGAATGGAACCGAATAGAAAATGCTCACGCACTTCAAACCTCTGCAGGTCTCATTAAGTTACTTCTAGTGCCAACACTTCATTATTCAAAGTGTTGCTGAACAACAGTTCGCTTGCTGCTCCTTTGTGCATCTTTATTGCCACGATGCTCTTCTCACATCCTTTTAGCGCACATCATCTCATCTCGCTGAAACAGACTGAAGGTGTGTGGGGAGAGGGTGTAAGGGCTGGACTAAGACTGGGCTTTTGAGACCATTCCTTAACCCATGACCTGAAAAACAGACTCCTTTGGTCTCAATAACACAAAGAAGTTTGAAAAACCCTGGCAGCCGCTGGTCATCGGAGAAAAATGTGTACGCCTAGAATTGATTGGCGAGTGGCTGCTAAAAGATTGGTAAAATTGGTCACACAGTGGTTGCCGCATGCACAACTTGCATGGAAGAAGCCAAACACTCATCTACTATTCGCTGAGCGATAGCCAAACCGCTGAGAAATACACATTTTCCCTAGAAAACAGAGGTTGCCAGGGGCTCGGCGATCAGTCTTTAGGCCCCAATGAGACCTAATGCTTATCCTGCACTAACACATTAAACAAATAAGAGAAAAATGCTTCAGGGTGTGGCTACCATCCTGCTGAAATTTTGCGAAATATCCCCCGATCAAAGTCAAATTTAACCCTCACCTGTTTATTATTAAACACTCTGTGAATTTGCTGCCCAGTATTTCCAGTAAGGAAACTTCTTTAAAGCTTTCCTTTAAGATTCAAAACTGTACAAAAACAAAAAACAGATGCACCTTGATAACCAACCTGACTGGCTACCGATTGCATTGGCTGATAATCTCCAAACTGCAGGTCACGCATGACAGACATGTTTTCAAAATACTGCCCTTAGCAGTCAGATGACTTTCTGAGTACCTCGTCGACCTTTGCTAACCTTACTTACTACTGCGTGATTCACATCAAAGTGTGTTTAACTTTTACTGTCGTGTTGCAGTTGGATCAGTTGACAAAGTACTCGCCAGTGTGTGTACTAGAGAACGTAAGCGATACATGAAGCGTAGTGAAGGATGTGTCCATTACATTAAGGGCCGGAAATGAGATACGAGCCCGGCAGGACGTGTGGAATTACTGGAATTAGTCCCACACACACACACGGAAACACACATTGTGTCCCATCAGGTGATCTGTCCCACTTCAGCTTCATGTGATGAGCTCAAGAATGAAGCCACTCAGGTCTGCAGCTCTCGCTCTGACCTCGTGATACTATACTGTCAAAGTCACACTCATTTATAACCCACGCGTCATTTTTTCACCTCCATCAGCAAGATCGCACCAAGCAGGATCCAGGCATGAATGTGTGCACCACAGCCTGGTTAAGGCCTCGGGAAGAGGAGTTACTGAAAACAAAACCAGCTGTGTGATAATATGTTGGCAACGAGGGAGTGAAAAAGAGTCGAGCAATTAATTAATTAATTTTCTTTACACTTGAGCACCATAGCAACAAACACCTGCTCTCTATTCAGGCAGTATTCAGTGTGTAAAGTCCATTTTTCTTATCTTGATCCAAGTAAATTAACTTATTATCGCTCATGAGTCTCCCAGATTAATCACCATTGCTCTAAAAACACCCTGAAAACCGTCCTCATTGATTCTCCACGCTTGCCGGCGTTCCAGGCTTTCGCATTTGAGAGTCAACAGCACTTTATGAAAGGGCTTTTTGATGTCTGTCAAAACTTAGCAAACAGAAATAGTATGAAAGCAGATATGTAGGAGAGATGTATGCAATCCACAAATAAGAAAACAATCTGCTCAAAAGCAGAATTTACAGTCCAAGTCACCTCGTGATTGAACTGTGCTGCAAATACTGCGCTCGCTGATTCAGTTTAGGGTTTCTGAAGGTTCAACATGTGTGCGGAGAGGCTGCACGGTGACACACACATGCACAATGTCCAACACATACACCAGAGATTTAGTCTGTATTCATTCTGCAGAACCAAATCCTCCCATTTCCTCTTCTCCCTCACACCACACTCAGTGGAAGATTAGTTTGTGACGGGGAGGACAGCGGGCAACATCTGAAACAACGCACACACACACACACCGAAAATGGAAAGTCCAACCACCACTCCCCATGAAGGCAAAAGTCAGCAGCTATTTTTTTTTTTTACTTACGTAACACCGCTTAATTTATACTACTTTATATCAGGTAAAATACTGATTTAATCTGATGAGATAGCGTAATTGATCACTGAACGTACTCCAATATTGGGGCTTCTGACCCCTTACACAAGATTAGGATTTAAACCTAGTAGGTGTTGAGTTAATGCTCTTTTTGAGTCGGGATGCACTGATCCAGCTTTTACTGGTTCCAATATGAAACAGATACCTTGGCTTAAACCCCAGCTGGTGATGGCAGATGGCTGTCTCTCCGTAAGCCTAGTTCCCCTTGTTAAAAGGGAGTTTTTCCTTCCCACTATTGCCAAATGCTTGCTCATAGGGGGTCGTCTGATTGTTGGGGTTTTCTCTGTCTTCAACTTATAATATTAAACGCATTGAGGTAACTGTTGTTTTGCTTTAGTGCTATATAAATAACACTGACTTGACCTGGCTTGAATTAGGGGTATCTGTCAATACTGAACACCAGTCCAACACCAAGGTTGAATTATTAACTCTAATGACTCTTTCATGTGTAAGGCAACATCAGTCTTGGTTTAAAGAGAGAGACAAAAGCCAAGAGCCATGAAAACTAATTTGATCAGTTTAATGACAAAACAAAACAAAACAAAAAAAACATACAAATGCAAAAAGATCCCACCGATATCCCATCTAAATATCAAATCGGTGCTTCCTGCTTCTCTAGGGATCTCTATAAAGTTGTATATATTTAATGAACTAACCAGAAAGACTTCTACAAACAGCTGGAAGCAAGAAACACAACTTCAGATCCTTCATCAGACCGTGATTTTTAACGAGTCTCTTTAATAACCTTTAATAAAATTGGTCTGTGTGTGTGCCTCTGGCAACATACAAACTGTAAGCTTTGTGTTCACTGTGGAGCAAACATCTGGATACATGATCCACACGCATTCAGAATCAAATGTCTGGATTTGCTGCCCCGCCCAATCAGTAACATCATCTTAATTTCACTTAAGATTCTCTTATTCTTCGTTCTTATGTTGAACCTACTGACTACTACATGACCCAAGGTGAGAATACACCTATGCATGCACAGCACTGCATGTGCAGTAATTTGTCGCAGCGTGGCTTTCCGTAACCTGATCCCAGTTTGTCTGCAGTCTTCTCTCAGCTTAAGTTACGTACTGTAAGCAGTGTTTTTAACAATGTATGAATAATACCAAAGGCCTAGGGGCAGATTTTTAAGAGAAATAAGGGGTACTGTTGCTAGTCTGGAGATTTTATACTTTCAGGCTCACACGGCTGACTGTCGCTAACCATTACCGCAGTGTAGTGAATTCTGCATTTCTGCATAATAAGTAGGTGTGCTCACAAAGCTATGTGGGAGTATATGTGTTAGTAATCAACCTAAATTACCCCTCAAGCTTTTGGATTCACCCGACTGGACCATGGCGATGCACACAGATGACATCATAATATGACTGAAGTCAGTGGGGGAGGTGGAGGGAGTTCTCCGACAAACACGCGTGCAGCGGGACGCACACACACGCATGCACAACCTTCAACCCTCCCCCAAAACCCAAACAGAGGAGGCTTGTTGCTATGTGCGGTGTGAGTTTAGTAACTCCCTGAACGGACCACCCAACCAATGCACACTGGACTTCAGAGGACACAACCTTGACTTAAACAAAAACAAAACAAACCTCTCAAATCCAGAAGTTATCGAAAAAATCTAAATAACCGTGGGAGGAATAATATATTTCACAAAACCCCACAGAACTAAACCTCTCAGATGTTCTTGTGCAACTACAATGCTTTTTTTTTCTAGATCTCCTCCCGGGGGGCAAATCAGTTGCATTATTCTGGAATTAGCCTAATGAAGGAACATTTAATTTGCAGTGTGCAAAATTCAAGCTAATTTCCAGCATATTATGCATTATGTAATCACAAGATGCAGGGGTGCACCTCCCACCTAGTCGTGTTTGTCATCCGTACAGCCAACTGTACAACAGATGAATACCAGAGAGGAGAATCTGGGAGGCTAAGGGGTACATAAATCTGGGATTATGAAATTGCTGTAAGTAATGGTATTGCTGCTGGTCTCCCTCGAACCAGAAGGCTCTAACACTAAATAGATACAGTACATTTTAACAGCAAATAACACCGGTAGCGCTCAAATTCTTAACACCATCCTGATGAACTGCTAAGAATTGCAGTCACATATCATGCTTGGATTCAGCCACCACATGTTTTGTCCTGCTGCACATCTGTGTGCAGTTACGCTCTGCATAAATATGAGCCGAGTTGTGTGTCACTGCGCTCCGAGACTAACTCTTCGGAGCAGGCTGGAGCTCGGTCTGCCTCCAGCACAAACAGAAATCACAACTGATAAACAACTTGGAGCACAAATGCATACGTACACTCCGTGCCCTGAGCTTCACCCTCTCCGGGGGTCGTGTCCCAGCCACGTGGGTCTGTTTTACATAACACCACTAGTGCTGTCAGTCTAACCTGGCGCTGGTTTGGATTACATGCACAGCGAGACGAGCCTGTCGCACTCTGGAAAACTGTGAGGAATTTACAAACGTGAGGTTTGCTGTAGATCGGAGCATCATTCGGCTGCTTAAAGAGCAGTGCTAAATAAACACTTGTATAATTCGATAACACCTTAGGATAATTCGTTTCCTCCATCATTCATTGGTAATAATGGCGCAATAGTCATAAATTGAATTCGCTGGGATCTACAAAAATTCAGCAACGTGGTAAAAAGTAAAACAGCAACTAGAACACAAGACAAACCACTTTTAGATATATTTTAAGATATTCAGTGCATATATTTATAATGTAATCAGCCCAATCACAAGTTGCATATTGCAACATAGCTGTTTCCAAACAAGTCCTGACATTACAAAATTATGTAGTATGTAATCACAGGTTAAAGGTGAGAAGTTCATCTCTGCGATGTCTCTAAATCAAGGAATCTCTGTATGTGTGCACGATGTGGTTTGGATGAGTAGTTCTAATATTCAAGATGCTTTCTGCTACACAAAGCCTGCTAGTGAAGCATTAAGGAAACATCTGTAAATCCTTTAGCCAAACCTGTCATGGTCCTGGGTCGTGCGACCCAGTGTTTTGTGTTTTAGCCTATTTTGATGTTTATTCTTTGTTTAGGGTCACTAAGGCAGTCCAGCCATTTGTACATATTACCCGTGTATTAAGTCTCCCTTGCCCTTCGTGTGTTTATGTCTGCGTGTCTTATATTGTCAAGTCCATGCTGTCAGTTATGTCATCTCCCCTGTACTACGTCTCCCCGGTTCATGTGTCTTGTTTAATCTCCATGTTTCCTGTTTTACTTTGAAAGTCTGTATTCACGGTCAGTGTATTCAGTTTCACTCCTTCTGTCCTGTCGTTAAGTTCAGCTGTGTTCCCATGTGTGTCTCCACTTCCCCTGATCACCTCATGTGTGTATTTAAGCCTTCTGTTTTTTGCATGTCATTGTCAGGTCGTCTGTTTGCATCCCCATAGTGTTTCGTCATAGTTTACTCAGTGTTCATAGTTTGTCATCGCATTTTCACTGAGTTTCTTAGTCCTTTAGTTTTCTGAGTGTTCACAGTTTTCTTAGTTTTCATAGCTTCATGCTTTTTCGTGTGCCAACATCCAAATAAAGGATCGTCTTCTGTTCAGCCAGCAACTCCGCCTTTCAGCATCTGCTTTTGGGTCCTGTTTCCATTCACATCGGCGCACCCCGCCGTAACAGAACGACCTGACCAGTATGGACCCAGCGGATGTCTGCGAGGATTTTTTTGAGTTCAGCACTCAGGTGACCATTCTCCGCGGACAGTGGATTTGCTACTCCGCGTGCAGACAGGAGAATGAGAAGGAGTCAACCAGAGTCCAGCTAAAACAGATTTTGTCTGCATATCCTGCTTACGCGGCGGGATTGCCGGAGGATGTGCAGGATTTTGTTCGCACGGTTTTGCCACCGCAGCAGCATCAAAACCACGAACAGGAATCACTGCTGCTGCCTTGCGAGCCTGAGACGGTTCGGGTCGGTTCGCTGAGACTCGCCGCAGCGGTACCACCTCTCAGCTCATCAGTTCCCACACCCTCGTCACAGTCTTGCCACACTCTTGCCACGGTCCAACGCGAGGAAGCGCTGGACACCATAGATTTGGACCACGACGAACGTCAGACTATACTCAGCGCTCTATTGGAGGAGGAGCTCCGGTGGAAGCCATGGCTCATTCCGGAGCACGAGCACTCCTTCCGGGGAACTCGACTGGCTCTCGGGGGTCCCCGGAGCTGCCAGGGACTTCCACCCATCGCTCCGCCGTCTCCCACTGTCAAGAGAAAGCGGCGTGCGCGCCACCGATGCGCCGCACTACAAACGGAGGTGAGTGACTCTGTTTTTGCCCCTCACGTCTCCGCTAAGGAGGGTTCTGTGATTAAGACTGTGTTGCCGGTTGAGGGGCCCGGCTGTAAACTAATGAGCCATGCCAAGCCAAGCTCTGAGACTGAAATTACTTCTGCCACAGCGTTCGGGGTTCATGTGACTGCAAGTGAGGCTGCTAGCAGCAGCCCTACTAGCATGACAGCCAATGTCAACTCACAAGGGAAGACCTCCACGGACTGTGTTAATTTAACTTCTCCATGTATAGACCCTATTGAGAACTGTTGTTCCATAGAGTTTATTAATGAAACTTCACCAGTGCATAGGGTTGCCAACCGTCCCTTAAAATACGGAATCGTCCCGTATTTAGAAACAAAAGTACACGTCCCGTATTGAGCTAATAAGGGACGCACTTTGTCCCGTAATACAGTGAGAATCAAAAGTAGTCTATAAATGTTAATGGAATTAACGCTTTGTTTGAAAACATAATTCCCAGCCCCTCTCCTGCTTTGTGACCAATGCGCTGACAGCACACTTATGACAATTCGAGTATGACAAGTCAGATTATCGCTTATCTCAAACTGCACGATTGACTCGCAGGGGTTAGAAGTTGGTAGGTCACGATGCAGGTCTCACACTATACCGCCCGATGCTCTGATGCGACCTGAGTGCTCACACTGTGCGTCCATAAAATTAAGGTTATAACAGAAAATCTGTCGCTCGCTCTCTCTGTCTCTCACTCACACAGACACACCACCACCATCAACTTTGCTAAATTGCTAATGAAAAACATGATCAGGCAGCTGTGATTTAGCAGCGATGTAGATCCAACTATTTTCACGGTTGTTGTGGTCGTGATAATTGAAATCGATAATCGAAAAGGCTCGGATGAGCTTTTCAAAGTTCTACAAGTTGTGCCTCCATCGCTTGTGTCCAGATCACACGCTGCACAGCCGTGCTGCTCCGTCTTTTTCATGGCGTTTACGTGTTTGCGCGCGAGCAGTGTGAGCGGCTCACGAGCGATTGATGATCGGGAGCTGGTCGTGAGGTGTTAATCACTTCTCGTTACCCCACGTATACTACACGACGCACGATGAAGGCCAAAATCGGTCCGATCACTCAAAAATCGGCTCAAAATGGGCCTAAAACCGCACAGTGTAAGCCCAGCGTTAGAGCAGCAATGTTTGTTCCCCTCAGAGAAAGGGAAGAATGGGAAAAGGAAAACACCTGGCTGGAAAAAGTTAATATGGGCATGTGCAGTGAATATCAGCGCTATGTGGCCAGAAGTGTGATAATATAATTTATTTTGTGTAATAAACGACTGCAAGGATAGATGATTACAACAAATAGATGACTAATACATAAAAGTAATACATAGATGAATAATGATGATGAGTTAAGATGCGTAATCATGGGAACAAGCGGGTTTTCAAACGGGAGCAGCTGATTAGCATTAGAAAAGCTGAAATAATACCTCAGCTGAAGCCAATTGTACTAAATGCACTAAATGTGCACTGTTACAAGAATATTTTTCTTTCTATTGTTTTCTATTATTTTAAGTTAAGCAGGACAGAGTTCTTTTAAAGAAAGATTTACTTATATTCTCAAAAGTTAAGCATGACAGGCTTCTGTTTAAGAAAGAGACCTGTTTTACTGTGTTAATGTTGTCATTTTGAGCTAAAAATAAATGGCTAAATGATCATTTGTTTCACATGTGTTCATATCACAAAGAATACACATCTACTTAAATCAAATTCAAGTCAAAGGGTTAAAAAAATAATTTCACACACAAAAAAAGAGCTAGAAAATTCACCACACTGGGAAGGGTGAAGACAACTGGGTCGCCCGGCCCTGGCCACGAGGTGTCCCTTATTTATTTTTCAGGGAGTTGGCAACCCTACCAGTGCACAATGCAAATCACGAACCCCCTGGCGCAGTGTCCAGAGACTGTAACATTGTGACTAGCCCTTGTTTAAATTTATCTGTTAAGAATCAAAGTTATGTGAGTATTTTTCAAGAAAAGCAGCTTAACAACTCAGAGTCTGAGATTCTGTCTGAATCGTGCTGTACTGTGCAAAGCACCAGGTTGAATAGAGCTGAGAGAGAAGCCAAAGAGAACTTGGATCTTGTCCATGATGCTGTTAAATCAAAGACTGACTCTGTTTTAGCTCCTGTAACTGTGTTGCGAGAAATCAATGTTCTGGATCCCATGGTTAATAAGTGTAACCCATCTTTACAAACTGTTTTTCTGAAGACCAGTAATGATCCTGCTCGGGATTTAAGATCTGTTAGTGATCCGGTAAACTGTGAATTCATGGTCAAGTCGGTGTCTTGTGCGTCTAAATATGCTCACCTAGAGATGGTCATGAATCGCACTAAAGGAGCAACGAATAACTCGGGCTGCATTTCTGATTCTTTAAGTGTTAAGCAAACTGTGTTGGCTGACATGACTTCTCCCATGAATGAAACGCAGTCAAAGCCATGTTATGAGTCAGAGAACACTGTGTTTAGCTCCACTGAGAAGACAACCACTGATAACGGAAGCTATGGTAATAACTTAATAAAACAAAGTACTGTTTCAGGTGTTGCTTCCGTTGCTGGACCTCATGGAGCCAACGTTCCTGAGGTGGAAACTCATGTCCTATGTACTGTAGGTTCCTGTGACGTGAAGGTTAAAAATAACAGGGTGTGTGACTCAACCGTGGAGACCAATAAAGAACTGCTAAGTGATGTTTCCACAGGCGGCACCCTGAACGTCATTCAGGTGGCCAGCTTGACACCCAGTCATTCTGAGAAATCTAGCACTATGACTGCTGATTCAAGGTCTGTAGACATTAATCCCACTCAGTTCATGGACACTTGTGGTAAAGAGGTGGGCACAGAGGACTGCCTTCCCCCCGCCCTCAACGAGTGTAAAATTGTGCCTCAGACTGTTTTTGTTCAGTCGCCAGCTCGGACTGCAGTTTTCCAGTCTCCAGTTCTGATATCCTCACGGTCCCCTCCTCAGCCACCACCTTCACCTGCTGAGAGCTCGGGGGAGCCATCTCAGCCGTCCGCAGCAGCCTTATCTGAGGACTCAAACAAACTCATTTCCCCCACTATAGGCTGTGTGTTGCTGCAACTTGAAAAGCAACCTGCCTCATCAGCTGGAGGGCCCGAGGAGCCCGTCCAGCCACACGCCACGTCAGCTGGAGGGCCCGAGGAGCCCGTCCAGCCACATGCCACGTCAGCTGGAGGGCCCGAGGAGCCCGTCCAGCCACACGCCACGTCAGCTGGAGGGCCCGAGGAGCCCGTTCAGCCTCCCGTCTCCGCTGGAGGGTCCGAGGGGCCCGTTCAGCCGCCTGCCGCAGCTCCATCATCATCCTCGCCTGCCGCAGCTCCATCATCATCCTCGCCTGCCGCAGCTCCATCATCATCCTCGCCTGCCGCAGCTCCATCATCAGCCTCGCCTGCCGCAGCCTCTGAGTCTTCAGCCTCGCCTGCCGCAGCCTCTGAGTCTTCAGCCTCGCCTGGTCCGGCTTCCGTGTCTTCATCTTCGTCCGGTCCGGCCTCATCGGAGTCTTCAGCCTCGTCTGGTCCTGTGTCCACCGGGCCTCGGCCAGTGCGCCTGACACTGCTCCGTCGCCGCTGCCTTCCGCGCGGCCGGCCCCCTGAACTGCTCCGTCGTCGCCTTCGTCGCCGCCGCTGCCTTCTGCGCGGCCGGCCTCCGGACCGGCTCTGTCGCCTGTGCCGCCCGCCTGGTGGGCCCCCCGACCATGTGACCCGTGTACTCTTGTGCCTGTGGGCTCTGGGTCGGCCCCCTGAACTTTGTTTGGATTTTGGTCTTGTGCTCCTGTGTGTTCTGTTGTTCATTTTGTTTCCTGTTCTGGTCCCTCCGTCCTGGTCCCCCGCCTCCCGCCCTGGGTGGGGTTTTTCTGTTTTTGTTTGGTTTCTCGGTTTTGGGCTGTCGGGAGCCAGCCCTTGGGGGGGGGGTATTGTCATGGTCCTGGGTCGTGCGACCCAGTGTTTTGTGTTTTAGCCTATTTTGATGTTTATTCTTTGTTTAGGGTCACTAAGGCAGTCCAGCCATTTGTACATATTACCCGTGTATTAAGTCTCCCTTGCCCTTCGTGTGTTTATGTCTGCGTGTCTTATATTGTCAAGTCCATGCTGTCAGTTATGTCATCTCCCCTGTACTACGTCTCCCCGGTTCATGTGTCTTGTTTAATCTCCATGTTTCCTGTTTTACTTTGAAAGTCTGTATTCACGGTCAGTGTATTCAGTTTCACTCCTTCTGTCCTGTCGTTAAGTTCAGCTGTGTTCCCATGTGTGTCTCCACTTCCCCTGATCACCTCATGTGTGTATTTAAGCCTTCTGTTTTTTGCATGTCATTGTCAGGTCGTCTGTTTGCATCCCCATAGTGTTTCGTCATAGTTTACTCAGTGTTCATAGTTTGTCATCGCATTTTCACTGAGTTTCTTAGTCCTTTAGTTTTCTGAGTGTTCACAGTTTTCTTAGTTTTCATAGCTTCATGCTTTTTCGTGTGCCAACATCCAAATAAAGGATCGTCTTCTGTTCAGCCAGCAACTCCGCCTTTCAGCATCTGCTTTTGGGTCCTGTTTCCATTCACATCGGCGCACCCCGCCGTAACACAAACCATCCACCACCAGAAATACATTCTCAAACCACTGGAAATACTGCAGTAAAATTAAGTTTCACCATTTGTAATAACACCACAATGTCTTTCTTTCTACATAGCACTTTAATTCTTATTGTCTGCACTGAAGCACCGCAGCAATTTCCTAATGTTGTAAACCTCAACATCTGGCAATAAACCCATTCTGATTCTGATTCTGATTCTGATGTGTACTGTGCACATCATCTGTGAAAGGAGGTGCATGCTAGGGTTGGGCGATTTGCTCCGTAGTCCAGTTCCCCCATCGTCCCTCATTGTGACATTGCCAATGACCAACAGCATCGCCCCACAGAGTGCATCCAACACAAGAGAAACACACTGGTATGAAAGAGAAACACGTACACCTGTAGTTCATATATCATGAGGCTGATTAATTTGGCTGACTGTAATTAGTTAACATAAGTTTTTGGATATCAGCTGAGAACCATGAAGTCTTTGCAACTGTCAGTCACACATATTAATATATGTGAAAGTGCACCATGAATCTATAGCAGCAAACTCAGTTTATCATGAATCTAAGAAACGTCTCTGACATCATCGTCCATTAACGTATGCACACTTTCTTAAAGTTACAAAATAACACCATTAACAGTTTTTTCTTTACAAATGTTTTACTTTACCACGCACTGAGGAAGGTAGTGGCAAATAAATAATGAATTAAAATAATAAGCTGCCTCTCCAAAGAGTCAAACTTCATGCCAATAACTTCATTCAGAGTTCAGGGTAAGATGAGGAGAATACCTAGTGACTAAATCAGAGCGTGGCAGGCTTTGTATACCTCAACTTACCAATCGCATCTAGGCTTAACTGAATACTACCGATATCTTTGGTTGAAAATTCCTATAAGGCATCCTTATGGAGCACATTTTGGGAAGCAATTTTAGGAGCTACAGGTTATTTTGGGACTGGAACAGAGATCCCCCTCCAGATGGTGAAGAAATAAAATAATTGGCCTCTGAGGAAAAAGATAAAATTAGTTCACATGGTTTTCCTGGAGAAAATGCTGCAAGCGATCACTGATTTAATTTGTCCCCAAAAGAAAAAAAAACATCCTCTCCACTTCATAATCTAATGTTTCACTCAGTTCTGCTGAAGGTCACCAAACTCCTCCATCACACGGGACAAAAAAGAAAAAAATAAATAAATAAATCAGCATCTGTAAAACGCAGCACAGACGCTCAAACTGTCTCCATAAAATTCACCCAAATTTGTTGCAACTGATTCATTTTTTGTGTTGTTATTCTAAAAGACGAACTGGGTTTGAAGTAGCTCAGTCTGCCTTTTCCTCGTTTCCCCAACCGTGACGGGTTATTTTTAAACGCTACTTATTGCATAACTGGAGTCCAAAAGGAGTGTTTCTGGCTCTCGTCCCACTACGGATGTTCAATTTTAGCCTTTGCCCCTCAGAGCCAAAAGAACGCACCCCTGAGACATATACAGTCTCTTCCTATACAAGCTGGTGCCTGCTGGAAAAAAAGCCCTGTAATTACAGCAGACCTGAACTCCTTAAAACACACACACACACATACTGGATTGACACAGACAAGATAATTGATCCTTTCAAAACTGTATTTTTCTGTGTAGAAGCCGACAGATTGGACGTTATGTACCATCTCTCCATGTCTGCGTTTCTTTCTCGCATTGCTGCTGCAAAACAACAACATCTCAGCTAAAGATGCGTTTTCCAAACGTGCCTGCTCTTAAAGGACTGTGCTGAAACACAGTGTGAGTGGGGAGGCAGAAAGACAAAGGACGTCTTCAGCAAAAGAAAAAAAAAATTGTTGAACAATAGTGCATGTAGTGAACAGAAGGGAGGGAAGGAATTTCAAAAATCCATCAGGCAAGAAGAGGAGCGAGGACAAGCAGTAGATGTGATGAATACAAGCTGTCCAGAGGAAAGATGAATGCAGGAATAAAGAGTAAAATAAGAAAAAAAAAGTAAGTTGGAGGGCGCAAATTACAGAGTACATGAGAAAAAAAGTTTCAGGAGAGTCCAGTAGTCTTGGGGTTTTGGTCCTGCTGGGGCCTGCCAGCCCACCGCGGCAAAAACACTCGAACAAAAGGATCATTTATTGGAGCAGGAGGAAAGAGGGGGAGGGATGAAAGGAGGAGGAACACTGTACAGAGGCATTTGAGAGCTGTGTGAGTGAGGACTGGTCCCATCTCAACATTCACAGCCAATGTGTAACATTCCCCCCCCCTCCCGCCCCAAACGCTGCACCGCTGATGTTCTCAGCAGCCAGAGCCCATATGGTCCTTCTGCGGTAGCATGCTAGCATCTCGATGTAAAATACACAGAAAACTCATGCATCTTCCACAGAGACGGCCTCACGTCTCCAAATAAAACTAACGCAGTGAGGTATGGACACAAGCCGGTGGTTCATTTCCATCCGTGGAATGAAACCCAACTGTTGAGCCACGCTCATTGAAGGATCCCATGATGAATTTCTGCTAATGCCTCAAATTCTTCATTGATTCCAACGTTTACCACAAAAAACAACAACAAAAAAATGAAAAAATCCCAGAGAGGATTTCGGTCCAGCACGGCCCATGGTGCAAATCACGTGGAAGCAAACAGGGCTTCATAATCCTTGGCAGGATGCATGCATCACAAGAGACCCACTGTGGAAGCTTAAGCAAGACTACTGAGTGTTTTACTGATGCATATAAATTCCCCCCATCTCCATTTAAATGCTGCTCTATCTGCTTAAACTGCAGGCGTCCGTTGCTTAACGGGCCAATTTAGTGCAGACAGAGGTTCAAAGGGAATGTTTTTCTATGAGGAAAATGCCTCAAAGGGAGTTAGTTAAGGCATTGTTTAGCCACGGTGGTCCCCCACAGCTAGAAAATTGCTCCACACAGGAGGAGAAAATGTAAATACAATGAAAATCCATTATCCAGCCTCGATGACCTCATTGAATGTGCAGAGAAAAAAAAATGCTGACTTTAAATGCATCAGGAACTCTACACATAAAGTGCATGTGATTACAGGAAAACACTCATCATAAAACATTTTTGTTAACTCTGCAGTGGGCTCAACTAAACATTCAAAGTTTTCAGCTTAGATTAAGTAATGTACAAATCACAGCACGCAATGCTTTCAGGGCCAAATCTACAAACCTGGAACTTCTTTCAAGTCTTTGCATACTTTCCTACATACGTTTTAGAGCACTAGAAGTGCAAAAAAAAAGAAGAAGATGATAAAAAAAAAAGAATTATAATTCAAAATTTCTTTCTCTCACAGCAATCTCCTCAAGTGTCATAATGGAGCATTTTAATTTGACAGGTCAACAGAAAACAGGGTCAAAGTTAATCTTTATTGAACTTAAAGCAGAACGCTTCAGTGGCAATTGTGAATGGTTTCCTTTGCTAAGAGTGGGACTGCAGCGAGATGTCTCAGACAGCTCTTCTCCTCAACAAACAATGGCTCAATCAGAGCAGAATGATTCTGATGTTTGTCATAAACGTATTAAAAACGGATCCCAGTTCTGCTTTTAAACTCCCAATAGGGAAAAGCAGCACTGAGTATGCATGGACAATATTCAAGAAGCCTCAGATCAATAGCAATTTCCACAACTTCGATATTTACTGATATTTCAGGAGTCTGTCTGACCTTTAACACTTTATCTAATCATATCAGGTGAAGAGTTTCTGTACACCAAAGCTCAGAGAGGTAAATCAATTCATGATTTGTCAGAACAGCTAAGCTTTGGCTCTTACTGCAGATTATGCAGACAGTCACACAAATAAACAAGTCTCTACATTTCAATCTGGCGCCAGGTAAAGTTTGAATACAAACATCGATGGATAGGGAGGCTGTGCTCTATTGGATTATCTTGAAAGCATATTCTTTTTCATTCTGAGCCATGTGATTGCAGGAAAAGAAAGAGAGATAGAAAACCTATGAGCATAGCGGTGACATAGAGATCACAGAGTCTGTATGAAGACAAAGACATGAAGGGGGGAAAAAAATAACAATTCTTACCAGTTCCCTCCTTGCTTCCATTTTGGTGCGTCCGCAGCTCCTCTGATTTGTAGAAGTCAATGCTGGCGTACGTGTTCAGGCTGGAGCTGCCACTCCCGCTGCTGCCGACTGATGCACCTGCCGCCCCCACCCCAGAACCAGAACCCAGTCCAGAGAAGAGGCGAGATGGGGCCTGGTTGCCAGAGGGCCCATCCAGTCCCACGTGGGGGCTCTCCTTGTTGGCCAAATCCAAGTCTATGTAGTTAAGGCCTTGCTCTGCAGATGAAGTCTGAGCATTTGTGGGAAGAGATTGCTGTCCAGGAAGGGGGAACTGAGTGGGAGATTCAGTCACAACACCATTGCCCCACAGCATGCTTTCAAAGCCCAGCCGGCGGGCTACAGACTGGTGTTCAGGAAAGAGGGAAGCAGTTGAGGAAGAAGTCGAGGTAGAGGTGGAGAGGGAAGTTGAGGCAAGGAAGGTTTCTGAGCAGTGCCGTCTGCGTCCTTGGGGGTCGGCCCGGATAACTTTAGCTCCCTGGTCTGGGTTGGGTCCTGTTTTGGATAGGGGAAAGTCTAGACCCCGTGGCAGCACAGATGTATCATCCCTGGTGGGAGATGGGCCTTTTGGGGAGACGCTAGATGATGACCGGGGGACAGGGTTGTTATTCAAACTGAAGGCCATCTCTGTGTAGTCTCCACATGATGTAGGAGACTCGGATTTCGTCACTGATGGAACGCTTTCTCTGTTTTTCCTAAGTAGGGCCTCTGCCACTTCAACCTCATCTTCATGAGGTTCAGTATTATCCTCATTACAGGGTTTAGGGGCATGAGCAAGCGTTGGGGGTGTGGGAGGGGTATGGAAAGAGGGGAAAACCAGCGGGGTAAGAGAGAGGGGTGAGGGCAATGGAGAAGGGCCCAGGTCCATGTTGACGTACTCAGAGGCAGCTGGTGGAGTGATCGGGGCAGATGGGCTACGGGAAAGGGGTATAAAGTTTCCAAAGGAAGAAGATGGCTTCTGTTGAGGCTGCTGGCTGCTGGAGCCATGAGGCAGCGATAATCCATGCCTTAGACCCCTACCACGACCTAATCCTATCCCAGTCGGATTGCCCTTCTCCCCCTTGAATTCAATGCTTACATACTCCCCAGGGCTCTTAGGTTCTGGTGGCAGAGGGTTCTCACGAACTCTAGGAAGAGTGTTCGCTTTGGATACGTCAACAAACAGGCTAACAGGTCTGCTTCTAGTATAGCTACCCTGCTTGGACAACCCACCAGAGCCTCTTCTCTGCTGCTGCTTACTCCCATGCTTGGACTGAGTTCCCCCAGTCACGTTACTCAAAGCCTGGGTAGTTCGCTCGTCGCTCTCACCCAGACTTTCACTGCTGGCTGAGCTGGAGGAGTACGAGGAAGATGAGAGAGACAGGTGGCGTCCAACTACTGCATTACCAACTGCTGCTTGCTCCTGAAGCCCTCTAATAGGTTTACCGCCACCCATTCCCCTCCTAGAACTCCCATTGGGCCTTCTTCCTCGTCCAGGACCATCATCAAAGTGTCCGGTAGAGGGGCTATGTTTATAAGACCTGGGTAGGGAATAGTAAGAGTACACCATCTTGGGACCATGTTGCTGTGGACTGGTCTCCAAATGTGATGAGTGCTCAGGAGGTGGGGGACTGCCGTTTACAGAACGTGCACTAATTGGAGACATGTTCATATAGTCACTGCCTGGCCTGCTGTCTGCACTGCCACTGCCCACCCAAGCCCCACCGGAGAGACCTCCACGCTGGTCAGGGGAACAGCTGCTATTAGGGGACATTATCATATAGCCATCAGAATTTGGTGGAGGTCGAATCTGCTGTGGAGGCGACACGCTGTTGTTAGGAGTCATGGCCATGTAATCATCAGCAGGTTTGGAGTCTGAGTCGGGGACCAAAACGGCCAGTGACTGGGAAAGGGACGTCGGAGGCTGAGTAACTCCAGGTAGCATTGACATGTACCCATTGTCCACGCCTAAATCTACGCTACCACCTGCTCCTCCAGTGCCTTCAGCTTTAAACTCTCCTGCCACATCCAAGTACCCGCCTCCTCCCCCTGCCGACCCAGCACTCATGGCAGATTCCTTCTGTGTAGAAGAGCAGGTGGAAGTAAAAGACTCTCGGCTCGTGCTTCTTGACATGATAGCGTAATCGGCCGAATCGTCATCTGCTGGCTCCTCAGCTCTGCGCTGACGTGGAGCCAGCCTTTCCAGGGCCATAGGAGGTAAGGAGGCCCGCTTGCTCAGCAGCCTGCGTTCAGCTTCACATTCTCGGCTGGAGGAGCGGCGTAGAACTCTTTTAGTTTGAGAGCCAGAGGTTGGTGTTCCTGGTGTTTGCTGGGAGCCACTTCCTTGATTACTGTTGCCACCACCACTGCTACTACGTTGGCCCATTAGGATATAGTTGGCCCCATCTTCACTGAGGGACTGACTACTGACACTGCCAACAGAGCTTCCAGGGAGGCTAGGAGAAGGTAGGAGCGTGTGATCTCCAGGACTTGAACCATACTCGTCTGAGGAGCCGTAGTCACTGGGTGAGCCGGAGACAGAGGCTCGATGAGAGGGAATATGACTATAGGCTCCAGACCCCGGAGCACCAGCACAAGACGTTAAGCCTCCAAACTCTGAGCCATGACCAGAACTAGAGGACAGACTTGGAGCTGGGGAAGGAGCTGGGGTCGAGATAGAGCGCATCAACCCTAAAGGAGTTTTAGCAGTTGTGGTGGGTGCTGAACGAGCTGATTTTGATCTGAGGATTGGGGTGTTAGAGCAAGAGCCATTGGTGGAGGGGCTGGAGTTCACCCCATGGATCGGTGTGGCACCTGTTATCCCATCCTCCCCTTTCCCCCCATCACTTGCAGTGCGAGACCTCGGGAAGCTATGCCTTGGCGTGGGAGAAGCGTTGGCACAGTTGATGGGTGCTCCACTGTTAGTTCCTCCAGGGGGCTCGGTTCGGGGCCGGCGGGTGAAGCCAACCTGGCTAGGAGGAGGGTTTGGGTGGTGGCGGCGTGAGGGAACACTGATGGGGTTAGAAGCAGTAGCACCTCCTCCAGGGCCAGAGTTGGACTGAGACTTGCTGCGCTGGCGGAACTCCTCACTCAACGCCTTCATGGCCTCTAGCAAGGTTTCATGCATGTTTTGGGCGACTACTGAATCATCCACCTAGGACAAGAGGCAAAAAGCATCTGATAAAGGGAATGAAATCACAATATGATTGATTTCATATTCACATAATGTATTCAAAGTTAAAAACTACTGCACATTAAACCACTAACATCTTAAAGACAAAGTGCCCTGTATTTAAATCTTAGATTGTCATGGAAACTCTGTTTAATCTCCTTTTTCAAACCCATGAAGCCTCTGACAAAACTTTGACATTTCTTTCACTCTGCTGATTGCGGGCTTTTAAGATATGAGTAGGATTGGAGAATGAAAATAACCATCAACATGAACAGAACTGTAGATTACAGGCTCACCTGCATCCAGAACTCGCCTGGGCCTGTCACTGCAGAGCGTCCCACCTCAACGAAGAAGAAGTTTTCTGAATGGCCGCAGCGTCTCACGTTCATCAGCTGCAGCACCACGGCGGCAGCATCAGAGTTGAGCTTCACAAAGTTCACCGTCTTGTCGGTCAGGCAAAGGCGGTAGATGCCAACCAGGTTCTTGGCCTGACCCAGGCCTTTGGGCCATACCTTTACCTGCCATACCTCTTTGAATGCTGGCCCAGGATTAGGCAATCCATAGTCTCCTGCACCGCTGCCGTCATTAGGATTCTTACCTAGAGGGACAGAACGGGGACAGAGTGAGATTAAAAGGTTACTGGGATGAAAACAAAGAGAAAAATAAGAGATTAAACTATTAAAGTGAGGATTTATGAAGAGCACTGGGAAGTACAGCTGTTGCAACAAAGGACTGACATGACTTTGATGCACCTGCAAATAAAAGAAACAACTGATAAAATCTCTATTATATGCCTGTTAGTTGAGGGCAAGCTGTCTTTATTATGTAAGCTGTGCTGTGGCCGAGCTTTCCATATATTTCTAAAACAGATCCAAGTATAAACTGGGCACGCACTGGCTTGTGAGACCGGATCATTGTACCTGCAGGCTCCATGCCTGTGGTCTCATTTATCAGCTACACAGGCATCCTGACACACACACAGAGGCAAACATACTACCAGTGTGGGAAAATTTAACTCTTGACATCTGAAGCTGAACATAAGAATGATGAATATGGAAAGGGAAAAATAACAGCTCTGTGGAAAACCTTAAGAGAAGCGACTTGGAAAATGCTTAATAAGAAATGCTTCTCCAAAACAAACAATGCAAATCACTGGCAGGAATCCTAACGGCACGCCCTTAACAGCTATTTTCTCAAGCGGAACTGACAATAAAAACTGGCTTTGTAAACTAATAAATTGAAGTTTCTTTAAGCAGCAGCACAGGCAGCACATTCACCCTTTGTGTTAAGTGTGCTGTAGTCAGATACCAGAGGCCTACTGAAGCCAAAACACAAGAGAAAACGGCCCAAAGTGATATCTGATCCTAAGTTAGTAGGGGCCAAACAAAGGCATGGGACTTATCTAACCACCTAATATTTGTCTGACTATTATCCCAGGAAAGTACCTTAATACTACGTTGTACTGCAAATCATTGTTAGCGGCTAGTGACACTACCTTTGAATATATGACAGATTTACATCTAAGCTCATTTATATCCACACACAAAAGACATCACATCTGTTGACTAGCACGGATTATAGGAACAACATTATGTGAGTCATGTTTAGGGTGGGTTTCGTATTCTTCTCCAGGGAACCACCCTAAAAAGTTCCTGAAACTTATTTTCACATGTCCCACATTTCTGAGATACCTCTGTTATGTTGCCAGTTTGGATATGTCTGAGCATGATAACCATCTATGACACAGACTCAATCAAACTAATGACAAGGCTAAAGAAACAGACCTCAACATCAGAACCTGTTCCCTTGAATGGAACAGGGTGGTCTTTGTGCATTTATAGTGAGCTTAAGCACCTGCCTTATTAGCCTACCACATCTGGCATACTGAAGGAGACGACGTATTGAAATAAGGAAAGTTCTATTTTTAAAAGGGTTATCTCATTGAAACCACTAGTTTGCTATATATTATATACATATATCTGCTGATGTTCCAACAAAGCCAATGTTCAAATTTGTTCAGTAGAATCATTTTATCGTCTGATTTACTTTTAGTTCACTATCAGTTAGTCGTATTTACACAGTTCTTCTAATTTATCAATTTTAGCTAGCTAGAATTTTTAGCCATTTACCCACGATGTTTAGCTAACAATTTGTTTAGCCAAATGTATTTTTAGCTGTTAGCTTCATCTTAAGTTAATCATTTTGGACTTTTTAAGTCAGAATTTTAGATAAAATATATAACATATATATTAAACGTTAATGGTCAAAGAGGCACCATATTGATATAATACTGCAAACTGCAAGATTTTACGCAGACAAAGCAAAATATTTTTGATTTCAATAAGCACAAGCAAGAATTAATTAAGGAGTCCTGACCGATCTTCTCTCCAAGTTAGGAATTTTGATAATTACGATCAGTTCACCAAGTCGCAGCTGTTGAGCCACACGATTTAATTAATGCACATAACTCTCTTCCTGTGGAGATGCACCTGTGGATCCTGAGAAGCTTCAAACTGAAGCAGCTGGAAGGAACAAACACAACTTCAGCTTCAGTAAAAGCTGCATTTAGTGGTGAGTCTCTGTTTAACAACCTGTTATACACAAATTTCTGTTTAATGGCCAGTGCTGGTGCTAAAATATAGAAGAAGCCTCATGACTGAAAAAAAAAAAAAAAAAAAAAAAAGCTCTTTAACCCAACTATTTTTCTGCACAAAGGATTAGTGTTGATTTGTGCACTTATTTTACTGTCAATTCCAACTGATTATCCATTAGCTTTTGATTTTGATTCATGTACCTCTAGCAACTGTATAAGAGCCCACAGAGTGCTTATTGGTGGTAATCACTGCCTTAAGCTATAGTTTTGATCCAACAACGCAATATTATCACAATACTTTACCCACAATATGATATTACAAGTATTGCAATAATATACATTGTAATTTATCACTTTTTTAATAGTGTGTAACAGCCACTATGGTGTGGTGTCCCTTTAAGACACCCAAGTCGAGGGTTGATGGTGTCATCAGTGTGTGCCACTGGTCTCTCTGCTCTCTCTCTCTGTGATGGTGTGAACATGTGCTTACACGCTAGTGCATGAGGAGGGACGTATTTTATGTTTTACCTCTCCAGACACCTTTGTTTGCAACGTTATGGGTTGTACGAACACTGTGCGCTATGTTTGTTAAGCTGCAGCCATTCAACCGGGCTTATATGGTTGATGAAGAGAAGGTATATTAAAGAACACACTGTGGAATTCCCAACGCCAGCGTGAGTGTGTATTCTTTTGGCTACCCTGCTAAGTGTTTTGCCGCCTCCTCTCAACCACTAAACGCAACCCAACGTTACAAGTGCAAATCACATCTTCAAAGTTAAACATTATCTTGTTTTATTTAAAGACATAAAATTATCTGAGGTAAAAATCTGTCTGTTCCACCTTCGAAGTTCAAATTTCCAACAGAAGAATGACCATGTTTTACACAGATTCCCTAGTTCAATTCCAAGAGGAGACACAAACCCCTTTGGGGTTTTGTCACATTGCACATCTGGTGTAAAGAAAGGGGAAAAAAACCTGACAAATCAAACATGTGGAGCAGCCCGCTGTGGCGACCTCATTTGAATGAGGAACAGCCCAAAGTAGGTTTTCTATGGACGCTTCATTCTGTTTCCCCAAGCATCTGCTGGTTGAAAAGAAAAACCAACAACAAAAAAAACAATCCTAAAATGACAACCACATGTAGACCGGGACCCTCAGCATGCACAGCGAACATCACGTAACTGAGCTTCTGTTATGCAAACTGTTTTTCCAGATCCCAATCCCAAAACAGCTTTACATGCGATTGCACAAGAGGGAGAGGTCTGACGTGTCTCGCCGCGTCTCCGTCCACTCTTCTTACCCAAAATTGGGGGATCGCTCACGACTTGAAAGAGACCTAGAATAGATGTTTTGTTGAAAGCCAGTGAAGCTGCGGCTTCGCGGCTGTGTGTGTGTGTGTGTGTGTGTGTGTGTGTGTGCGTGCGCGAGTTTGTGGCACTCCCCCTATATTAGATGACTCACTCAAGGCCATGCACGGCTGTTTTCATGTGCTGCTTTTCTCTCCATGTGTGTGAATGAGCGCGAGGACCTCTGTGCAAGAAGTCCTTTTTGCTTCCTTGATTTAGATTTACAACAGGAAGAGACGGTTTTGGGACTTTTCAGCGGGGACCTATGGAATGAGGGACTACAGGAGATTGCAAGGAGATATAAGAGTGTCATTAAGAAAGGGGGTTTAAAAAAAAGGAGCGTTATTCAAAGTTTATTTCGGGATTGCTTTGCCTAAAAGAATCTAATTACAGGGAGAGTGACTCAGATTGCAGTGCAGCACGATCCTTAAAGAGTATCTTTTTCTTTTCAAGAACCCATTTAAAATGTCTCGAGGAGAGTGTGAGCGTGTTGTTTGTTTTGAATAAAGCAAAGCCTTAAACCTCAGCTGTGCCCTCAACAGCACTTACACAAACACCTTTTATCTCAAGGCCGCTCTGGCTGTGTACTCTAATCGACAACCCTCAAAAAAATAAAAACCCTTAAAGTATTTTCAAAGTTTTTTTTCCTAGATTTCTACAGATTTGCAGGTGGATTCACACCTATGAAGCATTACAGAGCTCAGGGCCTGATCTTACACAGTGCTGTATAAAGTATGAATCGCCCCCCTCGGCTTTCCTCTCGAGTATCTTTATGGCTGTTTGGTGTTTGTCGGAAAGAAAGCGGGGCATGGAGAGTTTATCAGTCAGTCAGCTTCCGTGCAGCACAACGCCCCTATACTACATAATGAACCCTCAGAAAAACACGCACACAGAGTTGGAGATAATCTAAGGACCTAAGCCGGATGCACATGAAAGCACCTGGAGGTAATGAACCATCCGCGTGAAATCTGCTGGTTGAATATGGGCAACACACACACACACACACACACACACACACACTCTGACAACCTTGTCCCAACTTTCACAGATCATGCATCGGGTCTGGGAGTCCGTGCATATTTATTCGCAGTTTGAGGTGAAGATAACATACACTGCCTTATTCACTTGTTTAGTCCACGTCCGCGGTGAGCACACACTGGAAGCCTGAAGTCTGGAGAGCGGGAGCCTGCGCGGGCAACACTGGTGCCTATTCACGCCGATTTATTTGCTACGCTTGAGCTGGCTCCCTCGAGATCACAGGTTGACCATAAAGAGGCCGTAATCCAAGCTAATTTACTCAACTGCAATTTCAATTACAAGTTGTTGGCACTGAGGGGAAGCTTGCTTTCCTATAGCCTTTTGTGCTACGGGGGTTGTGAAGGGGTGAAGGAGGTGCCATATTTAGCCTCAAAGGCCGCTAGATCCCTTGACAGCACCTCACTGAGTGGCGGGCTCATCACTGTCGTGGTTACCCCCCAAAATCCTGGGGACTTGGCTGCAGAAATGCAGAAGTCCAGATACAATCAAGCAGTGACCATCTACAAAAAAATGCTTGAATTTGCAGCTAAAACTTCTTAGTTAGCTAATGCCGCCTGTAAATCAGGGGAAATTAGCTGGCTGGCTCTCATTGGGTCCTATTTCAACTTTCTGACCTCACTGCCCTAGCACGCTGTGCTGTAGGGCCACAAAAGACTGCACAGAGACTGGTGAGGGTAAAACCCCCACCATCTCAGCTACCGTGCCGCCCAGATCCACCCACGCTCACTTACCAGTGTACCAGCTCAGATAGATGGGAGACAGCTGTGTACATTTTATCCCCGCACGTATTTGTGAGAGACGAGAGCCACCCGGCAGTGAAAACAGTTGGTCTAATCTCTGGCTGCCATGTGTACCTGTTTTCCTCTTTTCTAACCTCTCCACTTCCTCGATCTTCATCCATTTCAAGCATCTGCAATCCCCCTCCTGCCCAACCCTCCTCACCCCACCCATCTCTCTAGGCCCACACTTGGGGGGCAACACCAGCATCCGCCCGGAGCTAGTTTCACATGTGGTCTCGGTTAGACGGGAGTGCGCACAGACGTACATGCATGGCTGCCTGAAATTATCGGTGACGCATTTAAGGTTCGCCGTTCCGGGACACGCAAGAAAGCTGCAAGAAACCCACCAAGCTGGCATCCGCCTCGGACTTTATTGGTCAGCGAGGCTCTGGGTTACTAAACTTTGTGTCGCACAGACTGAGACTGTGCGGAAGGAATTTTTAACAATACACAATGGGTTTGGGGTTTTATTTTTGTTTGTTTGCTTTGTTTTGTTGTTGGGTTTTTTGTCTTTTTTTAACATTTCCAAAGTGGATAACTTGTATTTTAGAAATAAATCACTACAAAGCGCAGACCAATGCTCTGAAAACATCAGGAGGAGGAATATGGTAACAGCAGCTCGTCAAAAAACACTGACTAAAAGCTTCTGCAACCTGCATTTGTAATCGTAGACTTATCAGTGCTGCTCGTGTTGCTTATGCTGATTAGCTACAGGAAGGTGTGGTGGTAACCGCCTGGTTAAAGCATTCTAATCTATAAAAAGCTTTTACCATCTTCTTTCCGCTGCTAGTTTTAGGCGTCGCCACAGTGGCTCATCTCCATCCATCTCCCTCTATCCCTACCATCCTCTGTCACACCAACCCTCTGCATGTCCTCCTTCACTACATCCATGAACCTCCTCCTTGTCTCCCTCTTTTCCTCCAGCTTCAGCGTCCTTCCCATCCCTCCTGCGCTTCTCTAGCTTTATCTCGAACCCGCTCGATCTGAGCGCGCCCTCAAAGCTGTAACAAGACCAAAAAAGAATCGGGATAACAGAGTTTACTCACGATTCACGATCCAAGTGTTGATGCCTGTGGTCAAAGTTATACCTCATACACAGATAAGGTATAATGAAAGGAAAGGCTTGTCATATGACTCACACCCAAATGCTGCTTTAGTTTTTGTATGTTTTTTTGTACATTTTTTTTATAACAAGCACTGGCACAGGGCGGGTTCACTGTGATCCATTCACTGCTGCTGCATGTATACATTACTACAGGAACAGCCAGTGGCGTGTCTAGAAAATTTTTGTTGGGGGGGCCAGGTAGGGGCACAGATTTGGAGAAGGGTGGCAGATGTAATTGGCAGATTCTACCAACCGTTAACCATAATTCAATAATCCTATAAACCTAATAACCGAATGCGCTTTTAACTCTTATTAGAATGAGATTTTAACCACTACGGTGCAAAGTTTTTAGATTCTGTGTTGATAAAGTACAAGAGATACAATCAGTGCTTTGTCAGTGTTTACTCAGCATTCAAGGACAGCAATATTTGCATAGTATTTTTACTGACATGTAGTGCACATATGTTTTGAGCAAAAACATTTTTGAATATTAAAATACGAACATTTGTAACAAACAATTGACAAATTAGCCAGTTCCAATGTAAAACTTTATCTGCCTGTTAAAAAAGAAGATAATCTTCTCACAAACTGGTGTTTGATTTTGAAACAGGAAAAAAGTGGGGAAACAACTGAAAAGACTAACATTTGAATAAAACCTGAAAGCAAGTAAATACTTTCTATGCTGCCTTATGGTAAACTTTGGTAATATTGATCAAGAGCAACACTGGCTGATGATGAAATACAGTCAGCTGGCATGGTGACACTGCCAGTATTAACCTGCAGGACTGGACTGGGACAGAAAATCGGGCATTTTGACTAGAGACCGGCCCACCAGGTGTTAAAGCCATAAAGACTTTGAATGAAAACAAATGCTGTTGTGACAGTGATGTACACAGTCTTGTTGGTATATGTATGATTTCTATACATTTTACATCAGATAAAAACTTTGGTTGTACGATTTAGATAATTATTTAATAAAAGCGAGATATTTTAAATGAGAATAAGAAAGAAAAGTATTTCTTTGTGCCCCCCTCTCCCTGTTAATGCCCTACCTGGCCCCCTGGAAACACTTTGCTAGACCCGCCCCTGCACAGTTACCAGCTGTCAGCTACATAGAAAAGGATCCTGGTGTTATTTATCTCTCAGAAACAGTTCATAACTTCAACTCATTCATGTCACCTAAAAGGTAAACCTGTTTCTCCATCACCTGTTCAGCTCTGATGGTTCAGTAAGGACATCTCCTGGTTTCATCTTCATGTTTCCCTCTCACCAGATATCCAAACCGACATCATGACCAGCAGCTTTACAGCTGTGGCTCCAGCAAACATCAGCTGATACTAGAAATTAATATTAAATAAATTCTAACAACAGCTGATCAAGCTTAAACGTGCTGCTGTTGTTTAGCGCGACATCTGCTGGTTTCCTCTTTCTGGCGCAAAGTGGGCGATAAATAAACAAGAGAGAAAAGCCGATCAGCTGATCATTGATCAGTTTCATGATTGAAGCAGCAACAGGAGAGGCAGGGGGAGAGAATGAGAGAAGAGGCAGCTGTGCAGCGTAAACACACAGAATAAATCCAGCTTTGTCTTTTTTTCATTCTAGCTAAAGTTCGGGACAAACTGTGTCTCTTCTCAGCTCAATACCAAACGCGTAATATTTTCTCTGAATGAGGGACCATTCCATTTTTTTAAGGAGCCGTTGGCAACTCTACTAACCTTATGAATAAAATAAAGTTCACTATCAGTAACATCATAGCATCCACCCACCTAAAAACTCCATCAAGCTGGCTAGAACGCAGTACGAGTTATTGCAACTGAGGGTAAAAAGTCAGCACAACGAAAATAAACTCCACCTAAACTTAGTTTATATCTGACCCAGATAGACTGCAGGTCATAACTTCTTACCTGAAGTTCAGTTCACCTGACACTCGGACTGGCGGCTGCTTCGGGTCTCTCCTCCTGCCTCCCCTTCCCTCATCCACCTGCTGGCCTCTGTGGAAGCCCCGCCATAGCCACCACCAAACAACTGAGTTATTTTTTACACATCGACCTGCATCTGGCCAATCCACCACCTCTCATTGTTCATGCCATTACAAAAAAAATAAAAAATAAGTCACCAGGCATATGCTGGTATGCCCGATGGCCAGTCCAGCTATGTTAACCTGCAACCAAATCTGCAGCTCCATACAGCAATGTTACGACTTAGATTACATCTTATAACTCATAACTCTTATGTTAGCTGCCCTCAGTAGCATACTGTCTGAAATATTCCACAGCTGCAATAATTCTTTAAGTGTTATTTTTTCCTTGGGATTCTAATTTCACCGAAGTTTACTAAACTCAACAAACTTAATATTACTTACCGGGACATTTATTCTGTCCTCATTTTCTTTCACCGAAAAATTGTTTCCTGCAGTGACGTCTTTCGTGCTTGGCTCTCCTACCTTTGCTAAGGTGATGCACATAGCGCAGAAGCCGATGCTGCATTCACGTACACTCGGATATCTGAGCTTCACCGTGAAAACATAATCGGACATTTGATATTTGATTGAATTTTATTGTTTTGTCTTTGGGGTGGCACCTGGGGTGGCCAGTCTGGTTGGGGGGGTGGCCTGTGCCCCCCCAGGCCACCCCGCTGGACACGCCACTGGGAACAGCATGGCACTAATTAAGGTTTTTGTTTACTACCTCTGTTTCTAAAGCATCCCCCATGTGCATGATGAATATCAACCCATGAACTTCCTGACCCCCAATATAACAATGTTAATGGGATACTATCGAGCAACATTAATCAGTGAGGCCTGCTATAAAAGGTTCCTATGCATTTAAAGCCACACACGCTCCACACATCGGCACTTATTGATTAAACGGGTGCTGTTGCTGCTGGCCTCGCTTTACTGTCAGTCAAAGAGAGCTCAGCTCCAAGCTGGCCAGCGGACACAAAGCAGATTGCTCAAGGCCGACTCTGACTCACATCCATGACGTTTTACAAGCTGCAGCATCGCTACAAACCAGATCCGGTCAGGCTGCAGCTCACCGAGTTAAAGAAATTACAAAGGGTTACTGTGCATCTAGTCGTTACGCAGGAGAAATACTCTGTGGCAGCTCAGCACGCTCCAACCGGGGCTGAGGTTCTAACAGAGAGCTGTAGTTAAGCTTCACTTCTGCAGGAAAAATGTGTTTTGTTTTGAGGGTTTTTAAGAAAAGAAAGAGACGGAAAAAAGTTCAATTGGCACACAGCCTCTACTGTGCAAACGTCGGCCAACCCTCGAGACAATAATTACCACCTAATTAGGGAGATGAGCAGTGTTTAAGCACGGCTTAACATTTAATCGGTCGGCTCAGCGAACCAGCGGCGAGATCCAGATCTTTGAGGCCGGGGCAGCTGAACGACACTCCGAGATAAAAACAGCCTGACGGGGAGATTTGGCTTCTAATTCCGACTCAGAGGGACGTCACAAAGGACGGTTCACTCAAAAACACAAGTTCTCCTCACACCTACAGCGTGACTTACAGAAAGTAGGAAACACCTGCTGAATTCTTGGACTGAGTTCAAAAATAAATGGTTAATAAGAGAAAACACAGAATAAAAGACAACCAGAACTTATAATAAGGGGACCAAAAAGATCAAAAGTGATTAAGTAAATTATTTAAATGACTCATTTATTGAGTCATTAAAAAAACGATTTGACATATTTTGCCGTTAAATACTCAACTAATAGTCAAAATGAATATTATTCATTAGTTAATACAGTGTGACACTTTTTTTCTCCTTATATTAATTTATCTTTGTAATAATCATCCAATTATTTTATTTGTTATTCATTTTCAGGGTTTATTTATGCTGCTATTTCTTTTTAATTCATTTATATCATATGTTTATTTAATTTTTTTTAAATATGCACTTTTTGATCCGATACATTGGCAGTTTCTGTCCTCCACAGACATAAAGTGAAGTCTATCAAATGGCCAAAGGGCCCATCAAACACATTTAGTCTCATATGAAACATAAATTAAGCAAACTGCTTCTCTGCGGATGCTGCAGGCAGGAACAGATCCTCCCTGCTCCGAATGTTTCCGACTGATCTTCTGCGTTTCAGAATCAGGACTAAATCAGAAACTGTCAGTCAGTCTGCTTTAATCTCTGTTTATGTTGGCACATTTAAACGTGTGTGTGTGTTTGTAGATGGTGTGTCTCTCTTGTTCGGTGCTGATCGCTACGAATCTTGGACTTTATCATAGTGTTTACCGAGGCCGACTACAGCTCCCAAGGTGCCGCGTTCTGCCCGGCGCACGGCGACTGAAGGTCGCGCCTCCGCTCCGTTTCATCGAGGTTAAACCTTTACACACTCGACTGCCTCCTAATAGTTGGGCAAATAGCTGCCCTGAAGCCTAATACTGTACGCGCTGCCTGAAAGGGTCTTACTGGAATCAGCTGAATAAATAAGTGGGATCCTGCCCAGCGTGGCAGCTGGCTTGTGTTTAATTACCACCAGCCATGTGCGCAATATTGAACTGTTCCTGGACGGCTTTAGGTAGTTTTCCCAGGCTTGGAGAGGAAGCAGAAACTGTACAACAGCAAGGACATCCGCGGTTTTATTCGTGCTTTCACTGCACGCACGCTGCAAACTCCAGCCTTTGCAGCCGGCTGCTTTGCAGAGGGGATATGTGGAACTACACAGGTAACACACCGAGGGCGTGGTTCTGTGGAAACTAGTGAGGCAGATAGTGCAGCATCTTTGGGCTCAGCTTCAGCTTCAACTTTTCTCCATCCAGGCTGGGAGAATAATCCCAGCCTGGGGGGGGGGGGGGGGGGTGTCACTGTGGGTAGGCGAGGCTGTAGAGCATGGAGGCGCGAGCGAGATTTGAAACTGTGCATGGGGTGCACATATCAAAGCAGGCCGAGAATCCTTACAGAGTTGCATGCAGCAACATCTCAGTAAACGCCTGGATCATGCATGCATATGTGCACGTGTGCACGTGCGCGCGCGCGCGCGTCTGTGGCCTCATTTTTTTTTCTAGAAGAGTAGAAACTGTGTATAGGCTGCAGCACATACCACAAGAGCGTTGGAGTTTACTCTGCAGCCAGCCGCAGCCTTTACTTTACACAAGAAACCCAGCACTCTGGGAAAACAAAGGAAGGAGACAAGCAGCCACCGAGGGATCAGTCATTTCAAAGGCTGTTCGTGAGGATGCTCGAGCCAGAGGCTTGTCGGGACACTTTGGATTTCTTAGAGGACGGCCATGAAATGGGATTTTCTGTACATGTGACCACGCGAGCACCTGTAGATTGGATTAAATGTTAGATGCTAGACAGGAGGAGTGCACGTCCAGTCACCTTCCCCGTAATAAGCAGCGGCTTACACCTGCAGATATTTGACATTATAAAACTCCTCTGGCTCCAAATAAAAAGTGGACTATCACAAAGTTTGTCCTCATTTATTTCTGTGCTCTCCCCCAGCCCCTACATTAATCAGCTGATTTGTGTTACCCAGCAGCAGGTCCTGTGCAAGGAGAAGCACCTTGAACTCTTATCATCCACGATTGCGTCATGTGTCCCTGGTTGCCTATCTGCTCTCTCAGAGCCAGGAAGGCTGAACAGGTGATCTGGAGTTGCTGTGCTCACCGCTGTAGCTGTAACAGCTGTGTTTACACAGCAGCTGATAGACAAGACTTGAGAAAAACCCACAGGGATTACTGTTTTTTTTTCACCCCCTGGGGTACTTGAGGCCATTTGGGACAAACCTACTGCAGCTGGATGGGACACATCAGGGCTGCTCACTCGTTACCCATCAAATCAGAAGATGGATTTCAAAGTTTAATGACTTAGCAGTCGGATACTAATGCACTTCTCTCTCCGACGGGTTTTTGGGGACGTGTTCCTCCTGCTCTGAGATCAATGCCTGATGTAATACAGAGCAGTGTCAGCAGAAAAGCAGAGCAGAGTAAACAAGAGGGCAGGGTGTGTTTGAGCAGTAAACTCGGGACAGGGAGGCCAAACTCGTACTCAGCTGAGGCCTACTCATTGACACCCTCCCCCTCCCGAAAGAAGTGTGCTGGACAACAAGGAACAAACTCTTAGCCTGACACCAGCGTGGTAAGAAGTGCTGGAGGATACAAACCCCACCGGGCGGCTCAGAGGCGCACGTTTACGCAAACCACGGTCAGAGGCTTTAAAAGGTGGACACATGAACCTCAACCGGCCTGAAACGAGCAATGAAAGGACAACTGTGTCGTCTTGACACTGCAGTCTGTGAGGGCTTGGGAAGAATCCTTAAACTGTGTAATAAAACACGTCCCGGTCCACAGTGCGCTCCTTTCGCGCTGCTCTGCACGCATTGCCACGTTTCTCCTCTCGTGCAAAGCCCCAAACACACCAGAGTGTGTGTGTGTGTGTGTGTGTATACATATATACGCACACACATATATTTGTGTGTGTGTGTGTGTGTGTGTGTGTGTGTGTGTGTGTGTGTGTGTGTGTGTGTGTGTGTGTACATGCAGGAAAGCGTGCATGTGTGCGTGTTTGTGTGCAAATGTGCTTCTCTTACTCCTGCACTGCAGCTCCACCATGGCCTGGTACCACTCGTCCTGGTCCGCCTCGTTCTCCGCGGCCACGGCGAAGCTCTCTGCCCGGGTGTACAGCACGATCATATGCTTGTTTTTGGAGTCGGCCCGCTTGTTAATGTTGAAGCAGGTCTCCAGCGCCACCACTTTCTTCGGGACGGGGGCCTTGCCCCGGAATTTCTTCTCGCTCTCGTAGTACTCCAGGCGGGCCGGACCGCGCTCCGAGGCGGCGCGGAGCACGAAGTACCGCCGGTGCATGGACTTGTGCTTGCGGAGGTAGCCGCTCTTCCGCACGTCCTCGTGGCTGTACTGCTCGCCCGCTTGGCTCTCCATGACACCCCCCGGGCTCTCTCCTCCTCTCTCTTTATTTTAAACCCCCACGTGAAAAACCAGCGCGACTTCTTCTTGTTTTCCTCGTCGGTGTTTGTGCGAGTTCAGCGAGCTGATCCAAACATCCCCCGGCTCCTCTCCTCTGCCTCTCTCCCCCACACCGGCGCTGGCATGTGAGAGGAGAGTCAGAGGTCGGTTTGGGGTTGCTGCAACTGCGAGTCCCGGAGCTTAAATCTGAACCCGTGTTTGTTTATGACCGCCGAGTCGCTTCTTTCTCTGGAGGAGGAGGGGGTCGATTTTTGCCCAGCGCACGGAGCAAAACAAGTTCTTTCAGGCGCACACAGAGGAGCACATGCGGCGGAGCTCCCCCTGCTCTCCACTACTACTACTACTACTATTACTACTGCTGCTGCTGTGAGTGTTTCCAAGCGCCGTCCGGTAGGTTTAATCCCAATTACTGCACATCGCAGTGCGCGGAGCCCATCCTGCTGCACGCGGTCTCTGTGCGTGTCCCCCCACCCCTGCCTCGCTCGGCTCTGCTCTGGTTTCTCTGGCGCGGAGCAGCTACCGTGGAGCAGGACTGTCACTCAGCGCTCTGCTGGTACTTTTGATCGCGATGCGTTCAAGGACTTCATCACAGCTCTGATAGCAGAGCTCCACCTCTTCCCCCTCTCACACACCACCACCAAGCCCCCTAAGTGAGCTAGAGCCCGATTTAAGGACTCTCTCGGGACAGACCAAAGAGCTGTCAAAGGACATTAGGGGCAAGACTGTAGACCTGCAAGACCATCAGCGAGAACCTTCAGAATCAGAATACTTTATTAATCCGTGAGGTAACAGTTGCTCCAAGCAGTAAGAAGAATAACTAACCTAAATTAAATAATAAAATATATTACAAAGTTATCAAATATAACCAAATAGTTCTAATAGATAATAATAGAATAGATAGCTCTAATTATTAACATGTATAGAATAGATAGCTCTAATTATTAACATGTATAACACAAATTAATTCTATGGTTGACACTTATCTCAAAATGCATGGTCAAGAAGGCATGTGTACAGCCCCATCTTAAATTTGCCAACAAACATATAAATGATTCAGAGAAGGCCTGGGAGAAGGTGCTGTGGTCAGCTCTTTGGTATCAACTCAACCTGAGATGTTTGGAGGAAGAAAAATGCTGAGTGTGAACCAAAGAACATTCAGGCACGGAGGTGGAAACATTATGGTCTGGGCTGTTTTTCTGCTAAGGGTAGAGGACGACTTCCCCACACTGAGGGTCAAATGGACAGAGCCGTGTGCTGTAAAATGTTGGATGAGAAAAAAGAGAACAAAGGAGCAGTTAAAGAAGAAGAACATTAAGTTCATAGAGTAACCAAGCCAGTCGCCACATCTCAGTCCTACAGAAAATCTGTGGAGGAATCTCAACGTTCAAGTTGCCAAGCGTCAGCCACAAAACCAGAAGGACTTAGTTTCTGTAAAAAGACGAGTGGGCCAAAATACTGAGCTCTGTGCAAATCAGGAAATGACTTACTGCTGTGCTTACCAACAAGGGTTTCTCCACCAAGACCTACGTCATGTTTTACTTGGTTTTACTCAGTTGAATAAATAATTATTTCACTCAATCACATGCAGTTTATAACTTTTATGTTAAGTGGTTTTTTTGCCCAGTGTAAACAAACTGAAGTCATCTAGGCCTCCTCCGCCCCAGGGGCCTGGTTTTTGTGCTTGGTTGCGTCACGTTTGTGAAACACATTTGTTTTTTAAGAACACACCATGTCAGCACAAAGATAAAAAACAAGACGTTGGCTCCAGATCAGATAACATGACCGGTCTAACATGTCGACATTTGACTTAAGCAGCACAATCTTCTTAAAACAGCTGCAGTTTCATCAAGATTGGGGGCCATTGAAGGGCCATTCTTCCCTTCAATAATACAGTCGCTAATTCTTGTGCAATTAAAGACTTAAGTAGGCTTCAGCCAAACTTTCAGACTTACTGGGTCCTTTGTAAATGGTGCTTCATTTAAGTACAGAGGAAACCAAACTGTAACGCACAATAAATATTATAATTCTCTCCAACTGTTCTTATTAACAAGGCTGTTTTATGAATGGACAATTCATTGGCTATTAAGACTTGGAGCTATTTCTTTATATATGCTGCTCAAAAAATGAAGGAAACACTTAAATTAAACAGTGAAACATTCAAATTGAAAATCTTTACCAATACAGAGGTCATCATTGAGAACAAAATGATGTAACAACACTCAGCACTTCATGCTCAACTAAAATCACCGACCATCTGAGTGCTGGTTTTAAAAAAAAAGTGCAATTTCCGAATCACTACAGGGAGTGCAGAATTATTAGGCAAGTTGTATTTTTGAGGAATAATGTTATTATTGAACAACAACCATGTTCTCAATGAACCCAAAAAACTCATTAATATCAAAGCTGAATGTTTTTGGAAGTAGTTTTTAGTTTGTTTTTAGTTTGAGCTATTTTAGGGGGATATCTGTGTGTGCAGGTGACTATTACTGTGCATAATTATTAGGCAACTTAACAAAAAACAAATATATACCCATTTCAATTATTTATTTTTACCAGTGAAACCAATATAACATCTCCACATTCACAAATATACATTTCTGACATTCAAAAACAAAACAAAAACAAATCAGCGACCAATATAGCCACCTTTCTTTGCAAGGACACTCAAAAGCCTGCCATCCATGGATTCTGTCAGTGTTTTGATCTGTTCACCATCAACATTGCGTGCAGCAGCAACCACAGCCTCCCAGACACTGTTCAGAGAGGTGTACTGTTTTCCCTCCTTGTAAATCTCACATTTGATGATGGACCACAGGTTCTCAATGGGGTTCAGATCAGGTGAACAAGGAGGCCATGTCATTAGTTTTTCTTCTTTTATACCCTTTCTTGCCAGCCATGCTGTGGAGTACTTGGACGCGTGTGATGGAGCATTGTCCTGCATGAAAATCATGTTTTTCTTGAAGGATGCAGACTTCTTCCTGTACCACTGCTTGAAGAAGGTGTCTTCCAGAAACTGGCAGTAGGACTGGGAGTTGAGCTTGACTCCATCCTCAACCCGAAAAGGCCCCACAAGCTCATCTTTGATGATACCAGCCCAAACCAGTACTCCACCTCCACCTTGCTGGCGTCTGAGTCGGACTGGAGCTCTCTGCCCTTTACCAATCCAGCCACGGGCCCATCCATCTCCCCATCAAGACTCACTCTCATTTCATCAGTCCATAAAACCTTAGAAAAACCAGTCTTGAGATATTTCTTGGCCCAGTCTTGACGTTTCAGCTTGTGTGTCTTGTTCAGTGGTGGTCGTCTTTCAGCCTTTCTTACCTTGGCCATGTCTCTGAGTATTGCACACCTTGTGCTTTTGGGCACTCCAGTGATGTTGCAGCTCTGAAATATGGCCAAACTGGTGGCAAGTGGCATCTTGGCAGCTGCACGCTTGACTTTTCTCAGTTCATGGGCAGTTATTTTGCGCCTTGGTTTTTCCACACACTTCTTGCGACCCTGTTGACTATTTTGAATGAAACGCTTGATTGTTCGATGATCACGCTTCAGAAGCTTTGCAATTTTGAGACTGCTGCATCCCTCTGCAAGATATCTCACTATTTTTGACTTTTCTGAGCCCGTCAAGTCCTTCTTTTGACCCATTTTGCCAAAGGAAAGGACGTTGCCTAATAATTATGCACACCTGATATAGGGTGTTGATGTCATTAGACCACACCCCTTCTCATTACAGAGATGCACATCACCTAATATGCTTAATTGGTAGTAGGCTTTCGAGCCTATACAGCTTGGAGTAAGACAACATGCATGAAGAGGATGATGTGGACAAAATACTCATTTGCCTAATAATTCTGCACTCCCTGTATTAAATTATTATTATTTTTGCCAAGAAAAAGAGGGAAAAGTGCAACGACTTATTTGAATGTACACAAATAAATGGAAATAAAGTACACAAAGCAAAAACACAGTTTGTACTGTTTTAGTCTAACGAACAAAATCTGACCCTGCTTTCAGAAACACAGACCCAAACCATGACAGCAGTGTGTTTACAGATGGCTGTAGACACTCACTGTTGTAGCTCTGTCCTAACCTCCTCTATACTTTCTGACAATGATTTGACCCAAAACAAAGTTCATTACTCTATAAAACTGGTTGCCACTGATTTTTAGGGGTTTTTTAGTGTGTAATTTGGCACATCTCAGCCTTTTCTCCCAGTTCCCCTTTCTTAAGAATGTCTTGTGACACTTTAGATCAGGGATGTCAAACTCTTGGAGCAGTGAAACTCACTGAAAGACGTTTAACTGCACTTTTCATCCCTAAGATGTCTTAGTTCTAGTATCAGTACATCTCAGTTTTTCTCCATAACAGCAAACGCTTACTCAAAAAAAAAAAAAGTGACACAAAAAGTCATTTTAAAAGTCGCAGTAGTTCTGTCCAGCGATTTTAAAACAGAGAGATTTTGTTAAACCACACAAGTTTTTCCAGTTTACTACTACTGTTGACTCTTCATAAAACAACAAAACAAAACAAAAAAACCAGGAAGGTTTCTGTCATGTAATTTATTACGTTGGTGTAATTTAAATAGTCACGGGGGAGATCTTTATCAGTGGGAAAAACTGTGAAACTTGTTAAAGTACAGTTAAAGTCCAAAAGCTATATCCTCCTTCACATTTTTCAGTGACGTATAGTGGGCCCCACTGTAGTCTCTAGCGGGCCAATTATGGTCCCTGGGCCTTATGTTTGACACCCCTCCCTTGGTCCCCCTGTTACAGCTGACTTACAAATTGATTAAGTGATGTTTTGTTTTTTCCTGTTTCTCCATTCAGTTTTTGTGTGTTCCTATAAACAAAATGTTAACGCCTTCATGCGCACTCAACTAACGCTCAATATCTCCCACGGCACCTGAAGGCAGCATCCCCTCCAAAGCTAGGATTTCAGTCTTGGCGCTTCCACGAGTCCGTCCTTAAAAATCCCCCTTTCTGCTGAAATGTGAACACACTGACGCATGTTTGCAGCACTGTGCATTCAGGACAGAGAGGGGGGGCATACTGATTAACACTGCAGAAGGTCGCATGACTGTAAAGAAAATCAAGGGTCACAGTACCTCATAAAACCTTAGGGAACATAGTGATTTATATTCCTGCTACTGGGTCCCGATTAAGCTGATATAATTCGATAGATGGACCATTTCCACTCGCCATTTCTCCCCACTCTCGTCTGCCTCTGCGTGCAGTCACACCCGCCCCCCCAAAAAAAGGGAATGTAGCAGAGCTTACTTAGTGGGCATGATGTAGATTTGGATTCACACTGGATTTAATATTCCAATAAATATTGCAAAGGGGTCCCATTGTAGTCATTCTAGCGGCTCTAAAGGGCTTCTATATTTGTGCTGCACGCTTATGCAGTATGTATGTAGTTATGCAACATGCATCCAAAAGTAACCTTGCGCATGAGGTCAGAGAAGAAAACTGGATGCCTCACGCCCCCTGCTGTTTGAAATGCTCCACACAGCCGCATGTGCGTGTCAGAACCACGCTTGTCACAAAAATACCACCACACACTGTTTTAAGAAGCAACAAACTGGTTTTATGAACATGAATACTTGTAGTTACAAATACGCTCTTACATGAATCTCTTCTTTTATTTTTGGCAAAATAAGAGAATTAAACTTCATGTCAACCAAAGGGGAAAAAAAGCAGAATAAAGGTTTTGGTCCGGTACATGAAGCGATGAAGATCTTTATACACATTTAAGTTACTCTGACGTTGCTTTTACATTCAGTAGCTCCTTTTTAGCCCTCTAAGCGCATGCAGCCTGAGAGTGGAAAACGTAGCTCATCCTTTGCAAGGAAACCTGACAACAACAAAAACAAAACAAAAAAAGAAAAGAAAGAAAAAACAGCAACAATGACGAATGCAAACACGCACCCGCGCTCACACCCCACAGAGACAAGCCCGTCTTATCTTCGGACACCGATTCACATGCATCAGGAGGCTGTTAAGGCTGTTAAAACCATCTGTGGATGCTCGTGATGCAGGGTCAGAGTCTCAGCTGGCTTCTCCGAGACTCAAAAGTTTTAAAGCCGGAGACAGCGCTGACGTACTTACTCACGGGCCGAGGGAATTTTTTTTATATCTCTCATTCCTTTTTTTTTACACTTCTAAGCAGGAGATGAAAGCAAATAGCAGCAGCAACACATGTGTGTGTGTAATATAGGTGAGTGCATCTCAGCAAAAAAGAAAAGTCGTAGAGGCGTCGTGACTCCCACAGAGCCCTGAGGTGGCGTCTACTGGCACACAAACACCTTTTGACGTACGTCACGTGGCACAAACACAGCAGGCCGACACTCTTGCACATACAGACAGGGATTTTGTGAACTGCATTCGCGCATTTTTGTTTGTTTTTCTGTTTTTCCTCTCCACAAACACGTAAACAAAGACAGATAGGGGAGGGAGGGCGGCGTGGATGCGCGACCCTCCCCTGAGGGGGGTGGGTGGGGGGTGAAAATACTCCAGAGGCATTGAAATGGCAGCAGCTCCTCCTTCAGTTCCCAGAGAGAGAGGGAAGGGGTGGGGAAACGGGGGGTCAGATGAAAGGATTTTTTGACGTCCCCCGACTGGGGTAAACATTCCCCTGCAAAGACAAGAGAGGCAGGGTGAGAACAGCAGCCCGGCTTACTTAGTATGCCATCGCAATTCACTGAAAACTGGCGAGAACTACCAATTAGCGCCCCCAGAGTGCACTTCGTGGAGGGATACTCACCGTGAAAGGGTTCACCGACATGGGCCGAGGGACTTTGGACTGAAAGTCAGACGTGGGGAAGGAGGCAAAACCTGCAAAACACACACACACACACAGATATACATGATACAGGAAAATGGTGTGGCATGAAACCAGAAACCTGCAGCTCTAAACTGGGTGGGTCATTTTGGTATTCCTGGATTGCTGCTAGTGGACGCCACAGCGCATCTCAGGAAAGACGAGCAGTCCCCGCTGCAGTGGGAGCTTTCCATTTGGGCCTCGTTTTAATAACCAACATATGGATCAAAGTATGGTTCCCCCCCCCTTCCCCCCCCCAATTTTCACTTGAAGCCTTATATAGCACCAAATCACAACAACAATGCTTTATATTGTAAGGTCCTATATATAATAAGGACAGGTGTCAAACATCAAGCTGTAATTCGTAGATTTGGGCGTGGCCGCATCTGATCTGCACTGGTGTAAAGAGAAGCTTGTGCATGCATTTACTATGTTTTCAGCAGGTATGGTGATGTGTGAATGCACACACAGGCAGAGATATGGAAACAGAGTCATGTCTCTTCTAAACTCAATCTAAAAGTCCAGTTAAGTTTCATTTTTATGTGCTGTACGGTAAAGGTAGACACCACCATCCAAAATCTACAAAACTGTGAGATCGTCATGTTCAGGCCTGTGACGCAGGCCCACAGACACATGTGGAAGAACGACAACACGGCTCGCTTTTACATCAGGACATGGTTCGTTGAATCTCTCGCGCTATCAGGAGATATCATGATCAAGCTGCTGTGAGTTGGCTGCGTGATACAACTGTGATCAGAAGGCATTATAACCTTCTTTTCTTTTTGAGGGCTGGTTGCACGTGAGGAGGAGATGTCTTAAAATAAATCACATCAATAATTGTAAATGTCTGGGTCTCTTTTCTCAGTGTGGCCCTTAACTTGATGCTCGCGCTTCAGGAGGTAACAAAGTAATATGGTTTGTATTCACATAAAAACCAACTACCACAGCACCTTATCTTCTTCTACCTCCCATCTCTGTCGTCCCTTGTTAAGCCCACCACCTGCTCATCCTCATCCATGTCATCTCCCAGTACACCCAGCGTCTCTTCGTTTCCTACCCAGCACGACTCTGAGCATCTGTAGCTCAGTTAACTGGGCAGACGAAGTGCTTAAATGGGCAGGGTGGCACCAGGAAGACCACCAAGGGTAAACCAAATATTAGAAGTCATAGATCAGGTGAAGGAGGAACTACAGGACGTCTCTGTGTGGTCTCTGCACTGTGGTCGACCTCACAACTATTACAGCTACTTAGAGTCTAACTGACTTTATAAAGAGGAAAGAGATTGTTTGGCATTTTGACATGACTTTTGATTAAGATAAGATAAGATAAGATAGATAAGATTAAAAGTGTGATTTAAAATTTTTTTAATTATCAATCTCTGATGACTCAATGTGATTTGATGAGTATAAAAAAAAAACTTTTTAAAACTTTTTACATTTTTTGGGGCCCAGGGGGACTAGTATGCAGTGCAGTAATGAAGTTAGGTCTTCCTAATTTGGAAAAAACATTTTATTTTCTACAACTTTAATGTCTCACCTTTTCATTTACACAACTGATGCATAAAAATAAGATATTTTGTTAAATGTCCTTTTAAATTATTAGAAGATATTAGTTTTTAGCAATATAAAACAGATAAGTAGCGAATCCTTAATAGAGCAACAAAATCCAACAAATACATGTTTTTGTTTTGTTTTTACTAAATAATGACCAGACTTTTCATTTTTGGTCTATTTTGAGTTATTAAAAGAAGATTATGTAAATAAAAATATTAATAATAATTAAAAACTTGACTTATAATCCAAGAAAACAAACAAACAAACAAAAAAAAAACATCAAACAGGAGGACAAATAAGAGGCAACGAATCTCACCATTTGCTTCCTGATTGGTGGCTGACTCATGAGGAAATGCATTCTGGGTAGCAGCCGCTGGGAAAGCACCGGACGGAGGAAAAACGGAGGTGGGCGAGGTGACAAACGCACTGGAGTCACCTGGAGAAGCGAAACACCCACACATGCGGCGAAATTAGACACAGATCATTAATCCATGCAGAACACATCTGTCAGCTGCTCTCAGACTGACAGTAAAAGACTGTTTCCCCGTGTCTGTACCTTACACAGAGAGCCTACAGGAAACATAAAGCAGTAATGAGCCCTGCGACCAGTCAAGAGTATAACTGCATACATGAATACATGATACTGTTGAATAATTGAGGTGGAGCCGATGGAAAGCCCAGAGCTGCGAGGGTCTAAAGCTGAAAGGAAACAAACGCCAGGTTGTTTATTTGCATCATGAAACATCACAGCATCGCTGAGCATTCGTTTATCCACGTTGTGGTTAATGCACCAGAGAAGCTTAACTGAGATTTCAGCTCCACGCTGAGCCTTTCCTCTTACATATCTGCCTTTGGTGGGTGAAGTCAGTGACCCGAGTAAAAAGTAACGTTGCTAGCATGAAGCCTCAGTGGCTGTGAAAGCAGGTAGCTGTGTGCGAGCTTGTGTAATCAACCGTTTAGTGTGTACACAACATACACTTCAGTGTAGCAGCTCTACGCGTCGTTTTCACTGCCCTACAGGAAAAGAAATAAAGGCCCAGCTCACGCAGCTGATCTGGAGACTAAATGTTACCCGTTAATGGGCCGAGCAGAGGGAAAACACAGGAGCGTTTTTAACTTTTAAATAAGCACAAAAGGTACATTCAGACTCTGTAAGCAGGAACTAAATGCTTGAAATATGTAACCTATACACAGAGCAGAGGGATCAGTGTTTTATAACGGGCTGTGATTTCCTGTTTTTAAGTTTAGGCATTCACATGTCATTTAAGTCATGTAGAGTCAAGCTAAAAGACAAAAGTTTGAACACAAGTGTAGGTGCGCTGCCTCCTGACAAATCCATAGGACAGCCTGAGAGAGGAAATAAATATATCAGGAAAAATGTGATCGAGGAGAATATCTACAGTTCAAGATGAACACGTCTGCATGCCTAATTTGGCACGGTTGTTGACAGCAGACTGGTTGGCCTGAGTATTTCAGAAACTGCTGATCTACTGCGATCTTCACACACAACCATCTGTAGGGTTTACAGAGAATAGTCTGAAAAAGAGGAACTATCCAGTGAGCAGCCGTTCTCAGACTGCTACGAGCTAATAGGAAGGCAACAATAAGTCAAATTACCCAGTCGTTAAAAGGGAGGTATGCAGAAGAGCATCCACTCCAAACTTGAAGCAGATGAGCTACAGCTGCAGAAGACAACACCGCATGTCACTGCTATCGCAACAGAAGACACAATTCCCGTGGGCTCATTAAAATTAGATAACAGAAGATGAGAAAAAATGTTGCCTGGTCTGATGAGTATTGATAACCGCTGCAGATGGCAGAGATGGAGTCAGAATTTGGTATAAATAACATGAAAGCATGAATCAAGCATGCCTTGTATCAATGGCTCAGGCTGCTGGTGGTGTAATGGTGTGCGGGATGTTTTCTTGGCACACTTTTAGTGTTTTAGTACCAACTGAGCATCATTTAAATACCACAGCCAGCCTGATTGTTGTTGCTGACCATGTCCATCCCTTTATGACCACAGTGTACACATCTTCATATAACACATCATGTCACAAAGCTCAAACATTGGTTTCTTAAACATAGCGATGAGTTCACCGCACTCCAATGGCCTCCACATTCAACAGGTGCAACAAGAGATTCACATCATGGATGTGCTGTGCGATGTCATCGAAGAACAAAGAACTAAAGCGGCTCTGAAGGTAAAAAGGGTTTCAACCCTACATATATTTTTTCATGTGGTAATTATTTCTTTGCCTCCACCACAGCGGTGGTTATCTAACCAGCTCAAGCTGCTCTAACATCTTAAAAAGTTGCAGCAGGAAGTTTCAGAAAGAGTGAGCATGGGGCTTACCTCCTGAGGCGTTACTGAAGGGGTTACTGGGGGAGAGGGCGACGGACTGCTGGGAAGCGGAGCTGGAGCTGGAGCTGAATGGGTTGGGGAAATCTGAGACACACGGGTTGGGGGGAGAGAGACAGGGAGATAATTCAGTGTTCTGCCCGGGGGTTAACGGGTTACATTCCTGCCTATTCAAGGCAACACTGCTCTGATTTTCACAGTCTAATCTGGAGTGCTGGACTGTTTTTGAAGAGGAGGGAACTGAATGTAAATAGTGCAGGTTAACAGCAGCAATCGATGCAGTTCGCACTCGGCACCTACTTGCAAAACTTTGGGAGCTGGAGACGGTATCGACACCAGGGGAGCTGGGGAGAAGTAGAAGAAAAGAGGGGGGGGGGAAGGAGGATCGATCAGAATTTGACCTTTAAACAGCTCCACAAGAAGAAAAGTTAAAAATCTGCCATGTTTAACAAAGCTGATTTGACAAGGCTGCTTTTTTTCCTCTACCTGGCAGGAGTTGAGCTGGATGAGAGCCTGCTGCCGAAGATGGCGCTGTACTGCGGTGGGCCGCCAGGTGGCGCTGCAAACAAGCATTTCCACAGGCATCACAACACAACCAAACACAACGTCAGGCCCAACATGAGCCCCGGTTTACGAGCTCGAGCAGTGCTATGATCTTGATATGTGAGCAAAAACCTTTAAAACAGTCCAAACTGCTGATCCCGTGCATGCAAGTCATCACAGAACAAAAGAATTACAAACGCCCTGAATAAAATATCATCTTCATGTTCAGCTTGATATGAATCAAAAGTGAGCCGAGGCAGAAAATCAATAACCTCCCTACTCTGCCAAGCAGGGGAGGCAGCGATGACGCTGGAAAGCAGCAGAGCTTAGCAGGCCTCTCACACGAATGCTGTGCATTAAAGCAGCCGGCTTAGTTATAACGCAAACACAGCTGATTCCAAAACCTATCAACAAGGTCCTTTGAATCACGCTGTGCACGATCTGGAGCAAACACAATGAGCATAATTCAGCTGCTAAAAGCCTTGGCATTTGGAGTAAGGATGTTATGCAACCAAGCTGAGCTGACCGCGACAATCTGCACACGCGAAGCCCTCAAATCAAACTATCTGTTACACAGTGCTGGAAGATGTGCTCGGGTCTTTATTGAAGCCAGAGTGCTACTGAAACAATGGGGAAAAAGTAATCAGGTCAAGCTGAAGCAAGGTTTAATTATTCTCTGTTCAGGCAGGGAGTTTAGTCCCTCCTCCTGATTAGTCAGAGAGGTTGTGAGAGGATTAATGAGACTGGAAAAAAAGAAAGTTCTTCAGTTTATAAAATTGGATTCGTTTTCTTGAGTTAATTTTTTTTTTTTTTATCTGTGTTTGACAGGACAGTGAAGATTTTTGAGTGGGGGGCCTGGAGGACCAGCACTTTTTGGTAAAACTCAATCCACAATCAAGTGGAGAGACCGAGTCGAAAATACGAAGCCGGTGGTGCAGTTCCTCTAATGGCCACTCGAGGCTCCAAACCCGATTCAATCCATTAAAATCCCCAACTTTGGTACAGAAACCTTTTCAGTTTCTACGGCCTCTGAACTACACTGATACAAAAAGTATTAAAGCTTCGACTGATAAAAACATCGTACCTGTGACCGATGTTGTTTCAGAGAAGACGCTGTCCAGCTGTGACACGGCAGCGTACCTATCCTGGGCACTGCCGCTGCTGACCGGCGGTGTCGTCTGACCTATGCCAACAGGCTGCTGTTGCTGAGGCTGCTGCTGCGGCTGGGACAGAGACTGAGGCAGAGGCTGTGGTTGGGGATGGTTCAGACCTCCAAAGTCCACGCTCAGAGACTTGGGGAAGGCCCTGAAGGGGCCCGTAGCCCCCGAGGCCGACACTGTCCGACCTGAAAGAGAGATCGCAGATTAGTATGTACTAACAGGTAGATGTTTAAAATGTGATTGTTCGAACCTGAAGCATCAAATTCAAATAACATACAATAATTCGCAAGTAACTCTCACATAACACAGCCCATTCACTACATATAGAAGAAAATTATCTCACGCCATGTAAAGATCCTCATGCTATGAGGTGTAGAAATAGCAGCATTAGCTTAGACTGTACTAAATAAAGCACACACACTCATCGTGTTTAGGGATTAAAAAAAAAAAAACCACCACAGGAAAGCAGCAAGCCAGAAACTTCTTAGATGCAATTGTTAGAAGTTAACAAAGACAGGAAATGACGTTTAACATCAGTGTTTGTAGCAAAATATCAGAGTCTGGATCAGCCAGTTAGCTATGAGCATGGGATCAGAAGTTAAAATCCAACATGGTCTCCATGAAGACACAAACACCAGAGCAGAATGGACCTGATGCAGCTTATCTGCTGGTATCTGCATGTTTTTCCGTCTTTGAGAGCATACCTGAACTCCCTAGCATATTGTTGTGGGTGTTAAATGTGTATGGCGCGATTACAGCTGTGCCCTACATAGTTCTGAAGTGCTTCAACGCCAACGTGGTGCGAAATATCAGCGGCCCTCTGCTGACGGGGGCAGCAGCAGCAGCTCCGGCCTAAAAATAGCCCCACTTTAAACTTGTTCTTTTTCCTCTGAGGGAGGGAACAGTGTGTGTGTGTGTGTGTGTGTGTGTGTGTGTGTGTGTGTCCTTGACACTCCTAGGCTTCAGATCTGGGCTTTGAAGTGGGAAACCTGAGTGATGAAGAAAAACATTGACCCCAATTGCAGTATGTGACACTGGCCAGCCACGACTCGCTGGCTAAATGAATACAGAGTGCTGCGTCGCCTCTCCCCTCAGGCCGCTCTGAAACAAACCCCAACTCACATGCATGTGATGCTCGCTAAGCACCGCCGCGCCCCGCAGATTGGCCATCTATTATGAATGATACAGCATTGGAAGAGCTTATTGATTTCAGCATTCACACGAGCGCACACGCACACACTCAAAAGCATCGGCCGGAGATGCATCTTACCTAAAGTGAAGTGGTTTTTGAACGAGCTACTGGCTACGTGGTTGGAGAAGAGAGGGAGAAGACAGAGGAGAAAAGAGGAGGGGAGATAAGGAGAAACAAGTGAGTGCCACTGGCGTCGCATGAATCTGCCACTCGCCGGCTCTGATGAGCGGAGAGCGACATCAGTGAGAATCAGCGAAAATATTCAATGATCTTTACACCGTGAACGATGCACTGCCAAATGTTCTTGCTAGAGGCGTCAGGAATAGAACAGAGAAAGCACAGTGTCTATTTTTTAACCAGGAATCTTTCCTAAGATCACATAAGAGGAGGAACTAGCTTCCCAAATACAGCAAACACTGTGGCACTTTACTACACAGCTGGTAGGAGACACATTAGTAGTAAACTTGTGAAAGCCTTCATAAGTTTACTACTAACAGTGGCACAAAGCATCCAGTGGGCGGAGGGCACACCTGAAGGCCGTGGAAGGGCGGGGAATGAGGGACCGTGGTTCTGACCTCCCAGTGTTGACGACAAAGAGCCTGGTCGCTGTCTTTCTATCCCACACAGGGTGGGATCTTCGTAGGAAAGAAACAAAAGATGCATTAAAAACAATTTTAAAAGAAGAGATAAGCACATGACGATGCCACAAACAAATCTTCCTCTCACCTTTCAGAGGGGGGTCTCTAAAGCTTTGGGAGCGCGACGGCCGAGCCGTGAACGCGTCTGTCCGCATGTCGGCGGGAGAGATGGCGGGGGCTCGATCCCAAGACGGCAGCTGGGACTGAGACTGGAGGATGAGAGATCGAAGGAGACAGAAGAGAAGCAGATGGAGGGTAGAAAGAGAGACACAAAGCCAGAGGAAGTGAGTCTCTTTCATCCTTTCTCAATAATTCATAAGCAGAGGCTTTGAAGCCGAGGCTACCTGGCCCTCCGACTGTCCGAACCATCAGTCTTTGTCTCTGTGCCGCGGCGAATTCAGGTCATTTCTTCACTTTCTATCCTTTTTTCGATACCCTTTGAAAATCTCCTCTACTTTCCCTTCCTCTTTTTATTTATTTATTTAAAACCACACACGTATACCACCCTCGTCTTCTCACTTTCACTCCCCTCACTTTACCTCCACCCGTTTCACAGACAACTACCACACCTTTAGCCTCTTACCAGTGGTCTCGTGGCTCTGGCATTTGGAGGCATGTTATGGGATAGACCCTGGCTCGCTAAGGGACCATGAGAAGGGGGCATAGCCTGAACCCCTGGACTCCAAGGACCCTCCATATCTCTCCGGTTCTTACTTTTGGAAAAATGCCTGCGAAACACAAATGATGCAGTGTAACTAACCAGTCTCATTAGCAACACAATTAAAGCTTGACATCTGGTCATTCATTTGCTAAACAAGAAGATTGAGAGCATTCTCTAAGCTTGAAAATAAGCAGCTATTAGCCTTCAGCTAATTTTTCTGAGCAAATATCTCTTATTCAAACATGGAAAGCCTAACTTTAACACAACCCTAATTAGCTATTGTTTTCATTTTACTTTGTGTTCCCTTTTAACCTCTCAAAATGACTCTTTTTACAGTTACACTTTTAAATATGTTTATTGCACAAGCAGAACAGCCAAATGCTAGCAGCTCTGTAACACAATAAAAACTGAGCTAAATGCTAACGTCAGCATGCTATCATGCTCAAAATAATCATTCTAATTAATTTTCTTTTTATAGCCATTTGCATTTGTACATATGTACAATACTGAAAGGGTTTTTATTTTTACTCATATTACCCTTTAACAGCAGGAAGTACAGCACTCTGCTAATTAGCAAGTTTGCTACTTTAGTTTGAAATATTAGCATGCTAACATTTGCTGTTTTTAAGCTGCTCTGTTTTAAACAGACTAACATATTTACTCAATAATGGTGCTAATTAAAAAATATTGTAAATAATAAACATTCTTACTGTAAAAGGTTTTATTTTGTTATTTTAAAGGCTTTTAACTATTAACATGCAAACTTGAACATTTGCTGGGCTTTTTTAAACCGAATTTTCTACATAAAAATTGATTTAAAATAAATAAATGAACTGAATAAAAATTAAGATGCTTTTCTCTGCTTCCATCAGTATATATTATAATTTGGTTATATGCAGGCGGAGGCCAAGCTCTCACCATTTTTTCTTCTCATATTTATCTTGAAGGAACTCTTTGAACTTCTGTGAGTCCTTCATGTCGGAGCAGCCGTCATTCTTTGGGTCAAACACGCACAGCCACGTCCTTCTGCCCACCTGAAGACACACATTTCCAAGAAGTCACATTAAAACCACGCTGCTTGGGACTGATCCATCAAAAACAAAAAGAGGGTTAGTGAGTTTCCGATTCCCTGAGTAGAAAATGAGAGCAATCCCTGGTTTTTGTTTGACATTTAATCTCAGAGAGTCTCTCAGATATACACACAGATGTTCTCATCAGTGACTCATCTCCGGTGCAAGAGTGCAGCAAATATTACTGGCAGCGAATCATGACTGACCGGATCACTCTTCAGAGGATGATGAGAAAGGAAAAGCTGGACGATGCACACCTATGCTTCTCTGCACATTACACTTGACTCACAGACCCCGGCCAACAACAAGCTAATAAAAACTGATAAGCACTTGTGCTGATAGCCTCAAACTCTTTACCACTTACTGGTATATGCTCAGCAGAGAGAGCTGCCTGAACCAGTGGCTCCTGAAGTGGATGCTGTGAGGGGGGGGGGGGGGGCTTATGCAATCCAATCACATTTCAGCACCAAAATGAGGTTTAATTAACTTGGTAATTAAGTTTTCAAACTACAGAAATAAACAATAATTACCATAATAATCTAAGTTGAAGTAATTGTAGCTCAACCAGCTGGACTGATTGGTATTATATTAATATGGAAGTTGGAAAATATATCAAAACTTCATTTTGATGACGTGAGGGTTTTATTTCTTTTTATATTGAATTTCTAGGTTTTTCTGGACCAAGACGAACCGATTTGAAGCCTTCATTTAAACTCTAGAAGATAATGTCAGGCTTTGTTAAATAATAAGTAATAAGAGATATCACTCAGTACTGACAAAAATAGCTAAGCTGCATAAAATGAATCCTAAAATAGCCTGCTGATCTGCACCACTGGTCAATTTTCCAGGCTTCTACAAAGAAAACAGAGCGATATCATTAATACTTCCAGTATTTCAATAAAATGCACTGCTGCTAATGATGCGCTATTCCCAGAATTGTTACACGAGAGTAGAAACATTTAAAAATTTAAAAGGATTTCAAGAGCTGGACAAGGTATTTGTCCAGCTCTTGAATCACAAAGTTAAAATCATAAAGTTATTAAAAAAAAAAAAAAAAGAATGTTTAGTTCCAACACACTCAGGTCAGATAAAGGGGGAAGTGCTTTTTATATGTTATTATAAAAAGGCTGTACAGGTACGGCCCACTTTTGGATCTAACTGTAGCCCAAACACTCAAATAAGTTCAACACTCTTGGCATAAACAAACACTGAGTAAACGGCAAGTTCACCTCTGTACCATCCTCTGCCTCAGCTCCAACTGTTATCAGTTACAATCCTGCAAACGGCCGCTTTTTAACGTAGCTGCGGGTCCCGACGGACGTGCAGAAAACAGCATTTTCTTATGACGCACCACGGATATGAAGCACTTTCCAGAAACATATAATTTCAAGTATTCTCATATTAATTGTTTAGTTTATTTAAAAAAAAAAAAAAAAACATCACACAGAACGTTTGGTAAGAGACACGGTTGTTTTTCTTTGCATTTACATAAATATTTGGATGTTTTATTTGGCTGGGTCTCTGTTGTGAGAGGGTTCTGATGTCACCAAACCCTGCTAGTTAAATAAAGGTAAATAAAGGAAGAGATTTTGATAGGGTGCTTTTGTTTGACTTTTGGTTAAAATGGGGTCTGTTCAGAGTTTAAACCCTGGTTTTAAAAAACACACACACACACAGAAAGGAAATAGATCGTGGTTTTGTGGGACATAAAGTGCCCCATCCTTTTGTTTCTTGGCACAGTATGAGGTTGGCACTAGTATTCTCCCCCCTCCTCCTCCTCGTCCAAAAAAAAAAAAAAAAAAGGCACTGCCACAAAGACTGGTTGGACTGGTAGTCTCAAGGGGCGTTTCACATTCCATATCAGAACCACAAACAGACAGTTTTAACCTTGAATTTGGACCAAAGAAGAGGAAAAAAAAGGAAATGGTAGCTGATGTCCTCGGACGACTCCGCAGTGTCAACAACAGGAAGAAATCACATTCAGCTGCACGTCTTTCTTTTTTTTTTCCTCGAAGTTTTCTAAAGTGAAGCAAACACGATGCATCGGGCCCCCAGCTGGGACTTCACTCACCTCATTGCCATGGTTTTGGAGGAATTCTACTTCCTGTTGGGAGAAAGTTGTCATGGAGATGGACTTGACTCTGTGGGGAGGGTTGAGGCCTCTCCTGGGACACAGAGGAGAGATGGATGAGTCAAATAAAGGAGAGAAATGGGAAGATTTGCAGTCAGCCCTCACCTCTAAAGACAGCACAAAGGGGATGGAGCAGGTGGGAAAGGAAATATATCTGACACGTGACCGTGAATCAAAGGACAGATTTGTTGTGGAGAAGACAACATACACACACACACACATACACGCACACAATCGTGACAGAGAGAGACACATGTCTTCCAGAAGCTCCTATTTTCTTCATGCTGGGGACATAAAGTGGGACACTGTTGTACATGTGCAAGATTGCGCAATGACGCACACTGAGTGCCGAAACCGTCTTCCTGAAGAGGAGTGCCCGGGACTAGGCTGAACATGCAAAACAAAGTGTGACAGCACACAGGCGCACACACACTCTCTCTCTCACTCACTCACACACGCCCACATTGAAAAGGAGCCTAGAGAAAGAGAGAGAGAAGAGAGAGAGAGGTGGTGTCAAACCTGCACCATGACGAAATGAAACGTAACTCAGAGCTGGAAAATGACCAGCTAGCGGTCTGTCGGTTATCAAGCTGTTGGGAGACACGCACGAGAGAAAGAGAGGGAGAGAGACAGAGAGAGGTAGACACTGCGTAAATGAATGTGTGCACACATCCTCGGCTGTTGCATAGCACCAACAACCCCTGTTAACGTCAGGAGAGGGGAACCAAATGATACACATTTGTCCGTGGCTGGGTGGTGCACGGCGTAATCTAAGGCCTGGTACTTTTACTCTATCAGTATCTGGCTGCCCCTCACACTGATGCTAAATGTGCAGTAAATAAACCCGCCACACACCCCTCCCCACCCCCGGATGGGGCGGCGGGGTTTGCACTCACAGCATTCCGGAGCACGACGTGCAGACGAAGCTGCCCACGGTGATGTCGGTGTAAGTCACCCCGGGCTGGTTGCACTCGAAGCAGTGTTTGTTTACTCCAGACTGGGCCAGCTCCCGGACCTTGCGGGCGCAGATCTCTTGGTTGTCCCGGTGCTTACGGTTCGACATTTTTTTTTTTTTAAATTATTCTGGTCGCCGCCTGTCACGCAGGCTTCCCCCCCTCCCCGGTTAACACTCCGCGGTCCTCCTCCCGGATCCCCTCCGTTTACTCCAAGGAGCACCTCACGCCCGCATTATGGAAACGCTTTTATGCGGCTTCACCCCAAACGCAAGGCTGCACGGACTAAAGGCGCGTCAAGCCCTGAGCGACCCACCTGCAGCATAGCGGAAGCAGCTCGGGTTACCTTTCAAAATAAAAGCGATTGACAAGGGACTCTCGAGAGCGACTGTGACATTTTTACTTTTTGGTTGCCTGTTTCTTTAAAAAAAAATCGTTCCAGCATAACCACTTGGTTATCTCATCAACTGTTTTGTAGGTCAAGGTATTTTCCAGTTATTCTGTGGGTCACAGTGAATCAGCTGTATTACTCTTAGTCTGCCATAAAGACGCTGAGAAATAAAAATCATTAAAATGTCATAAGGATCGTGTGATATATTCAAAGTTTCCTTTCAAGCCTGATCTTACTTTTAAAGGTAACACCTGTTCATTGGTTTGGAAAATAGCAGCTGGGTCATTCCTTATGAAATCAGTCAAATATGAAAAAAGTGACTCAGAGCAGATCTTTCATATGCTATAAATGGTTTTACACACATGGTAATGTTTTCCTGAGAACCGGAGGGGAAAGTATGTTTCAGTTTATCTTATTTTGTCCGCTACAGAGAACCTAATGAATAGGCTCGATCTCAGGAGGATATGACCTACTTTCTATGGTTTCTCCAGCGAATCAACAGAAAATAAAACATCCAGCATATCAATCATGGCTTCTGTTAGTGTACAGGGATTAAATTGGTACAGATTTACTATTGAGACTATGATATATCCCATATCATACTAATTCTGTCTCACTTGGAGATGGGTTAAAGTAGATTTGCAGTTTTTAACAGAGCTTAAAAGTGCCAAATGTTGACCCACCCCATGTATGAAGACCTGTAATTAGAGAACATTACAGAAAATCATGTGATGCATCAATATGATCATCTGTATGTACACCTTGGCAATGAACTATCCACATTGGCCTAAATGCTTTGTGTAGCTATGAGAAGGGCCTGGCAAAAAAAATAGATAATTAAACATTACTACAATTTCTACAACTTGGTGGCGACTGCAGTTTTGCCTTTTATTTAAGTTGGTTATATCTTATTTGTGTTTTATCAACTAATATACACATACATTTTTACTTTATTATAAATAGCCACTATAGAATAAAGCCCTCCAACAAAGAGTGTGCTCCTAGCACGCTTTCTTTTCAGGAGTCTCGTTTCGTGCTTTACTTTGAAAATCCTGCCGGATGTGACCCTGTTTATTCTGACTGGTTTGGCTCTTGGAGAGATGCTGAGGGGATCTCCTGTCAAAGACAAACAAGAACCTGTCGAGTCGCCAAGTTTACTTCGCACAAAACGGTTTTATTTCTCCTTCCGAAGCGACCGTCTGTCGCTACGTGCCGTCTGTGCCGCGCTATCAGTGTGCGCTATTTACGCACACGCCCCCCTTTACTGGCGCAGGACTTGCACTTTGCTTCTGCTGCCCGCTCTGGAAGGGGGGCAGGATGTTTTTAAGGGCTTAGATACGTTAAGTTGAGAAGCTAAAATTATTATTTAATCCTTTATAGTTGTCAGTTGTGTAAAACACATGCGGTTTTCTGTCCCCGTCTTTATACGTTTCACACACACACACACACACACACACACACACACACACACATATATATATATATATATATATATATATATATATATATATATATATATGTGTGTGTGTGTGTATATATATATACACATCTTTGGCGTGGGAATTTTGGTGAAGGCCCTACTTTGAAACGTTAAGGCTGGTACACTTCTGAAATCACTTCACTGTTTATTTTGATGAAGCAACTTGGCAACAGCATACCTAACTACGCCCTTTCCGTGTCGCCTGAGAAAATACATGTGAGAATCACATCATTTCCCACTGAAACAGGAACAGTCTGGACACCGAAGGCGTCACTCTGCTGTGATCTTCCGACACCCAGATTTTTAGGGAATAAGGGGAAAAGAACAGTGACGTGAAAGCAAAGGAAGAAAGAAAAACATCAGTACAGTTATGTTGTTGTCTGATGAGATAGGCGAGCCTGCAATGATTGTTTCTGATCAGCAGGGGGAGCCACACACAGGATCGGATAGATAAATAGAGTATTTTTGTGCATTTCGACACGGTGGTATGATGGAGGTAGACAGAAGAGTCCTCTGAGCCACTGTAATTACACCTCGACGCAAAGTAGTCCACCACAGGCTTTATACTGTCTGACTACAAACCTGACTACACAAGTTTGTGGGAATGATAACGAAGCCAAGATTGGTTATTTAATGTTGGCCAATAGTTTGTTGTGCTGGTTTGTGAAATGTATGGAAGCCCAACTCTGCCGGGACAAAAATGTAAAAAGTTATACTTTTTATGTTTTTGCATTGTAACTTGAACGTGTTAGATAATAAGCGATGATGATTTACTCTTTATTTTCTACTATCATTCTAACATAGAAAGCCTCAGTCAGCTGTACAGTACTTACTCGTGTTTTTTTGAGTTAGCCATTCTTTTGAAGTACTATCGAGGTCTTTAGTGAGTAGGTTGCATGTTTTTTTTTTTTTATTTAAGCAGGGATTGTACAAGTCCGATAACGTCCACTTGGGTACCAGTGAGGTAAAGCTCATCATCAGATGGTCCTGTGTACATCCACATACCTGCCTGATTTTTGGGATTGTGCAGACTTATCCAAGGAGAATTTACATGACAATGTAGCAACTGTCCCTGCAACCAGGCGGCAGACTTCATAAAGTATAACAGGAACAGTCATTAGTTGTCTAACTGTCCACAGCTGAGTATAATCGAGTCTTTAGTTGCCTCCTTTTGACCCAGGAAGTCACGGATTTTCTTTGTATTTCATGATGTTGAGCTGAAATACTAACAATTTTCACCTTGGAAGTCTGACATTTCACATATTTTAACTTCTGTTTTTACTTTTATCATGCTAATTGCATTGTATTTAGATTTTTGTTGCTGTAATCTTTATATTCTATCATTTTCTGAATGATATCTCAATTTTTATTTTGTATCTTAACAGTTTTTCCACCTTTTCTGGGTTGCACTGTTTTGCACTGTATGTCATATGTTGTATGACAACTGAGAGACAAGTGTACTGTATGCCTGAGCAGAGTCAGCCAGAGGTATCACTGGGTCCTAAGCAGAATTTGATTTTGGACATTTTGGTTATTTAAGGTTTTGTCCTCCACAGTTCATTTCACATGAATTATTTAGTGTTATATTCAGTTGTTATTATGTGCTGACTTTTTTCTCACTCCTCTTGCTCTTGTTCTTCTTTCTTTTTTCATTCCCAGAAGGTTAACGCCTCGTTTTTGTTGAGTGCTGTTCATTGTTGTCATTAGGCTTGTTTAAACAGAATCAAACTATTTGCCACTTATCACTCGGCTATACTCAGTTATAGCTGGCGATGGCGGAGTAGTCATTCCTGTTATACTTCTTTGAAGTTCAGGCACATGTGTAGTGCATTGTAATGTAAAATCTCTGCTGACAAGTGCACGTGCTGTGACTACGCTCACCTCGTCTGTCATTGCAAACTTTGTACATTGACTCTGCTGTAGTTTGAAGTTTGTCAGCACATGAGCAACCCCTGCAATAAGGGCACCAGGTTAGCAGCTAACCTGGTGCCCTTATTCTTATAATGATATTTCTCCTGCTTCCCTATGAATAATGAATCTCTCTGTTTGATTTGGATCTGTCACTAGGGTGAAACAATATTCCTAGCAAAACGTTATCAGTTTTATTTTTGGCCTTACATCGGTGTTGTGGTATAGCAACTAGTGGACTACATTTCTAACCTAATATTTCCTGTAGTTACACACTATTGGCTGTGGGCAAAGGGTAAAAAAGAAAGGCACTTTGGATTTATGTAGAAAATGTGCGCACATTTTTAAAAATAGTTTTATTAAAGCCATTTAGACACATTAAAAATCAAAACAACGCCACATATTTAAACACAGAATGTCAAACCTCTTGTTCTTCCATTCGTGGAATCACTTTTCCATTGCTATTAATAGGTTCATTATTTTCTTGGCATGAATGAACTTCCATAGTGGATCTGTTGGCAGTGGGTGGCTATGGGGGAGTTTCTTTACACCTCAGCAAAAACCATAACAGACAAGGTTGTCAGACAAGAATACACACCCAGTCTAACTGCATGTGAAGCTCACTGTTGTACTGTAACTGAAAAGTAGAACACACAAACAACAAAGGGAGAAACTAAGTGAGGGGGGTGAAAAGTCACGACACGGCCTGCTGTAGCCGGTGTGGATGTTAAACGTTAGTGTCACATTGTAAATCCTTCAGATCGGCGTTTTTTTCATATGATGCAACTTGGCAGTGTATGCCTCTTATTATGTGCAGCTTCCTACTTCAAAACCACAGTTTGCCATGAGTAACAAACCCGGAAATAGTGGGACGTGACATGGGGGGTGGACCTCTTCTGAGACAGAGAGAGAGGCAGAGAGACAGGCAGAGTACTAGACTCGGCACCCCCGGGGAGTCCTGATTCACGCTGCCATCGGATTTTATTTGAAATCCTCTGGGATCCATAAGGACACTCTGGCTTTGCGCATCTTCTGCGCCGGACTGTGCCTTTTTTTTAAAAATCTGCCGCATAAGATGGTAATGACGCGACTAACATCCCCTCAGTTCATTCAGTGCTGACAAGTTCTCTTCCGACGCGAATGTGCAACAGTTCGGGCGAAAAAGAAAGAAACCCGGAGAGGAAAACAAGTTCTACACGAGAGCGAAAACACCCAGCAGCGAGAACAATGATCCGGGCTGCCGATGTGGAGCGTTAAAACGAGTGGGGGGGAAAAAGAGTTAGTTTTTGTCTTTGCCAGGCTGCCGGGCACCTCCAGCTGAAAGCCAGGAGTCACATAAATACACGAAGTGTCACGAGGGTTGGTGTCAACGCAAAGGATGACGGTGAAGCTGGACTTTGAGGAGGGTTTGAAGGACTCCCCGCGCTTCAGGTAAGAGTTTCACCTGTACCTTTGTTAGTCATGCTGATGTCACCAGTGAACAGCTGGCTTTGCTCCAGCTCCAGCAGGAGATTATGGATTAAAGGCTGATTCATGTTTCCCTAATAAAACATTTATGCATTTGCCGGTGTTGCTGTTCACTCTTCTGTCAGAGAGTTTGAGCTGCTCGGGTCAAAAGTCACTGAAAGCTATGAGGACATTGTGCAGGCCTGCAGGGCCGTGGGGGGCTGATCTGCTGCTCTGAGGTGCTTTCCCACGTCTCACCGAGACCACAGAAAACCTGTACTAGCCACGGACATTCAAACATCGCCACGAAACTCCTTCCAGTGGAAAATATCAGCAGTGCTATCACTAGTGGCTTGGTTTTCCAAACTTCAGTTGCAGCTTTGATGCTTCCTCTTCCTGATAGTTGTCGAGATCAACCCACCTCCACTCTCAGAGAGATCACACTCATTTTTCAGAGAATCGAAATCTTAATTCAGGCCGGGTCACTGCAGCCCCTGCTGCGTGTCAGCAAAGCGGAGTGCGATCAGTTTCCTTTCAACATCAGCACATCTGGTGCAATCGAAAGGGAAGTGTTTCTGAGTTGCTTTTGCAAGTGGCTCAAGAGAGAGCTTGGCACAACTTTGGGTGTGCCTTGACAGTTTGTGGCAGCTCGCCTGAGTCACAGTGGCTGCCTCAGCCTGATTTGGCATACCTCAGTCTTTCTCTCTCGCCCATCTTGAATTTATGGGGCTCACACAGCAGTGGAAAGTTTGACTTGTGGCCGCAGACGTGGTGAGGTCTCGTGTCAGGCTGCGAGCAGGGTGAAGGAGGGAGGAGGAGGTGCTGCAGTCATCAAATACACATAATCGCACACACATACACGGGAAGATGGATGGACAATACAGAGGGCCAAAAAACAAATGAGGGGAAATAAAGTGCTCTGACACCTTGGGACAGACACTCAAATGTGGTACCTTCTGGTTACTAGGTAACAGCGGGGTGGGAGGGCGACAGGAAGTGAAGCGAGATGTGCTGAGGTGATCAACAGGAGACAGGAAGCGTGTTTTCTGTGGGGAGAACCACGGCGGAAACTCAGCTTAAGCTCTGTCTTAATTTGCTTTCTTAGCCTCCGTCTCTCTTGCAAGGAGACATGAAGAAGATAAAAAGGATGTGCTTCTTCTTAATCAAGGGCTCCTTCACTCTCCTCCACAGTGGCCTCTCTCCTTTAGACCCTTTTTCTTTCTTTTTTTAAAAAAAAACAACCCTTTTCTTCCCTTCTCTCCTGGCTTGACATGTCATTTGGTCGTGTTTCAAGAGCACATGACCTCAGACTTTGATTCAAACCTCGCCGCACTAACAAACACAAACAGTTACTGTCTGTCCCGGGCCTCCTCTCCTCTCCCCACTCAGACGCGCCTCTTTTTTTTTTTTTTTTCTTTCTCTGTCTCTCTGTTTCTCTCTGTATCTCTGTACTGTTGGTGGAAGGCAGCGGAAACCACATGGTTTAGCTTTTGGTATGAGAAGACACGACAGGCAGAAAGAGATCGAAAGAAAGTGTCACGACAAAAAAAACAAGAAAAAGAAGGCGGCTCTTAAAAAGACCAGCCCTGAAGAGGATCTCTGAGGAGCTTTTGTCTCAGAGATCTTCGAGTCCACATCCTGAACCCAGAAAACAAAACGTAATCAATTACACGCACACTGGAGGTTTTCTTTGCAGTCATGTGGGCCTACATAAACGTCTGATGGCTGGAGCGTCCCCTAAGCTCCATTCAAACCCACAGGAATGCACTTCAAACCCTGCCGAAGGTCACAGAGATTCTAAAAATACCCAACGCTTCATGCTTAATTACAGCTAAATGAGTGTAAAACAAGATGCCCGGGGCCTGAAATAGTGGCGGCCGTGAAATATGTGGAGTAACTCTGTCAGCGTGACGAGGCTCTAGCTGCACAATATTAAGACAACAAAAAAATACTCTTTCCTGTTGTGCGATTCCGACTGTTCCTGCGCACTGTGACGGTGACACGTTGACATCCACTGCTTTTAAAGGCATGGAAATGCTGACGAGTCATATGCATCGTCTCAGTGGAAATAAAGCACAAGAATAAAAATGTTAAGCATGAATTATTTGGTTTGTAAGCGTGCAGAGCAAATAAGAAATGGAGAAATAAAGCTGTCCATGAAGGTATCGAGCTTGCACCACAGAAGCGCATCATATTGCAGTGGTTATGTTTTAATGTTAAGCAGTAAAATGTGCAAGAATCCATCCATTCATTTTCTTAACTGCTTTTTTAGATCAGGGTTTGCAGGAGGGGGAGGGGTGGTGGTGGCTAACCCAGCCAATCACAGGGCAGGTGGAGTGATGTTTGCAGAAATGTGTAAAGAAATGAAATATTTAGTCTGTAAAACATCAGAAAGTTTGTGTTTTATTCTAGTTTTATTCTTTATTCTAGTTTATAATTGTGCAAAAAAGAGAAAAAGCAGTTTTTGAGAGGATAGAGCTGATAAATGACTTTAAAATGAAGGGTTTTCACGCCTTATATTGAAAAATCCATGACCCCTGACCTTTAACTGGAATTTTCTCTTTTCCAGAGCTGAGATCGAAGACGTCCAGAATGACGTGAGTGAACTCGAGACACGGTTGGAGAAGGTAAGACACTTCCAGATGTTTTTGAAATGTCACCGCTCCACTTCACACACAAACACACAAGCGCACAAACGGAGACGAGGCATCACATGTCGATGGACAGTGGCAGCGAAGTCAGCGGTGGGCGTTGGTGGTTGGAGCTTTTTTTCACCTGACGGCGAGCAGGAAGTGCCTGCAGGTGCTGCTTCCCCATCATATTGTCCTGCTTCAGAGAGAACTGCACTTCGTTCTGCTTCGCCGTGCCGACCTATATTCCCTGTTGCGTGCTCACGCTGTAAAAATCTACAGTTTCAGATCTATTCATCTGATAGACGTCAGTCACATGCTGCGTTTCTGTTCCCCGATGATACGGAATAAGCACAAATCAAAGTGACTTACTACTATGTTGTTAGTTATTCTGCGAGCTCAGGTTCCCACATGTTATATTTTACCATTTTTAAATACAAAAACAAAAAAACAAACACACTCACTTTGCCTGTAAAGTGTCATGAATGTGACTGATTTCAGTTGAGCAGGTGAAACAGAAAGAAGCCTTTCCCTGCATGCATGAGATGTTTTCCACGAGATTAGGTTTAAGGAAGTAGCACATGTTTTTTTTTTTTCTGTCCCGGTGCTATTTCACAGGCTGCGACAGGTCTGAGCCACATCCCAAAAGGATTTTGGGACAAAGTTCTTCTTCTTTGACAGACACTGCACGCTATATTTTTCAGTTATCTGACTAGATCAGAAGAAGTCAGCAGATAATCTACTGTACGAGTGATACCACAGTCTCAAAAAGGAGGGTGTTTAGAGTTAAACGTTGCTGGAGTACAAATCAAACTTAATATTCTATATAAAGGTCTGATTGTAAGTATTCATTATGTAAGTGAAGTGTGGATTTAATGCTGCATGGAGCTCATTTGTGATCTGTAGCAGTGTAGAGAGATGTGTAATCTGTGTGTTTTGTATGCAAATTAGCCACTACGCTTTTTTTTAAATTTATTTTTTCCAACAATTTTAGAAGTTCGTTGAGTTCAGGACTGAAGCGTGTGGATTCAGCTTCACGTCTTCGCTGTGTTCAGAGGTGCTTTTGCTCAGAGAAATGCAGATAAATTGACTGAGATTTGCACAAAAAGGTCAGACAGCGTGTCCTATGATGCCACTGCAGTCATATCTACGCTCAGGTGATGTGTGTGCTTACATAATGAGTCACTGACATGTCTTGGTGCAGGGATTTATTATTAATGTTTTACCCCCCAAACATCCATTACAGGTTAGGTTTTGTCACTGCGACGTGCCTCCTCAGATGTCACTGGTGGTTTAAATGTGACGCTAATAAAACTAAAGATTTCTCCGAACACGTCTTTTAAATTATTGCATTGAATTAGATATTTGCAGATGTAATAAAGGTCAGCTGTTGAACACGCTGGGGAAGAGAGGAGCTCCCACAGGGTTAAAGTCCTTTTTGCTGAACGCTTGTGGTCACAAGCAGCACTTAAGAGGAAAGTCATAAAGTCACTGAATTGGCTTGAAAACCACCTAAAGCTTCAAGCTGTAAGTTAGCAGATCACGCTGAAGTGATCAGCGGTGGGTTTTATTGCTTGATAAATGGAGCTTTTAATGGGTCAGAAAATATAATCTGTATGCAATTTCTTGTTTTTGAACTTCAAAGGGTCCTCACAGAGGCCAGAGGAAAGATCTAATCAACAAAAAAGTGGAAACGACTGTGAGGGTGGACACTGGGTACAGGCCTTATCTTTCCAAGGCAGAAGCTCAGTTTATATTTGACCTTTAATTAAAAAAATAATGTATTTACTTACTACGTACTTTTATTTAAAAAGCATACATCAACACATAGAGATCCTCCACTTTCCTGGCCTCTAAATAGCTTTAAAGCAAGTTTTCCTGGCATGACGCAGTTTGTGCTGTTTCAGTCTCAGTCCTTCCATCAGTGCTGTTTGTTTCCACCAATGAAATTTTTATCTTTTTTATTTTTATTTTTTACCAGAAAGAGCTGATTTTGAGTTTCAAGTTAGCTAGAGTCAAAATTTCAGGCAGCTATCTCAAAATTTCAACTTCCTCGGAAATTTTAGTCTGTAAGTCAAAATTTAGATAATAACCTGAATTTTTGACTCATAGATGGCAAATTTATTTTTCCAGTGGCAGAAACAGCCTCTCGTATTTTCCAGGAGCAGACTATCAAGAAGCTGTTTCAGCAAAAATAAGACAAAAACAACATTGCTGTTTATTATTTAGCCAGCTAGCCAAATTAGCTATAAGCTAGCAACAGAAGAAGAAGAAAAAAGCTAACTTTAACAGATAAAAGAGCCTCATATAGTCCTCGTATGGTGGTGGAGACCAAAATGGAGTTAAAAGAGAAACAAACATAGTGCTTACACGAAGTGGTCGACCGCTCTTTCTTCAGTATGACTCAAAATATACGACTGAGCTCATACACTTAGCAGGAAACTATTTACAGACGTCAAGCTGCTTTCTGCATACAATTTTATAGGACCACAAGTCTTTTTGCAGCTGCAACCACAGCTATCGCCACCTGGTGGCCTTTAGATAGAATGAAGGTTTGAAACACTTCCGGCATGTTTTATACTTATTCTCTCAGGTCTCCAGTACAGCTACTGAACAACCAGAATTAAAATCTGTGAACAAGGTTATACTCAGCATGAATGCAGATTATGTTAAACTGACGTTTGTTGCCTGCTGTTACATTGTTCAGGAGATCATTTAATCTTTGTGTTGCTTATTTGTGTCATCCAGCTAGTGAAACAGTGCCAGGCCATGCTGGAGGCTGGCAAAGCCTACTGTCAGACCAGCAAGAGCTTCGTGAATGGCCTCCGGGAGCTCGGACACCAATGCTCCGGGGACAAGATGATGGCGGTGAGCAGAGCACACTGGGTTCTCAAAGTGCCCGGAAGCTGTAAATAAAGATGGCGGTTATGAATCGATGAATGAAAACATTAAAATGCATTATTGACTTGATAAGTTTCAGAGTCTAATCTAAGATTTGTGCTCTGCAGGACTGCTTGGAGAAATTTTCCAAAAAGCTGAATGTCATTTTTGAGGCACAGGGGGTGAGTTTGTTATTCACGGCCTCTGACTTCTCCTTTTCAGTGCCGATGCTTATCAGCTGCAGTATGTGGTCAAGTACGGCTGCAGCACGCCGCTGAACATATTACATTTGACATTTAATATGTTTGTCTTTGTCTCCTTTTAGGAAGTGATTGAGACCACGCAGAAGTCAGTGAGGGCGAAGCTGCAAAGCTTTGTGAAAGAGTGAGTGAGCCGCTACGGTGGCCCCACCTGTGTGTTCGATCTAAGGCTTTAATTTCTGAGTTTCTTTCCCACCAGCATACACTTCATACATACGTACATTTTCCTTAGATACAGTCATTCCCCTTCATGTGTGCCTGTCATAATCGTTCTGCTTCTCCTCATAGTTTGTCTTGTGGTCTGCTCCCCCTCATAGTTTGTCTTGTGGTCTGCTCCCATTAGTGGAAATAACTTGGTAGATTAGATAAGAGAGGTATTTGCGATAGCGTCACGTGGTAAACAGTATTGCACAAAAGCTATGGTAAAAAAGTAAGAAAGAAAGAACAATAAATTTGCCGGTGATTAAAAAATGTTTTATATCATGTGCATGTGACTTAGCAGCATCCAATAACTTGCTTTCTGCTTTTGCATAAAAACTGATCTGGTAATGTGGATACTGCTTACTTTACCTCCCTCTATGAGGCAGCTTTCTTTCCATTTCTGTGAGAAGTCTTCATGAATAGTTCTCCAGACTTCTTGAAGGACATGATGTTTCCACCTTTAGATGATCCCACACTGCTTCAGTAGTGTTGAGGTCGGGGCTCTGGGGAGGCTAATCCATGACCGATAGTGCTCCATAGTGTGTGTTTTTTCTATCCAGGTGTCCATTTATTGCATTGGCAAAGTGTCTGGGATTATTGTCATGCTGAAAAATAAAGCTGTTGTCAAGCAGATGCTTTCCAGATGTTGTTGCATGGTGGATAAAAATCTGATGGGATATTCTGTGTGCTTAATTGCATCAATTTTGATGCAACACAACAGAATGCAGTGTCAAACCATGACAGTCTCCACTGTGTTTTACAAATGGCGTTAGATAGAATCAATTAAACAAATGATTTGTTTTGTGACAAGCTGCTAACAACAAAGTGTCTAAAGATACCATTTAAAGTTGTTTCTTTGCCAATTTGTCTGAACACTGGTTCATCCCTTGAGTTAGGTGCAGTTTTATTGCTTGAATGACTCATAGGTTTGTGTCAAGGGGCTTAATGAATGAGGAAGTGTCAGGTACAGGGACTGGGCTGTAAAGGAGCGGAAAAGCCACCAGAATAATTTTTGAAAGACATTAAGAAAGCATGGAGAACTGTTGCTCAAGAGCACTGTAATACAAAATTACTAGAACATTTGCAGGAAATATGTACAGAGAAAAGTGATGGCTCAAGATTTTTGCACAGCATAATACTTTTTTCCCCCTTCTTACCTTCGTCTCCTGTTCTGCAGAGATGTTCGTCGTTTTAAGGACAGACGAAAAGAGTTTGAAAAGAGCAGCGAAGCCCTGGAGGGGTCGCTGTCAAGGAACGCTCAGGCTCCACGCGGGAAGCAGCACGAGGTGGACGAGGCGAGTAACGCCCTGCTCAACGCGCGCAAGGCCTTCAGGTCTGAGGCTTTGGACTACGTGCTGGAGGTGAGGAAAGATGAGTGCAGAGAGGCTCACACAGGCTTCACTTTAACTCAGACTGCTAGGTTGGAACAACAGCCTGCAGCAGCAGCACAGTGGTCATACTTTTGCTTTGGATGATAACAGGCCTGCCTCAGGGCTTCCGTCCAGTCTTGTGGTTGTGGCTTCTGGCTGGGCAGAATCTGTTTTGGTCATGAAAATATGGAAGTCTCTCTAACCATTGCTTCCTGCTTTTTCTTTTTTTCAGATTAATGTCATTGAGGCCAAGAAGAAGACAGATATTCTGCTGGCAGTGAGTTGGTTTTTTTACCTGTATGTGTCCATTTTTAAATGCATACTCTATCTTCAGACGTTTCTCACTGGCTTTGTGTTGCTTCCTGTCAGATGTTGTCGCTGATGGATGCCCAAGCCCAGTTCTTCCTGCAGGGTCACCAGTCTCTGTCAGAACTGGACGAGTATCGACAAAAGCTGAATGAAGAGGTAACTATTTCTGTTTTGTTACATCTCTGTTTCGGTTAAAATGACATTTTGTGACTGAAACCGTCTGTGCATGAGTCATAAATAAGTAGCAGTAGGACAGGAAGAAGATATCCTCAATGTGAGAAAAATGCGTTCATACTTGTGAATGTGTAGAATAGAAACCTTACTTGTAATCCTGCTGTGTGTGTGTTTCTTTCTAAGAAGTTCAAGGGAATAACAACAAATGATGAGTTAAAAACACAACAAAACTAGAAGCTGGTAACTAAACAAAAGAGTAACCAAAGAAGGGTTAAAGGAGCCAAACAGAACCGCCTCCTCTGCACTGAGCTCTTGGAGCACTCCTCTCTCTGGCTAAACTGGAGTCAGCTGCCAAGAGCAAGCAACACACACACTCACACACACACACACAGAGGCCCTGCCAGGGCACCAAAGAGCCACCCTTAAAATAGGTAACAAAGTCTGCCCCATAGACTGTATGTAAAAGATGGAAACAGCCACTCCTGATGCACTCGTTGGTCTTTTTAGACCAGAAGTGACCATGTTTGGTCTTGTAAAGTTACACAATTTTAAGGATATAACTTCAGTATTGTATTAAATCTTAACCTACTCTACAGTTGTTGAAGGAGGAAATAAGCTTTATAGACAAAAAGTGCTTTTGGCCTAGGCTGTCAACGTGTTAATTTCATCTCTGAAAAATGTTTTCCTTAAACAAAAAAGTGGACACAGCCACATTAGCAGTTTCTCAGTTTGAGTCTTTATCCTGAGCCAAAGACTAATTGCTGTAAACTTATTGCACAGTGTTTTTCTTGCATTAGAATGAGTTTTTTCTAGGGACGCTCACAGTAAGCATGATGGGACCACATGTATAGACAAAGTGTTGCTGCTGAGTTGATTAGTTAGTGGTGATAAACTGCTGCATTGTACATTGTCTGCATGCTAAAAAGAGAGAAGCCAACCAAAAGCTGGTGAACAACGTAGACCTGAAACACCCAGAAAAGCCTCGCAGATGATTTATGAGGCAGGAAATGGATTGCAAATGTTTGTTCTGGCTTAGGGATACACAAGATGTTGCTAAAACATTTTGAATGAAACAATCGTGTTTGTGGACCACGGGCGTCATGGTATGATGCTTTTGGCCAAAATGCTGTTTGGGTTAACTCTGTCCAACTAGGAACTGGCATCTTTTTGGGGAGGGGCAGTGGAGTCACAAGGTGACATCACACTTTCATCGTGACAGGAAAAAGTGAGCAACAACAGGAAATATTTCACATGTCTGTGTGTGTGTGTGCGCGTGCGCCCCTTCCTGCTCCTTTGCAGAGGAAACTGTAAAATCTTTTCTGCACCGTCAACCTTGAGCAGAGGCAGCATTGCTGCTAAGTGTTTTTGATCAAATAAAAAGAGTTTCAAACAGGAAGTAAATTGTGAACACGTTCACTGACCGGATCAAACCACAGAAAAGCGTTTCCTGTTTGAACAAGAAATGATGAGAACGAGCAAGAGCAGAGGAGAGAGTGAAATAGGGAGAGGGTGATGCTCTAAGCAGGCTCTGTGCAGGAGAGACCACCCATGTTGTTTTCTGGTTTGGCGCAGGATACACGGCAGAAGTTCAGCACTTCCTAGTTCCTGTTTGCACAAGAGTGCGCAGGAGTGATAACCCACCGCGAAGCTGCCGATCTCTCCGAGTTTCTGAAAGAACTAAATGTGTCGGAGATGAAAATGAAAGGAGAAAACTCTCCTTCGTAACATTAAATGGAAAGACTATGCAGGTTTTACAGTTTTAAACGGTCCTCACAAACTGTTTTGCGCTTTATTTTTTAAAATTTGCAATGTTCTTATGAAATAAAGGAAAAGATAAAGTGATCGGTGAGAGATGCTGAAAAATAGTTGGTGTGGGGGTTTTTGTACTAGTTTAGCGACCTGAATAAAAGTGTTGCAAATCTGAAGGCTCGTAAAAATGTTGATGTTCTGAATAATCTCAGTTTGACTGGTAAATAGGCTGGTGCTTTTAAAGCATCTCGCTGCTCGCTTTCTACGCATAAACAGTTTCTAACATTCAGTTATAAAGTGTTTGGTTCACTATCTTGCCCAAGGGTATTTCAGCACAGTGACAGGAGGGGATGGTGATCGAACCACTGTCCTTTCAGTGTGTGTTTAACCTGGTAGAGCTGGACAGCGAGCTGAAAGTGTAAAAATATGAATCCAGGTTTAATAAACGCTGTGTCGTGTTGTGTTTTGACAGCACAAACAGTTTGTCCTCGACTGTGCCAGAGAAAAGAGGGACATGGAGCAAAGACACGCAGCAATCAAGAAAAAGGTAACGCAGTTACAAACGTTCACAACCGAAAGGAGCATCATGGGTAATGTAGGCATTAGGTTTTAACAAGACGGAGACAGTGGAATAACGAAGACGGCATTTCTGGTGCTGTCACGTTCGTTTCTACACGATGTAGCTGTGTTTTCATCTGTGATTTTAATCTCTTGTTAGGTGGTTGCTAGACAACACGATGACATGACAGTATATGATGCATAATGAAAGTTGCAACAATAAAAATGAGATGTTAATGTTGTGAAGTTAAAATGACGCAATGATTTAATAGAGATGCATAAATCCAACAAGTTAGTCATTTTAGACAGTTGGTAGGTGGTTGCTAGGCAACATAATAACATGTAATATAGATAAAAAGATAAAAACCTCAAGGGGACTAGGAGGTACCTGTATGCTAGGCTTGGTTGCTAAGCTCCTGATTGTGCAGACAGATGTGTATTTCAGTAAAATACGCTCTGCTCATTGGAGCCCACCAGGGACTTTGGCATCTTGTGGAAAGGATTCAGTGCTGATGGGCTTTTTCTGGCCCCGACAAACTGATGTACTGTGAGACTAAAGCATTTTGGTGCAAATATAACAAATCTAACATGAGCAAAGATGCAACTTACTGGGTCAGGTGAGGCCTGGATGTCAGCCTAAAAGTAGCCCACATTTGAATGGCATCGATTACAGCATGGTTGCTTTATTTGCATCATTCTCGGATGAAATGCAGCATCGCTATTGATAACTTTTGGCCCAGATATTGCAAACAGGGGGGACAACCCAAAGAATAATCATTCCACATGGTACGCCAGATCTGGACCGCACCAATTACTTCTGTATTACATCACTTTTTGTAAACACAATTAAAGCTGTGGGGAGAAAAAAAAAGGCCTTGAAGCAGATGACACAATGTGATTTTAATTTCTTAAATATTTCAAGGACATGTCTTATGATGACTCCATTATGGACTTTAATGGTGACGCAGCTAATGGGATCGTGATGGAGGGCTATCTGTACAAGAGGGCCAGCAACGCCTTCAAGACCTGGAGCAGGTACAACTTTGCTGTGTGCTTTTCCTCTCATGAACCTCACTGTGATAAATCCGATGTCCACCGTGCGTTTGCTTGCCCGGCAGTGAATGAAAACAGCTAAAAGGCTAAACTCTTTCTCCACCTCAGGCGCTGGTTTTCAATTCAGAAGAATCAGCTGGTGTATCAGAAGAAATTCAAGGTAAATTTCGCTTAGGGTCACGAGCACATTCGAAAGACGAATTTGCACGTATGCAACCTGACCATCACGGTTTGTCCATCTTTTAGGACCAGCCTACAGTCGTGGTGGAGGACTTGCGTCTTTGCACAGTCAAACCCAGCATTGAAAATGAGAGGCGTTTTTGCTTTGAAGTGGTTTCCCCATCAAAGTGAGTTCACTTCATGCACACCTGCGTGTGTCTGTTCCAGTAATGGTGGTGAAGTCGCATTAGCGTCACATGTGTGTGAAAGCGTCCTGCAGACTGCCGAGGTGTTAGTTTCTTGCTTCTCGAGTGTTAAATGGTCACTGTTGTGTGACTTTGTGTGCGTAGGTGCTGTTTGTTGCAGGCAGACTCAGAAAGGCAGCAGCAAGCATGGATCAGCGCCGTCCAAAACAGCATCGCCTCAGCCTTTCAGGAGCGCCGAGAGGACACGCTCAGCCCAGTGAGAACACATACACCACACACACACACACACATTATCTTCAACGTGCACTTTCCAGTGGGAGTTAAATGCTCGCCATTCCCATGTGTCTCTGTTATCAGAGACAGCGCTGCAGCTCGGTGTCTACAAGCAGCCTGGGAGGAGGAGGAGGTGGAGGAGGCGTGGATCAGGACAACGAGGGCTGCAAAGCACTGGAGGAGGTTCAGGCAATCCCGGGGAACAGGCAGTGCTGCGACTGCGGAGAGCCGGGTCCTGACTGGGCCTCCATCAACCTGGGCATCACACTTTGTATTGTCTGCTCAGGAATACACAGGTACACACACACACACACACACACACACATTTGGCTTCCACTGTGCGCTTTAATGGTTTCCTTCCCTGGCAGGAGCCTTGGAGTCCATTTCTCCAAAGTGCGCTCCCTCACCCTCGACTCCTGGGAGCCCGAGCTTATTAAGGTAATTTAAAATTTTAAAGCTGCAGCGGCTCCACCTCCCTGTGGCCTATTGTGAAAAAGTTCCAGAGAAAATTATGATTGCGCAATGGATTATGCAACCGTTTTCTTTATATAAGCCAAAACAAAATAAAAAAAAATTAGAAAGAAATTAGTACTTAATCTGGTTTATTTGTTCTTGTTTCCCTGCTGCCTTTAGTTGATGTGTGAGTTGGGGAACACAGTTATCAACAGGATCTATGAAGCTCGGATTGATGAGATCACCATCAAGAAGCCCAATCCCTCCAGTCCCAGGTACGCATAATCAATCCAGTCCAACGTGCATTCAGCTGGTTTTTCCACGTGCAGATGTGTGACAGGAAGTCTCCTTAGGTATTAAAAAATAATATTTAATATCCTCTGTAGTCCTGAAGGAGCGCTGTGTAGTCCGACAGTTATTCTTGTTGGCTATCATGCTTTGGGAGACTTCATGACGTGTGCAAGAGAAAATGCATCAGAAACATAGACTGTATATAAAAGATGGCACAAAAAACAGGTTTACAAACACCTGCTTTAATGGTTTCATTTTAGCATCATTGCCTGTTGCTATCTTGTTTTTTTGGAGCCCAGAGTGACCAGATTTGGAAGAGTGCTAGAGTGCTAAGTTATCCGCTACTGCTAACTAGCTTAATGCAGTGCATCGATAGAGTATATATAACAGGTACCTATTCCACCTGTCTTATGACAAGAGGTCGGTTCATCTCAGAAGCATGCACAGACACAGATTTATGTAAATTAGCGCTGGCATGAAAATAAAATATTAACATTTCATTCAAAAACTAGAGAACATTCCTCCTGGACAGACTTTTGACAGATTATTGATTTAAAAAAGGTCTTAAAGGCACAAATACCACAAACATAGTTGAGACGTCCAGTTCAGTGGCTCAGATTAGCTGAAGCAGAATCGGTGGTACGCACCTGTACCCATAGGTACAATTCAAATAGTTAATTTAGTGTAAACAGGAGAATTGTGAAATAATCACCCTGTACAGTTGGCATCAACTTCGAAATGCACTTTAGACTGTTTTAAGTAACACATTTATCTCTGCTGTAAAACTCAGATTTTTGTAGAGATCCATTTACTTTTTTTAGTCAATTGCGGTCAGGCATGTTTTTTGGTAGTTTGGCTTCAGTTTCAAGCCTCTGAGTTTCTGCTTGATTGGACGGGGATGCCACCGAGTGTTAAAAGTGTGAGCGTATAGCAGGACATGTCTAAGGTTTCTGTCAAAATCAAGTTATTTCTGCCTTTTCGTGCTTCAGTTTTGAGCGCAGTGGAGTGGTTTACAGCTTATCAAACAAATGTCCCAGATTAGGATTCAGGCCGAGACACGAATGTGCCCGAATCAAACATGTGGACCTCCCTGCTGTGGCGAACACTTGTGACAAGGGAGCAGCTGAAAGTAGCTACTTTGTGTTTCTTAACTCTGGAGCTGCAGTAGAAAATTACTGGTGTTCCTCCTCTAAGTTTGCAGCTAGGCGATGATTATATTGCCAAAACAAGACTGACGATTGGGTAAATATTAGCAGTAGAGGAAGTAGACCATAGATGTCAGGAGCTAATGATAGTTGGTTGATACCAAAGGCAAAACAAATCAGCTGCAACTGAATTAAATCAATTCTTTCATTAATCGTGTTGGTATTTTATTTTATGCGTTTGCCTGTTTGCAATTCAGACGACTCCTCCAGATGGGAGAATATTGCATGCATCTATTGCAATCCCCTCTCTGTTCAAGCGTCATTCTTTAAGTGGTTCATGGAACATCGGTGTTGATGCAGCTGGAAAGAAAAACAAACAGGAACGCGCTCTTCATCTCCTTCTGCTGCCACATTAACATTACTAACAGTTCTGCTTGCGCACGCTGTATTTTTACATTGACTGATCACTAACTCGCTACAGGTCTGAGTGGGAGTGGACTGACGCCACTGCTTCACCGAGCATGTTTATTTATATGCTGAATATAAAAAGGTGCTCTCCATGGAGATCTTTGTAGTTTATGGTTAACTTTATCAGCAGCCTACGACCCATCTCAGACCTTTTTTCTTCTTCTTTTGCTTCCTCTTGTCTGCGTTTTGTCACGACAGACAGGAACTGCAGCATGTACATGAAACAGATGGTTAACTCTCTAACTAAAGTGTTTTCCGGAAACTTATAGTGAGGCTGCAAGCTTCAGATACGGTCAAAGGGAAGTACAGCCTCTTTTAACTCTAAAGGTTTGGGTATCAGGACGTAATAAGAGTGATCCAGGCTTTACTAAGTTATAAAATGAAACCCATGAAATATTTCACCGTGTTAAACTAATTACACCCCATGATTCAGCAGCTCGTAGATTCAGTAATAACTTAAAGTTATCGTTTCCTGTGTGGCTTTATCAGTCTCTCACATCACTATAGAGGAATTTTGACCAACTCTTCTTCACAGCGTTGCTTTAGTTCTTTGAGGTTTGTGGGCATTTATTTATTCACAGCTCTCTAAAGGTCCTACCTCAGCTTTTGAGTCAGGTTGAGGTCTGGACTCTGACAGGGCCTTTGCAACATCTTTAATCTTTTTTTTCTTCATTCTGTTGCAGATTTTCTGCTGTGCTTGAGATCATTGTCATGTTGCATGAACCAGTTTAGTTTTAGCTATCAGAGAGATGCCATTTAACTCTAGAATACTTCAAAAACTTGCATACTTTGGTGTGTAGATGTGTTCATAGTTGACTCAGTGACCGCGAGGTTCCCATGACCTGTGGCTGCAAAATAAGCCCAAATCGTCACCCCTCCTCCACCGTGCTTCACGGTTGGTATGAGGTGTTAGTGCCAGCATGCTGCCCAGTTGCTCTGGATTGTGAAAGTCTGATCTGAGCCTACACTTACACTTGTGTGTCGTCTTGCTCACTGTAAAACGATGGAGTTCGAATTATTTGTATATGGCCTTATAAGCTTTCTCAGACTGATGGCAACAGTTGCTTCTGTAAGATTATTGCTCATGTGTCTTGTCCTGTAATTCTAACAATGCTAGTTGTGTGCATAGTTACATTATACCAATCAGTGGTCAACTTTGAGTCTGTAAAGGCCTAAAAACTAACTTTGCTTCAGAAAGTAGGCACACAAACATCCCCAATTTTAAATAAATGCATTACTTAATCAGTGCCTCAGAAACTTAAATTAAAAAACTTAAATTCCTGTCTCACACCTTCAAGTAGAGAAGTGAAACTGAGCTTAAGAAAAGCCAGAAACACACTGATGGACACGGCCCTGCACGTGGCCTTCTTCTGTTTTAACTCTACCTCGATGTAAGAGAAGCGTATCCTCCATCGCTCGCGCTTATTCTTTCTCATTTTCTGATACTTTCTGATCCTCAGAGGAGACAAGGAGTCGTGGATTCGATCAAAGTATGTTGAAAAGAAGTTTATCCATAAGCTGCCTGAGACTGGCAGGAACCCCCCGCTGAGGCGATCCAGCGGCAGGAGAAACCGAGCGGCCACACAGATCGCGCAGAGACCGCCGCTCAAGCCCAAACCGAACAGAGCCACTCTGCCTCGGGTCACAGGTAAAGCAGCGAGTCGCCCCTGTTGTCAAACAGGAAGGCGTACTTCGATAACGCTAAGGGCCTGGTCAGCTGTATCAGTAATCACGACTGTTGTTCTCTCTTTAGGGTTAAGCCCCAGTGACCTTGTCCAGAAGAACAATTCAGGCTTCCACAGAGGTGAGATAAGACCTCAACAAAACACAGATCCACCAAAAAAGAGCTTGTACAGCTTTTGAGAAGAATCACATAACATTACATCTGTTAAATCTTTCAGATAATGAAGAGGAAGAGGAGGAGGAGGATCTCAGCCACCTCCACCCCGGGGCGCTGCTGTACCGCTCGGCAGCCCTGCAGAACTTCCCCGTCATGGCCGACGCGTTGGCCCACGGAGCCGATGTCAACTGGGTCAACGTGAACGATGAGTCGAGCACGCCGCTGATACAGGCTGTCTCAGTGGTGAGAAGGACGCTCAGTCGATCATTAGAGTTTGAATCTTTACGAGTTCTGTGACCTCTAGATCTCATGGAAATGGATGGAGGTGATAACGAAATCTCTCTGTTGTCCCATTTGTGGACACCAGTCTTGCTTGAGTACAGCTAAACATTTGTAGAGAACAAAAGCGGGATGGTACGGCTTATCTTTGAAACAGGTCCCGAAATAGTCACTGTCATGTAGTAGTCAATGGGTTTCTACTTTCTCTGGTCAAAATACCCTTCCCACTAAAAATAAAGTATCTCTTAACTGCCATAAGCACATTTGCATGCAAATGTGTGTTAAACGATTAGGATACTGTGGCGTTTTTATCCTTAAGCTGCCTTTTACTCACACTGTGTGACACACGGTGCAATTGGTTCAGAGGGTGTTTGAGCTCACGCGTTCTCCTGTTTCGGTCAGAACGCCCTGGCAGCCTGCGAGTTCCTGCTGCAAAACGGCGCCAACGTTAACCAGGCGGACAGCAATGGCAGGGGACCGCTGCACCACGCCACCATCCTGGGCCACACGGGGTAAGACAAACACAGATACTGTGACACGGCCCTGTTTCAGTGAAAAAAAATAGCTTCATACCAAGATAACAGAATCTGAAAACAGACACTGGTTATTGGACTAAGAAAACACAGTGAAGCAGGATGCTTTCATGGGTAAAAAATGTGAGGACTGGTAGAAAGACGTAAACCTGACTTTAAACCTGCAGTCCCTCCAGTTGCCAGCAGGGGGCAACTCCACCAGTTGCAGTCTGAGTAGAAGTCGATGAGAAAATGTCTCGACCGCTCATGATTCCAGTAAAGAGTTTCCTAATGGGTTTATGGGCTCAGTTGGTGGTTTCAAGTCTTATTTAACACAACATGATGTTCCTTCTGTAAATGATTGTCCCATTTAGAGTATAAAAGGTGGTAGAGCGGGGTAGATTTAAGGCGGGTGGCTGACAAGTCTTCACCATAAGAGTGCGTTTTGTCGTTTTTCCTCGATGTCTGGTGTTGAAGACGTGCCTTCAGATCCAGTTTTCCTGTGAGGGTGTGTTTACCAAAGTATGGTGAGATTACCAACCCAGAGGGGGGGCCTGAGGCGGTAAGATGACTCTGAACCACTGGGAAATCATAACATAACATTTATAATAATAAACAAGAGGACAGCAGGGAACAATCAGTGGGGGGTATGGTTTACATGTAAATGTTAAACAGAGACAAAAAGTCTAACACCGTGGGCCTGGAAGACAGCAATGGGGAGGTAAGATCATAAACTAAGACTAGCTAGAAATTGAGAAAAGTTTAGCCCTGGATGTTTACCTCCAACTCCACCCTGCCAGCAGTTTTTTTTGTGTGTCCGTAGTTTTTTGAAGTTGTCAAGTATCAGTGACTTTCTGTAGTCTCTTATTGTCCTTTGTGGGTGAAGTTTAAGGGCCTCGTCATGGTTCTCCATTCGCAGACACTTGGCAGCTACAGACTACCATCCACCTGCAGACAGCGTCTGTTGCTGGATGGAGCTAACGCCCAAATAATGCGGTACAATCAGTCTGCGGGCCGCTGTTGCATGTGCTGTTGTTGACCTGTCAGCCATCCGCGAAGAGGAGCGAAGTTTTACAATAAGCTGAAGTGAAACCGATCAAAACAATCAAAAGTGCCCACTGCGGCCACCGCCTGTGCCTTTACTCTGGATTTTTTAGCTTTCATCTTAATTCGCACTTCTCGTGTTCCCAGTGAACTCCACTGTTGCATCCTTCCCTTTTCTAGTCAGCTTCTCCACCAAACAGCATTTGACCTACTCACAGTAAAGCTGCGTGCCGTTGGGTTTTTGGAGGAGTAAACAGTTTGCGTAGGTTGAATACTTCTCTCTGTAGGCAGACACCTACTCAAAAAGAGCGACCATAAATCAAGAGTAAGGGTCAAAAGCACCAGGATGTAAACAACTGTCTACAACAAGGGGACGTTAACAGACGTCAAATATTACCAAAAAAACAAGGTCAAGGATTCAGAATGTCCAAACTTGATGATATATTTAAACTAATAACAAGGCTGGTGTGATTCATTATGCCAACAATACCTGCCGGTGGTGAGTAAAGTGGAAAATGAGTCACAATGAAACATAAATGTTTATTCTTAAGAGCGACGAGTTAGTTGGACATAATTGATATTAAATAGTCTCAAAACTGTAGCTTTTTTTCCCATTTTTGCAGCATTTTCAGTAACACTTTATAATACATAATACAGTATAATTCATTGTTTCCTTACCTTTAAGTATCTTTTTATTTGTTTCTAATAATACATTGAAATTCAAGAAATAACATGATTCAGATACATTCGTGACAACACTTCTTCTCAACTGTTCAGAACTCATAGTTCCAAGAATTGAACCCACGTGAATCTAATACAGAAATAAACCCATGAACTAATAGTCCCCGTTGTGCTTTCCATCAAAAGCATGAACTAATGACTCTGTGCATTAGAAAGCTATTGTGTGATCCCTGAGGTTCAGGCTTCAGACTGCTCCAAACATCATGAGTGGACATCCCCAATGCGGTCATCTCTCAGAGGGGCAGCCAATCAGAAAGAAAGCCAGCATAAAGGGAGGCTACAAGGGGAAACTGATTGTTTGACAATTATCTAGAGTTTGATAATTCTGTTCGTTTTTATTGTTTTAACTTTATTTTTTTTATTGGTTCTCTTGCACACGCCTTAGGGCTTGGAAACACATACATGCAGATTTGTCCATTTCCTGTAAGATATTCCTGAGAAGAGTACTGTGACGCTGTGGTTTTTACTGTGACATGAGTTTAATGTTGATTGGATATGAAAGTGGATCTGTAGAGATAGAAAATGAGAAGAGAAACTACACTAAACTCCAGAAGCTTTGGTTGGGAAAGTCAGTTTAAACTCCAGTCCCTTCACTTGAGTTCCTTAAATGCTCAGGTCCTTGGAAATGCTTGGATATAGTATAGATTTCCAGGCTAAAGTCTCTCATGTGCTCTCTCTTCTCCGTTTCTCAGGTTGGTTTGTCTGTTTTTGAAGCGAGGGGCTGACTACAACGCCCGAGACAAGAACCAGAAGGACCCGATAACTATCGCCGTGGATAACGCCAATGCAGACATCGTCACTTTGTAAGTGTTTGACTCGAAAGAAAACACGTGAGCCACGTTAGCAGCTGCGGGTTCGCTTAATCGATCTTCTGTCTTTCAGGTTGCGGATTGCCAAAATGAACAAGGAGATGCGGGAGATGGATGGAGCGTTCGGCCAACCAGGTCATTCAGAGGGGCAGGGATCAGGGGGTGGAGTGGGCGGGACTGGAGGTGGGCTGGCCAATACTAGAAAGAGTCTCCAGGCTATAAAGAACCATATAAGTGGATGGGCTATGGGGATTCAAAATGACAAACTGGGCTAAAACATATATATTTTTAAAATCAAGCATGCCTTACCGTGCATGAGTTTATAGATGAAAAAGAAAAAAACAAGCTTCAACTTAGATTTTTTTAAGAATCCTGTGAGAGAAGATAGGCTGGAACAGAGGGTACGACGGGTGGTTCTCATGAGGTGGTCACACGCACTTTGAATTGTAAATGCACATCATGCTGCACTTTGAAACCCACAAAGCATCCGAACACTATGTCAACACAGACCTACATGTGGGCGTCTTCAATACTAAACCGTTCTTTAAGCGAGCTTAAAGAAGCTGTGTATAGAGTAGACCTGGGTCAGGCCAATTTTCAGTGTATTTAGGATATTTTCTGTCTGTACAGTGTGCTGATTTGTGTATTTGTGACTGTGTTTCTTATTCCAGTTTATGTAAGCTAAATTCAGGGTTGGGTTTTGGTTCTCAAGGACAATTTTCTCCCGCTGTTCTGTGAACGGTGACTCAGTTTAAGCTTCGACACTGTTGGATTTGACCTCTTTTGTGCTTAACTGAGCGCTCTGCCGCAGCCCCTCGAGCTTGAGGTTAACAGTGGGTTTTGTTCGCGTTTTTTGTGCCATTTGGCTCTTTTTCAAGCTGCAAAGACCATTCCTTCGTGGTTGTCTTCTGGGTCCGTTTAAGGGCTTCTTGATAACTTTATACTTTAGTCTCCTGTGTCCGGTTTTTAGTCATGCGGGAATTGGGGAGAGAAGGAAAAAGGACAAGAAAAACAAGTTGTGTTTGTCTGCTTGAAAGAACTGCTGGTCAGTATTTGACGTGCTGTGCTTTGTCTGTTGTTGTTGTCTGTGTTGTATGCACTCGTGTGCCTTTGCCTTCTGCCCTCTGAGACGTCCGGCTGGTCTCAACTGCTTGTGCAGTGTGCGCCACCTACAGCAAACTAAGAGGTAAAGTGCATGTGCATGCCATTACGTGTGTTTATGTGTTCAGTTGCATGTGTCTTGCTTTAGGGCTACAGCTCTAAACGTGTCCAGGAAATAGTTGGTGTGCAATTAACGGTGTAGCTTTTGATGAAACGATGGCTGCGGCACATTAAAGTACGGGTGCTTTCAGAAAGCAAGGGCGGCATTAATGTGGGTTCTTTAAGCTTTTCAATATTTCCAAAAGCTTTTGAGGCTCACGTCTTCTCTGGTCTTTTTCAGGTGATGAAACCTACCAGGACATTTTCAGAGACTTTTCCCACATGGCCTCGAACAACCCGGAGAAGCTCAAACGCCGCAGTGCTGACCCGAAGTCTTAACCAGCTGCCTCTCCACCTCCTCATTCCACAGTGCAGCACCACATACTTTCAGGCACATATAGAAAAGATTCATCTTTCAGGCATGCAGATGCACTCGCTCTCTCTCTCTCTCGCTGGCTACCTGCCACGTGTTCGGTCACAGCTCAGCTGGTGTTGACTTCAGAGGGAACGAACGGAACAGTGAATTCTTTGTGCGAGCACGTCAGAGCAGAACAATCGTGTCCAAGTGGAAACACTGCAACAGCTTTATGAGACCAGCGTGAGGTGTCTGTAGCAGAGGGTAGCACCATTACTCTGCCAAAAGTTTTCTTATTAAAACCAGTAAATCAGTTTTTTTATTTCTTTTTTTCCTTCTTTTTGTAAGCGAAACGAGGCTGTTGTTTTAGGTTTTGCGATTTCTACTGACTCATTACATGAAACAAAACAAAAAATGTTTGTAGGAAATTGTTGTTAGAAGTTGCATTTTATTTCTACCGTCTTGCGATGAACTGGAGTATTTGCAGATTTTTAAATTTGGGACTTTGTGTTCATGTTTTGTCTAAATTATGTGAGGTACATTCAATTTGTATTCAGATCAAATAAAAGAAAAATTCAAACTCGTGTTTCAGTGTATTTCAGTTTTAACTTTTTGAACTGAAGCAGTAATAAGTTCTTATTTTAAAGAACTCGTCATCCTATTAGAGGTGCTTTGCACAACTTTCCAAAACTCATTAATTATCCTTACTAATTTTGTCTTGGGTCTCACGTTCTCTGAAACGAGCCATATTATCTCCACCTTTGTTTCATCCAGCTTTCTTCTGATTGGCAAACACAAGAGCATGTAGCTCCACTGGTGGTGCTCACAGATGGAGCTGCTGTGCTTAAGAGCATCAGTATTGGGTATGTCTGCTTTCGCTGACATTGTATTAAACCAGGGGTTCTTAACCTTGTTGGAGGTACCGAACCCCACCAGTTTCATATGTGCAGTCACTGAACCCCTCTTTAGTGAAAAATAAAATATGATTTTTTTCAAATTCAAGACACTCATGTTTTTTACTGGTGCACAAAATGAGCCGTGCATGTCACGGCGGAGGCTCTGCCGAACCCCTAGGGTTGGATCGAACCCAGGTTAAGAACCACTGTATTAAACCAAGAGTAGAAAAAAAAAACATGCCTGCAACAGAGTGTATAGAGCAGTCTGAAGTGTGTATAGACAGTAACCAGCTACTTAAGTAGGTATACCTGATCAACTGCTTATTAGCACAAATATCTAGTCAGCCAATCATATGGCAGCATCTCAGTGCATTTAAGGATGTAAAACAGGGTAAAGGTGACCTGCTGAAGTTCAAACTGAGCATCAGAATGAAGAGGATTGAAGTGACTGAATGTGTTATGGTTGTTGGTCAGAGCATTTCAGAAACTACTGATCTGCTGGGATTTCCCCACACGACCATCTGTAGGGTTTACAGAGAATGGTCTGGAAAAAATGATGAAATATCCAGTGAGCAGCAGTTCTCTGGTGGAAAACGTCTTGTTGATATTTGAGGTCAGAAGAGAATGGCCAGACTGGTTTAAGCTGATAGAAATGCAACAGTAGCTCAAATAAACGTGTTAAAACCAAAGTATGCAGAAAACCATTTCCAAAACTGAAGCAGAGGCAGCAGAAGACCACATCAAATATCACTCGCGTCAAGTAAGAACAGGAAGCTGACTCACTAAAACTGGACAATAAAAGATCGGAAACAGTTGTCAATCTGAACAGATTGTTCAGATGGCAGGGTCAGAATGTGGTGTTAGCAGCATGAAAGCATGGATCTATCCACAAAAAAAATGGTCAAGCCGGTGGTGTAATAATGTGGGGGATATTTTCTTGGGCCCCGTTGGACAAGCAGAGCATCATTTACTCAAATATCCTCCACACTCACCTGATCTCAATCCAGTACAGGGCCTTTGGGATGTGATGGGACAGAAGAATAAATGAGAGAAGAATGGAGTCAGACCCAGCACTAGCAGCGAGTACGCAGCCATCTTTAATATAAGCACACAACATTGTGACAGTATATGAGAGAAAATAAAGAAAAGCATAAGAGGTTCCCTTTAACCTCCTAGGACCTGGTGTCCACATATGTGGACATCACATTTTGGGTTATTTAGACCAAAATACTAAATGTTGCTCTACAAGGGCCTGATATCCACTTACAAGGACATTATACTGCTACTGTTCTATCGAAATTTTAAACAAATATCCTCATATGCGGCTCTCATTTTTCTTAGAAACAAAAATTAGGTTAAAAAAAAATCTGGTAATTCTTTGTTTTTACATTCATCAGGTCCCAATCAGCCCAAATATCAAAGAGAAATTAAAAATGCATGCTGTGGAAGAGTTCAGGTCTTAGGTGGTTAAAGATGAAGAATACGGTTTGTATCTCTGTCAAAAGCCCAGCAGAGGGCAGCATCATCCTGCAGCCGTTTTAGATGAAAACAATCTCTGTGAAGATCTGTCTGATAAGGAAAAGACTGAAATAAACTGAAAGAAAATACGTTTGCTTTAAAAAATAATAATAAAGAAGACAATCACTGACAGTTTGCAGGTAACTGACAAGGTAAATTTACTCCAGAGTCACAGACAGTTGAGGAAGAACACTAAGAAGAAGCTGTTCAGCACAGACCACCTGCTTTTTGCATTGCAACACCTTTAAAGTAAGTAAGTGTGCTAATGATCAGCAGGTCACAGTGATCCAGTCATGCTCTTCTTTCAAACATGGCAACCATCCAGCTGCTCTCCAAACCAAACACGTCTGGTTTACAAAGCCTGCTCTAGTTTACGGTCAGCAAAGTACAAAGTGCTCGAGGAAAAAAGGCGACGGTGTCATCAGGAAAACGCAACTGAGAAAACACAGTCTTGTGTTCCTGCTGTGCAACAAAACGCAGCGGTGGGAAGAGGAATTCCTGAGGTTCAGAGTCGCCACGAGTAGCTCATTTAGCCGAGCTCATAATAAGTCAGTGTTAACAGGACAGGACATGCTGCGGTTTTTATATCCAAACATCCGCTTCAACAGATTACAACCATAAATCAGGCATTTGCAGGCAGCAGTAAATCACCATCAGCGTAGACCTGAAAAACAGCCACTGCAGTCGTTAAATTTGTTCTCCTAATTTTGGAGCGTGTATGTGTGTTTAACACGCCTTTAAATTTGAAGCATCATAACCAGTCAGCATCTAAAGTACAAATTCTTTTACCCAGACCAGCTGACACTGTGGTTTACCTCATCTTTGAGCCAGCAGAGGCTCACATATGATTGTGAGATATTGTATGTCTGAAGAACTTTAAAAATGTAACCCTTTAAAGCTTAAACCACAAAGTAATCGCTAGAAAATTCTTTTTTTTTTTTTTTTTTTTTTAAATGACATCAGAAACAGCAGTATGCGACATTACGTGATGGCAGAGCTTCAGTTCATCCTTTGTCATTTTTTTTTTTTTAAATAAATAGGACAGGGGGAATGAATGAGAGAAAGAGGGGGAGAGAAAGAAAGAAAACCAAAGGGGAGAAGAGACGGTGAGAAGGGGGGGGAAGAGAGAGGAAAAAAAAAAAAAGAACTCCTGGGTCACCTGTATGGAGAAAAAAAAAAAAAAAAAAAAAAAAAAAAAAAAAACCTCACCCCTGACGTCGTTGCCCACCTCTCAATTTTAAATACACTTAGTCATTGAGGGCTAGCAGGAGGGACTATGCGCTTACCTGCTGTTCCTTGGCAGGTAGCTCCATGCCCTCCTGGGTTTTAATTGCACCTTAGAACACATATGCATCAACACTACAATGAGCGGGTGGAGGGAGGTTTGGAGTCTTCTCCCACCCCCATTCTCTGCGGCCTGCTGGAGCGGGAGGGCTAGTAGGAGGAGTTGGCCGTCCGACTGCGGTCTGGGGTGTGGGGCCTCCCTGCTGCTGCGGAGTCGGGGTGGTCTGCCTCTCCCCACCGCAGGGAAAAGGGTAACACCACCTGGGTCTGGGTGCAATTCCCCCCTCCAGGGGCAAGGGTACCTAGACCCGGTTTGTAGAGTACGCTTGGGGAGTGTGATTGTGTGTACAGCGTCTCTTTATGTCTGTCTCCACGTTGGTTGAGTGTGGAGTGAGTGCATATGAGAGTATGAGGGTGGGAATGGATGTTTGTGTCTGTGTGTGCCTGTATGTCTGTGTCTATATGTCAGGTTGGGTATCAGACGCCACCTCTCTGGGGACACCTCAGGCCCTCCAAGGTTTGGAGGCCTATCTCCACCCACCACCACTTCCCCTGCCGGTGGCGGACTCCCTCAGGTGTCGGTGTGTTGGTGGTTCTTTGTGTCTGGGGGTGGGCGTCCGGGTACACACCGGCTCACTCCTTGGCGGCCGCTTGTCGGGGCCTGGGGCCTGGGGCTCGCTCGGGCCCCTTTGGAGGTGGGGTGCCCCCGGCCTCTCGGCCTGGGGCTCGGTCACTCAGGCACAGCTGGGGGCCGGCGGAGCTCACGGGCGCGTCACTGCAACTCCCCCTGACTTCTGCTCCGCGGCTGCTGGGCGAGCCCTCATCTGGGACTCTCCTCAGCTCTTACTGGAACAGTGGCGCGGCTGCCCCTCTGTTGGTCTTCCATGGTCTCTTGTGTTCTGGGGGCCTCTGGATGTCTGGAGTTTTGATCTCCTCCATACCCGCTTCACACCCTGGAGGACGGGGCTGTGGCCCCCCCACACTCCCTAGCAGATCATTACATGGAGAAACCTTTGGAATGCAAGCATGCTGATCCACACAGGTATGCACACATGGGTATTCACAGACGCGGACTAAAGCTTTCTTGGCTGCTGCCTCAAAGCACACTGTGCGCTGTCTATCTTGCGTGCTGCACAATATCGTTTATTATTTAGTAAATATTGATATCTATGACTAGCTAGTTTATTGTGATGGTGCTTTGTTTTCTCTATTATTATGTTGCTCTTTGTTGTTTGCTGTCGCTAGAAAATTCTTATATTTTTTTGAAAATCGAGAGCTTATTGAACCTTACGAAACGCTTTAATTAAATACAAAATTTGTACTATAGTTGCTACATTTGGGATTTTTTGCATCTTATAGGTTAAAAATCTACTGTGCAATTTAATTAAGCTTTTAATGTTGATGATGACAACGATATAGAAGTGTTACAAACTCATACATCAGCTCATGTGTGATACACTTGGCACGACAGGGTTAAGAATATAAAAAGTCCAAAAAACACATGTATTGTAGCGTTTTTACATTAGTTTCATATCCTATTCAACGAGCTGAAATTTATTTTGTTTAATTTCTTGTTTAAAAATGTTATTTTAGTTTTTTCAAAATCAGTTTCAGAATAATTTTTAGACTCCAGCCTTAATGTGGAGGCTGCTTCTCAGACTGAAGTGATGCAAGTTTTTGCCATGCATAGGTTTAGTATTAATTAACTATAATAACCTTGAAAAAGCTTTCACAGGACCTGTCAGTAACTCGACCAAAACCAGTGTGCCACTGGTTTTAAGCTCAATTCACTGGGCTTCTCCGAATTAAAACATTGTCACGTGCAGATCAGGTCAGAGAGCTAACGTTTCACACATTAGTCCTGTCATGCCAAGCTAGTAAAAGTGTATGAATTGATGGTGCAAAATTTAAAAAAGTGACTCACTTTATGGAGGGTATCTACACCAAAATAATAAATGAGGAGAGCACTCGACCATCGGTGTCTAACACGAATTCAGGTAAAGTTCAGGTGTATCTATTTGTCCAGAGGAAGGAGAAACCACTGAATCCCTTCACCTGCTCTAACGTAAACCAAAGTGACGACAGATGCTCTGCAGAGGAAACAACCCCATTAAAAAAAAAAAAAAAAAAAAAAAAAAAGGACCACTGCTCGCTCCCTCCTGACTTTTCTCTAGTGTTGCTTTTTGCTTCGGTCCTTATCATACATTAGGTCATTTTTGTAGCTCTGGCAGTGCTCGCCTTCAGCTCTCCTCAAGTAACAGCATGTCTCCTGGTATCTCCCTTCAGACTGTGCTGGGGGACTCTGCAAACCTGTGGAAGCTGAACTGGCTGCAGTTGCACACTCGTTCTACCAACAATGACACGAGCAGGTCAGGAGGGAAAATGAGAGCATGATTTCATTTGTATTAAAGCAGGTGAAATGGACTCATGGATGCTTCTTGACAGCACGGACCGACGTCCCTGAAGTTTAACTGAGTTGTTACTCAACTGAGCTGTGATGATCAAGCATTTGCTTAATTTTCGAGCTGTGCCACATTCAAAGAATGTGTGTGCAAATATAAAAGATCCTGGCCAGTCTTCGGCAGAAAAGTCAGACTCAGGTTTCATGTTCACATGAACAAAAAAAATAATAATAAAAATTGATTAATTAAAAAACAACAGCACCTCACTTTGCATGTCACATGTCAAAAACAGTCACGTGAATTTTTAAAAAAATGTCCAGTTTTCTTTAAGGCAGAAGGTTCTGGCTCCAGCGTTAAACTGAGGTTCGTATTTGTAACAGAGGGAGGAGCTCGCCGCTCCCTTATAGCTGCTACGAGTTTCACAGGAAGCTTCATCTTTCACTGAGTCTCTGAGGTATGACATGAATACATCGTTGCTCACGGAGGTGTGCAACAGGATGCAATTTGATTGTGTGCTCAGAATGTGCAAGGCTCTATCTACTAACACAGTTTTGGGTTTGCTGGATCATTCGACTCCACTGTGTGTTTTTTGTCAGAGGGCGAACTATTCATCTGCTCCAGCTCTAAATCCAAAACTTTCTCTTTGGCATCGAGGGAACGTCTTTGAGGAGGCGGTGGATCAGTACAGGAGAAAAAGCGAGGCAGGGTGGTCATGGTCAGCATACCGAGGACGAGGAAGGAGCCGGCCACCATGAAGGAGGCGATGTAGTTTCCTGTGACGTCCTTCAGGAATCCTGAAAGAAAACCTGGATATTACTTGAAATGTAAGAAACCGTAAAACTGAGAATGAGATGATGAAAGACTGAGGGATAAACTGAAGTGCACAATATCGGCCTCATGTCGATTAAAGGAAAACACTGCAGTGTTTAAAAAAATATGAAGCCCTGATAAAGCTCTGCAAAATCACACGTTTAATCATTGAATACTAGTAAAAAAGAAGCCTTGTAGGGTAAAATAAGAGCTTCTGAACAGCTCATTCATTTTGCTACCTTGAATCCAGTGACCTCTAACAGTGCAGACAGTTAAAGTGGAAAAAATGTGGCAGGAAACCTAAGATCAGACATTTGATCTGTAAAAGGGTTCATTTTTGTGTTAAACTCTTTTTTACATGCTTTGAAATTAACATAAAACAGAAACAGGTCAATCAGTTACTGACAGCTCATTTTTTATTGTCAAAGCTTTCTGCTTTGGGTTGAATGTGGAGAAAGAATGATTCTGGTGACACTAACCAAAAACTGAGGTGACGCAGCTCGCACGTCCAGTGATGATTTTTAAAAGTGAAAGTCGGATCGGCTTCACAAAACTTGATTTTTGCTCTCTGCACAGGTTTGAGGTTAACAGTAAAATGCCACAAAGTGATCTAAAAAGTAGCAGGTGTGCAGACAAGGTGTCTGCCTTTTATAAGAGCAGTTATCCAAGCTTATGACAGCACCACATTCAGTGTGTTGTATTTTGGGCTGATTTAGGTCACTTTAGATAGATTCTTTTCAAACTAAAGCTACAATGGAGTCATTTTTGTTATAAGCTGGCTTTATCTCAGCAGCTTTAACGCACACCTACCTGACAAAGGAGTCCCCAGAAGTCCAGCACCACTCTCGATGAGCTGCAGCAGTCCGAGTGCCCCCATCGTGCGCTCCACGCCCACAATCATGGGCACCACTGCAAAAACAACGGAGGTCAAAGCCCCAGAGCAGAAGCCATAAAGCAGGCTGATCACCATCAGAGCGGCGTAGGAGCCAGACATGGAGCTCACTGGCAGCAGCATGATAAACACTCCTGCTAGGCCTGTCCACAAGGTCAGTAAATGAACAACCCGAAAGTGGCCCAGGTCGGAGAACCAGCCCGACACTACGCGCCCCAAAATGTCCGAAGCACCTGCAGCTGACATAACGAAGGCAGCTTGGTACTCTGAGAAGCCAACTTGGCGACTGTGGGCCACCAGGTGGAAGTAAGGCACGAAGTAGCCGACGTTAAACAGAGTAACGCCCAAAGTGTAAGTGAGATAGGGCCTCTCAGTCAGCAGGGACAGCTCCAGGTAAGAGGCGATGCGCCGCAGCATGGACGCACATGACTTTGTCTCTGAATCCACCTGCAGGAGAGGAAACAAGGAAAGTCTGAGCTTTATCTTTACATATCGCTCCAAAGTCAGTGAGCAAGAAACTTTACTCTTCTGTCCTGATGGTTATGACAGAGAACATTATGATATTCCTCTCTGAGAGAGACATTTTTACTTAAACCAGACCACTGCCTTGCTCCTCCTTCTGTTCTACCTTTGCCGGTGCTTTAGAGCGCCGCTGCGGACGGATCAGCGCCCCGCAGGGTACAATGTTGAGGCTGAGAGCCCCCAGGATCAGCAGGGCCCCTCGCCAGGCGTACGTCTCCACCAGCAGCTGAAAGAGCGGGTTGAAAGCGAAGGAGGAGAGGCCGATGCTGGAGAACCCCAGTCCCAGAGCCAGGGCACGCCGGCGAGTGAAATTAGCCATGACTGTGGCCACCATGGGAGTGAAGACCATCCCCCATCCAAAACCTGGAGCACAAAGCGAGCAAAGTACACCATGAGAGGCAAGCGAGCAGTTCACTACTTTACGAGTTAATCGGTTAACTGTTAAAACCCTCTTTAAACCCTGGAAAAAAAAAGAAAAAGAAAAGAAAATCCTACTTTCGGTCAGTAAATGTTACAAAGCTGTAAGACAACCTCAGGCTCCGCAGATGGGAGACACAACTTAACATATTGTAAATGTGAAATAAAAATGTTTCTCTGACCCATCACCTGACTTGGAAAACAAAAATCAATTTTTTGCGCTCTTCCTCTGATGAGTACGGGAAACTGGGTGGATGCACTATCATATCAAATGAGCGTGAACACCACAACACGAGTAGAAGAACACTGGCAAAGTGCACAAGGTAAATAGTACAAAATAATACCACTGATGTATGCAGTACACGGTGTGTGTACAAAACATCTTGACGCACGAAACTTAAAGCAGATCTCTTGGTGACGGTGTAGTGAGGGGGGACAGTTAGCTCATGGCATGCATAGAAGCAGCAATAACTGAAAACAACTACACTCTGCAGCGTAACAAGAGTGTAGATTCCACCTGTGTGAGTGACTCACGCCTGAAATACACCTGCTGCTCGTCTGTGATGTCACGTCTCAGATGCAGTTTTGTGCTTTTTGTCACACGGCTTGAAATGAGTTCAGCAGTGCAGCGTGTTCATTTTGAACATTTACCTGTGTCTGAGTCATTCTGACTTGTATTTTGTCTTTTTGTGAATTATTATTCATCTCTGGCTCTCTTCCACAGCATGGTTTTGTTCCGCCTCCCTCCCCTCACGCCCAGAAAAGCAAAGCAGATGGGTGTCCCTCCTTGAGCCTCGTTCTGTGGGAGGTTTCTTCCTTTTTAAGGGTTTTTTTTCCTTCCTACTGTCGCCAAGTGCTTGCTCATAGGGGATCATCTGATTGTTGGGGTTTTCTCTGTATTGTTGTAGGGTCTTTACATTCAAAATAAAGCACCTTGGGATAACCGTTGTTGTGACTTGGTGCTGTATAAATAAAGCAGAACTGAACTGAACGGAATCTTGTTTCTGCACGATGTGCAGAAGTCATCTTTCTTTAAAAAGTGAGTTTAATTATGACTGCTGGCACTGAATTAAGTATTTTTAACATTTTTACCGTAACATTGTGACACCCAGCTAACCCTAACTGTAAGTTAAAGTTGAAAGTGCTACAGCTGTGTACCGATGCTTTTCACTGGATGTGCCAAAAAACAGGAGCTAAAGCGGGCTAAAACTGGTGGTTTAAGACTCTAATACACGTTACCTGAAATTACTCCCATCGTGAGGTAGAGGTGTACGAGACAGGTGGACTGCGAGGCAAGTGTGAGGCCGAGCCCGGCCAGAAAGCCTCCCGTCATCACCACCACTCTGGGATTGTAAGCATTACACAGTGCAGCGGCCAGTGGACCTGCAGAACAAGCAAACACATTTACATCATTTATTTATAACTATATCAACCTTTTCCCCCCTTTAGAAGATTTAAGGTTGAAAGACCTTAATCCAAACAGGGTCACATATGCATCCTGTAGTAGTCTGTATTTACCCTTTAGTCTCACCATAAGTGTTTTAATGCATTAAGAAAGAAAAATAATTACTGTACAGTTGTCACCTGTAATACTACAAACTGCACACTCACACTTCCACAAACATCAATGACTCACTGAAGAACTGCTGAGCTGCCAGGCCGGTGGACGAGATCCAGGAGATGGCCTGGGCGCTCTCCTCGAAGTACTGAACGAACTCCACAAAGAAGATGCCCAGGCTCCGCATCAGGCCGAACACGAGGCTTGAGCTGACAAACATGGCGACAACCAGCACCCAGCCCCAGCCTCCATCCGGGCCCTCGGCCTCATCGCTCTGGCTCTGCGATTTGGACTTTATGTTGGTCATTTCCAAAGGAGAGTTATCTGAAATGCAGGTGAGGAGAACAATGAATGAGTGCAGAACAAGTCTCAGATCCTGTCTGTGATTCTCAAAAGCCATAATTGATTAACTTCCCACAGGCCAATAAATGGTCTGGTTGACTCAGCTGCAGGTCTTCATTTGACAAGAAAATATAGGTGAGAGGTGACAGTAACCGCTGAAGTGTTCATACATCAGCTCTGATCAAATATTTACACGCTCACTGGTTTTGATCAATGATAAATCATATTTCACTGCCAGAGGGGAACATGGTGCAAGTCTGAGTGTGTCAACATAACTCAGAGTTTAACGGTGTTGCATCTCTTTATAAATTATGAATGATTTACAAAGCAGCTCTGTTTATTTATTCTAACCATAAATTACGATGTTTTGTTTGACTTTGACTTATCAGCTGACCTCAATCTGGGTCATACTCGTTAAACATTCACAGCTATAAAAAGTCATAAAATGGGTAATACTCATTCTGCACAGTCTTTTGACCCAGATTTACATACAAGTTAAACAGAGGCTTTTATTCATGATTAGTGACAAGTATTGTAAACAATCATCACACTATGGATGCAGTGTCAAACACAATGAATAAAAAGGTAACTTGCAGAGTATTAAAAAGGGTAAATACATATCTGTAAAGTATCAGTATCTCTTTAACTTTATGAAGAAAAGCTTGTGAGCCACTACAGCCATTGTGATGCTGTTAATGACTTTCTATGATGTGTTATTTCCCACATTTTCACTTTCGTTTTTCTGGTTTCTGTTCAGCTGTCAGCCATTTATCTCCCTGAAAACTACTTCCTCTTCCACGTGAGTCATCAGCTCACACATATATATGCAAAATCTCCTTCACACCCCAAGACTGCACTCTTCCACATGGAGCTCTGACGCCGAGATGTTGTTCCTGGAATCTGCTGCAACTCTGGGTTACAGCTCCTAATGCTCCCATTATCACTAGGACCCTTTTCAACTTTACCTTCCACATCTGCTCCAACTGTTTCTTCAGCCCTTTGTTTTACTGAACTCCTCCTCTTGCTGTTTAGATGTCCTGCCAACAAGTTTTTTCAAAAAGGTCTCAAAGACTTTAGAGTCAGACCTGTTACAGATCGTCAACTTTTCTTTATTATCAGGTGTGTTTCCAGAATCACTAAAAACTGCTGTAATCAAACCTATACTGAAAAAGGACAATCTTGACAAGACACAAATGAACAACTACAGGCCGATCTCAAATCTCCCATTTTTAAGTAAGATCATTGAAAAAGCAGTTTCTCAACAGCTCAATTACTTCTTAAAACAGAACAACTGCTACGATGCCTTCCAGTCAGGTTTTAGACAGAACCACAGCACTGAAACCTCTCTGACCAAAGTGTTTAATGACATATGTCTGAATACAGACAGTGGAAAAATGTCAGTCTTAGTTTTACTGGATCTCAGTGCAGCATTTGATACAGTTGACCACAACATATTACTCAAACGACTGGAGAACTGGGCAGGTCTTTCAGGAACTGTACTAAACTGGTTCAAAACATACTTAGAAAACAGGAAATACTTTGTATCAATAGGTAACTGAGCAGACAAGTATCACATGTGGAGTTCCCCAAGGTTCCATCTTGGGACCCCTTCTGTTTAACATTTAGATGCTCCCACTGGTACAGATTATAAAGAACAACATAAACTATCATAGCTATGCAGATGACACACAAGTATATATCACAATGTCACCAGGAGACCAAGGCCCTGTACAGGCTCTTGGTAAATGCATTGAGGAAATTAATGACTGGTTGTGCCACAATTTTCTCCAGCTAAACAAAAACAAAACTGAGGTAATAGTCTTTGGCGCCAAAGAAAAACGATTACAGGTCACCAGAGAACTTCAATCTATACACCTAAAAACCACAAACCAGGTGAGAACTTTGGGTGTAGTGATGGATGCAGACCTAAACTACTGTTTTTTTTAAATCAATTTTAAATCATGCTTTTTATTTGTTTTTGTTTTTTAATGTCTCTGTAAAGCACTTTGAATCACCTTGTTGTTGAATTGTGCTATATAAATAAACTTGCCTTGCCTTATGTGCTCTTTCTTCTTGATGTTGCCGTCCACTGGGGATTGCCAGGCTATCACAACTGTGGTTTTCTGTTCCTTGTCACACACCGCTATGGTTATATGGTTGGTTTACCGGCAGCTGCTCGTCTGCCTGGAACTGTCAGTCCCACAGGAGCCCTGCTGTTCTCAACCAGCTTTAGTGGTTTCTCTCACCGTGGCAGTCTGCAGCTTGGGCCCTGTCGGCTGTGGCAGACTTCTCCCACTGTGGATTTGGTGTTTAGGGACACTTGTGCTGACACGATAAGAGCCTCTGTGCCATCCTTTACGCCCTTTCGCACTTCATGCGGGAGCTTGAGCTTCTATGTTCCTCATCATGGTCTGTCTTTAGGCACCTGAGACACTTTTGAAGCAAGTAACCTTGGGGAGCAGTCATCCTTTTTTTGTGTGAGGTAAACAAGACCAGTAAGGACAGGTCAACAGACAAAAAGATAAGCAAACTGTGTGAAAATATTATTAAACTGAGTCCAGTGTACTCCGTTAACTATGCACAGTAAAGTATGTGTTGATTAAAAAAAAAAAAAAGGTACATGAAATAATTTCATAGTCATGAAAACTATATAAACTATATATGCTAAAGAAATAACAAAAATAAACAAATAAAAAAAATGCCCTGAAATGCAATATTGTCTATGATGATGATGATGATGATAATAATAATAATAACAGAAAATAATAATTATACCTCGTAATGACACTACTATAAGTAGTAAAAATACATGAATTAAGGGGAGGGGCAATTTTATTAAATTGTGATTTCCTTTTGAATCCCCTTTAAACTGTCGGCCCCAGAGCAAGCCAACAAAAGGCATGTAGGGAGCTGATATCCCAGGGCACATCCCAATCACCCCCCAACTCAGAAGCACCCATATCGGCCATCACTGACATGTCTGCCCTGTTCTTTTGTTGTCATAATAAAAGCTTGTTATATTAGCTTGTTCAGTGGAGAAATTAAAACGATCCTTTTCTTTTGAGAAGTGTTCTATATAATTTTGGTTTGGATTAGGATCTAGTTTATATAACTGATTATAGAAGGATTTGAAAACGTTGTTGATGTCTTGGGGATTCTGAAATGGTTCTCCAGTTTAATTTTCACATTTATGCTGACTCCTTCTTTACTGCTATATTGGAAGCTGTCGTATTTAAGCTGTTTAATGATAAATTGTGTTTTTTGTGGGTTAATACCTTCCACACAATGATCACGTTCCTGGATTGATGGGTGGGGGGGGGGGGGGGGGGGGGGGGGTAATATGTTTACTGTCTAGATGTGGGATTATTTATTCTCCAACTATCATCAAGTCCGTAAGAGTTCATATAATGGTTTATTATATATGTTGAATGTCAGAATCTGGAGTTGCTATTGGAATATGAATATATTTTAGGGGTGAAAAGTGTATTAAGATATCCATCTATTGTAGTAATTGTCGAGTCATTTATAAACAATTATCTTAATAAAAGAGAAAAAGCTATGAAACAAGGATAGGTCCACATTGTTGGGTCCATAAATGTTTGCAAGGGTATATGTTATATTGTGAATTGTTTGGTGGTGTATGTTGATGAGTAAATATGTAAATATGTCTATGTTGATTAGATTTAAGGTTTTGATGTGTATATCCATCAATTTAATGTGATTAAGAAAGAAAAACATTAAAGAGAAGATTATGAGTTTCATCCAGAGTTTCATCCCTGACTGCAATCCCCTCTCCATCTTACTCGTAGATTTATCGTGCTGGAATTTGTACCAATGGATTCGAGCTCATTCATATTGCTGAGCTGGCCTCTCACCACCAGTCTCATCTCTTTGAGGCTGGTGCTCCTCAAATACCTTCTCTTGACTGCCCCAGGTAACACAGGTGCTGGAGTCTTACCTTACAAATATTTACCTTATGTATAAATATGTATGTTATGGCTTTTCCTTGCATGCATGTAATTATAACACACCATACTGGAGTCAGACAATAATAGTGCAGACTGTCCGGCTGAGCAACATCCGAGCAATAAGTTACAAATGAGTCAAAGCATCAGAAAGTTACAAAGCTGTAAGACAACCTCAGGCTCCGCAGATGGGAGACACAACTTAACATATTGTAAATGTGAAATAAAAATGTTTCTCTGACCCATCACCTGACTTGGAAAACAAAAATCAATTTTTTGCGCTCTTCCTCTGATGAGTGCGGGAAACTGGGTGGATGCACTATCATATCAAATGAGCGTGAACACCACAACACGAGTAGAAGAACACTGGCAAAGTGCACAAGGTAAATAGTACAAAATAATACCACTGATGTATGCAGTACACGGTGTGTGTACAAAACATCTTGACGCACCAAACTTAAAGCAGATCTGTTGGTGACGGTGTAGTGAGGGGGGACAGTTAGCTCATGGCATGCATAGAAGCAGCAATAACTGAAAACAACTACACTCTGCAGCGTAACAAGAGTGTAGTTGCACCTGTGTGAGTGACTCACGCCTGAAATACACCTGCTGCTCGTCTGTGATGTCACGTCTCAGATGCAGTTTTGTGCTTTTTGTCACACGGCTTGAAATGAGTTCAGCAGTGCAGCGTGTTCATTTTGAACATTTACCTGTGTCTGAGTCATTCTGACTTGTATTTTGTCTTTTTGTGAATTATTATTCATCTCTGGCTCTCTTCCACAGCATGGTTTTGTTCCGCCTCCCTCCCCTCACGCCCAGAAAAGCAAAGCAGATGGGTGTCCCTCCTTGAGCCTCGTTCTGTGGGAGGTTTCTTCCTTTTTAAGGGTTTTTTTTCCTTCCTACTGTCGCCAAGTGCTTGCTCATAGGGGATCATCTGATTGTTGGGGTTTTCTCTGTATTGTTGTAGGGTCTTTACATTCAAAATAAAGCACCTTGGGATAACCGTTGTTGTGACTTGGTGCTGTATAAATAAAGCAGAACTGAACTGAACGGAATCTTGTTTCTGCACGATGTGCAGAAGTCATCTTTCTTTAAAAAGTGAGTTTAATTATGACTGCTAGGTCTGAATTAAGTATTTTTAACATTTTTACCGTAACATTGTGACACCCAGCTAACCCTAACTGTAAGTTAAAGTTGAAAGTGCTACAGCTGTGTACCGATGCTTTTCACTGGATGTGCCAAAAAACAGGAGCTAAAGCGGGCTAAAACTGGTGGTTTAAGACTCTAATACACGTTACCTGAAATTACTCCCATCGTGAGGTAGAGGTGTACGAGACAGGTGGACTGCGAGGGGTAATATGTTTACTGTCTAGATGTGGGATTATTTATTCTCCAACTATCATCAAGTCCGTAAGAGTTCATATAATGGTTTATTATATATGTTGAATGTCAGAATCTGGAGTTGCTATTGGAATATGAATATATTTTAGGGGTGAAAAGTGTATTAAGATATCCATCTATTGTAGTAATTGTCGAGTCATTTATAAACAATTATCTTAATAAAAGAGAAAAAGCTATGAAACAAGGATAGGTCCACATTGTTGGGTCCATAAATGTTTGCAAGGGTATATGTTATATTGTGAATTGTTTGGTGGTGTATGTTGATGAGTAAATATGTAAATATGTCTATGTTGATTAGATTTAAGGTTTTGATGTGTATATCCATCAATTTAATGTGATTAAGAAAGAAAAACATTAAAGAGAAGATTATGAGTTTCATCCAGAGTTTCATCCCTGACTGCAATCCCCTCTCCATCTTACTCGTAGATTTATCGTGCTGGAATTTGTACCAATGGATTCGAGCTCATTCATATTGCTGAGCTGGCCTCTCACCACCAGTCTCATCTCTTTGAGGCTGGTGCTCCTCAAATACCTTCTCTTGACTGCCCCAGGTAACACAGGTGCTGGAGTCTTACCTTACAAATATTTACCTTATGTATAAATATGTATGTTATGGCTTTTCCTTGCATGCATGTAATTATAACACACCATACTGGAGTCAGACAATAATAGTGCAGACTGTCCGGCTGAGCAACATCCAAGCAATAAGTTACAAATGAGTCAAAGCATCAGAAAGTTAAACCACCAAATCCACCCATAACCTAATGTTACTCACTGCTCAGCAGAAGGAATCACAGGAATTTGCTGCTAACACACATGAGCTCAAAGACTTAAGACTTAAAGCCATCATGAAACTAAAAGTAAAATGTCATTCTCAACAAATACAACTTTGACCCACTGCTTGTCTGCTTCACCATAACAAAATGTACACTTTGAGTTTTACCTGCAGAAGAAGAAGCAGTCCGGCAGAGTTAGATAAAAGGGGGACAGCAGACACTTAAACAGGACCAGCTGCTATGTCCACCATTCGTTTCCTACAGCCTACAAAGTTGTCAGCAGCTTGTACGAGGGTTCTGTTAACGCAGATAACCCCGACAGCTCGCTGTAATGAAGCTGGGTTTATTTCCTATAAAGAAAGAAGTCCATGTCTGTCCGAGTTGCCTGTGGTGACTAACACTAACTGGTTATTTTAAAGGCTGATTCACAGACTCGGAGATACATTTCACACAAACTTCAAACGAAAGCTAAATGTTTTGCCGGCTACACTCGAACAGGTGGACGACCGCGCGGTGGACATTGTGCACGTGCCTTCTCCCCAATCATTATCACATGCACTTGACGTCGACGCATTTGGCGCGTGCGCACTGGCTGTCCGAGGCGACACAAAAATAACTGCTTTTCATGTTTTCCAGCTAAACTATTTGAAAATGTGTTTCAAGCGCAAGTCAGAGGTCTCAAGTGACGTCATTATTAACGTGTGCGCGTGAGCAGAGGTATGACAGCGTTCACTGTGAGAACTTCACCTTTTCTAGCGGAGTGAGAGTGAAAAAGCCGGCTGACCGATTAACTGTAAACAGCTGAGCAAAGCCTCACTGCGCTGCTCACGGCGACACAACTCACTAGTGATGGGACGTTCTGTATCGAGGCTTCGGAGCGTGTGTCGAGTAATGGAGGGGGCGTTTCCGCGAAGCGCGTATCGAGGCTTGCTTCATTTATGGGAGGAGCTGAAAATGATGACGTCCGAAGCCTCGCTGCCCGGCTGTACCACGTGACTGGTTCATGAAGTGGTTCGAACTTTGCCGCGAGCTATGACAGCGATATAAACCCCTCAGACTTCAATCAAAATGTGGGTGTTTGATGGAGAGTTGCGGTTAGTGAGAGTTTGGAGACCGTTTGGAGGTTTATGAGAGTGAGGAAAGTCAGGAGAGAATGGAGCCAGCTAAGAAGAGGAGGATGTCCTCCCCTGTGTGGGAACATTTTGATCTTATTCCTCCCAACAAGGTATGTAAATTTCTACAGAAGATGTATTTCCATGATACTGATGGTGCAATACAATTTATGTTGAGCTGTCTTGACTTTTGTACAAGGTGAAGTGTTTGCTATGTGCCAGGGAGCTGGGATATAACAGCAACACCTCATCCATGCTTAGGCACTGCAGAGCTTTGCATGAGAATAAGGGGGACACCGATCGTGGAGCAAGACCAGGTGAGCCATCAAATGCAATGATAATATAGGATGCAGTAATGTTACTAAATGATATAACAATATTATACAACTGTTATAAGTTACGTGTGTGATATTTATATTTGTGCTTTGTCTTTATTGTCTTTCCTCAGGAGAACAATCTCAAATAGATGAAGACCTGGTCAGCATGGTGATTGAGGACTCCCAGCCATTTAGCATTGTGGAGGACAAAGGATTCAAAAGATTTGTTAAATCATTAAATCCCAGCTATGTTCTCCCCACTAAAAAGGACGTAAAAGCAGTGAAAATTTAGTTTTTACAGAATAAAATGTGAACAGGCAGGACTGCTGTCCATACCTCAACGTTACAAAAGCACAACCACTGTCCACACCCCAACCACACCTCACCTCACAGTAAATGATCATTTCCATTTCAAGCATTTCCAAATAATCATTTTCCATACTGCCAGTATAAATATACACAGTATACTGCCATCACTACAATATACATGTTTTACACACTCCTTTTGTTGTTGACATTTACAGGCTGTGTGCAAAATGCCACACTCTTCAAATTCATGCCAGCTATTATTTTTACGTCCAGTAGGTGTCCTGCTAGAGCAAATGAAGCTTCATGAAGCTTCGCGTTGGGGTGAACCAATTGGATGAAAAGCTTCAGTGCTTCATGGGGCTTCATCTGCCCATCACTACAACTCACCCCCGGTGCATTCTTTTCCCCGGACCACCTCGTGGTCCACGGTCTCCAGTTTCACTTTTGTAAACAGTTAAATTACACAATAAGGCTCTGTAGTCCACCCACGAGTACACTCAGGAAATTTACAACCGGTGCGCGTGCGCAGTCCTCACGCGCATACTGCCATGAAAACAAGATGAATCTTATCTGAAAAAACAAGTCTTATCACTAGGTTTACATAAATATAAGATGCGTTGTGTCTTTTTAAGTGAAGTGGAATTTCAGACCACTTCAGATTTTATAAAAATCCAAAAGTTTTTGAGCTAAATTTTTTCCTACAATAGTTAAATAAACTTCCCAGTAGGGCACTAAAGACTAATTTTATTCTCCTGTCATTATCTAGATTAATATCCTTTCAGAGCTGCTTGTTGATGATGAGATTTTAAGAACCTGGAAGATGCACAACTTCAAGAAAGAAGCAAAAAAAACAAACAAACCCCAAAACAAAATACAGTGGGGCAAAAAAGTATTTAGTCAGCCACCGAGTGTGCAAGTTCCCCCACCTAAAATGATGACAGAGGTCAGTAATTTGCACCAGAGGTACACTTCAACTGTGAGAGACAGAATGTGAAAAAAAAAAAAAATCCATGAATCCACATGGTAGGATTTGTAAAGAATTTATTCGTAAATCAGGGTGGAAAATAAGTATTTGGTCAATAACAAAAATACAACTCAATACTTTGTAACATAACCTTTGTTGGCAATAACAGAGGTCAAACGTTTACTATAGGTCTTTACCAGGTTTGCACACACAGTAGCTGGTATTTTGGCCCATTCCTCCATGCAGATCTTCTCGAGAGCAGTGATGTTTTGGGGCTGTCGCCGAGCAACACGGACTTTCAACTCCCGCCACAGATTTTCTATGGGGTTGAGGTCTGGAGACTGGCTAGGCCACTCCAGGACTTTCAAATGCTTCTTACGGAGCCACTCCTTTGTTGCCCGGGCGGTGTGTTTTGGGTCATTGTCATGTTGGAAGACCCAGCCTCGTTTGATGGAAGGAGGTTTTGGCTCAAAATCTCACGATACATGGCCCCATTCATTCTGTCCTTAACACGGATCAGTCGTCCTGTCCCCTTGGCAGAAAAACAGCCCCATAGCATGATGTTTCCACCCCCATGCTTCACAGTAGGTATGGTGTTCTTGGGATGCAACTCAGTATTCTTCTTCCTCCAAACACGACGAGTTGAGTTTATACCAAAAAGTTCTACTTTGGTTTCATCTGACCACATGACATTCTCCCAATCCTCTGCTGTATCATCCATGTGCTCTCTGGCAAACTTCAGACGGGCTTGGACATGCACTGGCTTCAGCAGCGGAACACGTCTGGCACTGTGGGATTTGATTCCCTGCCGTTGTAGTGTGTTACTGATGGTGAGCTTTGTTACTTTGGTCCCAGCTCTCTGCAGGTCATTCACCAGGTCCCCCCGTGTGGTTCTGGGATCTTTGCTCACCGTTCTCATGATCATTTTGACCCCACGGGATGAGATCTTGCGTGGAGCCCCAGATCGAGGGAGATTATCAGTGGTCTTGTATGTCTTCCATTTTCTGATGATTGCTCCCACAGTTGATTTTTTCACACCAAGCTGCTTGCCTATTGTAGATTCACTCTTCCCAGTCTGGTGCAGGTCTACAATACTTTTCCTGGTGTCCTTCGAAAGCTCTTTGGTCTTGGCCATGGCGGAGTTTGGAGTCTGACTGTTTGAGGCTGTGGACAGGTGTCTTTTATACAGATGATGAGTTCAAACAGGTGCCATTCATACAGGTAACGAGTGGGGGACAGAAAAGCTTCTTACAGAAGACGTTACAGGTCTGTGAGAGCCAGAGATTTTCCTTGTTTGAGGTGACCAAATACTTATTTTCCACCCTGATTTACGAATAAATTCTTTACAAATCCTACCATGTGGATTCATGGATTTTTTTTTCACATTCTGTCTCTCACAGTTGAAGTGTACCTCTGGTGCAAATTACTGACCTCTGTCATCATTTTAAGTGGGGGAAATTGCACAATCGGTGGCTGACTAAATACTTTTTTGCCCCACTGTAGGTAATCCAGTGGCTTAGACTTGAAACCATGGGCTGTTAAGGACCAGAGATTCTCTATAGTGTGTTATCAACCAATCAGATGAGCCGGTAAAAGTATGTAGACAGTGTAGAGTGAAACAGGTTTAACGGTTATCTGCCTTGTAGGTGTTCAGGATACAGACACTAAAGGGAAGCAACAACAAGGTTCAAAAATTACAACTGACCAGATTTGATTTATTTCTGACTCACAGGCAAACTCACATAAATGACCTTAAATCCAAAAAGCTGATTCTGTTCATCTGCATCTGCATGTAGCTTTTTCAGTGGGAGAAACACTTCGTCACTCACCTGTCCACATTCCTTCCTGATTAAATAACTGTTAATTTTTATTTTATTTTAGGTTAAATATCAACTATTACCTGACAATGATGAGTGTTGAAGGATATTATTTGAGAACCATTCCTTTTGCAAAAGAAACAACACGATGAAAACACCTGAATACACATAATACTTTATTATTAGAAATTTATAGATAAAATGATAAAAGTAAAAGTATTTCTTCTGTTATAAGGATCAATTTAACTGCTGCAGATGGTTAAGACTGAGCTTTTTTTTTAACACACTATATTCTCTCTAGAATAATAGAGCACATCCAGAAAAAAATGTTTATGACATGGTAAGTTTTAAATCATCATTTTCAATCATACTTATGACATAGATATTTTTAATCTTTAATCTCTTAAGTGCTTGATAAAAATCATAAAAGCAAATTATTTCTGCTGCAGTAATTAACCTGCAGTGAGTCAGAGAGCTTTAAAACTTACTCTGTAGAACAAATAAAGTTATATTTCTCATGTTCTCTTTGACTGACCCACTGATACCGTCCTCCTCTTTCCATAGCTGCACACCTACCACACTCCTCAATCTTTCCATTATCAGCCCAGTTCTCGTAGCAGACTGCTTTGTCACTGATCCAGAACCACAGATCCAGCACGCAGGTGTAGCGCAGTCCCACCCATATGTAAGGACTGCTGGCATTCTTGGCTCTCCTCTCCACCCATCTCTGTTGGTGAGGGTTAGTGATGGAGACCAGGTCAGTGTGGTGCAGTCTGCAGTAATCCAAGGCTTCCTCCCAGGTCTTGTTTTCATTGATCAGAATCAATTTATCTGTCAGAAACAATCAAACTTCAGTTAAGTCTGGTTAACAGCAGCTTATGTTCCACTTTACCTTGAATACAGACAGTACACAATAAAACATTGTAGTTTTTCACTTCCTTTAGCTGTATACTTAATTATTGTAAGTGTGTACAGTGCATTTGGAAAGCATTCACAGTTCCACATTTTGTCCTGTTACAGTCTTATTCCAAAATAGATTAAATTTCTTGTTCACTTCAAAGTTCTGCACATGATACCCCAAAATGAAAAAGTGGGGAAAAGATTGTTGAAATTCCTGCAAATCAAAAGCAAAAATATGGCATGTACAGTATGTAAGTATTTACACTTTGTTGAAGTATCTTTGTCAACACTTGAAGCTTCAAGCCTTCCTGAGTATGATGCTACAAGCTTGGCATATCTATTTTAGGGCAGTTTCTCCCATTCATTGCACAACCTCTGAAGCTCCATCAGGTTGGATGGTGCACAGCCATTTTCAGATCTCTCCAGAGAATCAGGTTCAAACTTTGGCTCTTGCTGGTCACTTGAGGACCTTCACAGTGGTTCTGCAGCCACTTGTTTTTATCTTGGCCGTGTGCTTGGGGGCTTGTCCTGTATAAAATGAACCTAATGTGGATCTAATGTCCGGTGCACTCTGGAGCAGCTTATTCAAAAAGAATCAAATTTACCATCACTAGCTCACTCTACTAAACAGGCCTGATTGTTGGAGGGCTTCAGAAATGATTGTTCTTCTGGAAGATTCTCCTCTCTCCACAGAGCAATGCTGGAGCTCTGTCAGAGTGACCATCACTCCTTGACTAAGGCTTTTCTACCTCAAACTCTCTAACTGGCGAGGTGGCAGCTCTAGGAAAGTCCTGGTGGTTTCAAACTTCTTCCATTTAAGATCTCTGAGCTTATTGGGACCTTCAGTGCTGCAGAAATGTTTCTGTGCCTCTCAACACAAGCCTGTCTCAGAGCTCTACAGACAATTCCTTGGATCTTCTAATGATGCTCCTATTACAGGGAAAATAAATCAGATTAATCTTAGTAGAAACTCACCACCATAACAGAAGAAAGGATTTTTTTTGTTGCATTCATCAGAGCTCCATTTTCTTGATCTGTTTAACAGAGTCGAAGCACATTTCTTTTTGTTTTGTCCATCATTAAATGACTCCATATCCCAGTGCCTGAAAGAGAAATTACTTCCATCTGACCACCTCCAGGTGTCTCTGAACAGGCCGATCCACAAATCCTGAGACTTTTTCAGGATCTTAAATTCTTCCCCATCCACCTGATCGAGTCCACTGGCCAGGTCAGTGTAGTGATCTCTGCAGTACTTCTGAGCCTTTGTCCAGGTTATCTTCTCCTCAATCAAATGGATGGATTTACCGTCTCTCTTCTTTTCTGTTAAGGAAAAACATCAAAACAAAACAAAATTTCCATCACCACAAACATTTTGAAGAAATACAGAAAGACACATAATTTGTATGATTCCTCAAACATGCTTTCTCTCCATTTCTCTTTCAGTTCAGTTATATTATCAAATCAGACTATTATCCACATATTCTCACCATCGTAGCAGATGATCGGCATCATTTGGTCACATCTGGCATGTGTCCAGTTTCCTCTTGTCTTCACACAGTTCTCATTTTGATTTTGATTATTTGGTTCAGAAGCTCCCCATCTGGTTTCATGTTCAGTGTAGTTCACCCCTGGCAGAGACCAATGCCACATCCTGTTTTCTTTTCCTGGGTTGCTGAACAGTCCAATCCAGGGTTTACCTTCATACTCTTTGGATTCACACAGTCTCGCCATGTCTGCCATGTCAAACACGCTGGCCAGGTCTGCATAATTCTCTCTGCAGTATTTCTGTGCTTCTTCCCAGGTTTTGTCTTCTCTAATAAAGTGGTACTCATACAGGTAACAGGTGGAGACGAAACACTGACCTAAAAGCAGTAAAATATTAGCAATAATGCTGCATTATCAAATCAAACTCACTGGTTCACAGATAAACAGTCTACAACACAAGTGTGACTCTGAGCTCAGTGACCTTCTCAGTGAAAGACAAATGTGTGCAGATAAAACAAATAGATGAAAATCAAATGGAAAAACAAAGAAAAGACAGAAGAAGTAAGAAGACAAGACATTACAAAAAACACGGTAAGTTTGTAGGATTCAACAAAACACACACCAGGTAGAGAAATATCATCTCTATAGGGAAACTCAATCAGAATTTTCCACTTACCCATCAGAATCAGCAGAAAGAGACTCCACTGCATCTTTAATCTGCCGGATTAAATAAATATTTCATTAGATAATGAAATCATGTTTCATTTCATAGATGGTCTGGTTATAATCATCATTATAATCTGGGTGTACAGATTGGAAGTTCAGCTGGACCCAAATGCAGACACGAGCAGGCAGCCAGAGTTTAAATGTTTTACATCACTCATGTATACATCAAAACATAGAATTAGGCTTTATCACTGTTGTAAAAATACTCCATGCTGTACTAATACAGAGGTGTCTTATTGTTGAGGTCAGGAGCTGCCAGATCTGTTTTCTCTGGTAGTCTGCATGCATGAAAGAGTCTCTGCTTAACATAACTGATATTATATTAAGGCTGATTCTTCGGTTTAAAGGTGCTTTTCTTTTAAATCCAGTCTGCTGCATATCTTAGAAATTGATTTTGAAAATATATAAATATATATAAACATAAACAAACACAAAACATGCAATGAATTACAGATTTCAAACTTACATCTGGTTAGTCTTTTGGTCCTTTGTCTAATTTGGCCTCTTTCCTCGAAGGGTTCAAATAAACACTGAAATAAAAGCAAACACAGAGAGCTCATTATGCAAAGATCGGAATTTATATATTAAAATACTGCTGCTGCTTTCAGAAAGATAAAGACGAGGGAGTTTTTTACACGTATGAAAGCGGTATTCTGTTACGTGTTGTAGCTTATAGCTTTTTCCTCAATGATTGTAAAACTGTATAATTTTGTTGTTGTCTCTTGTTTTTGAACTGACTTCTCATCATATACTTTACCAATGAAAAAGCTGATGATGGTTTGGATCGTTTATATGCAGAAATATTGAAATTATGGAAATATTTATACTTGTATTGTGAGCTTGTTCTTTACCTGAGTGTTTTATCTTGATGTCGCTTTACAATTTCCTTACTTTTGCATGTAAACACTGAAACACTGCTGATAAAATAAGACCTGAATCTGTGGATAATTCGCTTTTTATTACTTATTTTTCATTTAAATTCACTTTTGTTATTATTGGATGTCGTCACTTACAGTCCTATGTCTCTGAACTTTCCCACACACGTTGGAGAATATGACTGTTTTTCAATAACTATCATTAAGAGATTATCTTAATTTTCATATGAACACATTTTTCACTGTACATGTAACGTTATAAATCCTCCCAGTGTGGATCATATTTACATTTTGAATGCAAATTTCTCTGAAATGATTACAAGATAAACATGTGAGCAAATGAGCCATACGCTCAGAAAACTTCCCACGAACTCCAGTCGTCTGCAAAATGACCTCACATATGTATATTTTTTGAAAAGTGATCACAAGCATTTTCTTATTAGTTCCTCCTGTTCTTTAATAGTACTTGTTAAGCAGGTTGTAACCTATCTAGGGGAGCTATGCCTTAAACATCTCTGTCAGCTGACATACGAGTGGTAATTTTTTTCATTAAATGAATGAATTAAGGATAAAAACCATTAGAGGTTCATAATAAACTGACAATAAATGTAATGAAGGTGGGAATATGAGAGAGTGAAAGGATAAAAGAGAACGTATTTTTAGTGTTTTTGCTTTATATTCAGAAAAACAGACTAAAATATCTAAAAAATGGCAGAAATACAGACTGCCCATTTGTAATGCCTCAGGTAAACATCCTGAGGATCAAGGTGCAGTATATGAAAGGGAAAAGATACAGTGTAACTTGTTACGACATGTTGTGAAGTGAATTGGATTTTAAACCATGTGCTCACATAAGCACAGGAGCTGTATGCTGTGCATGCTGCTCTCTCAGACTGTTGCTGAAGGAAATACAGTGCTGTAAAAAGTGTTTTCTCCTTTCCTGATTTCTTAGTTTTGTGCATATTTGTTACATGTTTCAGATCATCAACCAAATGTTAATATTAGACAAAGACAACCTGATTTTTTGAAATTATGGTTTCATCTAAAGGGAGGAGGTTATCTAACAGTGTCCTACAGTGTTTTTTTTAGCATCAAGGGTGTCATAAAGTTTGTTGTTTCTCTTATTTAATGTAACTCCACCGCTATCAGCACTTTGTCAGTCATTTTATTTTTAAAAAAAGTCTCTTTCTGTTTGCGGTTAAAACAAACAAACAGTAAGAGCCCTGTGAGTGTTGAGATGTGCAGACAGCAGAGGGAGTCAAAGCCAAGTGAAAAACTTATCAGGGCTCAGAAAAGGCTTCAGGTGGGTTTCTTATTTTGCTCACGCACAGCTCCAGCTCTGCCAGTAAAGACCTTAAAATCCTGTTTTCGGCAGCAGTGTTATTCCTGAGCAATCTTTTCTTGTTTGAATGCATCAGTCTGGCTCTGCTTTTCCTCCCATGACAAGTAAAAGCATTAAAAACATTGCTCTGAAGCGCTGAATGTAGCAAAGAGGTTATAGAAGTTATTTAGCTATTATTTAAACTGAATGATATTATCTCTTTCAGAAACATTCCTTTGTTCTTCACCCAACTTATATGAACATTATGTTTTACTTCAGGGGTGTGACGCAACTTTTCAGCAAGGAAAAAACTCTTCCTGCACTCTTTAACGAGACAAACTGGAACGCATGAAAACACAGTGTACTGACTAACTCCTTCCAGGGTTAAAGAATAATAAAACTGTATTACATGTGTAGTTAAATATTTACTAATAGCTGACAATGACACATGTTGGAGGATTTATTTTAACAGCCATTCCTTTAGCAATCGAAGCAATAAAATACAACGAAAACAGCTGAATACACATAAAACTTTATTATTGGCAAGGTATACATAAAATCCTTAAAAGTAAAAGTGTCATCAGTGTTATATGGATCAATATTACTGCTGCAGATGGTTAAGACTGAGGTTTACTTTAAACAAATGATTATAACATGGCTATGAGGACCACTTATCTCTAAAAAGCGACTTTTAATCATCATACAAACACACTTGGATATAACTTAAATTAAACAGCAGGTTAAACATTTATCATAGATGTTAATCGTCTTGGTTGAAACTGGACATGATGTCAGTTCCTCCTCTCTGCTTTCATTGCTAATATGCTAACACCACATGCTGTGATTTTCTGTGTAAATAACACACACGAGACCCTAAAACAAAAACTGTAATCACCCTTTTCATATAGCTTTTGTAATGTTGGATACAGTCTCTTCTCCCCTAATCCATATTTTGGTTCTTAATATAAGACACAGGGGTGACTCACTGCAATATTATTATTGTTTTTTCATCTTTCTACATTCAGTGCTTGATAAAAATCATAAAAGCAAATTATTTCTGCTGCAGTAATTAACCTGCAGTGAGTCAGAGAGGTTTAAAACTTACTCTGTAGAACAAATAAAGTTATATTTCTCATGTTCTCTTTGACTGACCCACTGATACCGTCCTCCTCTTTCCATAGCTGCACACCTACCACACTCCTCAATCTTTCCATTATCAGCCCAGTTCTCGTAGCAGACTGCTTTGTCACTGATCCAGAACCACAGATCCAGCACGCAGGTGTAGCGCAGTCCCATCCATATGTAAGGACTGCTGGCATTCTTGGCTCTCCTCTCCACCCATCTCTGTTGGTGAGGGTTAGTGATGGAGACCAGGTCAGTGTGGTGCAGTCTGCAGTAATCCAAGGCTTCCTCCCAGGTCTTGTTTTCATTGATCAGAATCAATTTATCTGTCAGAAACAATCAAACTTCACTTAAGTCTGGTTAACAGCAGCTTATGTTCCACTTTACCTTGAATACAGACAGTACACAATAAAACATTGTAGTTTTTCACTTCCTTTAGCTGTATACTTAATTATTGTAAGTGTGTACAGTGCATTTGGAAAGCATTCACAGTTCCACATTTTGTCCTGTTACAGTCTTATTCCAAAATAGATTAAATTTCTTGTTCACTTCAAAGTTCTGCACATGATACCCCAAAATGAAAAAGTGGGGAAAAGATTGTTGAAATTCCTGCAAATCAAAAGCAAAAATATGGCATGTACAGTATGTAAGTATTTACACTTTGTTGAAGTATCTTTGTCAACACTTGAAGCTTCAAGCCTTCCTGAGTATGATGCTACAAGCTTGGCATATCTATTTTAGGGCAGTTTCTCCCATTCATTGCACAACCTCTGAAGCTCCATCAGGTTGGATGGTGCACAGCCATTTTCAGATTTCTCCAGAGAATCAGGTTCAAACTTTGGCTCTTGCTGGTCACTTGAGGACCTTCACAGTGGTTCTGCAGCCACTTGTTTTTATCTTGGCCGTGTGCTTGGGGGCTTGTCCTGTATAAAATGAACCTAATGTGGATCTAATGTCCGGTGCACTCTGGAGCAGCTTATTCAAAAAGAATCAAATTTACCATCACTAGCTCACTCTACTAAACAGGCCTGATTGTTGGAGGGCTTCAGAAATGATTGTTCTTCTGGAAGATTCTCCTCTCTCCACAGAGCAATGCTGGAGCTCTGTCAGAGTGACCATCACTCCTTGACTAAGGCTTTTCTACCTCAAACTCTCTAACTGGCGAGGTGGCAGCTCTAGGAAAGTCCTGGTGGTTTCAAACTTCTTCCATTTAAGATCTCTGAGCTTATTGGGACCTTCAGTGCTGCAGAAATGTTTCTGTGCCTCTCAACACAAGCCTGTCTCAGAGCTCTACAGACAATTCCTTGGATCTTCTAATGATGCTCCTATTACAGGGAAAATAAATCAGATTAATCTTAGTAGAAACTCACCACCATAACAGAAGAAAGGATTTTTTTTGTTGCATTCATCAGAGCTCCATTTTCTTGATCTGTTTAACAGAGTCGAAGCACATTTCTTTTTGTTTTGTCCATCATTAAATGACTCCATATCCCAGTGCCTGAAAGAGAAATTACTTCCATCTGACCACCTCCAGGTGTCTCTGAACAGGCCGATCCACAAATCCTGAGACTTTTTCAGGATCTTAAATTCTTCCCCATCCACCTGATCGAGTCCACTGGCCAGGTCAGTGTAGTGATCTCTGCAGTACTTCTGAGCCTTTGTCCAGGTTATCTTCTCCTCAATCAAATGGATGGATTTACCGTCTCTCTTCTTTTCTGTTAAGGAAAAACATCAAAACAAAACAAAATTTCCATCACCACAAACATTTTGAAGAAATACAGAAAGACACATAATTTGTATGATTCCTCAAACATGCTTTCTCTCCATTTCTCTTTCAGTTCAGTTATATTATCAAATCAGACTATTATCCACATATTCTCACCATCGTAGCAGATGATCGGCATCATTTGGTCACATCTGGCATGTGTCCAGTTTCCTCTTGTCTTCACACAGTTCTCATTTTGATTTTGATTATTTGGTTCAGAAGCTCCCCATCTGGTTTCATGTTCAGTGTAGTTCACCCCTGGCAGAGACCAATGCCACATCCTGTTTTCTTTTCCTGGGTTGCTGAACAGTCCAATCCAGGGTTTACCTTCATACTCTTTGGATTCACACAGTCTCGCCATGTCTGCCATGTCAAACACGCTGGCCAGGTCTGCATAATTCTCTCTGCAGTATTTCTGTGCTTCTTCCCAGGTTTTGTCTTCTCTAATAAAGTGGTACTCATACAGGTAACAGGTGGAGACGAAACACTGACCTAAAAGCAGTAAAATATTAGCAATAATGCTGCATTATCAAATCAAACTCACTGGTTCACAGATAAACAGTCTACAACACAAGTGTGACTCTGAGCTCAGTGACCTTCTCAGTGAAAGACAAATGTGTGCAGATAAAACAAATAGATGAAAATCAAATGGAAAAACAAAGAAAAGACAGAAGAAGTAAGAAGACAAGACATTACAAAAAACACGGTAAGTTTGTAGGATTCAACAAAACACACACCAGGTAGAGAAATATCATCTCTATAGGGAAACTCAATCAGAATTTTCCACTTACCCATCAGAATCAGCAGAAAGAGACTCCACTGCATCTTTAATCTGCCGGATTAAATAAATATTTCATTAGATAATGAAATCATGTTTCATTTCATAGATGGTCTGGTTATAATCATCATTATAATCTGGGTGTACAGATTGGAAGTTCAGCTGGACCCAAATGCAGACACGAGCAGGCAGCCAGAGTTTAAATGTTTTACATCACTCATGTATACATCAAAACATAGAATTAGGCTTTATCACTGTTGTAAAAATACTCCATGCTGTACTAATACAGAGGTGTCTTATTGTTGAGGTCAGGAGCTGCCAGATCTGTTTTCTCTGGTAGTCTGCATGCATGAAAGAGTCTCTGCTTAACATAACTGATATTATATTAAGGCTGATTCTTCGGTTTAAAGGTGCTTTTCTTTTAAATCCAGTCTGCTGCATATGTTAGAAATTGATTTTGAAAATATATAAATATATATAAACATAAACAAACACAAAACATGCAATGAATTACAGATTTCAAACTTACATCTGGTTAGTCTTTTGGTCCTTTGTCTAATTTGGCCTCTTTCCTCGAAGGGTTCAAATAAACACTGAAATAAAAGCAAACACAGAGAGCTCATTATGCAAAGATCGGAATTTATATATTAAAATACTGCTGCTGCTTTCAGAAAGATAAAGACGAGGGAGTTTTTTACACGTATGAAAGCGGTATTCTGTTACGTGTTGTAGCTTATAGCTTTTTCCTCAATGATTGTAAAACTGTATAATTTTGTTGTTGTCTCTTGTTTTTGAACTGACTTCTCATCATATACTTTACCAATGAAAAAGCTGATGATGGTTTGGATCGTTTATATGCAGAAATATTGAAATTATGGAAATATTTATACTTGTATTGTGAGCTTGTTCTTTACCTGAGTGTTTTATCTTGATGTCGCTTTACAATTTCCTTACTTTTGCATGTAAACACTGAAACACTGCTGATAAAATAAGACCTGAATCTGTGGATAATTAGCTTTTTATTACTTATTTTTCATTTAAATTCACTTTTGTTATTATTGGATGTCGTCACTTACAGTCCTATGTCTCTGAACTTTCCCACACACGTTGGAGAATATGACTGTTTTTCAATAACTATCATTAAGAGATTATCTTAATTTTCATATGAACACATTTTTCACTGTACATGTAACGTTATAAATCCTCCCAGTGTGGATCATATTTACATTTTGAATGCAAATTTCTCTGAAATGATTACAAGATAAACATGTGAGCAAATGAGCCATACGCTCAGAAAACTTCCCACGAACTCCAGTCGTCTGCAAAATGACCTCACATATGTATATTTTTTGAAAAGTGATCACAAGCATTTTCTTATTAGTTCCTCCTGTTCTTTAATAGTACTTGTTAAGCAGGTTGTAACCTATCTAGGGGAGCTATGCCTTAAACATCTCTGTCAGCTGACATACGAGTGGTAATTTTTTTCATTAAATGAATGAATTAAGGATAAAAACCATTAGAGGTTCATAATAAACTGACAATAAATGTAATGAAGGTGGGAATATGAGAGAGTGAAAGGATAAAAGAGAACGTATTTTTAGTGTTTTTGCTTTATATTCAGAAAAACAGACTAAAATATCTAAAAAATGGCAGAAATACAGACTGCCCATTTGTAATGCCTCAGGTAAACATCCTAAGGATCAAGGTGCAGTATATGAAAGGGAAAAGATACAGTGTAACTTGTTACGACATGTTGTGAAGTGAATTGGATTTTAAACCATGTGCTCACATAAGCACAGGAGCTGTATGCTGTGCATGCTGCTCTCTCAGACTGTTGCTGAAGGAAATACAGTGCTGTAAAAAGTGTTTTCTCCTTTCCTGATTTCTTAGTTTTGTGCATATTTGTTACATGTTTCAGATCATCAACCAAATGTTAATATTAGACAAAGACAACCTGATTTTTTGAAATTATGGTTTCATCTAAAGGCAGGAGGTTATCTAACAGTGTCCTACAGTGTTTTTTTTAGCATCAAGGGTGTCATAAAGTTTGTTGTTTCTCTTATTTAATGTAACTCCACCGCTATCAGCACTTTGTCAGTCATTTTATTTTTAAAAAAAGTCTCTTTCTGTTTGCGGTTAAAACAAACAAACAGTAAGAGCCCTGTGAGTGTTGAGATGTGCAGACAGCAGAGGGAGTCAAAGCCAAGTGAAAAACTTATCAGGGCTCAGAAAAGGCTTCAGGTGGGTTTCTTATTTTGCTCACGCACAGCTCCAGCTCTGCCAGTAAAGACCTTAAAATCCTGTTTTCGGCAGCAGTGTTATTCCTGAGCAATCTTTTCTTGTTTGAATGCATCAGTCTGGCTCTGCTTTTCCTCCCATGACAAGTAAAAGCATTAAAAACATTGCTCTGAAGCGCTGAATGTAGCAAAGAGGTTATAGAAGTTATTTAGCTATTATTTAAACTGAATGATATTATCTCTTTCAGAAACATTCCTTTGTTCTTCACCCAACTTATATGAACATTATGTTTTACTTCAGGGGTGTGACGCAACTTTTCAGCAAGGAAAAAACTCTTCCTGCACTCTTTAACGAGACAAACTGGAACGCATGAAAACACAGTGTACTGACTAACTCCTTCCAGGGTTAAAGAATAATAAAACTGTATTACATGTGTAGTTAAATATTTACTAATAGCTGACAATGACACATGTTGGAGGATTTATTTTAACAGCCATTCCTTTAGCAATCGAAGCAATAAAATACAACGAAAACAGCTGAATACACATAAAACTTTATTATTGGCAAGGTATACATAAAATCCTTAAAAGTAAAAGTGTCATCAGTGTTATATGGATCAATATTACTGCTGCAGATGGTTAAGACTGAGGTTTACTTTAAACAAATGATTATAACATGGCTATGAGGACCACTTATCTCTAAAAAGCGACTTTTAATCATCATACAAACACACTTGGATATAACTTAAATTAAACAGCAGGTTAAACATTTATCATAGATGTTAATCGTCTTGGTTGAAACTGGACATGATGTCAGTTCCTCCTCTCTGCTTTCATTGCTAATATGCTAACACCACATGCTGTGATTTTCTGTGTAAATAACACACACGAGACCCTAAAACAAAAACTGTAATCACCCTTTTCATATAGCTTTTGTAATGTTGGATACAGTCTCTTCTCCCCTAATCCATATTTTGGTTCTTAATATAAGACACAGGGGTGACTCACTGCAATATTATTATTGTTTTTTCATCTTTCTACATTCAGTGCTTGATAAAAATCATAAAAGCAAATTATTTCTGCTGCAGTAATTAACCTGCAGTGAGTCAGAGAGGTTTAAAACTTACTCTGTAGAACAAATAAAGTTATATTTCTCATGTTCTCTTTGACTGACCCACTGATACCGTCCTCCTCTTTCCATAGCTGCACACCTACCACACTCCTCAATCTTTCCATTATCAGCCCAGTTCTCGTAGCAGACTGCTTTGTCACTGATCCAGAACCACAGATCCAGCACGCAGGTGTAGCGCAGTCCCACCCATATGTAAGGACTGCTGGCATTCTTGGCTCTCCTCTCCACCCATCTCTGTTGGTGAGGGTTAGTGATGGAGACCAGGTCAGTGTGGTGCAGTCTGCAGTAATCCAAGGCTTCCTCCCAGGTCTTGTTTTCATTGATCAGAATCAATTTATCTGTCAGAAACAATCAAACTTCAGTTAAGTCTGGTTAACAGCAGCTTATGTTCCACTTTACCTTGAATACAGACAGTACACAATAAAACATTGTAGTTTTTCACTTCCTTTAGCTGTATACTTAATTATTGTAAGTGTGTACAGTGCATTTGGAAAGCATTCACAGTTCCACATTTTGTCCTGTTACAGTCTTATTCCAAAATAGATTAAATTTCTTGTTCACTTCAAAGTTCTGCACATGATACCCCAAAATGAAAAAGTGGGGAAAAGATTGTTGAAATTCCTGCAAATCAAAAGCAAAAATATGGCATGTACAGTATGTAAGTATTTACACTTTGTTGAAGTATCTTTGTCAACACTTGAAGCTTCAAGCCTTCCTGAGTATGATGCTACAAGCTTGGCATATCTATTTTAGGGCAGTTTCTCCCATTCATTGCACAACCTCTGAAGCTCCATCAGGTTGGATGGTGCACAGCCATTTTCAGATTTCTCCAGAGAATCAGGTTCAAACTTTGGCTCTTGCTGGTCACTTGAGGACCTTCACAGTGGTTCTGCAGCCACTTGTTTTTATCTTGGCCGTGTGCTTGGGGGCTTGTCCTGTATAAAATGAACCTAATGTGGATCTAATGTCCGGTGCACTCTGGAGCAGCTTATCATCAAGGATGTCTCTGCACATTGCATTCATCTTTCCCTCGACTCTGACTTGTCTCCCGGTCACTGCTGCTGATAAACATCCCCAGAGCATGATGCTGCCACCACCATGCTTCACTGTAAGGATGGTATTGGTCCGGTGATGAGTGGTACCTGGTTTCCTCCGGACGTGATGCTTGGCATTCAGAGTTAAGAGTTCAATCTTTGTTTCATCAGACCAGAGAATTTTATTTCCCATGGTCTGAGCATCCTTCAGGTGCATTTTGGTAAACTGAGGAGTGGCTTCAGTCTGCTCACTCTACTAAACAGGCCTGATTGTTGGAGGGCTTCAGAAATGATTGTTCTTCTGGAAGATTCTCGCTCCACAGAGCAATGCTGGAGCTCTGTCAGAGTGACCATCACTCCTTGACTAAGGCTTTTCTACCTCAAACTCTCTAACTGGCGAGGTGGCAGCTCTAGGAAAGTCCTGGTGGTTTCAAACTTCTTCCATTTACAGATCTCTGAGCTTATTGGGACCTTCAGTGCTGCAGAAATGTTTCTGTGCCTCAACACAAGCCTGTCTCAGAGCTCTACAGACAATTCCTTGGATCTTCTAAGTCTAGTGATGCTCCTATTACAGGGGAAAATAAATCAGATTAATCTTAGTAGAAACTCACCACCATAACAGAAGAAAGGATTTTTATTGTTGCATTCATCAGAGCTCCATTTTCCTGATCTGTTTAACAGAGTCGAAGCACATTTCTTTTTGTTTTGTCCATCATTAAATGACTCCATATCCCAGTGCCTGAAAGAGAAATTACTTCCATCTGACCACCTCCAGGTGTCTCTGAACAGGCCGATCCACACATCCTGAGACTTTTTCAGGATCTTAAATTCTTGCCCATCCACCTGATCGAGTCCACTGGCCAGGTCAGTGTAGTGATCTCTGCAGTAGTTCTGAGCCTGTGTCCAGTTCTTGGGCTCTTTAATCAAATGGATGGATTTACCGTCTCTCTTCTTTCCTGTTAAGCAAAACATCAAAACAAAACAAAATTTCCATCACCACAAACATTTGAAGAAATACAGAAAGACACATAATTTGTATGATTCCTCAAACATGCTTTCTCTCCATTTCTCTTTCAGTTCAGTTATATTATCAAATCAGACTATTATCCACATATTCTCACCATCGTAGCAGATGAACCACATAGTTTGGTCACATGTGACATCTGCCCAGTTTTCTCTTGTCTTCACACAGTTCTCATTTTGATTTTGATCATCTGGTTCAGAAGCTCCCCATCTGGTTTCATGTTCAGTGTAGTTCACCCCTGGTAGAGACCAATGCCACATCCTGTTTTCTTTTCCTGGGTTGCTGAACAGTCCAATCCAGGGTTTACCTTCATACTCTTTGGATTCACGCAGTCTCGCCATGTCTGCCATGTCAAACACACTGGCCAGGTCTGCATAATTCTCTCTGCAGTATTTCTGTGCTTCTTCCCAGGTTTTGTCTTCTCTAATAAAGTGGTACTCATACAGGTAACAGGTGGAGACGAAACACTGACCTAAAAGCAGTAAAATATTAGCAATAATGCTGCATTATCAAATCAAACTCACTGGTTCACAGATAAACAGTCTACAACACAAGTGTGACTCTGAGCTCAGTGACCTTGTCAATGAAAGACAAATGTGTGCAGATAAAACAAATAGATGAAAATCAAATGGAAAAACAAAGAAAAGACAGAAGAAGTAAGAAGACAAGACATTACAAAAAACACGGTAAGTTTGTAGGATTCAACAAAACACACACCAGGTAGAGAAATATCATCTCTATAGGGAAACTCAATCAGAATTTTCCACTTACCCATCAGAATCAGCAGAAAGAGACTCCACTGCATCTTTAATCTGCCGGATTAAATAAATATTTCATTAGATAATGAAATCATGTTTCATTTCATAGATGGTCTGGTTATAATCATCATTATAATCTGGGTGTACAGATTGGAAGTTCAGCTGGACCCAAATGCAGACACGAGCAGGCAGCCAGAGTTTAAATGTTTTACATCATCATGTATACATCAAAACATAGAATTAGGCTTTATCACTGTTGTAAAAATACTCCATGCTGTACTAATACAGAGGTGTCTTATTGTTGAGGTCAGGAGCTGCCAGATCTGTTTTCTCTGGTAGTCTGCATGCATGAAAGAGTCTCTGCTTAACATAACTGATATTATATTAAGGCTGATTCTTCGGTTTAAAGGTGCTTTTCTTTTAAATCCAGTCTGCTGCATATCTTAGAAATTGATTTTGAAAATATATAAATATATATAAACATAAACAAACACAAAACATGCAATGAATTACAGATTTCAAACTTACATCTGGTTAGTCTTTTGGTCCTTTGTCTAATTTGGCCTCTTTCCTCGAAGGGTTCAAATAAACACTGAAATAAAAGCAAACACAGAGAGCTCATTATGCAAAGATCGGAATTTATATATTAAAATACTGCTGCTGCTTTCAGAAAGATAAAGAAGACGAGGGAGTTTTTTGCACGTATGAAAGCGGTATTCTGTTACGTGTTGTAGCTTATAGCTTTTTCCTCAATGATTGTAAAACTGTATAATTTTGTTGTTGTCTCTTGTTTTTGAACTGACTTCTCATCATATACTTTACCAATGAAAAAGCTGATGATGGTTTGGATCGTTTATATGCAGAAATATTGAAATTATGGAAATATTTATACTTGTATTGTGAGCTTGTTCTTTACCTGAGTGTTTTATCTTGATGTCACTTTACAATTTCCTTACTTTTGCATGTAAACACTGAAACACTGCTGATAAAATAAGACCTGAATCTGTGGATAATTAGCTTTTTATTACTTATTTTTCATTTAAATTCACTTTTGTTATTATTGGATGTCGTCACTTACAGTCCTATGTCTCTGAACTTTCCCACACACATTGGAGAATATGACTGTTTTTCAATAACTATCATTAAGAGATTATCTTAATTTTCATATGAACACATTTTTCACTGTACATGTAACGTTATAAATCCTCCCAGTGTGGATCATATTTACATTTTGAATGCAAATTTCTCTGAAATGATTACAAGATAAACATGTGAGCAAATGAGCCATACGCTCAGAAAACTTCCCACGAACTCCAGTCGTCTGCAAAATGACCTCACATATGTATATTTTTTTGAAAAGTGATCACAAGCATTTTCTTATTAGTTCCTCCTGTTCTTTAATAGTACTTGTTAAGCAGGTTGTAACCTATCTAGGGGAGCTATGCCTTAAACATCTCTGTCAGCTGACATACGAGTGGTAATTTTTTTCATTAAATGAATGAATTAAGGATAAAAACCATTAGAGGTTCATAATAAACTGACAATAAATGTAATGAAGGTGGGAATATGAGAGAGTGAAAGGATAAAAGAGAACGTATTTTTAGTGTTTTTGCTTTATATTCAGAAAAACAGACTAAAATATCTAAAAAATGGCAGAAATACAGACTGCCCATTTGTAATGCCTCAGGTAAACATCCTGAGGATCAAGGTGCAGTATATGAAAGGGAAAAGATACAGTGTAACTTGTTACGACATGTTGTGAAGTGAATTTTAAACCATGTGCTCACATAAGCACAGGAGCTGTATGCTGTGCATGCTGCTCTCTCAGACTGTTGCTGAAGGAAATACAGTGCTGTAAAAAGTGTTTTCTCCTTTCCTGATTTCTTAGTTTTGTGCATATTTGTTACATGTTTCAGATCATCAACCAAATGTTAATATTAGACAAAGACAACCTGATTTTTTGAAATTATGGTTTCATCTAAAGGGAGGAGGTTATCTAACAGTGTCCTACAGTGTTTTTTTTAGCATCAAGGGTGTCATAAAGTTTGTTGTTTCTCTTATTTAATGTAACTCCACCGCTATCAGCACTTTGTCAGTCATTTTATTTTTTAAAAAAGTCTCTTTCTGTTTGCGGTTAAAACAAACAAACAGTAAGAGCCCTGTGAGTGTTGAGATGTGCAGACAGCAGAGGGAGTCAAAGCCAAGTGAAAAACTTATCAGGGCTCAGAAAAGGCTTCAGGTGGGTTTCTTATTTTGCTCACGCACAGCTCCAGCTCTGCCAGTAAAGACCTTAAAATCCTGTTTTCGGCAGCAGTGTTATTCCTGAGCAATCTTTTCTTGTTTGAATGCATCAGTCTGGCTCTGCTTTTCCTCCCATGACAAGTAAAAGCATTAAAAACATTGCTCTGAAGCGCTGAATGTAGCAAAGAGGTTATAGAAGTTATTTAGCTATTATTTAAACTGAATGATATTATCTCTTTCAGAAACATTCCTTTGTTCTTCACCCAACTTATATGAACATTATGTTTTACTTCAGGGGTGTGACGCAACTTTTCAGCAAGGAAAAAACTCTTCCTGCACTCTTTAACGAGACAAACTGGAACGCATGAAAACACAGTGTACTGACTAACTCCTTCCAGGGTTAAAGAATAATAAAACTGTATTACATGTGTAGTTAAATATTTACTAATAGCTGACAATGACACATGTTGGAGGATTTATTTTAACAGCCATTCCTTTAGCAATCGAAGCAATAAAATACAACGAAAACAGCTGAATACACATAAAACTTTATTATTGGCAAGGTATACATAAAATCCTTAAAAGTAAAAGTGTCATCAGTGTTATATGGATCAATATTACTGCTGCAGATGGTTAAGACTGAGGTTTACTTTAAACAAATGATTATAACATGGCTATGAGGACCACTTATCTCTAAAAAGCGACTTTTAATCATCATACAAACACACTTGGATATAACTTAAATTAAACAGCAGGTTAAACATTTATCATAGATGTTAATCGTCTTGGTTGAAACTGGACATGATGTCAGTTCCTCCTCTCTGCTTTCATTGCTAATATGCTAACACCACATGCTGTGATTTTCTGTGTAAATAACACACACGAGACCCTAAAACAAAAACTGTAATCACCCTTTTCATATAGCTTTTGTAATGTTGGATACAGTCTCTTCTCCCCTAATCCATATTTTGGTTCTCAATATAAGACACAGGGGTGACTCACTGCAATATTATTATTGTTTTTTCATCTTTCTACATTCAGTGCTTGATAAAAATCATAAAAGCAAATTATTTCTGCTGCAGTAATTAACCTGCAGTGAGTCAGAGAGGTTTAAAACTTACTCTGTAGAACAAATAAAGTTATATTTCTCATGTTCTCTTTGACTGACCCACTGATACCGTCCTCCTCTTTCCATAGCTGCACACCTACCACACTCCTCAATCTTTCCATTATCAGCCCAGTTCTCGTAGCAGACTGCTTTGTCACTGATCCAGAACCACAGATCCAGCACGCAGGTGTAGCGCAGTCCCACCCATATGTAAGGACTGCTGGCATTCTTGGCTCTCCTCTCCACCCATCTCTGTTGGTGAGGGTTAGTGATGGAGACCAGGTCAGTGTGGTGCAGTCTGCAGTAATCCAAGGCTTCCTCCCAGGTCTTGTTTTCATTGATCAGAATCAATTTATCTGTCAGAAACAATCAAACTTCAGTTAAGTCTGGTTAACAGCAGCTTATGTTCCACTTTACCTTGAATACAGACAGTACACAATAAAACATTGTAGTTTTTCACTTCCTTTAGCTGTATACTTAATTATTGTAAGTGTGTACAGTGCATTTGGAAAGCATTCACAGTTCCACATTTTGTCCTGTTACAGTCTTATTCCAAAATAGATTAAATTTCTTGTTCACTTCAAAGTTCTGCACATGATACCCCAAAATGAAAAAGTGGGGAAAAGATTGTTGAAATTCCTGCAAATCAAAAGCAAAAATATGGCATGTACAGTATGTAAGTATTTACACTTTGTTGAAGTATCTTTGTCAACACTTGAAGCTTCAAGCCTTCCTGAGTATGATGCTACAAGCTTGGCATATCTATTTTAGGGCAGTTTCTCCCATTCATTGCACAACCTCTGAAGCTCCATCAGGTTGGATGGTGCACAGCCATTTTCAGATTTCTCCAGAGAATCAGGTTCAAACTTTGGCTCTTGCTGGTCACTTGAGGACCTTCACAGTGGTTCTGCAGCCACTTGTTTTTATCTTGGCCGTGTGCTTGGGGGCTTGTCCTGTATAAAATGAACCTAATGTGGATCTAATGTCCGGTGCACTCTGGAGCAGCTTATCATCAAGGATGTCTCTGCACATTGCATTCATCTTTCCCTCGACTCTGACTTGTCTCCCGGTCACTGCTGCTGATAAACATCCCCAGAGCATGATGCTGCCACCACCATGCTTCACTGTAAGGATGGTATTGGTCCGGTGATGAGTGGTACCTGGTTTCCTCCGGACGTGATGCTTGGCATTCAGAGTTAAGAGTTCAATCTTTGTTTCATCAGACCAGAGAATTTTATTTCCCATGGTCTGAGCATCCTTCAGGTGCATTTTGGTAAACTGAGGAGTGGCTTCAGTCTGCTCACTCTACTAAACAGGCCTGATTGTTGGAGGGCTTCAGAAATGATTGTTCTTCTGGAAGATTCTCGCTCCACAGAGCAATGCTGGAGCTCTGTCAGAGTGACCATCACTCCTTGACTAAGGCTTTTCTACCTCAAACTCTCTAACTGGCGAGGTGGCAGCTCTAGGAAAGTCCTGGTGGTTTCAAACTTCTTCCATTTAAGATCTCTGAGCTTATTGGGACCTTCAGTGCTGCAGAAATGTTTCTGTGCCTCAACACAAGCCTGTCTCAGAGCTCTACAGACAATTCCTTGGATCTTCTAAGTCTAGTGATGCTCCTATTACAGGGGAAAATAAATCAGATTAATCTTAGTAGAAACTCACCACCATAACAGAAGAAAGGATTTTTATTGTTGCATTCATCAGAGCTCCATTTTCCTGATCTGTTTAACAGAGTCACAGAACATTTCCTGTTTTGTCCGTCATTAAATGACTCCATATCCCAGTGCCTGAAAGAGAAATGACTTCCATCTGACCACCTCCAGGTGTCTCTGAACAGGCCGATCCACACATTCATCAGAGAGCTCTCGGACTTATTCAGGATCTTAAATTCTTGCCCATCCGCCTGATCGAGTCCACTGGCCAGGTCAGTGTAGTGATCTCTGCAGTACTTCTGAGCCTGTGTCCAGTTCTTGGGCTCTTTAATCAAATGGATGGATTTACCGTCTCTCTTCTTTCCTGTTAAGCAAAACATCAAAACAAAACAAAATTTCCATCACCACAAACATTTGAAGAAATACAGAAAGACACATAATTTGTATGATTCCTCAAACATGCTTTCTCTCCATTTCTCTTTCAGTTCAGTTATATTATCAAATCAGATTATTATCCACATATTCTCACCATCGTAGCAGATGAACCACATAGTTTGGTCACATGTGACATCTGCCCAGTTTTCTCTTGTCTTCACACAGTTCTCATTTTGATTTTGATCATCTGGTTCAGAAGCTCCCCATCTGGTTTCATGTTCAGTGTAGTTCACCCCTGGCAGAGACCAATGCCACATCCTGTTTTCTTTTCCTGGGTTGCTGAACAGTCCAATCCAGGCTTTACCTTCATACTCTTTGGATTCACGCAGTCTCGCCATGTCTGCCATGTCAAACACGCTGGCCAGGTCTGCATAATTCTCTCTGCAGTATTTCTGTGCTTCTTCCCAGGTTTTGTCTTCTCTAATAAAGTGGTACTCATATAGGTAACAGGTGGAGATGAAACACTGACCTAAAAGCAGTAAAATATTAGCAATAATGCTGCATTATCAAATCAAACTCACTGGTTCACAGATAAACAGTCTACAACACAAGTGTGACTCTGAGCTCAGTGACCTTGTCAATGAAAGACAAATGTGTGCGACTATAAGACTTTAGTGTTTGGATACAATAAAGATAATGTTCACAGTAAACAAAGACATGAGACTGAAATAAAAAGGATTATTCATAACAAAAAGAAACAATTGAATTGATGGAGATCAAATGAAAAAGCAAAGATAATACAGAAACAGAATTACAGCAATAAATAATAACAACAGCAAACATCAGAGCAGAATGTAAACCGGAAAAATACAAACATGTTAGCAGAATAAAACTGAGGAAGCAGTGCGGAGAATTTCCACTTACCCATCAGAAGCAGAAACAGACTCCACCGCATCTTTAATCTGCCACATAATGAAAACATATTTTCTTTAATACACAGTAAAAAGATGACAACATTTTGAATGTAAAACGTGTCGTTTTAGTGTGTGTGTAGAGAAATGACATTCATATAGAACTTGCACTTAAAATGCTGGAAGTCACTGTTTTGTTTGATACTGTGTTTGGATGTGTTTCTCGAGGAACTGTATGAAAACACGTTTTAGTTCTTTTAACATTCAAATAAAATGATCTGTTGAATTAATCTGATAAACCACATCTCTAATTGAGAAAATCTTACCTTAGACTCAGGTTAAGAAAATTAAACCCTCAATACAACAGCTGGTAAATGATCTGAAACACATTCGGTACTTAGAATATTTTATGATGCATAGAGTTTATTATTTTTAGCTTCTCTTTAATATCATAGTGTTTGTTCTTCATATCTCTAATTGTGTACAGTGACGCTGGTCTCACATTGTTAATTCATGAAGCTTTTATCAGTCTGTTGTTGCTTTTGCCATTAACTTGTCACATTTATCCAACAAATACAAGGTTTTTAAGAAATAGCAACATCTAATCATGAATGAAACCCTCATCAGTTGAGCCTATACTGTATAACGTTTAACCTGGAAGTGTATTAAGTGCTACCCAGGAACCAAGAAAAACCAGACAGTATGTATAAAATGACCCATTTATTACTAAATACCTCACAAGTCACCAAAAAGCGGTTCCTAGTCTGGTCTGGATGCTCTACTTTAAATTTGTCTGATTATCATTTGAAGCGACAGCTCTGTTTAGGTCATTGATGAGATGCTGTGTGATCATTTTGCAGTTCTGTACAGAAAGGTTGGGTTGGATCCCACAATTGTTCTGTGGGACGCAGATCACATTTTGAAGAGAGGACCCAAATGCAGACGTTGGGAGACTAAACTTAACAAAAGCAAGCTGTTTATTAAAACACATGCATGGATGTAAAGAATGTAACTACTGTTACCACAAACAAAACCCGGGATATTGTGTGTTAAGAGAAGTTACACCAGCAATGTCTAAATTAAAGCATTATGGCTGACTGTAAAATAACAGAACACAGTGGCCCTGGTGAAATGTGGATGGTATTGGCCAGCACCACAGGCCCTGGTGTGGTGATGATGGAATCACAGGAAGCACTGTCCCTGGTGTAATGTGGATGGCCCCAGCCAAAAACACTGGCCCTGGTGAAATGTGGATGGTATTGGTCAGCACCACACACCCTGGTGTAATGTGAATAGCCTTAGCCAAAACCACTGGCCCTGGTGAATTGTGCATGATATTGGTCAGCACCACAGGCCCAGGTGTATTGTGGATGGCATCAGTAGGTAGCACAGGCCCTGGTGTGGTGATGATGGCCGCACAAGAAGAACTGTCCCTGGTGTAATGTGGATGTCCTCATCCAACAGTACAGGCCCCGGTGTGGTGAAGATGGCCTCACAGGAAGCACTGTGGCTGGTGTAAAGTGTATGGCCTCAGCCAACAACAGTGGCCCTGGTGAAATGTGGATGGTATTGGCCAGCACCACAGGCCCTGGTGTGGTGATGAATGAATCAAAGGAAGCACTGGCAGTGGTGTAAAGTGTATGGCCTCAGCCAACAATACTGGCCCTGGTGAAATGTGGATGGTATTGGCCAGCACCACAGGCCCTGGTGTAATGTGGATGGCCTCATCCAGCACCACAGGCCCCCGTGTTTTGTGGATGTCATCAGACAGAAACACAAGCCCTGGTGAAATGTGGATGGTTTCGGACAACACCACAGGCCCGCGTGTAATGTGGATTACCCCTGACAGTAACACAGGCAGTGGTGTGGTGAAGATGGCCTCACAGGAAGCACTGTCCCTGGTGTAATGTGGAAGGTAGAAGCCAACAACAGTGGCCCTGGTGAAATATGGATGGTATTGGTCAGCACCACACACCCTGGTGTAATGTGGATGGCATCAACGAGCAACAGAGGCCCTGGTGTGGTGAAGATGGCCTCACAGGAAGCACTGTCCATAATGTGTATGGCCTTTGCCAAAAACAGTGGCCCTGGTGAAATGTGGATTATATTGGCCAGCACCACAGGCCCTGGTGTAATGTGAATATCCTCAGCCAGTAGTAAAGGCCCTTGTGTTTTGTGGAACGCATCAGCCAGCAACACATTCCCTGGTGAAATGTGGATGGCCTCATCCAGCACCACAGGTCCTGGTTTGGTGATGATTGCCACACAGGAAGAACCGTACCTGGTGTAATGTAATTGGCCTCATCCAACAGTACAGGCCCTGGTGAAATGTAGATGGCCTCAGCCGGCAACATGCGCTCTGGTGAAAGGTAGTCTGCCTCAGCCAGTAGCACAGGCCCTGTTGTGGTGAAGATGGCCTCACAGGAAGCACTGTCCCTGGTGTAATGTGTATTTCCTCAGCCAACAACACTGGCCCTGGTGTAATGGGGATGGCATCAGCCAGCAACACAAGCCCTGATGAAATGTGGATGGTTTGGGCCTGCACCACAGGCCCTGGTTTAATGTGGATGGTATCAACGGGCCTGTGGTACTGGCCAATACCATCCACATTACACCAGAGCCAGTGTTGTTGGATGGGGCCATTCACATTACACAAGGGCCTGTGGTGCTAGCCAATACCATCCACATTACACATTACGCTGAGGCCATACACTTTACATCTGTTACGTTCCCCTGGGGGGGGTCTAGGCGTTAAGGGGGAAGCAACAAAAGTGACCAGGTCAGAAAAAGGAGTCAGGGAGGCAAAACAGTTAAATAAAACAGTTTTATTGAAGTAATTCAACTAAAAGAGACGGACAAGCCGTTATCACCATAAAACACAAACAAAACTCAGGCGTTGGTCAAAATAAAGCAAAAAGTCAAAAGGAAAGCGCAGCTCACTAGCTGGACAACACACTACACAGCTCACTAGCTGGACAACACACTACACAGCTCACTAGCTGTAACCACACTCATGGCACTCAGGCCCAGAGCTCACCCTGCTCTGGGCTTAAATACCTTTAAGGCTGCAATCATAAAAAATACATAACAAAGGCAAACGGCGACTCGGACTTTGACTAAAACCAAGCTATACTGGGAAATCCACTGGTCACCAAATAATAAGCACACTCCATTCAATGTAATGAATTACAAATTTTAAACTTACATCTGGTTAGTGGTTCTATCCTTGGCCGATGTCTGTCGTGGAAGTGTTCAAGTAAATCGGGAAGTAATAACAAACAAAGAGAAGGCTTTATGGAGAGGTCTGGATTTAAATATTAAAATAGTGCAGTCCTAACCAAATCAGCAGAAGTATCATAACAGAGCATCACTGATGGCTGTCCAACAAAAAGAAACTGAAAGCATCATTCTGTCTCGCCCTTTTTCACTCACAAACATATAAAATATAATCATTTTCCCCAATAATTGTAAGACTATAATTATATTGTTGTCTATTGTTTTTGAACTGACTCCTCATTATGAATATAATAATAATAATTTGTTTTTTATTATTTTTATTACCTATTTTTCATTTAAAACGACTTCTGTTATTATTGGATGTCCTCACTTACAGTCTAATGTCTTTGTCCCACAGATGTTGGAGAATATGATTGTTTTTCAATAACTATCTGAATTAATAGATTATCTTAATTTTAAGGTTGCAGCACACTGAATGTAACCAGAGTCATACGAGGACACATGAACACATTGTAAATCATCCCGCTGTGGATCATATTTGAATCTTATTTGATTCCCAAAAATATTCTGACCTTGTTTGAGTGACCGCCCATACTTTGTTTTATTGGTTTCTTTTTAAAAATGTGATCACGAGCATTTATATATTATTTGCTTTAAAATACCTCTGATGGCGGCTGCCAGCTGACACAATGAGTGATAATTTTGATATTTTTGTGGCTCGATTAAATAAATTAGGGGTTTTTGAAAATTCATAAAAATGACAGAAAAGTAGAGACTGCGCCTTTGTAGAGCAATCCTCAGGTAACGATCCTGTGAGCAGGGTGCAGAATATGAAAGAAAAAAAATACAATGTGCCTTGTGTATTCAATATTTCCAGTTTGATAGTGTAGTATCTGCGCTGTGAGTGTTCAGGTGTGCAGACAGTAGAGGGAGGTAAAGCCAAGTTTAAAAATCAAGAGCTCAGAAAAGGCTTCAAGTCACTGACCAGCTCTACCAGTAAACATCCAGTTTTTGGTACCAATATTATTCCTGATCAGTCTTTTCTTGTGTAAATGCATCAGTCTATGATGATTAATGCTGGCTTTAAATTCTGTGTCACAAAATATATTTATATCTGTTGCCTTTTCCTGGAACAGCTGAGTTGTCATCATTAACATTATAACTCTGCTTTTCCTCCTGCGACACTTCAAAAACATTGCTCAAAGACTAATGTAACCAGAATAGAAACTATTATGAAGTTGTCAGAACAGAAATACGTATTATGTCTTTAAGGGGACTTTTGTTCTTTCCCAAATTTATTTTAAAGTGTTGGTGGATGTGCTGGAAACATTCCTCAGAGATTTTGGTTCATGCTGATATGACAGCAATGTTGTGCATTCAGAGCTACTCTGCATATCTTCACACATTCTTCACCACAACCCTGCTGCTAACCTGTTTTCTCTTTTTCAGACCGTTCTCTGTGGGAAAATCCCAGCAGCTCCGCAGTTCCTGAAATACCAACTTGCCTGGCACCAAAACCACGCCCCATTCAAAGCAGCTTAAATCATCTTTCTTCTTCATTCTGATCCACAGTTTCAGCTTCAGCAGGTCGTTCTGATCAAGTCTACATGCGTCAATGCACTAAGTTGCTGCCATGTGATTTGATATCTGGGGTTGAACTATGTGTATAAGATATTTAAAGCATCACAGATTAATAAGATAATAATAAAGAATTTAAGCTACTTCAATTATTGTCAGTTTTGTGTAAGTCATAAAAACTGTGCATTATAGAAACCCAAACAGGAGACTTTAGTTTTACTTAATCTCTAAGGAGTTACAACAGAAATGAGAAATAGCACCCAAACGTTGCAGTTTCTACTAATCTCCCGTTGTCTTTGCTCCAGTGTCCACTTTCTGAGCTCTACTTCGTTTATTGTCTCTGTTAGCTTATGTATTTCCCAATAAATATGCGGTTCGTCACAAACTTGCTCAACAGGCCTTTTGCAGGATTGTATTTCACAATAGCAGGACAAGTTGTGTAACATATGATAAACACTCTCTGACTCTCACTGATAGATCAGTTTTCCCTGCAACCTCATACGTCTATAATTTCTCAAGATTTCTGGGAATTAGTCATAGCTGTAGTTTTTATTTTGTTGAATAAATGTATACTTTTTATATATTTAAATGTATTTACAATTAGAGCTTTTTGTATCTAGTAGAGCTATGTGGTTAGATTTTGAAACTTTATACTATATTGTATTATTTAATTCAGTTTAGTTAGTTACTTTTCTGTCTTGGAACAATTGTGATCACATAATTTCCTCAGGGATTAATGACGTGTTCTGATTCTGATTTCTATCTGCTGCTTGCAGGAGTAAATTTCTTTCCAAACGCAGTAGAAACCTTGGGTGTCGATCGTAGTTGGTTTGCGCTTTATGTTCCTCGGGGAAGGAAATGCTTCTCCAAATTAGGGCAGCATCATACTCATAACTGCGGTAGCTTCCTGAAATGTTCAAACTGTGCTCACTAATGCTCACTTCATGAAATAATCTTCACATATTTCCCATTTCATATTCACTTCCTCAGATTTGTTCCATCCTCTTATCTGACAGCCTTCAGATGAAGTCATATGAGAAGGAGAACCCTGCAAAGGTATGAATGAAGGGAAAAAGCTGCATGTCGTAGGGGAGGAGGGGGTTGAAGGTTGGAAAGTCCCTTCAAGCTTCCAATGTTTGTCCGCCGAGCGTGGACAATAAGGCCAGCTAGCCACAACTCATCAGGGAGCAGGAAGCAGGGATGACAGAGGGTGGGAGAGTTCAGCAGGAGTCTGCAGCCCCTCCAGGAAGCACCAGCGGGCTCGCACACGTGTTATTGGCTGGTAGAGTGGACTATTAAGACCCAGGAGGAAACAGGTGCCCTCAGCTTCATTGTTTCCTCACCAGCAACCAAGAAAAAACAAAACAAATACTAAAAAAAAAAATGGAGGGATAATTTTACTGAGCAGAAGATGTGATTCATGGGTAAAAAGAGTTTCCTAATGGGAGGAAGAAAATCAAAGGAGGTGAAAGGCTGAAGGCGCAGAGAGCCTGAAAATAAGTTGTTTTAGTTATCCAGTTGTTTACACATTCGCCTAACAAGCAACAAGATCTCCAGTTTGATCCCGGGATGAGATATAGATCCCTCGGGGATTGTGTCAGGAAGGGCACTCTACCACATCAAACATGTGGCGCTGCCCCCTGGGCGAGCCATTATGACAAAAGTAGTTTTAGTCATTCAGGGGATGAGTCATATGTAGCACCACGGTCTTGGAGGAACGTCGTCTCATTTCACTGTGTACTGCACCACTGCACATGGTTGGGATGACAATAAAGTCACTTGACCTTGAGTTCTTTAAAATACAATATATACACTATGACACACCAAAGATCACGTTTCCAATTAATATAAAAGTTATTTAATTTAAATTGTACAAAACCATCTTTGTCCAGCAAATTACCTCTCACAAATACAGATTGAGTAATATTACATTTTTATTTGAGTTGTCTTGTTTAAAAGTTTAGCAAACATCATTTGATTTCTTCACTTTTTGTTCAGCATGATACAAAAGTCCTTTGCCTGCTTGGACTGGAAAAGCACATAGTTTTACTTTTTTCTTTAAAGTTACACAGGCGCCGGGCCATCGGGTTAAGATAAATCAAAGTTAAATACACATCAGACAAAGAAGCTTCGGTAACTTGAAACTGAAAAACCCCACGTCTGTTCTAATTTACACCAAATCTGATCACATCTGCTTCACAAAACTTGCTTTATCTTTCCTTCAATCTGCTCACACGCACACATTTCTTTACAATTCAATATGCACACAAATGCACAACACTTGTACGACTTTACCTTTCGCTCCATACCCTGTCCCCTTCTTTACACTTCTTCGCAAACCCTCAAGCAAAACATTCTTTAATCGTCTCAATCGTGTATTATTAAAGCACAACCTCACCAAACCTCAACCAACAGCTTTGTAGAAATGACTGTCTCTTACTCCATGTGTAACCTATTTGTATTTTTTCATTCATTTATTGTTTGTTGTTGCCTCTATTCAAGACGAGATGCTAACAATTTTGCAACTGACAAGTGAGTTAATGAGCCAAATTTCACATTCTGACAGATTCAGATCATTGAGGTGCGATTAGTGATCCTCCTCAGCAGGCCTGCAGGATAGGCTGGTAGGGCTCAGTCAGCACTTTGTAGCGGATCTTGGTGTTTGTGACGGCCCCGTGCTTCTGGCGCAGGTGCAGGCGCAGCTGGCTCTTGTGTCGGAAGTGCAGGTCACACTTCTCGCACTGGAAAAACACAGAGCGTTCATTCATTAGACGTCATGAACATGACAGGACAATGCTCTTGATGCTGCGATTACGTGTGCCGCAGGTAGCTTACGCTGTAAGGCTTCTCTCCGGTGTGGATCCGCAGGTGACTCTTCAGCGTCTGCAGGTGGCGGAAGCGGGTGCCGCAGGTGTTGCAGGGGTAAGGCTTCTCCCCAGTGTGAATCAACACGTGGGCCCTGAGGTGGGCAACCTAACACCGGGGCAGACCACACAAACAGGTTGAGAGGTGCAAAATAAAGCATGCAAACATCAAATAAGGCAGGCCTCGAGGAAGAGCTGTAGCCATCTACACTCGCTCCACATTTTCAAATTTTGCGAGCAACTAGAAGAGTTAACGAGAAACTGGAACTCAACTAGTCTACATGAACCAGTCTGATACTGCTGGAGATAAAGAAAACACACCAGTATCTAGTGTGGCTAACATCTGTGTTATTTCTGAGAAGTCTTTTCACGCAGTCATTTGACCCTCACCTGAACAAACCGTGCCCCGCAGGTGTCACAGCGGTAAGGCTTCTCTCCGGAGTGAATCCGGGAGTGAGTCTTCAGGTTGGCTGGTCGGTTGAACTGAGCTGCACACACGTTACAGCGGTATGGCTTGTCACCTGCAGACCCAGAGGTCATTGTTACATGTTTGTTGTTCACTTCTGAACTGCATGCAGAACAGGAAAGTAAATTTAAACTTTTTTTTAAGTCTCACTTGAGCAGGCAGGTTTGGGTCCTTGAAGGCTGCCAGAGAAGGAATAGGGCGTGTAGTAGCTTTCACGCTTAACTTGGTGATGATTGAGATGGGCGGCTTCTGGGTGAGAAGAGTGCGATTTCAGGAAAATAGTTAAAAATAAAATTTTATAATAGCACCAGTGGAAGGTTTTAAAAGTGCTGTTTATACCTACCATGTCCCTCCTTGTTAGAGGTGGGCACAGTTGGGTGGTCCTCAGAGGGTGATGGCCTGAGGGGAGGGGCTCGGCCAGAACCCTCGTAGCAGGAGGCCTGCCCCTGTCTGAGGAAGAGAGGGTCAAAGATTTTAGAAACCCTTACAAACTTTCTGTTTTCTCTGTCTTTTCATTGTTGTTATCCAGTTTACCTATCAATCTGACCGGGCACTTCTCCAGACCACGCCTCTGTTGGTGCTTTTGGTGTTGAGTCATCAGTGGGTGATGCTTGATTTTGGGGTTCCTCCATCTCCTCGACTTTCACTGCACTGGCAGCACAGAGAGGGTTGAGGACAATGTACTTGTACTTCTTCCAGTTGCAGGCCTTCGGGTCTGGTGTGGCTTTGGCATCACTCTGGGGAAAACAGACAGAACATCAGTTATACAAGTGCTGCACGAGCTCCCCAAAACCCTACAAATCAAATACTTTTCCTGAGACATACCACAAGGTTTTTGTTGCAGGTCTCAGATGCAGCAGGAGAACTTGGTTGGCAGCTGGAGCGGGTGGGGCTGCTTGGAGACAAAGTCGGGCTGGCCATGAGAGGTGACTCAGGGTCTCCTTTCAGCTCTGTTGACCTGGGCTGACAGCTGGGGAAAGCCCCTGGCTTGAGAGAGCCCCCAGTCACCACAGGGACCCTGCAGGAAAAACAAAGGAAGCGCTGTAATGAGCTAAACCCGTCAAAGGACAAAGGAGCGCAAACCAAAGCACGTCTGGCATTGTGCAAACAACGGCTCAAAGTGATAAACAACTTTGAAAAGTAGGAGCCGCGCAAAAAAAGTCATCCGGGATATCAACTATACATTTAATTATTCAGTTTCACACTAGACCTTCTTACCGGGTTGCTGCTGCTGTTGGCAGTAATCGCAGGGGTCCTTGAGTAGGCAAGTCCCCTCCTTTGGGAGATACAGAGGGTACGGACACCCTGGAGTCCAGCTCCAACTGGAGGTGTCTGACTGTCCTATTCTCCATGCTGCAAAAGATTGCACATGCAATTTGATCCAGTTTAATACACTATCTCTTCCAAGCTGTGAACAGCACGTGTTCTTTCATGGCCCTCACCAGTGCAGCTGCATGAAATCCCGGCAGGTCTCAGCCACGTGGTCCATCTGCAGGTAGACAGCCACAGCCAACACCCCGGAGACAATGCTCGGTGTCAGAGGGAGGCGGGAGGTGTACATGAAGTCTAGCAGCAGGGAGACGCTAGAGGGGTCCAGTGTGGTGGGGAGAGACACAGTCATGAGCTGCTCCCCGCTCCCACCACGCCCCTGTAGCAATGCACGGCGTGAATACAGCGAGTAGAAGAAACCACTGAGAAGAGAGGAGAAAGCAAAAACAACTTAAAGTAAGGCATGCAGTTCTCGTATAAAAAACTATCTGCAGTGCTTTTAAGGGAAGAAATGGGGAGAAAGGGAGTGGGAAGAAAAAAACAATGGATGTACTAAGTGGAAGGAAACAGGAGCTTATGATGAATGAAACAAAATTAGAAAGACAAAACCAACTATGAGTCAGGCATAGAAAGAGGTGCAAGATGTACCACTCGGATTATTTTTGCAGTAGAAGAAGATTAAAGAAGATATTGCTCCTAAATTCTGACCACAAAAGGACTGGTTTGTCCACCAACCTGCAGGCCACGAGCACAGCACAGTGTGCCTGCAGGTGCACGTTGCCAACGATCAGGGTGGTGTCAGTCAGGATGCTCCGATGTCGGAGTTCATTCAGGTTCAGCAGCACATCATTGGAGTGGCGAGTGAACTCCTTCACATATCCTTCAGCTGGGGCCGCAGCCCTCATGCTCTTCCCTCTGTCGGCCCGATATCCCTCCAGAGCTTCCATCGTGCTCATCTGAATCTTTAAGGCATTATAAGTAAAACAATGAGGCATTGTACATAATTTTCATGATTTTTTTAATGATTGCACAAATATCCTTTCTATGTAAGATGCATAACAGACACTTACCTGTGTGTAACTGAAATAATAAATATACTGGAGTGTCCCAGACACATCCGTTAGGTGAGACCAGCTCCCTACTCGTACCTTTGAGTGGGGAAAAAAGAAATACTAATTTAATCCCATTTGCATATTCAACTTTACAGTGTTACGTTTTTAAATCGACATGAATATGAATCAAACAGCAGCAGCGTGCACTTTTAAAAACTAAGAGTTTACCAGAATTTTCTGTAGATAAATCACCTATTTAGTGTACTTCAAGGGTTGTTTAAAGAAGATTAAGATTATTAACAGTTCTACATAAAAATAAAAAAGTTAATCTAAGAAAGCGACAGTTAGGCAAATCATTTTTAAAAAAGCGAAACAATCAGTATTTCCACCTTACCCCGACCAGCAGGGACGAGAATTAGCGTGCACTGCACTGACGTCAAACCCCTTTGGCTCAGTGTTCAGTCCACGGTCAAAGATGTGGAGCAAAGGGATCACCGACAGCCTCCGCTTGCTCTGAGCAACACTGTGAGGAGAGGTTGAAGGGAGGGAGCTCTTTATAATATCATTCAGGAAGCCCCCTTACAACCAGGGCAGCTCATTTCCTCTTTCCTCAATGGGCCCACGCGCACACTGGAAACAACGCAGGAAAAAGCCCTGCATGGCTCAGGCTCCAGGCTCTAAGTATTTTTAGTGGTCTATTAGTTTTTCTAAACTCCCCCCTAGGTCTGTACAAACTAATAGCAGGAAAAGCATCGTGTGTTTTTGTGCCATGTTAAAAAAATATATGTAAGGACCTTTGGGGACATGCAGTACGTGTCTGACTATCCAGGGGTAAGCCAGAGAACATCCCCCACCAACGCTTTCCTGCCCTTCACCTCTCTCCTGGGCAGAGGAAACTGCTTGACAGGAAGCTGGAGCACCAACTTATTGTTGAATAAACAAGTTATGCTTTCACCTTTTTAAAGGATGATTTTTTTTAAACATTTTTACAAATTCTGCTAATAATTTTATGCGCAAGCTCTCATAACCTATGATGATGCCCATCATTTATAATAAATACTCCCATTCAAATACAAACTGTCATTGTTGAGTCAACCAGGTCAGTATAATGGGCATTTATAAGTACTTCACAACACTATCCGGAAGCTTCTGGCTTGATGCCTCAGAGCAAAGGCTACGTGTTATGAGGACCAAAAGGAAGGAAGCGAGACAAAATTGATCATTATAAATGGGAGACACCTTCTCCACACTGAAAAACAACCCCTACCCAACCCTGACTGAGAGAAATGCAGCCGACAGATGTGCAGGAACTTCCTCACACATACACACAAACATGCACAAACTTATTATGCATCCTGCAAAGCTGCTCAGAGACGTGGATAAAAAAACCCGCCCGCGCAGGACATCCGTCAATAATAAAGCAAGCAGGAGATAAGGGAAGAGATATGGAGACCTGGGTTGGGGGCTGGGAGGTGTTAATGAAGTGAGGGGACAAAGGCTTTAGAGGTTATGAATATATTTTTTTAAAAATGATTAGCGGAAAGCTGCCCCATCTTTAGCACAGCCTCAGGTTCACAGAGAATCACACACAGTACAGTTAACTGAGTCACAGCTAACGTGAACTATGAACTGTGTTTCCTCCACATCAGAGCATTTTACAGGAGACCATGAGGAAGGTGAAGAAAAAAATCTTCAAGGTTGACTTCTTAGAAGTGCTCTGATTCAGCTATACTGTGTAATGTTGAGGTGAAGCTTGGAAATGTTCCTCTAAAATGAAAAACAGATGTAGGATTCAGTGCAGGATGAGATCTACAAGAGAAACAAAATACTGCTCAAACTTAAATGATTACTTTTGATGAATTTAAAGTGACTCGGTTAACTAGACTACATGTTCTCAGAGTTTTGCAGGCTTGATATGTCTTAAAGGGGAAAACATTTAACAAGAATTTATTTAATAGTAATAAAGATTATTAGGCATAGAGTTTACAGAGTTTTTGTTACACTGTTACACAGTTTGATACAGCACAGCGTACTCTAAACACTGCATGCTCTATATATTGCGTATATTTATGCCCTATATGTTGTACTGTGCCCCATACACCGCATTGTGCCCCATATAACACACTATGGCCCATGCACTGCACCACACTCCTTGTGATAGAAATTGCAGATGTTTTCCTTACTGAAGTGCAAATTATTAAATAAAACAAATTTATACAGCTGTGATCCTCAATACCCGTTTAACTCAATATAAGTAAGCGAACTAAAGAAGATTAAGTCGAGTGCACAAATTTATATTAAGTAAAAATGTAGTTTTTTATTTCCAGTGATGACTTTATTGCATATTATGTGGGAGTTTCCAGTGATAATGTAGATGGCAATAAAAGGACACAGATAAGTATGGATATTTTGTATGTGTAATTTTTTTGGCATGCTGTTTTACAATTTATTACTTTGCAACTCTTTTGGATATAAGTCTGAAATCACTGGGAGTCCCACTGAACAAACGCATTCAATTAATTAGCTTTTTCAGGTTTGATAAGCCTTTAATAAAATATTTTCCCTACAATTCAGTGTCTAAAAGATGATTTCAAAATCAAACGCAAACCCATTTTCATATGAATCCTTTGAAAAGGTGAATCGGAAGTAAGATGTTTGCATGGGACGTTGAGTGTTTGTGTGTGCTCTTGTGCTTTTATTTGTTTGGATGGAGCTCAGATCAATTGTGTGCTTTGAAAAAAAAAAAAAGGAAAAACCATAAAGGAACACAACGGTTAAGAAAACAGAGAAGGAGATGTAGGTCTAGGCTACTTCCAGGCATTGTGAGAAGAACGGATGAGGGGGGCGGTTGAGGAAAAGTGAGAACATTACTAAACGGGTTCACCAATGGCCGGAAGCCATTGAGTCTGTCCCGCTGGCAAGACTGGGCAACGCTCATTGTGACTTCCTGCATCTTGCCCCATCTGTCAATGCCCATCAGCGACCCACTGGCCCTGTTTTGATAAAATGCAGAGTTGTTAATATTTAACATCAAAATAAAGTCCCAAATGGACCTTCTGCACTTCTCAAATGAAGAGCTTCCCCTTGTTTTGTGATTTCCTGGTTGCCTGGACAGGACCATATTGCTTATCTGATAATGTATGGACTGAAGCCATGCTTTGACTTCAAATCCACCAGTTGGTGCCAAAGTGTTGATAACTCCTGTAACAATAACAGAGATCAACCCAAACTGCCTGTGATTACAGAGCTCTATGGCCATATAAGGGCAAACAGCATAGAGCTAGAGGAGGAGGAGCGGGACAAGGAAGCAGGGAGATCCCAGGGAGCAGCTCTGGTTGTTTGTCCGCTTATTGGCAGAGATAGAGTGGGAAATGAAAAATAAATGATATGAAACCCTTCCTTTGAAGCAGTGCCTTGAGGAAAGAGCCATGTGCCTCCAACACTGTGCTGGGTGGAGTATGAGGAGGAAGAGGGAGAGCGAAGGGAGATGGGCAGCTGACCCAAATCTCATGATTTGATGAAGCTTGATAGAACTAGTACTTGACCTCCATATTAACGGCTGTGTGTGTGTCTGTGTGTGTATGTGTGGTGGAAAAGAAGCGAGTGAATATGTAGAATAAATAGAATACATTGGAATAAATAGTATAATTGTCTTTTCAATTCAGTTCAATTTTATTTATACAATGCTACATCATAGCAACAGTTGCCTCAAGGTGCTTTATATTATAAAGTAAAGACCGTACAATAATACAAAAATACAATGTTTAATTGCCTTTTTTGTTGACAATAGACAATCCAATCTGCATGAGTGGTATCCTTCAGATGGAACCAATCCAAGGGCTTAGTATCAGTGGTAAGTTGGCAAACATGGCATCAGAGCTATGTTTGCCAAAGAGGTGCTTCCTCAGAGTGAACTAGTGGCTAGCCTGACACTCTGAAACACTTTGAGACTAGATCATTTGTTTCCAAAGTGTTATTGTGCACACCACCATCAGAAGATCGATAACAAGATCAAGTTTTTTTCAGTGAGAGATGAAGAAGCAGCCTCGGTGCAAATGATTTGTTTCAAAAAAGATTTTTAAAAAGTGCAATGCTTAAGCGAGAAAAAGTTGCTCTAGAAGGAGGTTGCCTAAGAGTGAAATCAAACGAGGAAAAGCAAGAGTCATCGAACAAGGTCATATGGTGGCTATTTACAGCGGCTACCTGGGAAAAAAGTTCCTGTTTACTGATTAATCCAAGTTTGGCATTTGTGACAGTGACAGAAGTGTGCAGATAAACAAGAGACAGAATGAAACTGTAATGTATTAGACCCAAAATGAAACATAGTGCTAATCAAGTCTGGAGCTGGACACCAGTACTGAATCACCTTCACCCTATCCTACTCTCTTCACCCAACTCTATGTTGACAGTTCTCGTGCTGCAACACGATAACGAGCCCACACGCAAAACAAAGGCAAATGAGTGCTGAACGTCACGGTAGGGCTGAACGATTATGGAAAATAATCTAATTGCGATTTTTTGCCCCAATATAGCGATTGCGATGCGATTATTTTTTAAGGTATTTGTCTTCTGTATTATTAAACAAAGACAAGCAATACATCATATAGTATGGCCAATACTATATTACATTAATTTTAAACTGTTCTTTCCTGGAAGACAGACCTCTGTTATGATGACATGAGGTGATGCATGAATTGATGACTGACATTTTTATTTAACTTCTTCAATCACAACAGTATATTTGAACATACACAATAGTTTATTTTTAGCTTACAAACATCTGAGCATAAAGTGCTGACAAGGAACCCTGGTGTAAACATTAAAATGAAAGTCAGTACAATGTGCAGATTGCAGAAATATACATAAAAAAAATCAGTGGCTTTACCACACTCAGTTTTTCGACATCTGTGAACTACTAGACAGTCATTCAATTAAAAAATAATATTAAATAAATAAAACTAATAAATAAAAAATACACACATCTTACTGATCTCTGCAGTCAGTAACATTACACATAAAGTGCAAACATAATAGCAATTGTATAAACACACACACAAACACGCCTTTAAAGTTTAAAGGCGTGAAATTGGACGGTCTAGTTCTGATTAGCGTCACCGCTGTCTCGGTGGAGTTTAATAAACTCGGCCGTCTGCTTCTTGCTATCTAAAATATAACCAGACACTGGTGTTAATTCTCGACTGTCTCATACTTCTGTTTAATAAGTTTTCTGTTTGACGTTTAGTCAGCTGTGTGAAAACCAAGGAGGAACCCACCCGGGGGATTAATAAAGTTTTATTTTATCTAATCTAATAACTTTAATCTCAGCCAAACCGATTTACTCACGAACAAACAAAACACTGAAAAAAGCCCAACAATAACATTTTTAGGTTGTCTAAGTGACTTATATATTACGTTTAACCCGAGCAGCGAAACTCCGCGGTGATCTGAAAATGATGTGCCGGGAGTTGTGCCGTTCTCGGCCGCATCAGTAACCCTCGAGCTCCCGGCTAGCTGTCGAGCTGGTGGGTAGCAGACGCCTCTGAAAACGTCGAAGCACTTTTGCAAATATGGGATATCTTGATAAACCGAGCAGATATTTGATGTTTACACAACTACTTTCTCGCCTGAAAATATGTTAAAAGTTTATTTTGTGACCCAGAAAGATTAGTATGAGTAATTTTAAAACTTAGTAGCGGCCGCCATTGCTGGAAACTGGAGTTTGGCTGGGCCGCGCTATGAATTCTGGGATATGGTAGTAATTTGGACAGCCTTCGGCGCGTCGCTGTGACGTAATCGGTCTACAAATGCGGCCTCAGGAGGATGCAGCCCATGAATTGTATAATATAATCGCAGTATAATCGCAGCCTTTGCGGTTAGAAAATTGCACTTGATCATGTCGCGATATTATCGCAAATGCGATATATCGTTCAGCCCTACGTCACGGTCTTTGGTCCACACACACGATCATGTTGAGATAACAACATCGGGTATCAGGTTTTGCCCAAACCTGTCAGCACAAGCGCTGTTATTAAACCATAAAATGATTGTTTCATGTTTATGAGGGACCAAAAAAACTTTATTGTGCACAGGAAAAACTACCCTAAATGATAATACAATATCTGCTTAATTGTGCCATTTTTTTTAACCCACTTTCCCCAACTTTCTGTGTTTTCTTTAGCTGGATGATTGAGCATGCGTCAAGACATTTTGGTTTGTATAATTTTTACCATAGTCACCTTTTTGGAGAATTCTGGTCATATTATTTTATAGTAATCTACTGAGCTTCTCTGTTTTACTAAAGCTGGCCTGTTATAGCTGGTGGTAATGTTTCGGGTGCTGAAACACATGACTTTCCCACCTTGTCCAAAGGGAAGCAGAGCTCAGTGGCGGTCTCAGACTTAATATAATCCATATACTGGTGTAATTACACATGTGGGGTTATTCTGTTCAAACTTAGCAGTCTGGTATCTGTGTTATGTTAGAGTTTTGAGTGTATTCTTTGGGGGGGGGGGCAGCCTGTAGATGTGACGGACCCCCCCACGTCTCCGTGCGCGCGCACGTACACGCGCGCAGCAACGACGTCACACGGTGGGAATGCAGTGAGGATCTGCGGCCGCCGCTGCTGCTGCTAAAGGCCTCTGGATCCGGGACAAAGTAGGTTAGCCACGCCGAAGCAGAAGGAAAGTTTCTCCGGGACAACTTTCCCCGGCCTGGGAGCGTTTGGATGGAGGCGTAGGTCGTGTTGGTGTGGCTCATTTCACACGGTATGTGTCGTGGTGCGTTTTGGCTGGCTGCTTTGTTTCCTGTTCGGCTGAAGTTAGCCCGAGGGAGAGGCACGAGCTTTGCTCGAGTTCAAAACAGGCTAGCAAACAAGTAAACAAGGCTGTTACTAAAGTTAATCACGGCCGGTTAGCCCCGGTTTGGAGCGCTTAAAATGCTGTGTGTTTTCACATGTGTGGGGTACGGAGGACAGTTTTGGACGAGCAGCTGAGCAGTTTGTCTTTCACGAGAGAAGAAAAATGTTAGTGAGCGCAAAAAAGCAGAACAAACATGTCGCTCGTGTATCTGTGATGCGCCTGCTTGTTTCCTCACTATCCTGCTGTGTTTCTGGATTTTTAGATGACACCGAAGGAGAGAGGAGGCTCTCTGTAACGGTACTGTGAAAGGTAGGAGACGATCTGATGCCGTTCGTGTTATATAGCACAAAATAAAATGTATACATATTTACAAAAAACGTTTCCCGGTATGACTTCAGTCATTTTGTCTTCCTCTTACTCCGTTTAGCACAGATCGCCACCTTTTCAGGCGACACTCTGTCAGATGAGTTAACGCAAACAGAGCAGCGAGCTTCAGAATAAAAGCGTAAATGTTACAAAATAACGACCTGTTATTAAAATTAGAAATAAATAACAGATTAAATTAAAATTTAATCTGTTATTCTTTTAATATTGTGTGTTACTAAAGTGCTTCCAGTGCATTTCATTTCGATTTTCCAAAAATCCCGGATGTCCTGTGCCTCTGTTCCCGTTTCCTTCACGCTTCTTGCTGCAGTCAGCATCAACTTTGACATTTCACGGGTTGCTGCGCCTCCCGTACAGCCCAGCCCAGCTCACACACTTAGCTTTGTGTTTCACTCCACACGAAGAGGTAACAATACGGTCTAAGTGATATAACAGATGGGATTAATTTCCTGTTCTGGATCCTGGGATTTGAGTGTGTGCTCATCCGGATTCAGACAGGGGGTGTTAAAACGGGTGGTCAGTGGAGGTGTTGGGTCACTCTTTCTTCCACGTGGTCAGTGTGTATTATCATGTAAAGTCCACCCTGACATTGTGTGGTTTATTGATAAATGACTCCAAATCTTAATATAATGAAGGGGGAGAGGGGTAAAAGCTTAAATCTAATGTTTGGGAATTGTTTTTCTGTGTGACTACCTCATCTTCTCATCCGTCAGTATAATCCTCTTATGATGGCCACACGACCCACATACAATCAGTCTGAGTGGGCTATTAATTTCTCCACTCTGACAGTACGTAGCTGTGATTCGCTGTGCCTCTCAGTCCATTTTAGCTTTGTGTCCATAGCTTGCATTCATATGTGCTTGCTCTTGTTTTATGTTGTCTGTAAAGTTTGATGAGTCAGCTATATTTGTATTCTGTAAAATGATGAAAGCGCAGACACCAAAGTGATGGCCTGAAATCTGTCTGGCCTCAGTGTTATTACAGTCATATTTGCTCAAAAATACACAATACAGATAACAGTAAAACATGCCAGATGTTTTTTTTTCTTATGTAACAGGAGTGGCTTTATGCCCCTCACGTGCAAGTCGGCACTTTTTCAGCTCAGCTGTGAGCTTGTCCTGAGAATACATAGTATATTGTTATGAGCCAGGTGTTTATGCGTATACAGATGCATATCACGGTACAACATTTCCTGCCGTGTTTTTCTCCCAGCTTCATTTGGAAATAAATGATACTGGTGTGTAAACATGAAAAGACAATAACTATTGTGGCGGATAAACAGACGAGGGGTAGCTGCAGATTTGCACCTGTTTATGTCACTGTACATCTGTGTGTGTGTGTGAACGGGTGTGCTGGCGATCTTTTCCGTCACCGTTTGTGTCGTGAAACGCACAAAAACACACTCGCACATGTTTTCAGGCGTGTGCAATCCTGCTGGAAATCCCCGAGCCCTGCAGTCCAGCTTCTCTCTTCCTGCTCTTCAACCAGAAGCCCATTGTTCAAGCCGTGTGTGCCCGTTGCCATAGGAAACAAAGTCTGAAGCATCCCTTAGTTTCCATTGGTTACCTCCGGCATAAATGTGCAAAACAGCCACAGCTGAGCTCGAATACACGAATTAAGCCTAAAAGCATGAAAAAAATACCAGGAGGTTAAAGTCAATTTTCTTATTATTGTTACAGGTTAAAAGCACATATCAGTCATATTGTATTAATGAACTTTTATGTACAGAAAAATGTGACATAAATGTTTGCATCACCTCAGACACCTGCCATGTCCGGTCCCACCTGGCTGCCACCGAGGACTCTGGACAGCCCAGAGCGAGCCGCCCCCCAGATGTCCCACTCTGCTGGTGGAGCAATCTATCGAGCCCCTATGAAGAAGGGCACGCCCGATTTCAGACCAAAATATGGTCCTTACGATCAGAATGGAGGAGGAGGAGGAGGGATGGCCAACAGGTACATGGCAACTGGGCCCACAGGTAAGAAGGCTACTCGGCACGCGGCTGTATCGTCCTGAAAGCATCTGAAACTCAACTCACCGATGTTTTTATGTTACAATCAGGAGAAAGGAGCTGTAAAATCCTAAAACTCTATAAACTCTGCATGATATCCATCCTCTGCTACTGATGTGCAGATGTTAGGCTGAATAATGATGATCCCTTCCTGTAGCAGTTATATTTAGGAAGGCTCTAGCAGTCACAAATAAAGTTTGTTTACCGTTTAAATGTCAAAAAGCAAGTTTTTTGAATTTGTAAAAGTTTCTGCTGACCTCTGAAATACACCGAGTGTGTGGCTGTGACCCTGTTTTCTTCTATCCTTTTTACATGGTGTCATATCACATCGTCAGAGTTTTAGAAGCGGAGATTGTGGTCGAAGCAAGGTCTTTTATTTTGAAAATTGACCAGCTTCTTTATCCTGTTCCTGTGTCCTGACGTCTTTCTCCCAGCGATGTCCTTTTTTTCTTTTCTTTCCCCAATCGATTGTAGAAGATGGCTGTCCCTCCCTGAGCCTGGCTCTGACGGAGGTTGCTTCCTGTTAAAAGGACGTTTTTCCTTCCCACTGTCGCCAGTTGCTTCCTCATTAGGGGTTTGATTGTAGGGTCTTTACCTTAAAGAATGAAGTGCCTTGAGGTGACTCCTCCCTGTATCTTTTGCCTCCATTTAGAAAAAGTAAGCCGTGGTATTCTTAAGTGATACAGAGGAGAGATCCACTGGGGACACTCCTGAAACACTGGTGTATTTCAGGGGTAAAACAATGAGAATATTTAGAAGTAAGTGACTAAAAGTCTGATAGAAACAAATCGGATGTGGCTATGCTGGAATACTGACTCTTCACTTTTTTGATTTTTGTTTAATTGGAAACAGATTCAGGCCTGTAGCGTTTCTTACTCATATTAGAATCATGACTGAAAGATCTCTCGTGGTTAACGTGGGTAGAACGAGTGTTTCAGCAACCAGCGATGCATCGCATGAATGTCAGAGCGAATCTCTTTAGTGAAGATCTGCTTTGTGATGTTGTGCTTTAAAAAGACGGTTTTGGATTCATTTCCAATATCTGTTCTCTAAAACATTAGGTGGACCCATGCATCATTCATCTGGTGATCACTATTACCCGTCTCCACACGGTCCTAAAGAAGACCGCAGTTGGAGCCCTCACATGGACAGCTACGAGATGATGGTGAGTGGACATGTCAGTAGCTTTGCCTACAAGAAACTAAAGATTTGAAGGGTTTCAGAACCAGCTGACAGGTTTCTTATGCTGTTCTGGTGTTAGCATCGTGGCCCAGAGAAGCCAGCAAACTACCACTCCAAAATCGATGCTGAAATTGACTCCCTCACCAGTATGTTGGCTGATCTGGACAGCCACCCGCAGGACTCCAGCACTCAAGTACGGCAAGCTTGATTAGCTCAAAATGATTTACATGTACTTAATTGATAAATTAAACAATGAATAATGTTGATATCTCTCTTTATTTGCCTGTTTATTAATTCTCCGCCTCCCCACAGCTCTATGACAACGTGCCTTACAACAAATACCTCTCAGCGGATCACTACAAGCCTGCACACCAGAGCGCTGCCCCTCCTCAGGGTCGCCCATCCATGAGCTACAACCCTCATCCCCAGAGCCAATACCACCCAGCACCTCCCTACCCCAATGAGCATCAGACACCTCAGTACTCCACCTCCCACCAGCAGGACTACTACACCACTTCTACCCCTAAACCTTACCCTCAGCCCGTCCCAGCCTCCTACACCACAGCGTCCACTCCTACGGGGCCCAGGTTCAGCGTCCAGGTCAAGACAGCGCAGCCAGTCACCTACTCTCAGACAGGGAGGCAAGCTGAACAGGCATACACTCCGCCTCCTCCTCGCCAGCACGTGTCACGACCCCCGCCCCAGACTCAAACTGCTCCCCAGGGCTGGTACCCTCCACATCCCGGCTCACAGGTTCAGGAGATGCACTCTGAGGGGGGGTATAAGGGGAGCGGCTCAGGGTCTGGAGGAAGAGTTAACCAGCTTCCTGTGTCTAAGAGAGCGATGGAAAATAATCAGAGTGGGTCGGGAGCCGCACAGGGTCCAGGTTATCAGTCGAGCAAGGTAGAAACGCAACTTCTATTTTTTTCATACAACAAACACAAATTGATTTGTGGTCCAGGTGTTCTGAAAAATCAAATAAACTTTGTGTGATTCATGTGTCCTCTTTCCTCCAGCAGGGGGCAGCAACGCCCAGGCCTGAGGAAGAGCTGGATCGGCTCACCAAGAAGCTGGTGTATGATATGAACCACCCGCCTGCTGAGGACTATTTTGGTATCAGTTGTTACTAGTGGCACATCACAGCAATAAATCTAAAAATAGTTTAAGAGGAAAGCTCATCTTAATGACTTTTTTCTTGTCCGTTTCCATGCCGACCTTCAGGTCGCTGCGCCCGCTGCGGAGACAACGTGGTCGGCGATGGCAGCGGCTGCATCGCCATGGAGCAGGTTTTCCACGTGGAGTGTTTCACGTGTATCACCTGCCACGCACGTCTGCGAGGACAACCCTTCTACGCTCTCGACAAGAAGAGTTACTGCGAGAGCTGTTACATCGTACGTGAATGAGCTGTTTTCATATTTCCTCAAACCGGAGAGATTTGCTCTCCCTCGTCTTTCAGTGGTCCTCTCTCAACCCTGTTTTTATTTCCATCTGTTTTTCTTAAGAGCACACTAGAGCGCTGCTCAAAGTGCTCCAAACCCATTCTGGACCGCATCCTGCGAGCCATGGGGAAAGCCTACCACCCTCGCTGCTTCACGTGTGTCATTTGTAACTGCTGTTTGGACGGCGTGCCCTTCACAGTGGACGCCACGTCTCAGATACACTGCATAGAGGACTTTCACAGGTAATCGCTGAACTGTGCGAGCTAAACAGCGTTTGCAGGCTGCGACTGTGAACTGAGGCCGAGACAGAGGTGCTTAAACTAACTCTGAGCTTGGATGCTTGTTGTGTCTGACAGGAAGTACGCGCCGCGCTGCTCGGTGTGTGGGGAGCCCATCATGCCCGAGCCGGGGCAGGAGGAGACCGTCAGGATTGTAGCCCTGGACCGCAGCTTCCATGTTAATTGTTACGTTTGTGAGGTGAGCTTTCCCAATCAAGCAGATCTCTTGGCATATATCGAGGAAAAGCTTTATGAATTCCCTTTTTTCTGAGAATAAATTATTTAAAAATAAGAGGAAAAGGGATCAGTTTCAGGGAAATGGAGTAACAGCCTCAATTCCGGCGCCTTTCCAAGGCAGGAGAAAGCCTGGTTACATTAAACATTACATATAATTAACACAGTGAACTCTCTTGTGAGAATAAAGTAGTCAATAAACATCAGCATGGCGTTGCTAATCTCTAAACTGCAGGTTTAGGTGGAAACAGCTCAGTGTGTTGACATAAATCAATCACAGTAATCTGGGGAATCTAAATGTGGACTTGCTGATCAAAGTGTGAAGTTCATCATAGTTGACGAAGAGTTCAAAACACAAAACTCGGCAGTCCTTGTGAGCGTTTATCTGAAGTGACCCGAGTGCCTCTTTTCGTCAGGAATGTGGTCTCCTGCTGTCGTCTGAAGGCGACGGTCGAGGCTGTTACCCGCTGGACGGCCACATCCTGTGCAAGAGCTGCAGCGCACGCCGCATCCAGGACCTCTCGGCCAAAATCTCCACCGACTGCTAACAAATCTCTACCTGAACCTCTTCGCTCCCGGCCTCACAGATCCACGGACAGCCGGCACATTATTGATAGCAGCTTGTTCACTCACAGTGTCGGTAGAAAATCGTTACTTTTACTTCCTCCTCACTGGTGTTCGGCTTCTCCCGCTTCATTTCCTTTACTCTTTGGTACATCGTTTGTAATGTTTAGCTCAGCGTTTGTACGACAGTGGCCTGACCTGCAGGCAGCTTGGGCTCCACTTTATCATTCATCCACTCCGGTACTGCCCACATATTCCTTGCACATGTCATTTTATTTTATTGTTAACACTTTCAAAGACAATGAAAGCACACACGGACGTTACAGATTTCAACCTGAAAATAAGGATTTTTTTCCAGATAAGGGACACGCGTGATAATCAGGATTATGGTTTGTCTGAACCAGGCTAGAGAGTAGGCAGCGTTTTGCGTCGAAATGCATATTAAAAGCACACAAAATCAACTGTGATTGTACATAACAGGTGGGTTTGAGTGAATCTGCTGCGGGTTGTTGTGGAACGCGTGTAGCCTGTAGTGCAGTGCGGTGACGTAGCCTGATAGAGCAGGAAATGTAGACGATAAGAATGTGTAGCGGTTTGACAGCCAACAGCTTATTTTTCTTTAGAACGAGATTTGTTAGGACAGATTCTTTGTCACGCTTCTCAGCATTACAGCATCATGTTACTAGTCGCTTACTCACAACTTGTAATAAGACTCTTTTCTCTCTTTTTTTGCCATTTTTGAATGTCTACGAAACACAATCTTTGTTCGATGCTTGTTTGTTTGATACTTGACATGTTACATTGAAAATGACGGTGCAATGAAGTCAAACTCACTTTGTCTAATGGAAAACAGGGTGTGGCTCACTTACGAGGCATCCTGGTGTGCAAAAGCTCAAAGCCTCTTGTAAAGATTTTGTTTAATGTGCCATTTGGGGAAACGTTAAAAAGGAAAAAAGCATTTAAAAGTGATAATCTGTTTAAAGGGGCAGATGACTTATGGATTAGCAAAACTTGTGTTTCTCGTTTGGTGTGAAGGCACCGTTAGGGGGTAATGAGTGCTGAATTTAAAGGGGACCTGTTGTGCTGTAATTTTGAACTCAAGTAGAGCAGCTTTGCAATGATTCAGTCTGAAATAATCAAAAAGTTGCTGTCTCTGTCTGAGCTGTTTTGCACCTCCCCTTCTTTTAAAACCAGCTCTCTTCTGATTGGCTGCCCCTCACAAACAAATGGTTAGACCAGCAGGTGGCTTATGTGCTTATGATTAAGCCTACTCTATGACATCACCTACAGTTTAGCACAGTAATTGGAAATAAAGAAGTAAAGAAAAGCATGATAGGGTCCCCTTTCTTTTAAGGTGATGACTTTGTTTATCCCCCTTAAATGGATTTTTTTTTGTTTTCGATTACAAGTCTTCATTTATGGAGGCAAAGTAGTCATACTCTGAGCCTTTGGAGCTGCAGTATTTGTTATAACTGTGTTTAACCTCTTGTCTCTCCGTCCGCATTTTGTACGTGTTTAACTTAAAGGGCTAGAAATGTGAAAGCCTTACCTCAAGGATGTCATTCAGCTCCATAACTGTCCTGGTTTGAAACTGTTTTTGTGTTTGTGTGTTTCTGTGAATTCTGCTTTTGTTTCGGTGACACAACACGATCACTTTAAAACGCTCCAGTCGTCGGCATCTCTTCATTTATCTCGTGATGGTGCTAATCTGTTTTGTTTTTTTTAAACATTTCACAGTGCTCGCAACTCACTCAACACACTGATTCACGCCAGCATGCGTCACGCTCCTCGGATCTTGGAGTTTTCTTTCCTTTTCAGTCACGGATTACGATCCTTGTTGTGGATTCAGTTTAAAGTGTTGAGTTGGAGCTCGGTGGTTAAAACGTTAGCAAAGAGGTGATTCTGGCATTTTAACAAACACCATCAAGTGCTGCTGATAACTAAAACAATCTTTTAAAACAACCATCAGTGCTACACCTCAGTGACTTCTCAAGTTATCACATTCACAAAATTTTTAGACAACTTGACTTTGACCTTGAGTTTGAGGTCACAGAGATTCATCTGAAAGATTCAGTTTGAAGCTCCCACGTCTCCTCGTTCTCGAGTTATCACAATTACGAACTTGGCTGAGGTCTAAAAAGTGGGCACAGGCACCAAAATTTGTATGTTTGTTCCAAGCAAAAAGCCGTATTTTTAGCCGTATAAAACTAGGGCTGCACATTAAACCTGCAGTTCAGTGAATTTCATGTATGTAAATCACCAGTTATCCTGACAAGTCTCTGCACAGGTTTCAGACCCAGAATCTTTTTCTTCCTGCGGGGAGACTAATGCGTAACGGTGCTGCCCAGGTATTCGTTACATTCGCCAGGTTAATCAGTGTTATCTGTGATTTATATAATGCTTTTTACACTGCAAGCTGAGCCAGTCACTGTCACTCATGTTCTTAAATGGCTTTATCAAAAAAGTAACTTGTATCTATCTGTGAATGATTTCCCTCTAATGCTATCTGCTGCACTGTGTTCAAAAGTTAAAAAAAACAAAAACACATTACCAAAAGATGATATCAACTTGCATTGTGGGAAATGTAGGATCCAGGAAAGCTGGGGTTTGATGCAGACAGAATCGGGATATCTCATCGGTACCAGCTTCACAAAAAAGCAAGAATTCAGGATTTAAAATCAGAAAATTTATTTCAGAAGTGTGTACCTGCCGGTCTTGAAACATATAATTTTATTAGTCTTTAAAACTTAAAGTATCTGCACATTTGTTATCTTACGGTAAATAATCCGGTTACCACAAAGAAAGCAAACATGCGTCGGCTGATCCGTAAAAACAAAAGATACTCCTGCTGTTAACAGGAGGTGAAAGTCTTCCAGAAGAAGTTGCGGCAGCCTGCTTTGCGCTCTCGTTGGGACAGAGAGAGGTGTCGCCTCGTCACCTCCTCCCTGCCTCGCCGCGTCTCGTCTCCTCTCGCCGCCATCAGTTCAGCCATGAACTTCAGCAAGAGCCAGTGAGTCAGATCCTAAAGGAGGACAGAAATGGAGGGGACGGGGTTCCTCAAGTTCAAACACCTGTTCCAGTACAAAACTGTTTATATATTTTAGCTCCTGATGCAGCATTTACTCACCTTGTCATTTGTGAGGTCTGCTCTCAGTGTTTCTGTCAGCATGTCGCTGTATGGAGCCGTGCTCACCCGCACCAGCAGCACAGACAAACCCAGAGCCACGAGAAGCACCTGAGAGCGAAACATCTCCGCCTCGAACCGCAGACAGAACAACTCAGCTCTTACGTTCCCAGACTCTGCTTTCAACGCTGGAGATGTGCGGTGCTGCAAAAATCCCCAAACTATAAGAAACCCTAACCAATCGGGATGTAGGAGGTGCGGGAGCTGAAGGGTATCATGATGAGCTGAGCTGATAAATAGGCACCTTCATCTTCAAATCCTCCTCATCCTCAAGCCAACAAAAGGATGTGATTGGTGGAGAGGATTGGCTGTGAGGCAGTGAGGAGGTGTGTGTGTGTGTGTGTGACAGAGGCTGTGAACAGACGTGTCACCGGACAGGATAAGGTCATCACTGGGCACGATGGCGTGGACGAACCAGCTCCCAAACGCATCCGACAAAAAGTGACAGAGGTGGTTTTCAGGCCGATCGGCACTCATGCTGCATTAACTTTAAATGAGATCCATTAAATCCAAAAAACTGTGATTTTTGAGGTAACTTCTGCCACTCGTAATTAGCCACAGCAGCTTTGCAGGGGTCTGGAGCGCAACATGAGCTCCGGACACCGTTCAGTGCTGCTAATAACACAGTGTGACTCAAATGTTAATGAGGCTGCCTGGACACAGCTAACCCTTCCAACACTCCCCCACCCTTCACGCCATCGTCACTTTGAGTCAATGGGGAAATAAAGGAGAGAGGAGTTAACATCTAAATGTCAACTCGCCAACAAAACGCTTGATGTAAGTGTAGTGGTGGTGGTGGTAGAGCAGGTTCCATCGGCAAGATGCTGAGCCTGACTCATCCGCTGGAGTGTCTGGTGACACGCTTACAGTAGAAAGTGCTTTGAGTTCTCAACTGAGTAGAAAGTTGCTATTTAAGTAACATTAAAGACTAACTCAAAGAGAAATTTCAGGGTTGCCCCTAAAAGAAATACACTCCTCCTCTGTTTTGTGTGTCTTCAAATGCTTTCTCTGTGATTGAGTTTCCATCCCGCTTACTCGTTTTTTCACCTCCTCTTCTCAGTAGCAGCAGGGATCCGCCCGGGCCGGGAGGATTTCTTCCCTCAAACGACAGTTTCACATCTAGATATTTGTTTAAACAAATGCTGCCCATCATTTTTGAGGTTGTGGTCCTTGTTGGTGAAATCTGCATTCACGAGTCCGCTGTCAGAAGACTGAATTAAGATGGTGTCAGTGAAAGGACACCACAAGGGAAACTAGTGCTGCAAAAACACAGTGAAATGTTCAACACTGGAAAGTCCCCATGATGCTCCACAATGAAGGAGGAAAGGCACGGCGGAGGGAGCGTCATGATTTAGGCTGCTTTGCTTTGCTTGCTCGAAGGACGGATGGAGTGCAACCACCGAGGATGTAAATGCTGTCGAGTAACGTTTATGTGAAGCTCGTGTCGCAAACTGGTGATTGATTTATAATAGGTTACATCATTTCATTAATAAACTAAGTTTGTGTTTGGTTAACTATTTCTTTGTTCTTGGCAATAAATCTTATACTGTTGGAAAGTTTATTCCACCTTAAATGGTGCTACATTTGTAATGAAAATCCACTTGTGGGTTGAGCAGCACCACCTCCTCCTGCTGGCCACCTGCTAGGTCACACACTGCTGTGGGATGGTGTCCCGTTCTTCACCCAATATTTGTCACTAGTCAGCCATTGCAGCTTTGTTGGTCATTCTGGCACGAACATCGATTAAATACACTAAGAGAATAAATACAAGAAATCATATAAACAAAACACAACACTGGGAATTCATAGAATTAAATAAAAAAAATAAAAAAATAAAATATCCAAAAACCACTAAACACTGGGCCAGCTGACCCAGAGCCATGACAATCTCAGGCTTAACATCCTCAACTCTTTGAAAGAGTAGTCAGTGGTTGCATTGTGGGTAATGTAGGCAAATTTTGAAAAGGAAGAGAAGTGTGAAAAATACAAAAGGTAATATTTCTGGTACTGCTGGATCGATTCTGACGCCTGCTTGGAGGTATAAATACTGCATTTACTCAGTTTTCTACTCTTTCAGCAGGACAGGAAGTCAGAAAAACATCAAGACCTTGGTGAAGATATGTTTTTAAGAAACGTTTAACAAAAATACTTAAATACTGATTCACAGCGAACCGACTATCAAGTCAGCTTTATTGATTGTGACTGACATGTTCCCTTGATACACTGTTTCTGCCATTTAAAAAAGTCATCACATTTCTAAAAGAACTTCTCAGCAACCAGCTGGAATAAAGGAGTGCTCGAACACCGGGCCAACTAATGAAGAAAAAACCATTTTCACATCTCATTTTGTAAAAAGAGAGTGACCTTTTCTGTGACTGTCCTCTCCACGGGACTGTCTGATTACTCAGTCTTTAATCATGACGGGACTTGACTTAAAGTAACATTTTCTGGACGTTGTTGAGTCAGAGCGGGCATCCAGCTGTGCCGCCTGGGATTAAATAGAGAGGTCTGAGATAATGAATAAGGATGCCTATGTGAGACATCTGACCCAAATGTCACATCTGGACCTGTTCTCATCAGGTGACCCTGAATCCTCCCTTAGTTGCGCCACGATAATTTTAGGCTGCTGCGGCCTTCCCATGATGCAGTGTTTCTTTGTCACTCACCAAGTGTTTATACACCATTATGCATTTAATCATGATATATTATTAAACTCTGGCTCTCTTCCACAGTGTGTCTTTTGTCTCGTCTCCTTCCCCTCACCAACAACTGGTCACAGCAGATGGCTGCTCCTCCCTGAGCCTGGTTCTGCTGTATTATTGGAGGGTCTTTACCTTACAATATAAAGCATCTCGAGGTGACTGTTGCTGTGATTTGCCGATTTATAAATAAAATTGAGTCACCCTGAGTCAACGCCTCGGTATTTACTAACGTGGCTCACAAAAAAACTAGACATGTATGACACTAGAGCCAAATATCCATCGTCACCTGGAGTCATATTTACTGAGAGTCTTACCACAGCAGGTGTTTTAACCTAGATGACTGTCAGAGAGATTCGTGACATAACATCACCTATAATAATAATAATAATAACAATACAGGTGCAGACAGAATCCCCACCCATGCTGTAAAATTCTGATATTTTTAACTCACTGATGCCAGTTTTTAAAGTGACATAAAATGATCTAATACTGATGCACATTTACTATTTAGTTGCTTCCCGAGCTTGAGTTGGCAGTTTTCATCCTCTTTCTTGCTACTCTGCATGCAGATACATTTTTACAGGCACTCACAGAGCCTCCAGAAAACCTTCATCTATTAGGCTTTATGACGTTTATGATCAATTTCGTTATTATGTAGCGAAATCTGTTTATCCAAGCGCTTCCTGTGTGCCATGTTTTCATTTCTTCATCAAAGCTGGCAGTCAGTGACACACCCCGCTTTCAGCACTAGGTGTCGCTGTAGCATCGTGTTTTCATCCAGTTTCTGACTTCAGCGAGTTTTCACGTCAAACGTGGTTCGGAGTTTACATTAAGGCCTAAAATTTGTCTTTTTGGCTCTTTTTTTCCTCTTTTTTAAAATTTACTTTGAAGTGAATCATCACGGGTGCTTTTATATACCGCAGACGTCCACGCCAATGTGGGCGCCTCACAGCTTCTTACTGCACAGGTGAGTCTCCATTCATGTTCACCTCATACAAGGAAGATTTTGAGTACATCTCCAGCATATGCCACCAACAGAAATACTGTGATTCTGCAGAATTTGATGACTGAATGATTTTGTGGAGTGGTCTGGGGGTGGGATATCTGCTCTCTGAATGAGGATACCAGAGACGATTGGGAGGACGGCTACACGACCTGCATTTATCCTGGTGGTGGAGGAGTACAAGCATCAGGGCATCCACATCGATCACAGGCTGAACTGGTAGATCTGTATAGACCAGGCTGTGTCCATACAGAGCTGAGAAAGCTTATTTATTGAGTTTTCTGTCTGTTAGCTGTGGTGGGTGCTGTGTACTTTGCTGTGGTCTGAGGAGGGATGCAGCATCAGAGCTGATGACACCAACGAACTAATCAGAAAGGCTGGCTCTGTGATTGGCTGCAAACTGAAGACTTTTGAAGTTATTGTGGAGAGGAAGTGACTGATCAAACCACTTACTGGTCAGGCAGCAGAGCATCTTCTCTAACAGACTGATTCAGCTCAACTGCTAAAAGGACAGATACACAAAATCCTTTATACCACTGTGTATAAATACAATGTATGTGTCTGACAGAGACATATCTACTACATTCTACTACTTTTAGTTTTTCTTTGCAAACCATGAAAAATCAAAATATTAAAGACTCAATGAATAAACTTTGTTGATGGAAGCTTACATTTTATTGAAGAAGGGCGGTGTCAGTTTATTCATAAAGCATTAAAATACAAGCTGTTGTTCATCTTCTGTTTGAAACAACCCATTTAACTCCTCCCCCCTTAAGCCAGCATTCTTTGGATTGGCTCCAACTCACAAACAGGAAGTTTGTGGGTGGAGCTTCAGTACTCACAGCCAGACCTATGTGGTTAAGATGACCATCCAAGGATATCAGTTCTCACGCTATCAATATGTTCTTAGAGTCTGTTCTTAAAGTAAAATGGGAAGTGTGGCATGAACGTGTTTAATTCTTCTTTTTGAGCATTAATGACACATGAATGTTTCTCCCACTAAAAATCAGCCATGAATCAAAAATTTGACCTACTAACTCAAACATTTGAGAAAATAAGATGACAACCTGAAACGTTGATTTATGGATGATATATAAAAAAAAAGCTCCCATACCATGAAGCTTCGTATCACTATGGTCACAAGTGAAGGACTCTTGGTGTTGTTATTGGCAACACCTGTGCTGCCATGACTGCTGATTGAAAGACGGCTTGATTTCTAACAGGCTACACATGGGGGTGTAGCGGTTGCCCGGCTGGTGTGGTAATAAAAGCTGGTTTGGGTTTCAGCACTGCATGGTGCCAGTGTGACCAGGATATGCAACGCGACAGTTGAGCTTGTGTTGGTTAGCTAGCATCCAGGCTAGTTTTAGACACTACCAACAGATCAGTGGCTATGGCCTTTTGTTTGTGCTTTGGGTAAGGTGTTTTCCACACCAGTTTATGAGTTGCTCCTCAAGCAGCTTTCTTCCATGAGACTTAAATCCGTTTTATCTTACAGAGTGCTCTTTCTCCTGTCGCTGCGGACAGCTTCAACGCGTGATATTCCCAGCGGTGAGCTTTAAATGTTTGCTTCTCGTAAGAGCAGCTGTGAAAAGCAATGCAAAAGCAATCTCTAAAACCTTTAATCATGCAGGAGTTCTTCAAATGGAGTGTCGTGAGCGTTACTTCATGATAGCTGTTGGTCTCTCCTTTGCTGGGGATAAACCTCGCTTTGAGGCTGTCGGTGAGTCTCTGACTGGCTGTAACTCCATCCTGGTGCATGTTAAATCTCACTAACCTCTGGCTTGTCGCCCAGACAGCACAGGCGTACACTCCATCACCGAGGAGTACGCGGCAGAGTGTGGATACACCATCAGTCTTCTCCCAGTTCTCGGCCACGTGGAGCTCAGAGCCTCTTACTTCAGCTGCCATACTAATGATGCAGTATGCCCCAACGCAATTTATCCAGACTTAATTACTGCACGTTAAGTGTTGTCTGTTCTCTGTGATGGCAACCTGGTGTTCCCATGCGCTTACACAGGATGATGAAGTGTTCACGTTCAACTTCAACCTGATTGTAACACGTGGAGGCAAGCAGGCCACATATGCGCTGAACAAGACCTGCACTCTGTCACTCCCGTGGTCTCCTCGAGAGGTTACCTGTGAGGTCAACTACATGGAAGTAAGCTTGGATTCAACCTGTAGCATTTTTTTTTTTTTTTATCCAGGGAACTCCTTGAGCTCTCTTATAATCCTGGATTTCCTGCAGGTGTCGGTGAGGAGTGAAGCAACGTGTCCGTATGTGGAAAACGGCGATTCTGCTTTCAAACCCGTATGTTTCACCTTAAGTGCAACTGCCAAACCTAATGTTTATGCACAGCTAAAATTACAAATTTGGGTGGGCTTCTCTTGAAATATTTCCTCTTAGGCCCTTTACTCAGATTGGAAGGTGATGTTTCAAAGAGCAGAGGATCAGTTTCTGCCCATGAACCTCTCTGAAGCTCGGAAGCTGGGTTACGTGTTTGCTCTCACAGATGAGAGGCTTGTGTTTCGGACACCGTATGAGCAACCCCATTCTTTCAGCACTGAGGTAAAGGGATGAGAAACTGTAAAGGTTGATTATCTTATTCCCGGCTTATGTAAAACTTCCAATTGTGTTTTTTCCAGGTGAATGGCGTTCCAGTAGAGGTGGTCCATGCAGTCCTGTTCTCGAGGCAAAGCTGGGTTGTCCTTGTGGTCGATCTGTTGGCTGCTTGCTCGATGCGTCAGTATTAATCCTGGTGTTTTGGGGGGGGTGCTTTTGGGTTTTTTTGTTTGTTTTTTAACCCAAATACTTATAAGGAAACGATAATGGCGTGTCCACAGATAATGGGTCATATGACGGTGGCTATATGATTTGGGAGACTTCTGAGCTGCTCCACAGTCTGGTGTCTCCCTTAAATGAGACTGAGGTCAGCATTGGAGCCAATGGGAAACTTGTGGAGAAGAAAGTTGCAGAGGAGAGGGGCTACACCGTGGAGAAGGTTAACACCACCCTGCAAGTCAGTATTCCTTACAAAGCTGAAGGAGGATACAGGAAGGTAAGAAGGCACTAGAGCTGTAGACTTGGACTCGGCAGGTCTTCTAATCACAGCAGAGCTTTCAGGTTAAGACGAAATATTAGTGACATAGTCTGACTCTCTTGCAGAGCTTTGTGTCTCGAGACCTCTACGAATACTACGTTTTTCATCTCTACTTGGAGCAGATCTCAGTCGACGAGGCTGAGATTGCAGCCAGGCTTCGTTTTCACAGGATTATAGTCACTCCCCTGCTGCGATGCCACATTTTCACTGAAAATCGTAAGTGTATCTAATGCCCTGCATCACATCGCTGTGGTCATATTCTGATGGGCTTTTTGTTTCAGAAACTCTTGCAAGAGAGCGCTCATTCACCATCTATCTCGGCGGTGTCCCTGAAGACGTGGTGTTAGTTTCTATTCAGCTGAATGGACGAGACTTTACTTTGCCACTTACAAATACGAGCACCTACAAGGTCACTGAAGTTCTCCACCCCAACGGCACCCATGGATACACACTGACGGTGCTTTTTGATGATCCTATTGTCAAACTGCAGGTAATCTTTGGGATTAAAACACCCCCCCCCCCCTGTATTTCATACTGGTTCTTAAAATGTTTCCTGTTAGTTCTCCAGAAAAGCCGTGGCAATGCAGCACATCCTGAATGTCAACTACACACTGGCTGTTCAGCCTGGAAATGAGCCTTACTATCATGAAACGACAGTCACAGCTCTAACTCGTGTCTGTAAGTCTTGAACCTGTTCAGTCTTTGGCTCAAGCATGAAATGGTATTAAATAATCCTGTATCCAACAGCGCCTCCTGTCTTTGATGCCAACTGTTCGGAGTCCAGCATACACTTTAAGCTGGACCATCGCCCTTTTGATTACTTTTGGGAGCTTGCCATCGGCTCGGACGTGCTAACCTCAGACCTGGCAGACCGGCGTGGCTACATCTTCAGTAATGACAGCCAGAGTCTGCGGCTTGATGTGCCGCTATTCACAAATGGGTTTAAATACCAGGTAGATGAGGGAAATGCTGTTGGCATGATCAGTTTGTTCTTAATAGGCTTGAATTGTGTTTAAATGTAGAAGTGCTGCATGTGTTTGGCAGGACGTCACTTTGAAGGGATTCTCAGGAACTTTTGAGATCCTTGTGAGAGTTCGTGAAACATCAGAAGTCCAGACGTCCACAGTTAAAACCTGCCTGTTCAATCCCAAAGAATTCATCAGTAAGTGCATCCAGTCTTGACTATTGCAGACAGTCTCGGAGTTACCCATCATGTTAAAATTCAATTGTCTGTGCAGTGTGTTCGACCAATGGGAAGGTGAACGTGGTGGCTAACTTGTCTCTGCCAATCCCAAGTGGAGGGAGCCCAGCTGAAACCAGCCTCAGGGACAAATCCTGTCTGCCTAAAGATGCAGATGGCACCAGGGCTCTCTTTTCTTTTGCTGTTAATGACTGTGGAGCTATAATCATGGTAATGAGCAAATGTTATCTTTTATGTGTCATTTGTACCATATATTAAAATGCTTTTATTTTACTTAGCTGGGCAGGGACTCTGTGACCTATAGAAATGAGATAATCTTCAGCTCTGTGAGAAATCCAGAAAATCTGAGCAGTAAAAACAGGTATGCATCCTCACCCTCAACTACTTGGGTTTTCACCATTCGACTACTAAAATGTAACTTGTATTCCAGAGTGTTGCTGCAGTGCACATATACTGTGGCTGGATTGCATGCCCTCTTCTCGGCATACAAGTTTGAGTCTGACACAGTTGGCGTTGGTCGTATTGTGCATTCTAACCGCATCATTGAAGGTGGGTGGTTTAACAATTAAACAGCCTATCGGTGTCACTGAAAATGTTAAGTTAAATTATGTTCGTACTCTAGGTCCCGCAGTGGATCCCACTAGTGCATCCACCAGGAGATCAGTGACCGTACGACCTCGTTACCAGCCTTCTGCAAAGTACCTCAAAGTGTCGAGCTTCTTAAGGAATCTCTCAAACAAAGGTCTGCACAACTTTTAAACCACAGAATTTGCCAGCATTGGAAGTGTCTAAATTGTATTTCTCTCCACAGGACTAAAGGAATCTTCACAAGTAAATGTATTTACTGTCATTTAAAGAACTAAGACTTACACTATTGTTTTGTAATAAAGACTTAAATGAAGCATGTGATCCATTCTTGTCAGTTTGTCACTTAAGCTATGTTCACACTGCAGGCGAAAGCGCATCAAATCTGACTTTGACCCTATGCGACCCATATCCGATCATGGTATGACAGTTTGAACAACACAAATCCAGTCTTTTCAAATCCGACCAGGTCACTTTCATATGTGGTACCGAATCCGGTACATATTTGGTGTTTTAGAAAGTGACAGCTGTTTGACTGGTCATATTGCATTAAAGCTGTCTTTTACGTGACAGATGCCAAATATCAATGTCGGAGAAGACTAACCTCTGCACAGAGGTAGGAGCCACTGCTGCAAACAAGGCCATTGCTAAAGCACGGGCTCACCCCTCCCATTCAGTGTCCTTCCTCCTCTAATTTGTCAAAATTCGACAGACTGTGCAGAAATTAGACTGCTGCAACAACACCTAGCTCTGTAGCTGCCATTTGTACTTCGGTGAACGGCGTGTTATGTGTCTTTTGCACATGCAGGCTGCTTTGAGGGCCATGAACGTTCACACTAGAGCACGTTTGCTGAAACTGGGACTCGGTGTCAGAATTACTGTAACATGGGCCTCAGGATCTTAAGTCTTTGTATGACTAGGTGAAACTCATAGGGAAATGGCCTGGCTTCTATAAAGCTCAAGGTTCTTTGCTACTAACATCTGATCTTAAAGCATTTAATTCTGGGCACTTTAAAGCAGTGTTCAAATGGCTCATTGCAAAGCTGGAACAAGCTGTGTAAACACTAAATACTTGATTTGCTGACCTCACAACATTGGCTTTAACTTGTTCCATATCAATGACATCAGTTTACTGTAATCATGACAAAATATAAATTGGACTTTTGCTTAAACAATCAAAACTTGGTGTTGTCATCTTTAGGTCAACAATGCTTCTCATCTATAGATATTCCATGAACTACAGTAGCTTTATGAAGAGCACTGAAGCCAGCTGGGATATCAACCAAAACCAGTACTGGAAATGCAAACTCTGGTTTTAATGATCCACTCAGTTGACAAGTTGAGGTAGTTATTTATGACCAGTTTTATTAAAGGGCATTGAAGCCAGATGAGACACAAACTGCAGGCATGTCTTTAAGACAGACTTGGATGAAATAATTTCCTGCTTCCAAATTCAGGTAAGAGGTTTCTGTACCACCCTGTTGAATACAGAATTGAATTTAAAATCTAAAGGTCAGGCCCATCTTAAAGACCTCATCGTACCGTTTCACCCCAATAAAGCACGTTGCTCTGACTGCTGGTTTACATATGGTTCCTGCTATTTAAAAGTAGAATGGGAGGCAGAGCCTTCAGCTGTCAGGCCCCTCTTGTGAGGATTCTGGAGACAGACACCCTCTCTGCTTTTAAGATTAGGTTCCAAGGTGTATAGTTAGGGTTGGATTGGGTGGCTCAGGATTCCCCCTTAGTTATGTTGCAATAGGCATTGGCTCTCGAGGGCTTCCCATGATGCACTAAATGTTTATTCTTCACTTGCCTTTTTTTTTTTTTCCAATCCAAATTTTGCATGTATACCATCCGTTTTATTTTTGTTGCACATATTTAGTAGACTAGACTTTTTATCGAGGGGTGGAACCTAACAACCATACGATCTACTTCTGAAACACTTCATTGCATATTTATTACATTACAGCAGGGGTCCCCAATCCCAGTCCGCGAGGGCCGGTGTCCCTGCAGGTTTTAGATCTCACCCTGGGCCAACACACCTAAATCACATGATTAGTTCATTACCAGTCCTCTGGAGAACTTCAAGACATGTTGAGAAGGTAATTTGTCCATTTAAATCAGCTGTGATGGATCAAGGACACATCTAAAACCTGCAGGGACACCGGCCCTCGTGTACTGGGATTGGGGACCCCTGCATTACAGTGTGAAAAAATGTGGTGCAGTTCCTCCCTTGTCCACCAGAGGGTGCTGCAAGAACCTTACTCCAATCCTGTGATTGAACTTCAACTTGTGATCCACTGAGGATTTCAACAAGATTTGAAAATGAAATCCAAAAAAAGAAATATAAGATCCAGACATATGCACAAATGACTGCAGATTTATGCTTCAGTGCACTTTAAAGTATTTATCAATGGGAATATCACAGTTTGAAATTGCACACACATACAGAAGGGCCAAACATTAAGCTCAAGAACCTTTGCAACTTTATCAGTAGCACCTAAAGTGCACTGGAAACCCTGCGTCAGGCTAGGGAAGAAGCCTGAAGCTTATCAGTACTTATATTCTGGTAGTGTCACTGGCCAATCAGAGGCTCTCAGAGTTACACTCACAGGTGCAGCCTTTGAATAATCAACTCATCTTTAAATCACTTGCAGCTGATGCTAAAAGTGAACTTTTAATTTCAGGGGTCAAACGCAACTGAGCTCACACAGACTACTGCTGCTGTGGTTTGGATATCCCAAACACGTGATTCACTTGAGCTTGTGTTGGTTAGAAGTGTAGTTTGCTAGCTCTCAGGCTGGCTTTAGACCCTGCCAACATCAGATGGTATGGCGTTTAAGTTTAGGTAAGCTGCCTTAGTGGGAAATCATCAAGTTTATTTATGAAGTTAATTTCCAGTTAGGTTTTCTGTCACATGTCCCTTTGTGTTGCAGTGTGGCCTTTCTCCTCTCCGTGTGCTCAGCTGCAATTTGTGATCTCATCACGGATGGTAACATGCATGTGATTAGGGAGTGTGATTTTAAAAATGCTGGTAATCTGTACTTAAAACTTGCTTTGTTCATGCAGGAGTTCATATGGAGTGTCGTGAGCGTTATTTTATGATAGCTGTTGATCTCTCCTTCACTGGAAAGGAACTTCACTTTGAGGCTGTGGGTAAGTTCCCCTTAAAAGCTTCCCTTCTGCATTGGAGCATTTTTTTTTTTTTTTTTTTTTTTAAAAGCTTCTTTCGTCTGATAATTCTGGCCACTACGGAGCTGCATGACTGAGGTTCTTCTTTTTGTAAAGATCGAACAGGAGTGTATGCCATCACTGAACAGTATGCTGCAAAGTGTGGCTATACCGTGAGTGCTCTCCCTCTCCTGGGCCACGTGGAGCTCAGAGCTTCTTATTTCAGCTGCCACACTGACAACAAAGTATGTGCAAGCAGTCAAATAAGCAGAAATGTGCTGCTGCGTAAAGAGAAGGCTTTGATAAATTTTCTCTTCTGTGTATTTCAGGATGATATGTTCTCCTTTAATTTTAACTTGATCGCTACACATAAGGGAAAGAAGGCCAGCTATGCACTGAACAAGACCTGCACTTTATCTCTCCAATGGTCTCACAGAGAGGTTACCTGTGAGATGAACTACATGGAGGTAAATTTGGATTTTTTTTTTTTTAAATGTAGTCAGTAATTTTGAGGCTTTTTTTTTAAAATAGAGGACAAAATGAATACTGAACTGATAAATATACATGAATCTATATTTGCATATCCCTAAAAAAAACATGTGTTCTTATAATTAATCAATTAAAAATACACAGCAGCAGGTTTGCATTTTTCCCCCCTCTGAGAATGAGTTGCAGTCACTAAAGACATACACATGAAGGACAATGCCACCCACACCGTAATAAAATGTCACAATCTTCCTCACCTTCTGAACTGAAGTCAGAACTTTTAAAATAAGGTGCTTCACTGACTCACTGACTTGTATCAGGCTAGTTTAGTTTTGCAGTCTGTGTGAGTAAAGGTGGCTGCTTCTCACTTGGCATTGATAGCTGAGGTATGCAGTGGACTGATGGCATTCCACAGAAAGTGGCAAACTGGATGTGTGGATCTGCATCCCAGCTGGCAGTGGCCTTTATGGATTACATGTAATGTTTTTGATCTCTTGGCTGACTAAAACATGTCTGTTCTATAGCAGCCACCGTAGCTAGGATTATACACTTGAATAGGAAGAGGGTAAGAAAACAGAATGTGGTTGACTGCAGTCTGCACTCACTCATAATCTAGTGGTGAAAATCTTACACCCTGTAATTTGGTGAATTCTGTGCAGGTGTCTGTGAGGAGTGATGTTACCTGTCCGATTGTCCCAATCAGACCCAACAAGAATGCAGTCAGAGCTGTAAGTCTTACACTCGTGTAAATCTCTCACTCAGGAAGTAAACTGTCTTAAGACTTGTACATTTCCTCCAGGTACGCAGCACCACTTCTTCAGACTGGCAGGTGACTTTTCAAAGACCGGAGGAGCAGATGCCGTCCATGAATGTGTCACAAGCACGGAAGCGGGGCTATACGTTTGACTCGAGGGATGGAAGACTTCTGTTTCGAACGCCCTATGGACAACCCGACTCACTGAGCACTGAGGTAAACCACAGATTCAGAATCTGCATTTGAACCATTGACGCAAAGCAAGGCTTACATGCGTTTCTCTGCAGGTGGAGGATGTTCCAGTGGAGGCAGTGTATGCAACTGTGTTCTCCAGACAAAACTGGGTTGTCCTTATGGTCGACCTCTTGGCTGCTTGCTCCATGTGTCAGTATCTGCCTTTATGTCATTTTAGTGACTTTCTGCTTAGGATCAGGTGGACTTGCAATGTTGTTCCTCTTAACAGATGAAGGTTACTTTGATGACGGGGGCTATATGATGTGGAAGACTCCAGAGGCGCTGTACCCGAGTGTCGGTGGCACACAGATCAGGATTGGACTGAACGGGGATGCCATGGAGCAGCTAATTGCAGAGAAGAGGGGTTACATTGTTGAGAAGCACAAAGGCACAGTCCATATCGGCATCCCTTATAATGCTGAAGGAGGACACAGGAAGGTCAGAGGATGGATATTTAATCTGAGGATCATACAAATTTTGCAGTGCATGTTAAGTGTAGCTTTTGGATTGCTCTGAGGCTGCTTGTTAAAATGTTCAATTGATGCACAGGGATGGCTCGTTTAAGCATTTAATAACTTGAATAATTCTCCAAACTAGGGAAACTGGAGAGCTCGGCACAACCCCATTTGTTGTAACTGTGTGCATTCTGTAATCTTGCCTTTTGAAAGACGGGAAGTAGGCCAGCGATGACTCCCGCTTTAGAAAGCAGATTGCAAACAGGCGATATTCCTGAATAATGTTCAGTTTATTAATCACAGATGAGCTGATGAGCGGATTCATTGCAACATTTCGGAGTGACTGCAATCCAAGCCAGAACAGAGATTGTTATCCTATTTTTACTCGAGATGTTGGTCTTTGTGGCCATGTGACTAATTTATCTTGTATTACATCCTCTGTGAAACATATTTCAGTCAGACTAGCAGTTTATCTAATGGTAAAGATTGAAGTCATGCAAACTGCATGTTTGTCTTTCAGAGCTTTGTTATTGGGAGCCTCTATGAGTTTTATGCCTTCGACCTCTCCGTGGAGCAGATCTCAGTAGATCGTGACTATGTCGATACCATGCTCCAGTTTCGCAGGACTCTGGTCACTCCCCTGTTGCCCTGCACGGTTTTCACTCGTAATCAAACAGTCCTTGAAGAACAGATGTTCACCATCTATCTCGGCGATGTTCCTGAAGATGTCATGTTAGTTTCTATCCAGTTGAATGAACGAGACTTTACGTTGCCATTTACAAATACGAGCACCTACAAAGTCACTGAAGTTCTTCACCCCAACGGCACCCATGGCTACACACTGAAGGTGCTGTTCCACGACCCTGTTGTCAAACAGAAGGTAACCCTGCCACCACCACGCCCTTGTGAAAACGATGACTCTTTGATTTTGTTTTGATATAAACACTTGTTGCCTATGTTTGAAATAAATATTATTAATATTCACAACATGATGGCTTAAATCCTGCTCATCTTAGTGAATTTGTTTTCTTTCATAGTTCTTTATAGAAGATGCAGTTCTTCAGTTTATGCTGGATATTAACTACACGCTGGCTGTGCTACCTGGAAACGACTCTTATTACCGCTTGGCATCCATTGTGGCACTGTTCACAGATGTCTGTAAGTTATTTGATAATTTACTCAATATTGGCAAAAGCTTTAAGAATGGTTAACAAGCTTGTATCCGACAGCACCTCCAGCCTTTGACGCGGTCTGCTCTGAGTCCGGGATACGCTTCAAGCTGAACCGTCAGCCTTTTGACTACTTGTGGGAGTTAACCATCGGGTTAGACGTGCTAACCTCAGACCTGGCAGACCGGCGTGGCTACATCATGAGTAATGACAGCCAGAGTCTGCAGCTTGATGTGCCACTTGCCACTCATGGGTATAAATACCAGGTAGACGAGGGAAATGCTGTTGGCATGATCAGTTTGTTCTTAATAGGCTTGAATTGTGTTTAAATGTAGAAGTGCTGCATGTGTTTGGCAGGACGTCACTTTGAAGGGATTCTCAGGAACTTTTGAGATCCTTGTGAGAGTTCGTGAAACATCAGAAGTCCAGACGTCCACAGTTAAGACCTGCCTGTTCAATCCCAAAGAATTCATCAGTAAGTGCATCCAAGCTTTATTATCGCAGATGGTCTCAGTTACCCATCATGCTAAAATGCATCTGTTTATGCAGTGTGTTCGACTGATGGGATGATGACTGTGGTGGCAAACCTGCCTCCGGTAGTCTCAGGTGGAGGGAGAACATTAAGAATGAGCCTCATGGACAACTCCTGTGGGCCTAAAGATATGAATGGCACCAGGGCCCTCTTTTCTTTTCCAGTCAACAGCTGTGGATTCATATTTGAGGTAAAAGCTGAGTTTACTGATTTGTGGCATCCCCTCCCTGTGCTGCTTTGCCCTCACTTTGTACTTTTTCTTCAGCTTGGAAAGGATTACGTGACTTATCAAAATGAGATCTTCTACAACAAGAATGACCAGAATATGGACTTGGTTTCTAGTGATGCCACTGAGAGGTATGAATCTCAAAACTTTCCTGTTCATTTTTCTTTCCCCCACCTGCATCGATCCATGACATTGAAGGCTGTCCTTGTCTCCCAGGGTGATCGTGCAGTGTACATATCCTCTATCTAGTCTCCATCAACTCTTTACAATGTACAGATTTGTGTCTGACACAGTTGGAGTTGGTAAAATCATCCGCACAGTGCAGCCCACAGCAGGTACAGTAACTTATTCACCTGCTGGAAATTATGCTTTCTTTTTCAAAATCTAATTTATTTTTTATCTGTTTCTAGGATTGCAACGTCCCACCAGAAAGCCCACTGCTGCACTTCAAAGCACCCCAAGACACACACAACCTGTTGTGTTTGTACCTGGTGTTCGTCCATCTGCTCGATACTTTCGAGTTTCTAGGGTTCACAATCTTGCAGGTGGCTAACTGATAAATATCACTTTTTGGTGATCCCCTTTCAGGAGCTTAAAGTCACAAAGTTGTATTTTAAATAGGACAAAACTGCATTAAAGCTGACTTTGAAATTATTTGTCTCGTAGAGCTTTACTACTGTGTACTTGGCATCATTTTTGACTGTTTCTGACACAGGATGTAAGAGTGTTGAGATTTCATTGTAAGGAACTCATGGTCATAAAGGGGTAGAAATGACTAATTATGGCTCTCCAACGTTTAATTTTTTTTTCTTACCCTAAATATTCAGGAAAACTTGAATCTTGGTCTAAATATATTAAAGAGTGAGAAGCTTGGGAAAGAGAATGCACAGGTAGTGAACTTACAGACTAGTACACTTCAGCGAGAAGTGTACCTCAGTCAGCCAGTCACATGAAAGCATTTGGACATGTAAACAAGGTCAGCATGATAGTTTAAACTGAGCAACAGAATGAGGACAGGTGATTTAAATTCATTTGAACATGGCATGGTGCTGGTCTGCTTCAGAAACTGCTGATTTATTGGGATTGTATCACACAACTATCCGTAGGGTTTAAGCGACTGGTATTAAAGAGAATTCAGTGAGAAGCAGGGTTCTCTCGCTGAAAGTCTCAGAGGAGAGAGGTCGGACTGCTTCAAGTTGATAAGAAGGCATCAATAATTCTAGTAACCATCAGTTACAACCAAGGTATGTAGAGGAGTGTCTCTAAATGCACAAGTCCAACCTTGAAGCAGAACTGGTGTCAAGCCAGCCTCCAATTCGAGACTTGCAGTCAAGCCAGCCTCCAGTTTGTTTTACGTTCCCTGTGTATTCAAAGTATTACGGGAATGGATGTGGAAACCGGATTTCAAAATAAAAGCCAACTTTGAGTGAATTAACATATGTTAAGAACATAACATATAATTTAGGCTTTTTATTTTATTTTTATTTTTTTTAAACAAACTCTAATGTTAGATCTATATGACATAGCCTTGTACCCTAATTGTGCCCTGTCACTATCAAGGCCATCTTATTTTGGATTTCAAAGTAAAAGCCCTGTGAATCTTCATTTTTGAACTACTCTTTCAATGACTTAATAATGCTCTTAAAAGCAAAAGTCGTATTTCCAAATACTATTTGAACTTTATATCAACACTTTCCAACCACAGTCTTTTTCACAGTGATACCATATCAATATCAAGTCAGTCTGATTTTGCCTTTCATAGTAATGGCCCTTTGAAATTGCCGATATTTGACTTAATCTTCTAACGATTCAAAATGCTCTAAAATGAAAAATTCTTGTTTCCACAGGGTAATTCCACCTTAGATCAACAGTATACAGCCCCACAGTGATACCATATCAATATCAAGTCATTCTGATTATGCCTTCCAAAATAAAAGCCTTTTCAAATTGTCCACAATTGACCTACCTTTCAGTGATTTCAAAATGCTCTAAAATGGAAAATTCCTGTTTCCACAGGGTAATTCCACCTCAGATCAACAGTATACAACCCCACAGTGATACCATATCAATATCAAGTCATTCTGATTTTGCTTTCCAAAATAAAAGCCTTTTCAAATTGCCCATATACGACCTACTCTTTTAACGATTTCAAAATGCTCTTAAATGAAAAATTCATGTTTCAACAGGACAATTCCACTTTAGATCAACAGTATACAACCCCACAGAGATACGATGTTAAGATCAAGTCACTCTGATTTTGCCTTCCAAAATAAAAGTATTTTCAAATTGCCCGTAGACGACGTACTCTTTTTTTAACGATTTCAAAATGCTCTTAAATTGAAAGATGCTGTTTCCACAGGATAATTCCACTTTAGACAGACTGGCGACCTGTCCAGGGTGTACCCCGCCTTTCGCCCTATGACAGCTGGGATAGGCTCCAGCGCCCCCCGCGACCCTGAAAAGGATAAGCGGAAGCGGATGGATGGATGAAATCACTGAAAGGTAGGTCAATTGTGGACAATTTGAAAAGGCTTTTACTGTGGAAGGCAAAATCAGAATGACTTGATATTGATATGGTATCACTGTGGGGCTGTATACTGTTGATCTAAAGTGGAATTACCCTGTGGAAACAGGAATTTTCCATTTTAGAGCATTTTGAAATTGTTCCAGGATCAAGTCAGATATGGGCGGTTTGAAAATGCTTTTATTTTTGAAAGCAAAATCAGAATGACTTGATATTGATATGGTAACATCGTGAGGTTGTATACTGTTGACCTAAAGTGAAATTATCCTGTGGAAACAGCAAAATTCTGTTTAAGAACATTTTGAAATCGTTAAAAAAGTAGGTCGTATATGCTCAATTTGAAAGGGCATTTATTTTGGAAGGCATAATCAGAATGTCTTGATATTGATATGGTATCACTGTGGGGCTGTATACTGTTGATCTAAAGTGGAATTATCCTGTGGAAACAGGAATTTTCCATTTTAGAGCATTTTGAAATCACTGAAAGGTAGGTCAATTATGGACAATTTAAAAAGTCTTTTATTTTGGAAGGCATAATCAGAATGACTTGATATTGATATGGTAACATCGTGAGGTTGTATACTGTTGACCTAAAGTGAAATTATCCTGTGGAAACAGCAAAATTCTGTTTAAGAACATTTTGAAATCGTTAAAAAAGTAGGTCGTATATGCTCAATTTGAAAGGGCATTTATTTTGGAAGGCATAATCAGAATGACTTGGTATTGATATGGTATCACTGTGGGGCTGTATACTGTTGATCTAAAGTGGAATTACCCTGTGGAAACAGGAATTTTCCATTTTAGAGCATTTTGAAATTGTTCCAGGAGCAAGTCAGATATGTGCAGTTTGAAAATGCTTTTATTTTTGAAAGCAAAATCAGAATGACTTGATATTAATATGGTAACATCGTGAGGTTGTATACTGTTGACCTAAAGTGAAATTATCCTGTGGAAACAGCAAAATTCTGTTTAAGAACATTTTGAAATCGTTAAAAAAGTAGGTCGTATATGCTCAATTTGAAAGGGCATTTATTTTGGAAGGCATAATCAGAATGTCTTGATATTGATATGGTATCACTGTGGGGTTGTATACTGTTGATCTGAGGTGGAATTACCCTGTGGAAACAGGAATTTTCCATTTTAGAGCATTTTGAAATCACTGAAAGGTAGGTCAATTATGGACAATTTAAAAATGCTTTTATTTGGGAAGGCATAATCAGAGTGACTTGATATTGATATGGTATCACTGTGGGGTTGTATACTGTTGATCTAAGGTGGAATTACCCTGTGGAAACAGGAATTTGCCATTTTAGAGCATTTTGAAATTGTTCCAGGAGCAAGTCAGATATGGGCAGTTTGAAAATGCTTTTATTTTTGAAAGCAAAATCAGAATGTCTTGATATTGATATGGTAACATCGTGAGGTTGTATACTGTTGATCTGGAGTGGAATTACCCTGTGGAAACAGGAAATTTCCATTTTAGAGCATTTTGAAATCACTGAAAGGTAGGTCAATTATGGACAATTTAAAAAGTCTTTTATTTTGGAAGGCATAATCAGAATGACTTGATATTGATATGGTATCACTGTGGGGCTGTATACTGTTGATCTAAGGTGGAATTACCCTGTGGAAACAAGAATTTTTCATTTTAGAGCATTTTGAATCGTTAGAAGATTAAATCAAATATCGGCAATTTCAAAGGGCCATTACTATGAAAGGCAAAATCAGACTGACTTGATATTGATATGGTATCACTGTGAAAAAGACTGTGGTTGGAAAGTGTTGATATAAAGTTCAAATAGTATTTGGAAATACGACTTTTGCTTTTAAGAGCATTATTAAGTCATTGAAAGAGTAGTTCAAAAATGAAGATTCACAGGGCTTTTACTTTGAAATCCAAAATAAGATGGCCTTGATAGTGACAGGGCACAATTAGGGTACAAGGCTGTGTCATATAGATCTAACATTAGAGTTTGTAAAAAAAAAAAAAAAAAAACCTAAATTATATGTTATTATGTTCTTAACATATCTGTTAATTCACTCGAAGTTGGCTTTTATTTTGAAATCCGGTTTCCACATCCATTCCCGTAATACTTTGAATACACAGGGAACGTAAAACAAACTGGAGGCTGGCTTGACTGCAAGTCTCGAATTGGAGGCTGGCTTGACACAAGTGAAGCACATGGGGTGCACAGGTGTGGATCTAGAGAAATTTTCCCGAATATAGCGTGGAAATCAAATGGGGTAGCAAAATCAAAGCCGTGTTTTTACACATGCTGGTGTTACATCCCTGTAATCTGCTGTGTGTGTGTATACCAAATGCAGTAAGTATACACGTTTCATAGAAATGGTCTATAACTTTATTTTCTTTAGCCCAGATAATTAAACATTTCAGTTACATAAAACATGTGAATTTTGATTTATGCACCGTATAGCCTTCATAATAAAGAAGTATGTAGCCCAATAAGTATAAAATCCAGGAAGCTATACAACATGGGGTGGTCCATTTGTGAACCTAATAAAGCGACTCATGCGTTTATATTGCAAAAAAGCCTGACATTTTTTGGAACTCTAAACTATCTAAGAGGACGTCGGCCTGATTAATTGCTGTAAGTCATGCACTGCATGGTTTCTTGTACCATTTGATTAAAAATGGGAATTTAATCACTTTATTAGAGACATTGACTTTTTTTTTCTCCGGATCATTTTTTAATTTTAATTTTTACAAATATGAATAAGAGCATGACCGGAAATACATATATGCAGTCACACTGCGTTTCATACGTCAGTCAGCAGGTGTCGCTACCCCGACTTCTTTTAACGGAGCATAAACAAGTTTATGAGTAGTTAGTAGTTAGATGCTACCCTTACCTCTCGAGCAACACAGCTGAACCACCATGAACAGCGAGGAGCATTTATCGGTGAGTGACATCACTCTTTAGCTCACTTGGACTGCATGCGCAGGTCCTGCGGGTCAGCGGTGGTGATTTCATCGTCCGTCCTCCATCAGACACCCAGGAAGACGGTCCTGCCCCCTCTGTCCAACAGGACCCTGTACCACCCCTCCTTCCTGCCGCTGTACAGGGCCGCAGGCCTCCCACGCCACAGTCAAGAAAACGCTCAAACAGGTGAGTCACTTTTACCTAAACCGGCTCAAGGGGAGCTTCATCCAGCTGCTCAACCTCTGAGAGGACTCCCTGATTTCTCCCCAGCTCACCCCACCACGCCCGCAGAGTTCTTCTACACTGACCCCACCATGTGCTGTGGCAGGAGGATCCCCAGTAGACTCAGTGGGTTAAAGGTGAGTGAGAGACCATTTCATAATTGCACCAACAAAACACACTGTTGTGGAGAAGCTCCATTTTTCATACTCATTCATTTTCTAAGGATTAGTTCCTGCATGCCCAAATAAAGACTTGTATGGCTTTCCAGGGGCCAGAGTCCCACACAACAATACCACAGCTTAAGTATAACTAAATGCTCTGTCAGAGTCTGTCATCAAGACTTCACTCTCAGATAACTTTGAAAAATATTGTTGGTCTTTTGTAAACTACATTTTGCCTCCACCTCTGTTTACCCATCGTCCTCTACTCAATGCATCCACAAACTGAAGTACCATCCTGTGGAAATTAACTTATCATATAAATCAGATTTCATAATCGCTGTGTGGTTACAGGAAAGAGTCCAGTGTGTCAGCGTTTTAATAACAGTGTTCATTTAGGCCACATAGAAAAATGCACACATCAAACGCTTCATGATAATTGTGTTTTCTTTTAGTTGCTCTTTGAGTCGTTCAGTCAGTTTTTGTGCTGGTGTATTGTGATGCGACTGCATGACAGGCTTCCACCATGTTTTACAAATGGCTGTAGACACTTATTGTCGTACCTCTCTCCTCGCATTATTAACAATTTGAACTGAAAGTTTCACATTGGATTCATCCCTCCATCAGTGCAGTTCTTCCGTTTTATCCGTTTCTCTTCATTATCAATGGCTTCTTGACAGCCAGCCTTCCACTTAGGCCATTTCTGATGATGCTTCAGTGAACAGTAGATGTGTGTTATGTCTTTGTTGGATGTTTATCGCCTGATTCTTAAAGACACGAGGTTCAGATATTGTTCATCTGCTGTAGATAGTTTTTTCAGGCCTGACTCTTGCTATTTCATGCTCCACTTGCTAATTTTCCAGGGTGTCCTCTCTTTTAAGGACACCCTGGTGCCAAAATACTATTTGATGCCTGTCCGAGTTATCACTACTTGATTCAGTGAAAGGTGCAAAAGGAATGGGAACAAATGATGTGTTGTTTTTGGAGCGACACACAGCTGTTCTTTCTTTCATCTCATTTCTCTCAGGTATTTGATTGCTTGCAGCTCAACACGCCACGACCCATCATGTCCGCCTGCCTGGCCCCACCAAACCGCCCAGACCCATTCAGATCAGGACCACACCCCACTAGAGATCTGGGTAGCCCCACTTGGAGAACACAAACCATTCACCCTCAGGTGCAGCCAAGGCAGGTTGTCCTCCAGCTTACACAGGAAGAGGACCAGGCCGTTACTAACCTGCTGAAACTGCACTACCAAATGGACGATGACTCAAACCTCAGTCATCCTTGTGCCAAGGATGGTGAGGAGGGGTACAAACCTGCTCGTGGTGCACTGATAGAGGGAACGGTTTGGTCAGATGCAGAGCTTGAAGTCGCTGACACTCTCTCGAGTCAATTAAAACTAAATTATGTTGACTTGTTGAAGGCCCAAAACCGAAATGAAACAGCAAACACTCCTCCCGGTCCTCTGCTATGCCCAAGCCCTCAAACACACCAGGAAGCTGAAGCTCCACTTGCATTAGGAAGTAGCGCCGTTCCCCTGAAGACATCCCCAGTGATCAAGAGCAAAGTGAGTGTCTTTGAAGGGTTTATGGAAGCAAAGGAACAGAGGCTCTCAGATTTGGAGGGCGATGCCGTGGACGTGCTCCTGAGCCTTATGGATGTTGATATCACACAGTGACTGCTCAATATTTATGTTCTCGGCTCTTGTGTTTGAGCATTGTATTTGCACTTTACCCAGTTTTGGATTTTGCACAGGTTCCTCTGACAGACGAGAACTTTATAATGTTCAGTAAACGTTACCGAGAAACAAAGAGCCAGTTAAAAAGACAAAAGGTTTTATTAAAATATGTCCTGAAGGAGAATCACCCTGTTGTAATTTACAACATACTATACAGACCAGACCCCATTTCCTGATGCCCTGCAGGGGGAGCTACAGCACCACTCCACAGTGGTGGACAAGCTAACAAGCTAGTCAAAAGCACAACTACTAAAAACATAAAAAACAAAGTTCAAGCACAGTTTGCACATGCTGAAAGCATAAACCCCGTACTTCACAATTGTGTACTTCTGTTTTCAATTAAAAGGCACTTCCTGATTTTATGTCTGTTTTCTAGTGAAATTTTAAAACGTTAACATCTTTCAGCTGAGATGCATTTGGGGGTTTTTGTGTTTTTTTTAAGACTCCTTCTGTTCTCTAATCCGGCAAACCAAGTGTCACATAGCACTAAAAAACAGGGCATTGTTTGTGTATTGACAACTAAATGTTTCCAGCCAACACCCAGCTCCTGTCTGAGCGTACGAGCGTTTGAACAATGCCACGAATGACTGGCATGTGAGTTTGGCACAGCAGTCTGTGAAGAGGTGTTGGCGTGGGGCTGCACGGAAAACAGGAAGAGGTGGATCCTTGCAGTTAGGGAGATATGTAAGCTAATCCTCTGCTGTCACATACTTTCTGTTTCTTCTGCTGAAGTAGCACATGCTGCAGCAGCTCGAGTGTGTGTCCGCCGTCTCGTCGTGGTCGCCCTTCTGCTTTTACCTTTCGTTTCCTGTTTGCTAGAAACTGGCAGCTCACGTGGCACAGTCCCTGAGTAACTGTCTTTCTCAAAAGTGTCCACGTCATTTACTGTAAACATCTACTGAAGCGTGCGGGTCTTGCTGTTTGCAACCAAAGTCGCTGCTTGCATGACTCTGTAGCGCTCCCGGAGGTTCCTCCTCCTCACGTGTTCGTTTGTGATCTCGATGACATTCGCTACGGGGAACCAGCCCTTCTGACCGTCCGACAGGCGGGTTCCTTCGTACAAGCCTATTCGGGGGGGAGGGAGAAAAAAAAAAAAGAGAGGGGAGGAGAGTGGGGAGAGGACAAACAAGGGAAGGGGGAGATATTGGCGGTTTCTGCGTCGTTCATGCAAGAAAGTCAAAGCAAATAAACTGCTAAAGCGAGGGTTGGAGGATGGAGGCATATAAACAAGCAGAGTCCAGGGAGGTGATACAAAGTCATGTTAGTACATGTAACTTTTTCTGTGTAACAAATGTTAATAATAATAATTAGTTTCGGTTTCAGCTGCCACAGCTTGTTTTCTAAAGATAAACGTTTCCCACCCGATGCTCTTACCCTCGTTGGTTTTGCGGATGACGTTGATGATCTCAGTGGGCTCCAGGCTGAGCTCGTCGGCTTGCTGGGCGATGTACTGCTCCACGCACTGCACCTGAGGACAGTCTGCCATCCACAGACACATATAAAATTGTAAACTTTCATAACTCGCATAACACTCGGTGTGTGTGAATTTTGTATGCGCTTGTCCTCACCCCAGTCCTCGTAAATCACTTCCTTATCATCTCTCTCTTGGTTGGCCGTGTTGGGGAAAGCTGCCATCCACCTGTCCATGTCCGACCTGTTGATGGAGACGGCCACAGTTTAGTCTCATACCAGTGACGTGTAATTCCTGATGTAACAGTAGGAAGAGTTTTCACCTCCTTCGAGGTGTGAGGAGAAGAGGAGGTCAACAGAAAACCATAGCAACCCGTTTCTGAGGCTCAACATGTCCCACAGTCTTCTGAATCTAAAAATCCTCACATTGCATTTTGGCACATCTCTGAAGAATGTTCCCAGCATTATATTTAGGTTCATTTAAGTTTAGCAAATCACTTTTATAATGGTTTGGTCAAGAGATCTTGAGTTTAACCTTGATACGTCGCCAAAACTACCAGTTACACAAACAGGCGTGTGTTTGGACTGTGGGAGGAAGCTGGAAATACCAGAGAGAACTCAGACAGACACAAGGCGAACACGCAGGACGCCAGGGACCTTTTTACTGTGCTGTACAGCGCTAACCACTGTACTGGGTGCTCTCCAACTCTCACCCTATGACGGCTCAGACAGGCTTCAGCCTAACTGCAACCCCGAGTTGGATAAGCAGAAGTGGATACACGAATGGATCGACATTAGATGTTTTTGGCCTAAGTACTAAATTTGAAGGATTTATTCCCTGGAGTCACACATTATACTATTAGCATAGTGACCGATATTTGCATTTTACTGTGATGGTGTTAGAGGAAAACTATGTCACCTAACTCACCAACAACACATCCTCAAAATGTTTAACAGAGAAAATGTTTTGCATAGAGCATTATGGATTCTCTGGCCTCAATCACATCCTGGACATGTTTTTGATTGCTCTGGATCACCTAACAATGGGGATATTTTATAACCTGCAAAAACATCCTAACAATGTTTCCGTCAGATCATGTTGTCATCAAGTCAAAGTCAAAAAGACCATATTTATCCTCAAGGGGCAATTAAGACACATGATACCTTGCCAACCATGCATATAATAAACAAACATCACAATGAAAATTGTTTGAAATGACAAACATCCTTTTTTTCCATGTTTAACTTCCCTGTAAGCCGGTTGTAGCAAGTCTGTCAACATCCAGGACGTCAGCTTGTATGCTCTCCAAACTGGCTCCCAGGCATGAATCAGGGGGGGCAGGACTTTGCACATGTGTTTGTTGTATTTGGTTCATAATTTCACTTAATTTTTAATGTAGTGTGAATGTTTTTCTTTGTGCTCGTTAAGCTTTTACTTTGAAAGTCAGAACAGCTGTTCATCCAGGGCAACATTTTCAAGGAGTGGCCAGGCAGGAGTGTAATCTAGTTACACTTTTAGGCCAGAACTGTTTCTTGGTGGATCTAATTTCTCATTTCCATCTCACATAACCTTTGAGTAACTCGCAGTTCATCTACAATTTTTCCTTTTAGGAAATTAAATGTTTCTTTTACATGAGTCAAATTACCCGATTCATGCTGCTTCTATGTAAACAGCATGAACTACTTGAATTGGACTTTGACTTCATGTCTAGTTTTTCCCTTATTTTCATTCAAGATACTGCAGATGTTAGAGTCAAGTACATGCTGTTCACACACACACGCGCGACCACTCACTGAGAGGAAGCTTTGATGAGCCGCTCAAACAGGCGTCCCTGGTGGTTTTCCAGCAGCGTGAGATTGAAGCAGTGTTCGAAGGGGCTCCCACTGGTCCCGCTTTCCTCTATTGGCTGCACTTGCACCAGAGAGCGATGGGCATGGTCGAGCACCACAAAACGCTCCGCGCTGTTTGAGACAATGTAGACAAAAGCTAATTACAAGAAAAATATGAGAAGGAAAACGGGTCTAGCAGGAAGCAGGTATATCGCATGCTGTGTATACTCTTAACGTCTAGCACCTTTGGCACCACCTTCCCTTAAATTTTAGGGAGTTGGAGTTATTTAAACGAGTGATGACACGCATTTAACTCTTTCCCCATAAAGACGACATTCGGCGACCTCCCCTGTAATGAGCTCACTATATATCATTAAAGATGTAATAGTTTGGCAAGTATTAGAATAGTTTCTGGGCTTTTCCAAGGGTAGCTGCATAGGCAGAGACCACCCTCACAGTGTTTAATGATTAACCAAAATGTATAATTCTGAATTAGTGCATAAAGCTGAGGCTAGTAAATATCTCCAGTTTACAGATAGGCTTTGATATCCACTGACATCAAGCAAATTTATGTAGCTGTTGTCACAGAAGCAGAAAGATGCATTTATTAAGCTGTAAAGGGACTGTGAATGCATGATGTGTACAACATCTGAAAAATTCAGTGTACGCTTTCAATTCTAATCAGAATCTAGCAGAACGAATCAATGATGCATCAAAGATGGGTCAACAAATTAAGAGCATTTTATGTTGTGTCAGTTTTGTTTTTGAACCTAACCCCTTTTTGGCAGCGATGACGAGCAGGTCGTTGAACAGGAAGAAGTAGACGGGAGTGAACTTTGCCCTCATGTTGAAGAGAGTCGCTCCTTTGGACATTTCCTGGAGCTCTCCCTTTTTCTCCAGATATCGAGTCTGGGAGATGATGGGGATGGCCTGAAGAGGACAGGTGGCATTTACGACTCTTCAAAATAAAAGAGATCACATAAGCTGAATACAAACATCAACACTGCCGTTACCTTGAGCTTGTCAAACTCCAGTGTCTTAGAGATATGAATCAGCTCCTCCATCTGTTTCATCTTTCCCACCTCTGTGTTACACACATCAATGATCTGAAACAAAATGATGAAATCACTTAGCAGATCCCTTTTATTTTCACACTTAAAAAAACCTCCTCTCAACCATCCTTGTATAAAACCGTGTATCTCACTGGGAGTATCAAGTTTATTCCTCTGGCTCTTTTAATAAACCTAATCTCAGCCTGCCACTGCCCTCAATGGCACCTGTGACTCACTGAGTTGATTCAGTAGGAAATCCTTCATTCAGACAATAGCTGACATCTAATTTCCAGAAGCATACGGCACACTTTAGACTCAAATATGCCGCATTTGCAGGCAGAAGGGTGGTTGAGGAGTTAGGCGTGTTTACCTTGGACACAGAGGCCAAAGCCTTTGAGGCTGTCTGCTCCTCTTTCGTCCCCTCTTTTGTTCTCTTCAGGATGTTCTGAAACAACAAACAACAACTTTCTATTTCTGCAAACAGACAAACAACATTACCAGGAGACATTTTTCCACCAAAACACAAGCAAGGTTGTGAAACTGGGGCGAGGCGAGTCTGTGTGTTTGCTTATAGGTTAAAGGATCAGCGAAGGCTAGAGTGTGTAAGATTACGCTGGAATGAGGGCATTCCACACATCCGAACACCGTGATGAACTCATGCTATTGCCTTTCACTGACCCTCAGGAGAGAAGGGTCAGCTATGCACAATGTACTGTGGCGTTTTGTTTGGCACTTAAGTAAAGCACGTAAAGCTTACAAAGGCTGTCACTCATCTGTGAGTTGCTGAGCTTTTTCCTCTCAGGAGAGAAGCAGAAGCAAATAACCAATTTGTCACTCTGTGGCCTAAACATGCACTCACATGCCACCTAGTTAGTAAGGGCTTCACTAGTACCAGGTTTGACTCCAGTTTGCCTTCAGACCTGGCTTAGTTACTTGTGACATAGATTCAACAAGGTGCTGGAAACATTCCTCAGAGATTTTGGTCCATGTTGACATGACAGTGTCACATAGTTGCTGCAGATTTGTCTGCTGCACATCCATGATGTTAATCTCTAGGTTCACCATGTCCTAACGGTGCTCTACTGGTTGACATCTGGTGACTGTGAATCCTGAAATATTTATACAACTGTGTTTATGTTGTTTTGAATGTTGCAGCAGAAATTGAGATTTATCAAGCCTGGAACATTTCTCTCATCTTCTGTTGTTTAATATTGAGCCCAGACAAATTGTAGCCTTAGTTTCCTGTTATCAGGTGACAGGAGCGGCACCTGGTGCAGTCTTCTGCTGCTGGAGCCCATCTGCTTGTGTGTTCAGACATGCTCTTCTGCATACCTTGGTTGTATTGAGATGTTATCTCAGTTATTATTTTGTGGGGAAAAAATCCCAGAAAATCAGCAGTTTCTGAAATACTCAGACCAGGCTTGTCTGGCACCAAGAAACATGCCACGTTCAAAGTCGCTCTAATCATCTTTCTTCCCTACTTTGGTGTTCTGTTTGAACCGAGTTGTCTCCCTGTGATTGGCTGATTAGATATTTGAAGTTAAGCCCAGAAAGATGATTCTGATCATGTGGACATTTCTATAGAAACCTATAGAAACCTTTCATCACTCATCAAAGTGAATTGATCATTAATATGTATGTGTCATGAGCACTGATCAATGGCCCTGAATACTGTTGACAGAGAGTTGGGGATTGGCTGCAATTACAGAACTTATGTTAACTAACAGTGGAACAGGTGTACCTAATAAAGTGACCAGTGACATATGCTAAGGCATAGAGAGTGAAAACTGGGTGATGCTGCACACCTCAATGAGCATTTTGATGCGTGTTATTCGCTGGAACGGCAGTAGCAAGAAAGACATGAAGGGCAGCCGCTGGCACTGAGGCGACTCTTGGAGACGAGTGATTACTGCACTGAACTGCAGGTTGCTCTTCCTGTAAATACACCACAAAAGTAAAGATAAGGTAAGACTTTGTCTCCAGTTGAGACAGTTGGTACCCTGCCAGCCTGCACTACTTACAATCTTTTCTCATAGTTGCTACGGAAATTCTCAGAGAGTTTGAACCTGATTCAAGTGAAACTCTGGTTGCTTACATGAGCTCAGTGAACATCTTTTCCTGGTAGATCTGGTTGCGTACGTAGTCAATGTAGGCGGGGAAGTTGTGCTGGGCATGGTAGTTGATTATATCACAAATGTCAGAGAACACCACGTCCTGAAATATGCGGTCCTCCAAGTCTTTCAAGAATCTGTTGAGTCAGATAACAAATTTTCAGAACTTGCAGAAAACTGTGCACAAGCCTGTTGAACCATAAAGAACAAGCTTTACATTCCTGTCCCAGTTTCATCTTCAACAAGTGACCTTGCAGCACTTCACATCATAAATCACTTTGGAGTTTCTGTTTTTTCCTTATCTCCCTTCACCCTTTTTTTCCCTCACCTCTCGCTGACTTCACGGATCCTCAGGATGTTGGAGAAGAGGGTCTTCCTGTCTCTGATGATCATCGTCTCTTCCAGCTCCCGGCTCTCCATGAAATGTTCAGTCAGAACATGAAGAGATCGCAAGTAAGAGGCCTCTGATGTCAGGACCTCAAACATACTCTGTCAGGAAGAAGGTGAACAAAGCTGCACATTAAAGGAAACCAAGATGACACAAAAAGCAGGATAACTGCAGTTTTCATGTTTATAGAGGAAATATTTATGATTTATATATGATTTTTTTTTAAATAAGAAGAGTTACACAGGTTGTGAAGGGCTCTTGGGAGCTATTTATAAACAACTAAAATCCAAGATCATCATTTCAAACAATTGTATGGATGTGTCAGCAAACGTCTGGAAGAATACACAAACTGTCACCCTCAGATCAGAAGAAACTGATAAGCAAGAACCACCCAGGAACCACCAAGGCTCAAGCCTGTGAGGAACTGGAAACTGCTGAACACCAGCATCCTGTCCACAGTGAAGCCAGTTTCACCATGAACTGAGAGGGTGTCGACCAAAAAATATGTTTCCGCTCCAAAATGAAATTTACAAATACATGGATAATACACGGAGACCAAGACTGAACTATTTGGCCACGATGACAAGAGGAATGTTTGGAGTAGCAAAGATGAGGAGTTTAAACCTGAGAACACTGCATCAGCTGTTGAGCATGGTAAGCATGGTGGTGGTAGCATCAAGCTCTGCGGCTGCTCTGCTGCCAGTGGTACCAGTATATTGCATAAAGTGGCTCGAATAATGGAAAAAGGGCTACCTCCTTCAACTTCACCTCAAATCAACAGCTAGATACTTGAAACTTGGGCACAGCTGGGTGCTTTAAGAGGATGATCCCAAACACACATCAGACTGATTTTGGGATGGATAAAGCAAACAAGCATTACGCCTCTGGCATGGCCATTCTTCATGCCCCGACCTCATGTAGACTATGCTTAAAAGACGGATTTATGACACAAAGCAAGCAATTTAAATGGAGCAATTCTGCCCAGAGAAGTAATCAAATATACAGCCAGAATGATGCCAGATGCTTGATGATGGCGATCAAAAATGTCGAGTCAATGTGCAGCTTGTCATTTCACTAAATATTAGTGAGGGGTGTATTTAAGCCTGTATCAGTACTTCAAAGGTTATTTACCTTTACAAATTCTGTTACTGGCACTACAGCTTTATAACTAACTGTAAAAGCTTTTCTGAACGTCATACCGGGTGAATCAATATGATGTAATAGCAATGAGTTAGACAGTGTGGCTAAATGGATTCTAATTCATGTAAAAGCATTATATTATTAGTTGGAAAACTTGATCCTGCATCTCAGATTTCTCCTTTCAGCCTTTATTGATTTGTCTTTATGGAGCCTCTCTGCCATGCATTATCGTCTCCTCTCCTCCACTCCCTCACCTCCTGGTACTTGCACTGGTCAGAGCTGAGATTCTCCAGCACCCCGCTGTCCCGCACATTTGGGAGTTCCTGCCACAGAGTGCTCTGAACCGGTGTGGGCACCGGGCTGCCCCTCGGTCCTCCATTTCCAGGGCGACGACCGAGGTGGTCCATAGCATAGTCTGCACTAGTTTTGCTGATGTTACGGCAAACTGTCTGGCGCCGGATCTCTTTTGTAATGACAGAAGCCCGGTACGTCTGGTAGAGAGGTTCTGAAACAGGGAAAAGAGTCAAACATTTTCCTGATTACTACATATATTCATAAACATCAATCACTCTGCTTCCCAGTGGACCTGCATAATCAGTTATCAGTAAACCAAGAACTACTCGTTTAACTTTTTGGTTACGTTTTAGGCTTTCCTTTTCTTTTAACTTGAATTTTATTGCTACTTTAAAGCTATTCTTCAATTTTCATGCCTTAGCTTCAACACTGTCACCGTCGCTCTTTGGCGAAGAGTTTCCCAGCAGCATCACTTCCTGCTGCGAGGTAAAGCCAAAAAAATGTCAGAACTGCATCTTTTTCATTAAAATGCATTCGAGTGACAAATAATAAAGTAATAAATTACTTTGTACAATCAGTGATTTGTTCAGTGAGAGCAAATAAGACAGTGCTGTATATAGTACATGATCTACTGTCTCAGGTACTTTGGAATTAGGACAACATGCAATACATCTTAATGGAGTCGATGAAAATACAGATGAATATCATCAGATTCAATCACACTGACGATAATGTGCAAAGAAACTGATTAAATGGAGACAAACATTATGGCTCATAGTAAAATTCACCAAATGCGTTTCCTATTTAAGATACTAGTAATGACATAAACCTGTATCCAGTGCAAACGCTTGTCTAACTGGAACTACATATCAAAATCTGGTTTTTGTAGGGACAGAAGCATGTCTAATGAATGTCTAACAGGATTTCAGCTACTCAACAGTTCATCAGGACTGTTTTTTAGTGGGTGAAAGGTTTTGCAGGCACATCCTGTTAGCACCTGTACTCATGTTTTACCAGCATTGGAGTTTCAGTATGTGGAGAATGTGACAAGGTGACAAGAAAGAGTTTCCTTAATCTGACGTCATGCAGGTGGCATTTGTTTGTTGCTCCAAAACCTGCATGTGCTGTTGAGCGTTAGCGGCGCCTTCACAAATGTGACCCAGGCAGTGAATTCCGACTGTACACAAAGACAGCCAGGCAATGACACGATCAGAACAACTGGACTTTCCAATATTTCCAATGTTTTTTTTAATCTTAGCTTCACTGTCTGCAAATATCCTACGAAACTACGTCCAAAATTTTTTTGTTTATTTAACAGTTTCTGATGCAAAAAGTAAAACTAAACAGCACAGTGTTGCCCCAAATCATCATCCAGCAATCCTCTCAGGTATGATGGCAAAATCCCTGCTCAGCGCAGCCACACATGCCTGTAGGTGTGACCTGACCAATCAGCAAGTGAAATTTGCCCCTTTATTGATGCTGGCAATTTTTCCATCTTTAGCCTGTGGCGATAAGGACGCGTGGACTGTGAGCGGATTATTGTAAATGTAAAGGCATGTTTATTAGAAGTTGAATCATTTATGGACTTGTTTTGGAAACAGGGTTACAGTTGATAGATCTGGGCTTGTTGTGGCTTGTTTGTTTTGAGTGTCAGCCTTACCATCCTGCAGACGAGTGTCGAAAATAAACCCAATCTTCCTCCTGATAGAATTCCTCCTGTCAGGGGACATGACATTGGAGAAAAGGGTTAACAACTTACAAATGCCCCCTTATTAATCTGTCAATACTCTCAATAATATAAAGGCTGGTTTAAAGGGTAATCCAGGTGAAAATCTTTATTTTTCTTATATGAAGACATTGTGTTAGCTCTTCTCTAAATGCGCTCTACCCTGTTTATCCATTTGTAGCTTGAGCCCTCCTACTGTATTTTTTTAGCAGGTTTTACTCAAACAGGAGGGAAAAGCACCTTTGTTTAGGAGCATCTTTGGAAATATACTGCATATATTTGTGTCATTTTATCTGAGGAAAATATAAAATATTTCCACACATATCCTTTTAAAATGGAAAGGTAAAGATGCTGACTCACTTTTCTTCGCTTGTGTCCTCCTTCTCTTCCTCTTTCCCTCCATTCTCCTCCCCTAGTAAAAGAAGACATGGCTGCTTTTAGTTAAACAGATATTACCTGTATGCATCATTCACAGCTCATGTCAGGCACACAGAATCCTCGTTCAGACCTTTTTTCAGTGTGAGGGACTGCGCTGAGGCAGTGCTGAGCCTCCTGGGATCTGCCTTTGGTGGTGGTGGTGGGAGTCTCTGAGGTTGGAGGGAAATGTGTGGAGGTGGAGTGTGGGCTCGCTGAGGGCTCAGTCCAGTGGTGGCGGAGCCACTGGGGGAGGAGGGTCGCAACAAGTGACCCTCCTCCGGTGTGGGCATGGGAAGAGGAATGCCGCCCCTGGGTATTGTTTGGCTACGACTGTCCTGGTTCAAAGGGATCCTCGGGGGGATAGCAGGCGGAACTTCGTCCGGGGTCACTATGGTTTCTCCCTCTTTCTGAAACTCGGACGTGGGATCTGACAGACTGTTGGTCAGTTTGGACCGACGGCCTAGTTTGCACACTTTGATTAGAGGAATATCCAGCTCCTTACACTCGACTGCGTTGTTTTTAGGAGTGGGGTAAATCAATGGAAGCGTGGCCTCGTAAATATTCTCTTCTTCATTTTGGGTGCTTCCGTGCTGAATTTGCGGTGACTGCATACGTTTTGGGGGAACGGGGGGAGACCCGGAGCGAGTGATAGCAAGCGAGGCAAGAATGAAGTGAGGACCCGGGTCCGAACGCCTCCTCTGGTTGTCCGCAATCAAAACACTCAACGACTCGTGGAACTTTGCTTTTTGTTTTTTCAACGCCTCATCCTCCTCAATCGCAAAAGTGTCCTCTGTGTCCTCTGCCTCACTGTCCCCTTCATCCACAAACTCTACTTCCTCATCTTCCCAGTCTTCCTCATCCTCCTCTCCACCCTCCTCCCCAACATCTTCCACGTTCACGGGGACCCATATTAGTTTCATGCCAGGCCGCTGGAGGTGGCAGATGCAGCTGCAGTTCGGGGCGCAGCACGGGCTGACAGGCGTGTGATGACTGTGCTCCGCCTCCACTTTATCTCCTCCAGTAAGCTCAACCTCAACCTCCTTTCCATCAGGCTCTGCGTAAAACATAAGAAACACATGAATTGTTTTGAAATGTTTTCAAAAGGGGAAGAAAGTAAAATGATAGTGAACTTCTCAAATATTTAGTTTCTTCCTTATTTTGCAATTTAAAAAACAAAACAAAACACACAAAAAAACTGAGCTAATGAGTGGGAATGGCTGCTTTCTGCCCACTTCCTGTGTCCTCAGACAGAAAGGTACACTTTTATTAAGAGCTTTGCTTCCCCTTCCCCCCCATCTTCTCTTCCCATAAATGCTTCACATGCACATGCTGCACCGTTGAGTCAGCACGCGTCTTCAAATATTCATGGAAACATTTGGAGGATCGCATGGGGGAAAATTCAATACCGACAAAAGGAAATGGAGGAGGTGGAGGAAAGAGAGTGGTGAACTGGAAAGATGGTTAAAGGGGTCAGCAAGTAAGCATCTAAAAAAGCTGGGAAATAAAGGACAGTTTTGGTAACTTTCCAGTTAAACCATTAAGAACACTGATGCACTTTGCCATGCTGGTGACATCAGCGATGGTGGTGTTGGACCACCTTTATTTCCTGAGAGTTAAACGAGTGGAATCTCCCCAAAACTATCAGATGCACCGACACAGATACTGATTCAGCTCAAAACACTGCACAACAGCCGTCCACAAAAGAAAAGATTCACTTACTGCACATTTGATTTGTAACTGGTTATTGGCCACTAGCACATAATCGAGGCACCGGTTGCAAGTTATATTAAATTTCACCAATCACCATTTTTTAAATCATTTTTACACTAGCAAATCACTAGCAAGACAATAAATATATAAAGAATTTAAAATGAGCTTATTATCCCTAAACATTTCTTTAACATCTACTCTTCTTCAACTTAAACTCATTTTAATTTTTTTTATTACTGTTGAAGTATCTCACAGTAGAAGATCCTCACTATGTGCCTGTGACATTTCTATTTTAACTCTGTTGTTTATTTATTGTATACGGTGATATTTTTAGATTTTGCCCTGGTGCTGCAACAGAATCATTTCGCTTTAGATCCATTTTATTTAATCTTTTAAAATGAATGAAATCCCTGTTTTGGGGTTCTTTTGTTTGTTTGTTTTTACTAATGTTGACAATAAAAGATAAAACTTGTGGTTGTTGGGGTGTGCCGGAATAAATTCTGACCCTCCCCTGCCCTAACAGGAATATTTATTTTTAAACTTGACTGCATGCTTTAGCTATATTCACTCAAAGACTCAGTGAGGTCATGTTTAAATGTTTTCTGTTTGAACAAGGAAGCAAAACAAGGGAAGTGATATTGTATGTTGGAATGGAAAATTCAAATCTCACATCAGTACCAATGCAACTTAATTTCTTTGGGTTTCACCATGATGCACCAAAGAAAAGTGTCGCTGCAGCTTAAACAAAGAGATAGAGATGGAAGAGATCCCTCTAGGATCCCTCTGTCTTTTCCAACAGAAAGTAAACACAGCACACCTAACTTTTTGCTTTGCACACACACACACACACACACACACACACACACACAGGATCAGCTGACTGACTTCTTTTATGGGACAGACCATTCAAACACAACCACACCTCAGAGCTCACTGATTACGCTGCACATTTGACGTTACACATTTAACACTCATATGCCAAGGTCTTTAAACGCGCGCACACACACACACACACACACACACACACACACACACACACACACACACACACACACACACACACACACACACACACACACACACACACACACACACACACACACACACACACACAATTTTTGCATCAGACAAAATGTCTAATAATTCATGTGTGATCTTATGCTACACTAAGTCTGTGAAACTAGCCTAATTATAAGATAAAACAATTACTGCTGTCATCTGATCTTTGACCAGCTGTTGCAAGAGATTTTTTTTAATTGGAGGTAAAGGTTTAAACACGTTTAGTTTCTAGTAAATCAGGTGACACTTGCTTTTGATGTGAAACTGCATTAAGAATGCATTTCTGCTTCTTTGTAAACACTAACCTTACTTCACTCTGACCATCTTTATATCTGTGACAAAACCTGCAGTTTAACTCCAATCAACGCAAATTAAAATAATAAATTAAACTCAAGATAGAGGTATTTCTCCCATATACTTCTCCCAAAGCTTTACCTGATCGGCCTCCTTCCACGCTGCTTCTGTCCCCCTCCTCTCCTCCATCAAGCTCCTTCTGTTTCTTCGCCAAGCGGCTCCTCTTCTTAGGGAGCGGCGGCGCTGCCTGCTCTGCCTCCTTCTGAAGCTGCAGTCTCACCCGGGGTTTGGGCTTTATCGTAGGAGGCCTCTTGGACTGTCTAACTGGCTTGCCTTCTGCAGTACCATTGGTGGCCGGTTCCAACCTTTCAGTGGACTCCTGCTTGCTGAACTGGTTCACAATCCTCTTGACCTTCCCTCCAGAGCGTCTGACATTGCTGTCCCTCTCTCCAAGAGTAGGGGAACTGCATTGTGGTTTTGGAGGAATCTCCGGCCTTGGCTTGGCCTCGGGTTTGAAGGGTGAAGTGGATGTCGGCGGTTCCTGGACGGACATGGTGGCAGGAAGGACGTCGTCTCTTCTGATGTGCTTCACTCACTGCCCTGACCTATCAAAGGCCAGGCTTTTGTGAATGTTAATGTGAGCGTGTCATCATCTCCTGAGGAGTAAAAAGAAATAAATGTTTACAGAGAGGAAATCGATGTTACGTAACTCGGTATGTGAATACCAGCGCTGAGTAGGACTTTGAGTTCTTATGTAGAAACCCCCCCTCTGCAAGGCCACAGAGGAGAATGAACTTTACACTGTAATAAGCTCATTAGTTTCCAACAACTGTATGGTGACGGTAGAGAGTGTTTTAGCTGCTCCTAAAGAAACATCCTGCACTGCACAGTGTTTATTCGCTGTTTTAATGGCTTCAGAACAGGGATACTGGGCATACCTGATGGCAGTAGCAGCTACGCAAGGCCTTTTGTTATAAATAGAAGAGCTTCTGTGCAGAGGAGCAGTGCAGATGCAGAAATACAAAAAGCATTTCTTCTTTTGTGTGCTGTATCTGTGTAACGAGCCCCCAAGGTCATGTGATCAAGTTACACCAGTTCAGTTTGATTAATAGTTAATATTAATGCATCAACAACCACTCGACCGTCTCCCGTGTTGACATGTCAGCTTAAAAGCCTCACACACATCTGTGTTCAGAGAATGAGCACATCCTCGACAGTTGTGTTTTCCTCCCTTCACAAATATCACCATCACTCGTGTATTACTCAACTTTTAAAAAAGTTAATTAGGGATGTTAACTGGAGTACTTTACAGTTGTGAAAACGTTGGTCTCTCACACATACACCCTGACGTCACGCCTGCAGTAAATCTGCAGAGACCTAATCTTTTAATCTAGAGGGAACTCGGGGAAGTTTCCATATTCAAAGCACTCTGGTCATTCAAATGAAGCGAATAAACCAGAGCTTTTTTAAAAAGTGTCTATAAAAAGAAACGTGATGACAGCAATGTGGTAGTCCCTTTCCATTCTGGGTGACCAAATGTCCACGCTGCATATTCCTCTCACCATATGTTTTTTTTTTTTTTAATGTGCCTGTTTGTGTGCGCGACAACTGATGCAATAGCAAATCAAAGCAGGCATAGTCATGCACTGAGTCATGAAGAAAAGAGAACAGAGATCCTGAAAAACATGTTATTTCTGCACTGCTTTGTATATCGTTTTGGTGAATAAATTGAGCGTGTAGCTGCAAGCATTCTGATTTTCTAGACAGTTTTAACTCTGCGATTACACTTTTGATTAGCTGGTTAATCTCTCGAGCATTTAAAATGCTGACAAATCCATGTCTATGTGGTGCTGTAAGCAGGAGCGTCTCTTAAATGACTCATAGATGAGCAAATATGGATTACTTGTTAAGTTTTAACAAGATTTATGGAAGCCAAAAGAGTAACTGATCATAAGTCACCTTAAGCACAGCTGATCACGATTCACTTTTCGCATTAGCAGATTATTAAAGCACCAGTCCACCAAGTTTACAAGTGGAAAGAGACACAACCTTTAGCTGGGGTTACCGAGGAGCAGCTTTCCAGGAGCAGCTTAGGCTTGAAGACTGTACTGCACAGTGAGGGTCTTATCAAAGAGATTCAATTACTATAATTACTATACTAATTATTGGAGTGCTCCTTGTTGTGATGATCTGCAGCCCTGTGCCAAACTGAGCATCAGAATGAGGAAGAAAGGCGATCTAAGTGGCTATGAATGTAGCATGGTTATTGGTGCCAGACTGGCTGGTCTGAATATTTCAGAAACTGCTGATCTACTCTTTCCACACAGACATCTCTAGGGTTTACAGAGAACGTCAGAAAAAACAGAAAATATTCAGCGGCAGTGCTCTGAGTGAAAATGTCTCATTGATGTCAGAGGAGAATGCCCAGGCTGCTTCGACCTGATAGGCAACAACAAGCACTCGTTACACACCAAGGTATGCAGAAGAGCAACTTTGAATGCTCAACACATAAAACCTTGAAGCAGCAGCAGAAAACCACATTGGGTCCTATCAGCTAAGAACAGAAAGCTGAGGCTACGGTTCACACAGGCTCACCAAATTTGGAAAGTAGAAGATTAGAAGTTTGCTGTCTGGTCTCATGACTCTTGATTTCTGGTTTGACATTTGGCTCTCAAAGTCAGAATTTGGTGTAAACTACACGAAAGAATGGATCCATCCTGTCTCATCAACAGTTAAGGATGCTGGTGGGTTAATGGTGTGAAGCTATTTTCTTATCACACTTTGCCTCTTAGTACCAACTGAACATCGTTTAAACACCACAGCCTCCCTGAGGATTGTTGCTGACCATGTCCTTTATAACCACAGTGTGCCGCTGATAGCTGTTTCCAGCAGGATAACACACCTCGGCCTCTCTGAAATCTCAAAAGTCTGAGCAATGTTTCCCCACATTAAAATATTTGTATATTTTATGTGTATATATGTATATTAAGGATTGTACATACATGTAAAACATATTTTACTGTAAAAACTGTTGTTGGAACCATACTGAATTTAACCAGATAAACATAAAGAGAGAGAGAGTATGTATAGTTTGCAAACAGCCATTATAATTCATCGGACAATGAGAATAGGACAAATCAACAATTGACAATGACTAATTAATATTGTGCTGAACACAGTCTGATTCAGTAAACTACATCAGTGTCAACTGTTTACTATCATAGCCAAGTGGCTAGCAAACGTACACAGAAGTTTTCACTATCCCTACTAATTAATGTTATCTTGTTGTATCTCTGTTGAGGTCAGTGCTATCCTCTATGCTGTTGCATGCTGGGGCAGCAGGTTGAGGGTCACAGATGCCAACAGACGAAATTAACTGATCCACAAGGCCAGTAATGTTGTGGGGATGGAGCTGGACTCTGTTAGGGTGGTGTCAGAGAGGTAGATGTTGTCCAAGAGAAGGACAATCATGGATCACACCTCCCACCCACTCCATGACGTACTGGCTAGTCACAGGAGCACGTTCGGTGAGAGACTGAGATGACCAAAAAGCACCACTGACCGACACAGGAAATCATTCCTGCCCGTTGCCATCTCCCTGTACAACTCCTCCATCTAACACACTGTGAACACTGCTGTAGTGGCAATTCCTTTGTTTGACAAACCAAACATCCCACAATTAAACGTCCACAAGCCACAGCTGCACTGAGATAATATTTTGTATGCAGGCAAAAGAAGTCCACGGTCCAAACTTGAAGGTTGCGTTTTTATGGTTCATTCATCCAGTTTGGCAAACAATAACAAGATCCATTTTTTGTTCCTTCCTGCTGCTTCTCCTGCTCTGGTAAAAAACCATAGGCCCACCCCAGTGCATGCTGGTCCTATACCAGTCTCTTTATTTATAGAAACAAAATGGTCCTACAGCTCTTACTAATTTAACAAGGTAAACACCAAACAAACAAAACATTGAAACAAATATTAACCTACAAATAAACGTGTAAATAAACCCCAAAATATAAGTGAACTAACAACAAACTTTAATTTCAAAATAATAAAAATAAAGAACAAATAGCTCCAACAACTGCAATAGTTAGACCCTTTTTACACACGCTCTTTTCCACTCTGTAATATTCATGTCAATTTTCTTGATATTTATTTATAACCACCTCTGTTAATTCTTGATATTTATAACTGAGTGATCTGTATATATTAGTGCTATTTCTTAAATGTGTAAAATCTGTAACATAATGTATTGTTTGGAGTTTAGTCTGTTACTGTTACTATTTTTAAAATTTCTTCTTGGAGGAACTGTAACCCACATAATTTCCTTAGGGATTAATAAAGTATTCTGATTCTGATTGTTTCAGGATGATCTGCCATTATCCAATCACACATCTCCTTACCTGCATCTTCTTTTCTCTTTTTTCTAAACTGAGCACCTGATGGCTTTGAACTTTTCTTGTCCATCTTCCATTGGTTTTAATTTTATACTCCAGTATGAACACCCATCCCTCAACCCGAGGATCACCACAACATAACCTAATAGACCTACACCTTACACACCCTCCCCTTTCGACGGGTTGTGTGTGAGACTTTAAATCATCAAACTGTAAATTATACATTTTAAATTGTTATTGATCCCTTTACCCCTATGCCTAAAGTGTATATTTATTTTCTTACTCTTCTTATAGTTATTGTTTGTTAACTTGCACTGCTGTAACTGGAGCCTCGTCGCCTCGTCTCTCTATATACTGGACTGTATGTAGCGCAGATGACAATAAAGTTTACTTTGGGGAGGGCGCCCTCCCCGCAAATGGGCAGCAGAAAACCGCTCGGTGCCTATGCCATCTCCAAAATGCGCTGGCTGATGTCGGGGCAGCTCGAGTACGAGCAACTTCTTTTGGAGATGCCTGTGGTACTGCCCCCACCACGCAACCGCCCATGTCGCCCCGATCAAAAACCGCTATTGACGACAGTTTTATAAAAGATTGAAGGCTTGGTGTAAGAAATACATATGCTGTTCTGTCTCAGGGAAACCACATTTTAAAGATATTTGTCATCTTTATTATACTTACACATGCAAACAGACAAGTCACTGTGACCATAATAGCTCCTTGACTCAGAATCTGACTAAAGTCAACCGCACACAAACACCAGTAGACAGTTGTTACTGAAAGAGTGCACCAGCTAGTCAGACAGGTTTGGAGGGCATGTAAATGATGCACAGCTTTAAACAAGGAGACAGAAAAGCAAGAGTCTCACATTTCAACAAAGTAAATCAAACAGCGCTACACCACAATCACCCCCCTAACCCCATCCTTGTCTTATGTTTCTGTGTCACGTTATGTGTTTTTTGTTTTTTTGAGTTTTTAAGTACTTTACAGTTCTTAGAAATATGTTGAGGTATAATTCAGAATTAGAAGCATTAACCCATCAGGAGCTGTAGCAGTGTGTGTGCGTGTGTGTGTGTGTGTGTGTGGGTGTAGAAGCAGGTCTTTCCACATCTCACTCCAGTTATCATCACCGTCCACAGGAGTAACTTATAAACCTTTAACAGGAGGGTGTGTTTGCTCACAAAGAACTTGTGTAGACGTTAAAATAAAACACTCTAATGCACTTGCAGATAAAACAACACACTTTAAGGTCACGTTCCAGACATTGCTTTCTTTCAAGCAGTGGCCAACAGATTTCATCTCTTTTGTGTACATTTCTGTTGACCTGTTTAGCTCAATAGCTGCATGCTCCAGTCTGCTGGACCATACAGATGCTCAGGCTGGGTCAGTGGGCCACTCATTCATTTCACTCAGTGTATTTATCCTGTAAATCCAATACATATCAGATATAGTGTCATCCCTTAAATCAATCCAGCTTGAGAACAATACTTAAGTGCCTTTAGAGAGGACGTCCATTAGCACAGTGTTTTGTGTGTGTGTGTGTGTGTGTGTGTGTGTGTGTGTGTGTGTGTGTGTGTGTGTGTGTGTGTGTGTGTGTCCACATTATGCCATCTGGTCTGAAGCCTAATGGATTGAGTGTGTATATAAATTGGGTATGGGGGCTTTAAGAGAGTCTCTCTACCTCAGCAGCATCAATACTTGTGATGTGGATGGAAGCTCCACGTTGGCCAGGAAGAGGAGACAGGAAAAGGTGTGCCAGAAAGGAAAACATACACACACAAACAGCGCGGTGGGCTCTCATGGAGATCGAAAGAAACAGAGTTGGTTGATATGAGGAGAGAGCATACTACCATGAGGTTATGAATAGGCTATATAAAAATGCCCACATTAAGACCCGCCAGATGTGGATGATCCTACAAAGAAGCATGATTTTACTGTGAAAAACAATCTTCTTATGTAGTGAATACAAAACAATCACTGTTTATAGACTAGAGCACTTAATGGACTTATGAGTCCATAACAGTCTCTGAAATATAATCTGAAAAGATAGCATAAAACCACAGAAAACTCTGCGCTAATACAGTCTTTAAAATAACCACTGTTAAGTTTAACACTGTCACTGTATCCCAACATATTCCACAGAAGGAACAGGTGCTCGCGGAATCCAGCAAAGTGCACCTGTTAAAATGCCAAATATAGACAAAATCTCCATATAAAATATAATTACACAGACAGAAACTCACCAGTGTTGTTGAAGACGGGTCTGAATGTTTCTCCTCAGTCATTCGGCTTTAGTGCTCGAAGTCCAACATACTCTGCTTATGTTTTGTAAGAAAATCGAAAGCTTCGGGATTAAAAACCTGTCCACAGCTCACCTACATCAATGAACTTTAAACTGTGCTCGCGCACGAGAAGAAATAAATCGGTAGTTAGACAGGCTGTTAGCAACAAATATCCAATAAAAACAAAACCAGTTCAGTTCATTGTTGACAGGCTTGCTGCCTGAGCACCCATCACCCCTCTCTTGTTGTCTCGCCTTTGTTACCAGCAGAATATGAGAGGTAAAGAAGGAGTGCAGCTGCCCCCGAGAGCTATTGCTGCCAAGCTAACAGCAGATAACTGCAGCTTCCGGTACTGTTTTTCAAAATAAAACTACGGCTTAAAAACGTAAGGTGGGGGATGACTACAAAATCAGCAACTGTGCGAATTAATATAGTGTGTATATGATGTATATATTGGGTATATACAGTCTTGGTTCAAAAAAATAAATATTTTAGTTTGAAATTGTAACATTGCCAGCACAACTGTTGAAGCGGTTTAGCCTTTACTAATGGAAATATGACTGAAAATATAATTGGATACTACATCACACAACATGCCCTTAACCTTAGCTAAAACTCTGTGTTTCGTGTTTGGACTTGGATTGGGATTAGTTGTTATCGGACTCTTACTGTGAAAATATTTAGTGGACGTTTATTGAAACTTTGCGCATATTTGGTCTTCCAAAACAAATAAGGCAAATGTTTTACTTCTGATTTATTTGCGCGTGATAGTGTTGGTGTAAAACCAGCGCAGGTGTCAAGAAAACAGGTGCACCTGAACTTTTTTTTGTCTCCTACCCCCACCTAGTGTCTGTTTTGTGAACTGCAATGAACCGTCCATTATTGGGTCCGAGCGATCAGTCCAGCCGCACTACACAACACGTAAAGTGGGCTTTACATGTCACGTTGAGGTTAGGATAATGTGAGGTGAGTGGTTTGTTTTGGGGTGGGAGTGGAGGACATAATTGGTGGCATAATGTCCCTTATTAATAATTTGAATTCGCCATTAATATTTATTGAACTATTAGCCTATGACATCACTTTGAGACAGTCTCTTCGCAAATAATATACTTTTCGGAACACCGGAGTTGACTTGTAGTCCGATTTGTTGTTGTTTGTGTTTCGTTTGTTTTTTCTCTAATCCACGGAGGCTCAAAATTGTCTTGCGTAGTCTTTTAACTTAACAAGACCGAGTCCTGATCTCGTTAGTGATCATGATTGGCTGCAATCGATAGTTTTCCGTCGTCATGAACTGAGAGGGGGCAAACAAAGAAAGAAGCCCCTACTCCAAAATCAACACTATTAAACTCAAATGAGATTTACAGTTGCGCACACTGACAACCAAATGCCTTCTGGTGAAAAGTTTTGTGGTCAGGCGAGTAAAAGATTAAGCTACTTGTTCACGATGACAAGAGGTATGTTCATTCAAACACAACAGCACTGTAGCAGCTGTCGAGCACGGTGGTGGTGGTAAAATAGTTCTCTGGAGCTGTTTTGCTGCCAGTGCTACTGATACATTGGATAAAGTGGCTGGAATATTGAAGAAGGACTACCTCCAATTTTTTTTTTTACTTCACCTCAAATCAACAGATGCGTAAAACCTGACCATAAAAGATAATATTAATAATAAAAATATTAATTTATATTATATTAGAAGCTTATTGACGGCTACCAAAAGCATCTTGTTGAAGTGCAAGTTACTAAGGGACATTTAACCAAATATTTGTAGGGACATATGTATATTGAGCCCATATGTATAGTTTTGATTCTGTGTGGATGAGAGAAAATCTAAAAGAAATTCAAACTTGTGCACCCAATTTTTGATTTTTAAAGTCAATAAAGATTTATCCTGTACAATCGTTCCACCCTGGAAAAAAGCCAAAAATCACCATGGCATTCATGGATGAAAATTTCCAACCACAACTATACCTAACCTGTTTTAGTTTAAAGTTTGACCTATTGAAAATCCATAATGTTAAGTTAGCTTACAAACAAATAACTTAATATCCTTTAAACACGATTTACATACACACAAAGTGACATTTATCTTATTTGGAAAATTAAAAAAACAAAAAAAACAAAAAAAAACAGCAGTATTTAGTTGTACGTGATCGTTTTTGCACTCCAGGTCAGACATTTGTAGACTTCAGGAAAAGTATGATGCGCTGACTCCTGAAAAGCATGCTAGCCATTATGAATGAGAAGTAGAGCCGGTCAGTTTGATGGACGTGAGAAGCTGCAATGGCTAATAACATACAAACATTTTTTTAAATTACTTTTAACCAATCAGAAAACTATATGCAAATATCATGCGGTTAAATTTCACAGTCAAATGAGCTAAGTGAGTCTAATTTCACGAGGACCTATTTAACTGGGATGCTCGTGCCGCTCAAAGATACTGCGGCATTTCCTTTATACTCGTTGAGTCGCAGCGCTTGGTTGGTATCACTCCGCCGGCAGAGGAAATGCTCCTAGACCAATCACATCTGTGTTTACACCATCACCTGTCAAACACACACCCTCTGGTAGATTTTCTCTTTGAAAGGTAGGATTTCTAGGTTTATTTTATCTTTACTTTTTAATGCACATATGAATGCATTGGGGGAGTTAAAGTGTAGTTACGGTGGCGATAGAGTCGGTTCGCCTGCAAGCGACAAGCAGCCGGGGATAGCAAGCTTAGCGTCCCGAGAGCTAGCGTGCTGGAGCTGGTTATCCGTCCGCCTGGCTTGTTTTTTAGCCGATTATCAGAAAGTCCTTGCGCCTAATCATGTCTGGCTGAGGTCGGCGCGAAGCGATGCGTGTTAGCTCAGCGAAAGTGCTTACTAATATTTTGAGACCTTTAGTTTGCTTTTAACCGATGTTAGTTAGTTAGGACCAGCCGTGCAGTGCGTCCTCAAGCTAGCAAGAAATACATCAGTCGGCTGGAGAAAGGTGCGTTTAGCGAAGCTGTTAGCTAGCACCGTGTACGGCTGCCTTTTTTATTTAGCTGCTGCAACTGATAGTTATAACGGTGCTCCTATTTCCTCCGTTTGTTTCTAGTTTTCTCGCCTAATGTTAGCAAACTAACATCGTGGAAGCAGGTGGTGACCCACAGTGGGAGCCCGTTTAACCCCCACAACCCTCTGCGTGCTGCGAAGCACCGCCACCACCATAACGGAAAGCGCATCTACTGCCAAAGGTCCCGCTTTTAAAACGTTCACTGTGGTAAAAAAAAACACTTGTGTAATAGCTCCAAAATGTACCTGAAGTTAAATGACCCTAGACGGTTACATTACATTGTAACTCCATTAATTATTGCTGCTTCATTAATGTGTAAAGACGCATTTAGCGAGGAGCTAATTTCAGCTGCTTACATTACTGTGTCTCGGATAGTTTTATCTGTAAGAGTGCTGCACGTCCATTATTTATAAGCTCTTCAAAAGATTGTTTTTATGTTTGCTCCCACTGTGTAAAGTCTGAGGGTATCTTAAGACCCCACTGCCACTTAAGTATCCCTTTTATTTCCCCTTAAGTAACGTCAGTGTTAAAATGGTATTATGCTGTAATTGCTCTTTTAGCTTGTTCCATCCCGCACAAATATGATCCTGAAATATGACATTTAAAATGGCACTGCTCCTGTATCTGACCAGCTGGTTGCTGTTGGACTAAAGCTATTAAACACACTTTCAAGAGACACTGCAGCTTTGCTTACAGGGCAAAAAAAAAAAAGTAGTGGGACATCTATTTTTTTATTTATTTTTTGTCACATGTGGTGTTTGGAAGCGTTTGCTCTCAGGTTTCCTTAGCTGTTGAATTTGTGAAATCTCAGAGGGAGGATTGTTAGAGAGCAGAGGAGAGGGAGGGAATTGAGGAGGAGAGTGAATCAGCTCGAGACGGTATAAGGTGCAGTGCAGTGTGGGTGTTTACCCAGCCTCCGTGCTGTAGAGCTGTTTGATTTACCTTTGTTCACTTTTACTCTTTCTTTTTATTTTCCTTCCTGTGCATCCAGGAGCTGAAACACACACTCACACTGAAGCGCCTACGGTAGCCGCTAACTGGACGGACTCTCTGGCAATTGACCTTTTGCAGGTAAGCCTGGGCTCTCTTTCTACAGTTCTGGCAGACAATACTACTTCTGAATGATCACGTCCTCCACAGCTTTGTCTTTAGAGGGTACAACTGCTGGATCATTTGCAATGCGGGTGGACTTGAAGAGCTTGGTTCATATGGCATCCCTGAGAGCACACAGTCACGTTTAAGGAGAGAAAGCTCGACTGGAGAGCTTCATAGATGTTAGATAATAAAACAATAAAAAAAAACCAATCACTTACATTTTTATCGGAAAGATAAAAAACAAAACAAAAACTGTCTTAAAACAACTCAACAAAAGTTGTAAGATTAACTTCCTCAGCTGCTAATTGGACTCATAAATGTGTGCTTGTAGTATTCACTGATTTTTATTTTACTGCTCTGTTGCCATAAATAAAATAAAAATTCCCCTTAATCACAAGACTGTATCAGTGTTCCCAAAATGCACAGTTACAGAGTTCAGTGCCTGCCACGTCCTCACCCCCTCGCATAAAGAACTTTATGGCTGCAGCGAAAATAAATGAAATGATATGTTTCTCCTCAATAACATTTGATCTCAGATTACAATAGAAGTACACTACATTTTAACATTCTTTCTAATTCAAACTGCATTCCTTTAATATGTTAATATTTATACTTTAAACTGCATAAAGTGTATGACTATCTCTATAACTCATTCGAAGGCTTGTCCTTGAGTTTCTGGACATCGCAGCAGAAATGGGGTGCTGTCACCTTCTCATGTGGTCGGGGTGTAGCTTTAGCCTGCTGTGGGTGTAAATATACTGTGACAGCAGAGGATGCTGATGTTAAACATGGTCAAAGTCGCAGCATATGTGCAGCTAATCCCTGTGAGCTCAGAGAGTCTTCAGAAAGCTTAAAACTTTTTATGAAGGGCAGCCAATCAGAAGAAACGTGGCTTAAATGGAGGATGGCCTCAAAGTGAGAGGAGCTAAAATGACTTAAAATGACTTGTATGTAGTGGATTAACTCAAGGGCCAAATAAGTATTATTTGACAGCTTCTTTGAAGGTTTTGATTACACATTTTAGAATACTTGTAGCAAGAACGAAGTGCTCTTTTTATGCCACTTAAGTTCATCGCCATCTCTTTGCTGTCCACTGTGTGTGTGTTAAATGCAGAGGACAGGCTGCAGCTCGACTTTAAAGACCCGCCAAAACAGCGTCTTTATTTATGTGCTGCTAGATAAATAGATGTTTTTAGTCTAGTTGTGCATGAACCCCTCGAACCTTGAGTTAGCAGAGATCTTGGAGGTCCTGTGGGTTATGTTTTGGACTCACAATCCTATGGGACCCACTGTTGTGATGCGAGCTGAGCAGATCTGACCTGTGATAGTGCATCACGAGGAATGTCCGCAGCAGTTGTCTTGGACAGCTCTGAGCGTTTGACCTGTGATAACCCCGTCCCCGAGGCTTCGCAGCACTGTGTGTTTATCTGACGCTTGTTAAGTGCTAATTGGAGCATCTCAGGTGCAGCGTGCAGCATCGGTGCAACGCGGCAGAGCCACAGAGGGAGTGTGGTTCTTCAGGGCCTTCTCTAAGCAGTCCTAGAGAGCACAGGGAGGGAAACAATGTGAAAGCAATTTGATCGTAGTTAGTGCTTTATCGGTCTGAGATTTCATGAAAACACAGCAGTGCGTTTCCTCCTCTAAGGTTCTGATTTATTGTTTTTCTTTAAAAAAAAAAAAAATCAATATTCCCATGTTTCCGTTTCAGTGGAATAGTGGAATAAGTCTTGAACCATGAGCTCAGTGGCAGTGTTGACCCCGGAAAGCTTTGCAGAGCATCGCAGTGGTCTCAAGGACCAGGAGATCACAGGTAACGACCTGCACCTTCCCACTTATTTTTATTCTTGCTAGAGTTTTCCCCTCACGAGCCCAAACTAGTGAGCAAATTATTAGCCCAAGTTTAATGTGTTTAGATTTTCTGATATGTGCATTATGTGTTTTTGACACAGGCTTATTTTTATTGTTGTTTGGTATCTTTGTTGTTAACAATCCTTCCCTACACATACTGTTTTCTTACTCCTTCCTTGCCATTTTTATCTTTATCTCTCCGGGCCAGGCTGCGTCCCGGAGGATGAGGCCTACATCCCTACCTATCTGGAGGCCTTCCCTCCACTGCCGGAGAAGGGAGCACCAGGGGAGAAGGCTGGAGAGCCGCCTTCGGCATGGGGGAGCAAGATCAGACCCATCAAAGCCTCTGTCATCACCCAGGTGAGGAGCCCACTGTGGGGACTGTTAAAAGTGAATGAATGCATTTCTCAGCTCTTTTAATGATGATGGCTGTAACTGAATTTAGCCTCAAGCCTTTTAGCTGCAGTAGAGCTGGTCTAATGAAAGATGCATGTTCTGGGAACAACAAGCAAGAAAAAAACACTTTCAACTCGTCTGTACCCAGGTGTTCCACGTGCCCCTAGAGGAGCGTCGTTACAAGGACAACAGCCAGTTTGGGGAGGGCGAGGAGGCCAAAGTGTGCTTGGACATCATGCAGCGAACGGGAGCGCACATCGAGCTGTCTCTGGCCAAAGACCAGGGCCTGTCCATCATGGTCACTGGCAAAGTGGACTCCGTGATGAAGGCTCGCAAAGAAATCGTAGCTCGATTGCAGACACAGGTAAATGCACTCGTACTACTCATAGTATAATTAAGTGATCTGGATTTGGAAAATATTGGGAGGATATACATATATGTAATTTTTTACTTTCTGTTTGAAAAGCTGGTCAGAGTGTGTACAAGTAATCAATGTGAGCAAAAAGTTATTAATGCTCTAACACAGGGATGTTAAAGTCATTTTACATAGTGGGTCAGCGTAACTGCCCTTTCTGTCAGTATAAAGAGATTTAACTCAACATATGAGATGGTTACGTTTAATTTTTTTTAAAGAAAAAAGACAGAAAAGAATAATTTCAATAGTACGTGTGAGGTCCTCCTCATTGTAAATGTGTAAAACTCTGTTAGCTCATTGCCCAGAGTGTGCTGTATTTATAACACATACAAGAAAAACAAAAAGTTCTAGTAGATGCTGGAAAAAGTGGAACTTTTCAGTCATTTAATTGTTCACCTATTACCAAACTCTTTGGTGTGGAATGAATGACGCTGCAGGTGGAAACTTTATCAGGAGGAAAATCTGCAAATCTTAAGACAATAGTTTGATACTTTATTGATACCGCAAGGGAAAATTTTTTCATTTGTTCAAAATCGATGTACTCCTGTTATCTGAAGCCTTCCAGTGGGCCGGATTGAAGTCTTTGCTGGGCCGATTCTGGCCTTCAGGCCTTATGTTTAATACCCCAGCTCTGTACGAAGTTAAAGAGACAGGATATCCTTAATATGGTCATCTCAGGTACACAGCGTTGGCCGCGAGCACAGGAGTTCCATCTGCCTGCTGTTCGAACCTCTTGTTTGTGAGGGGCAACCAATCAGAAGACAGTCTGTTGTCATTATTTGTGCAGTGCAGGCTTTACATTTGTTATTCATTCTTGTGTGACTTGCAAAAACAGTGAAACCTCTGAAACTCAGATAAACTTAAACCCGCAGCAAAGAATTTGAATACGCAGCCATCTATCTTTGAACAAAAATCACTGTGAAGCAGAAACATCAGAACAGTGTAACCGGTGGCTAAAAAATGTTTTTGTTTCGCTCTGCGTAATGTTGAAACGTGATCCAAAGACACACACGGAGGGCAAATACCGGCTGCGGCTGGAATAATCCTATCAGGCCAGTTTAGGACAAAAAGTTGAGCCGGAAAATGACCATCAGCTCCCAGGGGTGGCCTTTGTGCCTCAGCAGCAAACATGCTGATTTCCACTTCAGTTGGTGCACTGAGCTGCAGTTACTGGTTGAAAAAAGTGCAGAGGCTCTCTGTTCTCTTTTCAAGGTCGAATGCTTTTTACCAAGTTTAAAGAAAACTTTGATAGTAGGAATTTTATGTCATCCTGTTACTTTCCCTGGTAGATGATGACTATTAAAAAAAGGTATTTTCTGTACATGTGCACAAAGCTCCACCAACATTAGAATTAAAAGGGATTTCTGTGGCTGTTGCTGTACCCTGATAAATAAGAAGGCTTATTTCCATTGGGAAACACTACAAATCTAACTTACTTGCTCCTGAAAACTTTCTCCTGCTCCTCTAGGCGTCGGCAACGGTCGCCATCCCCAAGGAGCACCATCGATTTGTCATTGGGAAGAACGGTGAGAAGCTGCAGGAGCTGGAGCTGAAGACTGCCACCAAGATTGCTATTCCACGCCCGGACGACCCCAGCGCCAACATTCGCATCACCGGCACCAAGGAGGGAATTGAGAAGGCTCGCCATGAGATCCTGCTGATCTCTGCTGAGCAGGTCAGACATGGGTGGGTGGATAGGGGGGTGGGGGTTGTTTTAATAACTAATTTCTGCTCAACTGAAACTAATTGGTCTCGCAATGTGAAAAGATGCACAAACAGTAGCATTAGGAACTAAATTGTTTCTTACTATTCAATATTGAATCGTGTTGAACCATCACCATGACGTCACGTTTGATCGACTCTTCTGTCTGCCGTCGTTCTCCTGCTCTTCCTCACCCACTCACCAGGACAAGCGCGCGGTGGAGCGTCTGTCCCTGGAGAAAGCCTTCCACCCCTTCATCGCCGGAGCCCACAACAGGCTGGTGCAGGAGCTGAGCCTTGAGACAGGGGCCCGCATCAGCATCCCACCGTCCAGCCTGCCTAAGGACGAGATCGTCATCACCGGCGAGAAGGAGGCGGTCGCGCTGGCTGTCAGCCGCATCCGAGCCATCTACGAAGACAAGGTGGGACTGTTTTCCAGAGATTATTCATGCCCCATCCTGCAGACATGGGACATGAGCGACTTTAAGTCCTCTTAGGTCAAAAATCCCCCAAAAATCAGATGCCCTGTTATGTTTACATTGAGTTAAAAGGTCAAAGGTCATCTCTTCCTCCTTTCAAACTGCCCAGACGATCAGCAGATCGAAACCCAGACCTTTGTTGGCTCGACACATTTTCATATTTAAATTCGTATTTTTCAATTGTATTATTTCTTGGTAATACTAGTCTGTGTTTGTGGAGCGGCTGTCTGATCACATTTGACTACCAAAGCATCAGTCAAATGTGGTACTCGAAGAAACAGAGACACGTGTTTGAGTTAAAGATAACAGCTAGGTGCTCTGGGTGTGCTGAATTTAAGCCTAATTTAAAGGTTTTGTAGCATTATTTGTTGACTAGACAAACTTTAAACCTCAGATCCATAGAAAATTGTTCAGAATAAAGGAAGTCAGCGTTGAAGATGGATTAAAGTCAATCTTTGTAATGGCCTGAACAGTTTTCACTGATTGCTTTTAACCAAATTTAGAGAGAAAGGGAAATTTTCTTAAAGGCCATTACTGTCCGAAGCGATTGAGCCAGAAAACGACCTCCACTGATGTCTGCTGCTTGGTGGGATCATGTATGGTTGTAAATTGTACCCCCTAGAATTGTGACCTTTCTGTACCCATGATGCTGCCTTTTTAGCATTTCTTTTTTTAATATTGTTTGTATTAGTTGATATATCTATTCTTTATTTCTGTATTTTATAGATGTGCAATGAGCTGCTGTATAGCCACCTTTACCCAATAAAAGCAGGTGTAACAGATTTATATAAAAGGACAAATGTCAGGTTCTTTAAAATAAAAAATTCAGCTTCTTTAAAATATCCATGTTAAGCGGGGTGAGGGTAGAGCAGGGCGATATGGCCAAAAATATTTATCACGATATACATTTGAAAATTTGCGATAACGATATAACTGACGATATAATTGATGCGAGACAAAATACAACTCCACAACATTACTAGCGCAAAAAGACAACCTTCCATTAATTTTCACTTAAACAAGAAGCTGGTTTTTATGTACATTAAAGCTTTATAAAAATGTAACAGTGCAAATGCAAATTCCTTGCTGAAAGTTTAACCAAAAGGCATTTCCAGTAGAAATGGGCTGACATATCCTGAGCATAACCATGTATAATATCCACTGAAGTTAAAAAGAGGTGCTTTGCAACATTAAACTGTAGTGTGCAGTACGTATTTTTTGGACCATAAGGCACATTGAGCTAAACAAAGCAGTCAGATAAATCAAACTTTATTAAACTCATTCTTCTTGCTTCCTCCACTTCTGTACCATTGATTCATTGATGTTGAATTCTCTGGCAGCTGCTCTATTCCCATGTTGTTGCAGTATATTAATGACTAGCCTTGTATTGTGGATGGATTATCTCAGTTGTTCTCCTGACTGACGTTTGGTCCGTTTACAGCATCCTGCCATGCGATTGCATTTGTCTCTAACCATGAGGAACCTTAGTGTTCATCCTCCAGCTTCACTGTTTATGTTATGCTAACATAGCTGTGTCGCTAGCGATCACGTAGCACATCATTATATACCAGCTAGCCCAACTTCAGTAACCCTACAAACGTCACTGCTGTTTAGTTTCCTGCCTTCATTTATGTTGGAAGTGATAGCAGAGCTGTACGTTTGATTTTTTTCAGAAATCTCTCAGTCAGAACATGCTATATCATGTTTAGGTAACTAGCGAAACTAGCGAGCTAACTTTCGCTAGCTTCCTGCTAACTTCTAACTCCGTTAAATGTAATAAATTTTGTTTTCATGGATGCCTGGAAGTTAAACTGAATTGTTACACCTGGTAAAGCAGCAATGCTGATCGTTTTATTAAAGATGAAAGAATTTAGACAGTTAACTCTCAGTGATGCTGCAGTGTTTGTTTGACCTGAAGTGTACTGAGTTTAGGACCCAGATTACTCCCAGATTTAAGAGCATCTTAGTCCGACAAATACGACAATAACGACGGCCGCTTGCATGTTCTGCAAAAAAATGTGCTTTGTTGTGTATCTGACGGATAAACACCAAACCAGTTCCACATCACTGAAGTTGCACCATTTTTACAAACCAATTCTGGTTCATCTGTTTCACTCAACAATCGGCCATGTGCGTATGAAAACAAAGGCACTGCGCATGCGCGTTTTACTCATATTCTATCGCGATATAACGTTATACCGGTATTACCGTGAACGGTATAATATGGCCCAGCCCTAGGTGAGGGGGGGTTTAAGTGTGTCATTGGTTGTGCTGTTACAAACGTTTTCACAGTTATGCCTTTGTTTGTGTACGCGCTCAAAGTGAAGCGTTTCTATGCCGACAGCATGCTAGCGTGTGGCTGTGAGCGTTCATGTGACTATTTCTCTGAGCTGCTGTTCATGTGTTTCAAATTCATGACTGGCTCATTGGACATATGGGAAGCTGAGTGGCTGATTGGAAATCATCCGATTCTGTCTGCTCCATCAATGCCTTTCTTTTTCCTCTTTTTGTTTTTGTGGTCCACTTGTTTGTGTCATTGACCTTAAAATACTTAATTTGCATCAGTACTCATGATGACGTGTTGTTGTTTTGTTGTTGTTGTTGTTGTTGTTGTTGTTGTTGTTTTTTAAAAAAACACAGAGTCAAAAATATCAAGCCAAAAATATAAAATAAAGACTTTCCGTATATGTCAGGGGCCTTTTGGTCAGAGTAAAGCAAGTTCGGTCATCACACTGGTCCTGTGCGTCTTTGTGTCTTGTCCAGAGAAAATTTACATCACAATATGCAAACTATGCATGTGCGTTAGATTTCAAGTGGACTTGCAAGCAGTTTAGCAGGAATAACGACTCCAGCTGCATTTGTCCTCAGAATATAATCAAATCTTTAAGATTTTGCAGAAATCCAAACAAAGAACAAAGAAAATGATAAAAATAGGATCACATACTTAATAAAGGGGAGTCTCGTGTTTGTTATTTTCATGCATGATTTTTATTTGCTTTTTTCAGTCGTTTGTGCCAGTTTTTTCATCCGGGCTAAATTTGCATTGACATTTTAGACGCTCGGGTGTTTCTGTTACCCCGAACGACTCACTGTGGGAAAGCAGCGCGCGGTTTAGTTTAGGGTTTTACTGAAGGACACGCATGACTGCAGGCAGCTCAGTGTGGTTATTTTGTTTCACCAGTCTTGTTTTACTTGTTCGCTCCATCTCATGAACCATAAAGCTAATCTGTACCAAAGGTGTTTGATTTAATGTGTTTCTGTATTTAAGGATGTTATTTAGAGTTTGTGCATTATCTCAACTTTAAAGAAGCTCTGTGAGATGGATGGGTGAAGCAGAGGAACTGCGTGTTTGTAGCAGATGAGCTCCGATGATAGGCAAGCCGGAGATAATAACGGGAGAAAATTGGATTTCCCCAGAGAACAACAGGATGAGAATGCTAATGTCATTTAGTGCATATATATGATTAGCAAAAACAAATGTACTTTCTCTGCTGCCTTCCCACTTTCATCTGTCAGTCACCCTCCTTCTGTTCCCTTCTCCTTCCCCAGGGTTATGTCCGGTCTTTCTGTTACTTGACTTTTCCCATCTCCTTCCTGCTTCCCTGATTTCTTTCTTCTTTCTGTCTCCTCTTATGTTTCCATCCATCCCTCAACGAGCTTCTCGATTTACCCACATCCTCTCGCCACGATTGTCTTATCACTTGTCCATGTCCTCCTCGCAGAAGCGGAAGACCACGACTATCTCTGTGGAGGTGAAGAAGTCTCAGCATAAGTACATCATAGGTCCGAAGGGCAACACCCTGCAGGAGATCCTGGAGGCCACGGGGGTGTCGGTGGAGATGCCTCCTCTGGACTCCAGCTCAGAAACCATCATCCTCAGAGGGGAGCCTGACAAACTGGGACCAGCACTCACACAGGTCTACGCCAAGGTGAGAACACGAGAAAACTGTAATTAAAGGACAGAGATGGGGATTGCATTTTGCTTAATGTAATTAGCTTTTGTTATGGCAGAAATGTAGGGAATAAAAGTCCCTGAAGTTGCATTTACAGGGTACATCCAAGAGGTACTCAGACGGCCTAGATTTCCTTTTTTTTGAGACTTTATGTTTAGATGTATTTATTTTTAATAGTTCAGAGCAGCAAGATTAACAACCTCAGCAAGTACATCACATCCACATCTTTACAGTGAAAGAAATTGGGAGAGTTGGGCAATGATTAATCTATATGTAGTTTATCAATATTAGAGGCAAACATTTATGATGGATTTGTTGACCAATCCAGAAGTCATATAGCAACATCTGGTTTTAAGTCTTCCTTTAAACTTTGGTTTTGGGCTCCACCAGGTCAGGATACGTACTCCACCTCACCCTGTGTCTGAAACAAGCTGCTTTAGCTTCCGTGACCATAAAAGGAAATCCGTGGTGAGCTGAAGTCAGCTCGGTACAAGCATTGGAGACTGAGCGTGTAGAGTAGTCTGAAGCCTGAGCTTTGGCTCACAGGGATTACTTGCATGTACACTGATCTCATTTTAAATATTTAATATGGAAAGAAGGAAAAGCCCCATATAACCCCTTTATTTTAAGTTGCAACTAAGCCATTGCAGAAAAACTATTTCTGTGATTTGTCAGTGCAAACATGGTTTTAATGTTTTGTACCCGTTCAGGCTAAGAGCGTAATGGTGGTGGAGGTGACTGCCCCCGCCTGGCTGCACCGCTTCATCATTGGCAAGAAAGGACAGAACATCGGGCGGATCACACAGCAGCTACCACGGGTAAGGAAAGGAGAACAAAGAAGGCGTGGGGTGATCTGAGGTAAAAGCCAGAGATAACACAGAAGTCTCACATCCTGCTCCTGCAGCGTGACAGAAAGCTTTGTGGGGGGAGGCTGTGTTACGGCAGCAGTTGTTGTGCAAAATGGGACCAGTAAAGCAAAAAATGCTGGACAAAACACAGACAGAGAAAAGTGACTGCGGAGGACACTTGATTTTAGAAACTTGACGTCAGCTGAGATGAATTACAGCATGGAAGAATCAACACAGAAGGGGAAACGTCCCAACTGGCTTGCCTTTATTCCTGTCTGTGTGTGTAGGTTCACATAGAGTTTACCGATGGCGAGGAGCGCATCAGTCTTGAAGGGCCGACGGAGGAGGTGGAGCAGGCTCAGGCCCAGATACAAGAGATCATCAAGGACCTGGTCAGTGCAGACACACACGTACACCAACACAACAAAGCTACGGTAGACATGACGTGTATTGTCTTCTGTCACTGAAAGAAATATTGCTGTGTTGGACAAAGCTTTGGAAGAGCCGCACACACTTATGGTTCGGTAGACCCGAAGAGAGATAAGAGAGAATCACGTTTGATTGGTTGAGTGTTGGTTCACATTTATAAATCCAAATCTCCTTTTTCTTACCCGGTGTCCAGCTGGTGAGGATGGACTACACCGAAATCAACATAGATCAGCGTTTCCACAGACACCTCATCGGAAAGAACGGAGCCAACAGTGAGTCGATCGCTTTACCCCTGACCTGAAAACTAAACTGTAGCAAATCTGTCATACTCCCAGGTGGAGCCCTTGTTGCACCTCATTAGTTTGTCTCCCTACCTGCAAAACTAACAAAGAATATGTTTTTAAAAGTGCTTTTATTTCATGTTTTATATAATGGTAAAGATCATTTGATCCACACATATCGATGTATTTAGATTTTTCCTGTCAGTCATTCTAGTTGCTTTTAGTTTAGATAATTCAAATGCTGCCTGGGGTAGAATATTTAATGGAAAGCATCAAATTCAGGGTTTTGAGTGATTTTTAAACTGAAAAGTTGTCATGTGGCTGTCGCTGATCTCAGACTTCCTGAAGTGTTTGTGTTGTAAAGCAGGGAACTGGATTGTGAGTCATGAGTCGGGTGTTAGTGACCTGATTTTCGTCATGAGAGCTAGTCTTTGATAACAGATGTCAGGCTCTTACCTACAGCACATCAGTGTTCTCCAGCAGGTTTAAAACTGCTCCATCTTTGAGCATGAATCCTATCTGGCTGTTAAGTGATGACGTATGAGACCTGCTTCCAGGTCCAAACTGCGTCCATTAATGCTGTTGTGTTTTTAACATGTTTTAATGCTTTGTATCTTGTTCTGTTTAATCTGAACAAGCCCCTAAAAATAGTCAATGATCTCTGTCGGCCTCTCTGAGTTTTTATTACCACTATTCATCTGCAGCAGAAAAAGCTGAGTTTTTAAAACCTTGCGATGTAACTACGGCCCATGGTTTGCCACCAGATGTTTGAACAGGTCAGAAAAGAGTCATTCTGAGGCTAACGAAGACTTGAATGAGTACATGAAGCTGAGGATCAGGATTTTTGTCATAGCGAGTAATCCAAACCACGCAGCAGTATGTTGATGACCAACCTCGTGCTGATGATCGATCGTCTCAGTTTTTCTGAAGTTTGGTCAATTTTCAGCATCTTTTTCCTGCCTTGCATTTGTCCCTAACAATCAGGAACCCTCATGTTAATTTTTTTGAGAGGAAAAAAAATTTAGCGTTCATCCTCCCACTTCCCTTTGCTCAGGTGTTTATATTATCCTAACCATAGCTGTGTAGCTAGCCACCACGTAGCACATCATTATAGCTAGCCCAACTTCAGTAACCCCACAAAAGTCACTGCTGTTTAGTTTTCTGTCTTCATTTATGTCCAAAGTGATAGCAGAGCTGTACGTTTTAGTTTTACAGAAATCCCTCAGTCAGAACCTGGTATATCATCTTTATATGAAAACTAGCGAGCTAACTCCCTGCTAACTTCTAACTCTGTTAAGCTTCATTAATCCTGTTTTCGTGGATGTTAAACTTAATTGTTACACCTGGTAGAGCAGCCACACTGATCATTTTATTAAAGATGAAAGAGTTTAGACACTTTTTAACTCTCAGCGATGCCACGGTGTTGTTTTGAGTTTGGACCTGGAAACGTCTGAAGGTGGATAGACGCTATGAAACATGGATTTAGCTTCTAAAGTGTCCTGCAGAAATCTTTTCCATCCTTCATTTCTTTATATCTTGTTAGATAAATAGGAAATGGTTGCAGCATTTTATTAAAACGTGCAAACATGTACTATATAAGACAAAACAGAGTTAGTACAATTCTATGGAGCTTGAACTTATGTTTATTCTACTACTTCAGGCTTGGATGAATGACGAAACATTTCTCCCTCTCAAAACACTGCATGTAGATAAAAAGAACCAACTTTCAAAACCTTTTGGACACGTTTTCTTCTAAACATTTTAAGAGAAATAGTTCTCTATGGACTGATTCTTATTTAGCGCTTTTTGCTCTCCCGGATCCTTCAAAGCGCTTTATGCAACATGCCACATTCACCCATTCACACAAGCACTTTCTTCTCTGCTTTAAGTGGTTACCAGCTAACACTGACACACATTCATACTCCGATGGATACTTGTCCTGATGTTTGTTTTTTAAATCATGGTCTCCTTTAGAGTATTAGGGGCAGTGAAGCAGGACATTCTTCAGGTTGTGTTTCAGTGTGAGTGTGCCGGTGTGAGAGTGGGTGATGTCAGGTTTTCACTCTTATTTCATTTCTGCTGTTTTCCCTGTATCACTACAGTAAATCGTATCAAGGAGCAGTACAAGGTGTCGGTTCGAATCGCGCAGGATTCTGAGCGAAGTGGCCTGGTGCGGATCGAGGGAGATCCTAAAGGAGTACAGCTGGCACGCAGAGAGCTCATGGAGATGGTTCAGAGGATGGTGAGAATGGACTCAAAGCATAGGTTCATTGGTTTGATAGAGCCAGATGACATAAAGAGCTTTATTTCTTACGTTTTTGTCATTTCAAGGAAAACGAGCGCACCAAAGATCTGATCGTGGAGCAGAAGTTTCACCGGACAATCATCGGACAGAAAGGAGAAAAAATCAAAGAAGTTCGAGATAAGTTTCCCGAGGTGAACGTCCTCTGTGACCCGAGAGTTTGTCTGGCCTTGTCATCACCGTTCAATGATTTGTTTTGACTCAGCTGTAATGTAATTTGGTGATTATCATCTCGCTGCCTTCTAGGTCATTATCAATTTCCCCGACCCGTCGCAAAAGAGCGACATCGTCCAGCTGAGAGGTCCAAAAAATGAGGTGGAGAAATGCGCCAAGTTTCTCCAGAAAATCATCGCTGACCTGGTACGACCCTCTGTTTTTGTCGTCTTGCCTCTCCCTGTCCTCAGCCCTTACACAGGTTTCTTTCTCTCGCAGATTGAAAATAGCTTCTCGCTCTCCGTTCCCATCTTCAAGCAGTTTCACAAGAACATAATTGGCAAAGGGGGCGCCAACATTAAGAAGGTGAGATTTATTTTTTTTTACAGGTTCTGTCCAAATCTGACTCCTAAAATTATTAGATCAGAATGTAGCGTTTAAGACAAAAACTAACGGCAGACGCTCGCACTGCCAGATCCGCGAAGAGACCAACACCAAGATCGACCTGCCAACGGAGAACAGTAACTCGGAGATGATCGTCATCACGGGCAAGAAGAACAACTGCGAGGCGGCCAGAGACCGAATCCTCGCCATCCAGAGAGAGCTGGTGAGACATGGTTGCTTTTGGTTGATGCTTGAAGAGTTTTGAAGAAAATAGATTTTTAAAATCTACTTTCTTTTTGTTTCTTGGATGAATAGTTTATTAAATCTTTTGATTAGAGTCATATCCATAGACGATCAGTGGAGTTGTTAACCTGAAAAAACACTCCTAACTTGCATTAGGAAAATCAGCGGGTTGCTTGCTGGCTTTAATCTTATTTTATATTTTAAAGAGTCGATATAAACTTAACTTCTTAAATAAACGGCATCTTTGCCATTATGGCAGTTCTAGACTTAAAAAGCAGAATTTAATTCTCCCTACACCGCTCGACTTTTTGAAACCACATATGCAGAGATGAACTATTAGATATGGTTCTGAGCCAAAATCCGGTTTCTCTTGTTTTTTTATCATCTCTCCAATCCCACAGAAGGGTACAAAATTCTCCAAAGTAATATTAAAAAGAGGAAAAAATGACAGTGGGTTAAGATTTCTTTGTTAAAAGAAGCTGGAGATATTATATCTCTTGGCTGGCCTGGGAACACCACCGTATCGCCCCAGATGAGCTGTAGGAGGTGGCTGAGGTTCCCTGCTCAGACCTGCCCTCTGCAACCCCAGCCTGGATGAGCAGCAGAAGGTGGATGGACTGAATATTTATTGGTTTCCTCTGTTGGGAATTAATTACGTCTTCTAAAATGTTCGTCTTTGTCGTCAGTTTTTAAACTGCATGAAAATCTCAGCCTGTCCCTCTCCGTCCCTCCAGGCCAACATTAAAGAGGCAGAGGTCACCATCCCAGCCAAGCTGCACAACTCTCTGATTGGCTCAAAGGGCTGCCTCGTGCGCTCCATCATGGAAGACTGCGGCGGCGTCCACATCCACTTCCCCTCTGAGGGCTCCGGCTCCGACAAGGTCACGATCAGAGGGCCCGTCGGTGAGGTGGAGAAAGCCAAGAAGCAGCTGCTGCAGCTGGCGGAAGAGAAGGTGAGCAGGAAAGAGCGAATAAATAGAAGAGGTGACTAAAAGTTTAAATACTTACATCCTCCTCCCGTCCTCTGCCTTTCGCAGCAAGTAAACAACTTCACCGCTGAGCTGCAGGCCAAACCAGAGTACCACAAGTTCTTAATCGGACGGGGCGGGGCCAATATTCGCCGCGTCCGAGACCGGACGGGCGCCCGGATCATCTTCCCGTCGCCTGACGACACAGAGCAGGAGCTGATCACCATCGTAGGGAAAGAAGAAGCCGTACGTCAGGCCCAGAAGGAGCTGGAAAGTCTGGTCAAAAATCTGGTGACGACCTTTGTCCTACAAAACATCACCATTTAATTCATGTCTTGATTCTTGATTTTTCAAATCAACAATCTCGCCGTCTCCCTTTGCAGGACGACGTGGTGGAGGACAGGATGGTGGTGGACGTTCGCCATCACCGCCACTTCGTGTGTCGGAGAGGACAGGTGCTGCGGGAGCTGGCTGAGGAGTACGGCGGCGTGGCTGTGAGCTTCCCTCGCACTGGAGCGAACAGCCAGCGGGTCACGCTGAAGGGAGCGAAGGACTGCGTGGAGGCCGCAAAGAAACGCATCCAGGAGATCATCGAGGATCTGGTGAGAGACGGAAATCACGTAGAGACAAACGGTCGCTATCTGCACTCAGGTCAAAGCTGATTTATAAGAATCTGACTGTGTGAAAGTCACAGAAATGCTGTCAAAAGTAGCTGCAAGTTTTCTACTTTGGACAGACATGGATGTTATTTCAAGGACGCTTCAATAAGCTCATTATTTATAATTGGAATCGAACCTGCTCCCGGTGTGCTCACCTTTTGTGTTTTCTTCTTTCCTCCTCCTCTCTCTCGAGCAGGAGTCCCAGGTGACCGTGGAGGTGGCAATCCCTCAGCGCTACCATCGCGCCGTCATGGGCCCCAAAGGCTGCCGCATCCAGCACATCACCAGAGAGCACGAGGTGCAAATCAAGTTCCCAGAGAGAGACGACAGCGCTGCAGGTTAGAAACGACCCACGACGTGCACCCGCAGCTACGTCCTGCTGCTGCTGTGAAGATGTTGCCGCTGCAGAGGGGTTTATGTTGCAGTTTAGCACACTAGGTTAGAAATGAGCAGGCCTTTCTCAAGTTTCCTCCCTACCTGCTCATCTGTCCGCATCAACATTTAGAACAGCTGATAAAGGGAAATTAAAATGTCAAAGAAGAGACGGGAGAAATAACGGTCAGTCAGTGTTATGATTGTTGACGCTGCATAGTCGCACAGCACTGTGCACTTTCCCTGATGGCAACACAAACAAAATTAGCTGTTCCTAGCAGAGTCGGGTAGAGTGTAATTCTTCAATCCTTCAAGTTCCACCAGATCACAATCTATTGATGGCAGTGAGTCTGTAGCATGTGTAGTATTTCGTATTCTTTTACATGTATAAAAAAAAATCAGTGTTTAAGAGTTGTATATCAAAATATAAACTTTTAATCCCTGTTTTTCTCATTGTAAACTTGCAGCTCAGGAGGTTTCGCCACAGGAGAACGGTGAGGTCAGTCCAGAGGCGGAGTTTGTGCCCCGCAAGTGTGACATCATCACAATCTCTGGGCGGGCAGAGAAATGTGAGCTGGCTAAAGCAGCCCTGCTGGTAGGCGCTATCTTCATTAAGCTGAGATGTGACGCTGTTTAATGTTCATTAATATCTCTGAGCACACGCTCTGTGACTCCTCCTTCAGGCGTTGGTGCCCATAACAGAGGATGTGGAGGTGTCTTATGAGTTGCATCGCTACATCATTGGCCAGAAGGGCATTGGAATCAGGAAGATGATGGAAGACTACGAGGTAAGGCGACACGCTGCTGCTCTCTGGTGCCATCTACTGGGACTTTCTATACCCGTGCTTTCCAAACGTGTGAACTTTGGGGTTTTGTGCACGTAGGTGAACATCTGGGTGCCGCAGCCTGAGAAGCAGCTGGATGTGATCAAGGTGACGGGCCTGGCAGCCAACGTGGAGCGAGCCAAACAGGGGCTGCTGGAGAGGGTGAAAGAACTGCAGGCCGAGCAGGAGGACAGGGTACAAGCACACACTGTGTCATGTTTATCATCACAGTTCAGTTTTTCATTTGCTTCTCGTGATCGTAGCGACAGATTTTCAGATTATTCATCATCCACAATCATTACGCCATCCATCCAGATTAGACAAACCTCTTTAAAAAACTTTGAAAGGGGGAAAAAATGGAAGCACAAGTTTAATTCTTAAAGTTAGGAGATTACCACAGGGGTCATGATTTCCTGATAGCAGTGAATGTGTAGCGTGTGTAGTATCTCTTATTCTTTAACATGTATTTAAAAAAGAAAGAAAACAGTGGCTCTGTCTCCTCTCAGGCCCTGCGTAGTTTCAAGGTCACCATGTCTGTGGATCCAAAGTTTCATCCCAAGATTATCGGCCGCAAAGGAGCCGTCATCTCTCAGATCAGAAAAGACCACGACGTGAGCATCCAGTTCCCCGACAAAGGAGACGAGCAGCAGGTCCGTTTCCCTTTTTTGTCTTTTCCTGGCTCTGTGCCGAACCGTTCCCATTGATCACTTCAAATCCTTTCCTTTTCCTCCCAGGATCTGATCGTAATCTCGGGGTACGAGCGTAACGTGGAGGAGGCGCGCCAGGCCATCCAGCAGCTTGTCGCTGAGCTGCAGGAGATGGTGAGCCAAGACGTTCACCTGGACCCGAGGACCCACGCCCGCATTATCGGGGCCCGCGGCAAAGCCATCCGCAAGCTGATGGAGGAGTTCAAGGTTGGTTTGGATCGATTCATAGATCGCTCGTTTTGAAGTTAAACGAGGAAATGTTTGATCTTCACTCCTCTGGTTTCTCAGGTGGATATCCGGTTCCCTCAGCCCGGGTCGGACGAGCCCGACAAAGTGACGGTGACGGGCCTTCCTGAGACGGTTGATAACGCCATCGATCACCTGCTCAACTTGGAGGAGGAATATGTGAGTTCACTGAATATAAGACAGAGATGCAGTTACAGCACACGTCCTGCACATGCGGCTAAAATTCCATCCTCAGCAGTGATGAACAAACGCATTTTAGGAAAGGTCATGAAATATGAGATGATTGGGTTTTACTTTAACGGCGTTGCATGATTTTTAAAATCACAGGAGGTCAAAATGACCTCTTTGGCGGTTCTAGGGTTAAACATACCGAGCATGCTTCTCAGTCAAGCGCTAGCAGTCAGAAACAGGACGCGATCTAAGAACAGCAGCAAGGTTCAAAGCAGCACAGAGGTACAAGAGGAGACGACTTTGAAGGGGAGATCAGCCAAATTTAAATCTGGTTGTTTTGCTTGTTTTACATTTCTGTATTTTTAAATCTGTTTTTGTTGGATTTGAGGAAATATTCATGATATTAATGAACTCTGAGGTATAATAATCATAATTAAAACCCACCGATGAAAATGTGTTTTTCCAATAAATTGTGACAGAAATCCCCCCAAAAAACACTTTATCTGTTGCGGTTCGCGAGTTATTGTACCAGATAAAGAGATTTGTGGTATATTTGCAATCACGTTTCTGTTATTTTGTAACTATGTTTTAAATTTAATATATTGCTTTACATGCCTTCGGGGTAACAAGTAGATCCACAGGATCCCGGCCAGGAAATGAAAATCATTCTGACTCATCAACAAAGGCTGTTTTCAGGAGCAGTTTTCCTTCTGTTCATCTCTCTCAGCTGCTCAGCGTGACGGAGACAGAGACTTTGGCAGCTTACATGAAGCCTCCATCTCGCTACGGAGGGGGAGGCGGAGCAGGTGGAGGGGACGACAGCAGCGGGGGTCCGGCTAAGGGCTTTGTGGTGCGGGACGCTCCCTGGAACGCGGCTGGGAACAAGGTGGGATGTCTTAGTTTAATGACATGATCCTGTTGTTGGAGGGATGTCTGTGCAGTAAGGGCCCATCAGACCGTGTGTTTTCCTTCCAGGCTCCCGACATGAGCAGCGCCGAGGATTTCCCCACGTTCGGGACAGGCGTAGCCCCAAAGCAGGCATCGGCCTGGGGCCCCAAGAAGTTCTGAAGCTGTTCATCTGGAGAAAAACCAACAAAACTTCTGTAAAGTAGACGATGAGAGACAGAACAAATCTCAAATCTAATTGCTGCTCGCCTTCCCCTCCTCTTTAGTGACCTTCCTTTTGTCTCTCTTTCTCTGAACCACCCCTCCTCACTGTTCTCCTAACAACCAGCCACAATGAATTCTGGGAGAACTATTCCTTCTTTCTTCCTCCTGTCTCCCTGAGTACCTCCTCCTCCTCTTCCTTCCCCCGAGAGAAAAAAAACATTGAGTCCTTTGTCCATAGTTTTGCTGTCCTGCTCTTCCTCTCGGTTCAACCACTTTTGTTTGTTTGTTTTTTACTCCTCCTGCTTCCAGACTCCGCCCCCACCCCTCGACATCACGTCAGCGCGGTACATAAGAGAAGTTTGACTTTGTCAGAGGGCAGCGAGGAGGCATCCTCACGTACCTGACGCAAACCTAAAGAGAGGAGAGTGTGGTTTTGTTTTTTAGAGCGAGAAGAGTTTGTAAGCACCGACGACTTTTAAAGATTTCCTCTGGTTTTTACGAAGAGCTTTCTCATTTCCAGTTCGCTAATGTGGTGCAGTGGGCTGTATCCGTGCGTTGATGGGCTCAGGAAAGGTTTTTCCACCCATGAGTCTCTTTAAAAAAAAAAAAAAAATTATTTCCAAACTGGGAGCAAAAAAAACAAACAGCTGCTGTAGTTCTTTTTAAATAATAAGTCAGAAGACGTGGAAGTCCTGCACTGGTTGTTTTGTAATGAAGGTTGTTTTTTTGTTTTTTTTTGTTTTGTCACAACTGTTTTATTTATTCAGAAAAAAACAAAAGGAGCCATTTCATTTGAACTACTGTGACCATGCGTTTTTATAAAGCACTCGCTGTAGCTTGCAACCTTGCGTCTGGGAGTGAATGCTGTACGTCAGGGGTGAGAACATGTTACTAGTTGTTCGAAGTGTACAAAGAACTTTTCGCTATTTTTTTTAAATCTGTGTGGGATTCTTATTCTTTTTGTTGTTGTCGTTGTCCTTCTTGTTGGTTTCTGGTATATTTGAAAGACTCTGTATGCGTGTGCGCGCGTGCAAGTTAAGATGTATATTTGAAAGAAGCTGAACCAAACTTTTACTTGGTCTTTGTCCGTTTGTCTGCTCGGAGCTCATCCTGGAGAGTTTTTCTTGTTTCTTTTTGTTTGTTTGTTTGTTTGCTTTTTTATTTACCTTCTGAGCTCATCTTTAATTCAGACGTGCTGCTTAAAGTGACATCTCTGTTCCAGGATAAAAAAAGAAAAAACTCAACCATAAACAGCCGCACTTTGGTTTCCTCTCCTTCAGGTGCTTCATTTTACGGATATTTCGTAGCAAAAAAAAAAAAAGATGCCCTTTTTTTGGTTCTGAGACTTAAAATGTGAGCTCGTTGCTAAATTATACAACCGACCCAGACTTCAAGCAGTTTAGCTAAACCGTGCTTGTGCCTGGAGGTTTAAAGGAATACTTGATCATGTTGGAAAATATGCTAAGAATTAGCTGAGAAAATCAGAGCAGGCGATTGTCCATTAAAGCAGGAGGAACTGCAGCTGAACTTCAGTTAAAGATGACTCTGCCGTGAGCGGCACTGCCATCATTTCGCGGCATCAGTGACTTAAAGTGGACCTATGCCTTATTTTCTGTCGTATACATTTATACAGTGCTCATTTATTAGACCACCACGCAGTGTAACGTTTATACTACAGCTGACCTAAATCATCAGTGTTGGTAAATGCCAAAATAATTATGTTTCTATAATTAGAAACATGTTTCATCCATTGACTTTAATGTTTATTAACATTAAATTATGACTTATTATTTAAGTCGGCATGCTAAATTACAGTTATTTACATGAAATCCTGAACAGAAAATTTATTTGGGTGGTGGATTATTTCCTGAGTTCTTAGAGAAGTTGAGAGTAACCCCTCAAAATTGTAAGTTATTGTTGTATTTGCATAATAAATAATATCAGTTGTTATTATATTTAGTTTTAAAGAGCTTATGATGGATTTCTAACATGTTTTCTAGTTTTTAAGACAAGTGGTCTAATTTGCTACACACTGTAGACTGTTACAGTGACGTATGATTGTATTTATATGGCAAGAGTTTAAATTAGGGCTGTCAAGGTTCACGCCTTAACACGTCATCATGATTCAAATTTAAAAAATAAAATAAAAATTGTAACATATTTAACCCATTTGGAGTGCAGAACTTTTGAAATGCGTTGACAGACATTTCCGGGATTTTGAGTCATTCTCCATTCCAGATGGGTTAAAAAATTTTAATTGCGTTAATCGTGACGACAGATTAATTCTGCATTACTATTGACAGCCCTAATTTAAAGTTATGAGATTACAGTCTAGAAATAATCCATATGAGCTAAAAGCTCACACTTCACTCTTCTAAGCGGTGTTTTTTTTTCTATTATTGGACCTGTAGGACGTCAGTGAGCGCAAAGCCCCACCCACTTGCTCCTTATGACAACCAATCAGAGGAAGAAAAGAAGAATAAGAGAAAAAAAGCTTGTTTAGACCAGTATAAAGCATGCATGTAGCGTCCCTGTCATAAACACTCATTAGCTAACGACTTTAGCCAGTGAGCATGTGGTTTCAGTCAGACGTCCTCCTCGTCACATGGGAAAAAGGACGGCAGCAGCAGAAATGAGTGGGTGAAGTTGTAGGAGCTACATCCATCTTTTAAACTTTGTGATTTCAGAGAAAGGATGAACTGAAAGACTCTAGCAGGGTCCAGGATGCCAGAAATGAGGATTATTTCTAAGTGGCGCAAACAAATGATGCAGGTGGAAACGAGCTGAATAAAGTCCACTTTAAGTCTCGCTCGCTCGTTGAAGTTCGGCTGCTGGTGGATATTGCAGGCTCTGGTTGGAAAAGTGACCCTCTGGTCGTCCATGTGCTCTCTGTCAGTCAGTGTCCTCAGAGATTAGCTCACCTGTGTCACTTTAATTCACTCAAAGGAAAGATGTTCTCATGCAACTATTCCCTGTAAATGAAGCTAAAGAGGCAGAGTGAACAGCTCTGTTAGCAGACGATAAAAAATTAATAAATGAATAAAAAATAAATAAATCTCAGGGTCCAACTTAAAAGTGAAGCTGGTGCAGAAACAACTTAACCGCTGAGGATGGATTTGCAAAAGACGCCGACTATGCAACCCAGCAGGACCACAGAGTAGATCAGGCCCCGTCAGTACTACAGTCAGATCTTTTGTTCGTGGAGCAGCAAACTCCCTCACTCTGACTTTCAGCTGCCACTTTGCTGGGTCTGCATTTTTTATTTTTAATCACATTGTGTGTGCTTGTTGTTAAATAGCAGGATGGAGCTTCTCGCGAAGCAGCCGCTGTTTCTGTACAGAAAACAAAAAAGCTATGAAAAATCCCACTATCGGCCTTAAAGAGTTACAAGTCACCAGGATTTTGGAGGTGGTGTGATTAAGTGTGCAACACTGCAATAACGTGTCAGTGACCAGACTTTTCTTTTTTCCTACTGGAAATAAAATGTGAAAAAAAAGGAAGCAAAAAGCACCAGCTGGTTTGGTCTTTTCTTTTCAGCATCTGTTTGTTTTTCAGCTCAAAGGGGAAAAAATAGACTTTACCCATCCATGTGTGCATACTGTCTGTCAGTTTTATTTTTTATAAATCAGGAAGATATGATCTGTTATGTAACAGCCTGTACAACGCGACATACAGAAAACAGAAATAACCCCCCAAAAAATACAAATTAAATTGTACAAAGCAGCACTGGGCCATAAATAAACCCACTTAATAACTTTATTGTTTTCACATTTTTGATTGGAAGTGTTTTTCTTTTCCTCTTAAGATTCCCCGTCACAGCTGCTTTTATAGAAGGTGAGCGAGCTTCGATCGTGAAGTGAGTTTGGCTCTTTAAATGAAAGAAATGTTGGAAACTGAACTGAAGAGTGGGAAGCTGACATGCAGTCAAGGTGGATGTTGAGCATAAACGTTTGACACAGAGTGTAAATCATGAAGAAACATTCACGTGTAAACACCTGGACGTAGGTCGCGGGGACACGGACTCTGCTCCCGGGGGTGGATCGAGTGTAAACTGAAAGGATGAAAGGGTGGTCACACCTTTTTTGGTGTGAGTCCATTTCGCTGACCTTTAGAAGAAGAAGCTAAACATCTGGGGAAATGTGCGTTTTCACATGAAGATACAGTCAGCCTGTAGGACTCTCCAAAGCTACCGCGTCCTCTGAAGCTTGGTAATTAACGTCCTCTCACGCTGGTCTGTTTAAACCGCACAAGCACTAAAGAATAGAGAGCAGTGGCACTGATTCAGGATGCTTCTCTAGAGGAAGCATCCTGAAGTTACCGTTTTCTCTCAGGCCATCGCTGACAACAACAGCAACAGTGAGAGATGCATTTCCAGAGGAACCTGGAGAGCATCTGTGTGCTACGGGTGCTGTTAAACCTACGACTTCATCCACATTTTCATCCCTTTCTCTTGTAAACCTTAAACTCAAAAAATACTGTCTGAAAACCTTTAAAATGAGGTGAGGTATCACAGGGAACCATGTGGGAGAGGTTTAAAAGGGGCTCGCTGTAGCTTCATAATCATTATACAGGTGTGAAAGGTAAAATCTAAGCAAAAAAAAAGATGCTAATAAGCTTGTAATTTCTTTAAATTAAACAGTGTACTATAAACTTGTGTTTAATTCTACAGTATCTTAAAATATTTCATATCTCCTTAACTTGTAAGGCTGGAGCGTTAGTTATCATTCATCACCTGCACTTTGACAATCCCAAACGTGCAGCGGGGGCAGGTCCCAGGTCCTAACTTGTTTTCCCATTCGATAAAGAAGTGATGCTGGACAAGACTGCAAACGGGGCTGATTTAAAAACAAACAAAAAAGCCAAACTGCTAATGTGGAGACATGAAGAGGACAGCAACATACAGTGGTACATGTGTAAACAAGCCCCCCCAACCCACCCACTCCAGTTTTAAAATCCCTCCAGATTCAAGTGTGTCTTCTTTTTTGTCTGTGTGTGAAAACATCCTCACTCTCCTCGTTTTGTTTTTCTTCTTTTTTACCCACATTTGTGTTTTTAGGTGACAGTTTGTTAACGTGCAGACTGGCAGGAGTGCAGCTCCTCCCAAAGTAAAACACTGACCAGCACAGTGTTAAAAGTAAGTGCCAAAAAGAGAAGCCGTTTGTGAGGCTCCGGGAAAGAAAGAAGAAAAAGAAAAGTGTAATAAAAATGATTAAAAAAAACCCCTACAGCGGATGAACGAATGCTTTGTGTGGATGAGAAGTTTAAAAATCGCCCACGAGTGTCTGAAACATAAAGTGCAGGCAGTGTCTGTCCTTTGAAACCGCCGCGGCGCCGCTAAAAGAGTCCGAGAGCGAAAGGAACGAAACTAAATCAAAGATGCTGAAGTGTCAACACTCCACAGCAGGAACAGCTGGATTCCAGAGGAGTCTCTCGCTCAAGGCAGGGCTGGATTTGGTTGTCAAGTTTTTCTTCTGTTCGAAAAGTACTAGGAGTGCCGTGTGGAGCTACCCCGCCTCCACCCAAATTCTTCCTTCATTGCTCCGTTCACTCGATCCGAACGAGCAGTCCGTAGAGGAGCGTGCCGCCCTGCTCCTTGGTGATCCACTCGATCTCGGAGTTGCTGAAGCGAGGGTCCAGGGGCTCGCTGTGGCCGAGCGTCGGGGGTCCCACCTTGTAGGAGCCCGGGCGCACGCACACCTGGAATCCCACCTGAGCCTGGTGGCAGCGGTGAGAACGGGGGTCCCGAAATCTGCGTGAGGAGAAGTGCGCTGTTAGTACAAAAAGCCACCTCACTTCCTGTTAGCACTCATAAAACAGGCAGATGTGACTTACTGCACTTTGGGAGCAAAGATCTCCAAGCCAGAGTAGCGCATGGTGGGGGAGAGTCGCACCCTGGGCACCTCCCTGCCGGGGGCGCTGTTCTCCTCCGGCTCGCTGTAGCCGTTCGGCCCTTCCACCTTCGCTGGAGACACCGAGAAGATGGACGACATCCCTGTGGAGACAAAGCGTCAAAATGTTGTTTTAGCTGCTTTAAGGTGTTTCCTTAAACAACTCGCGTGTGTCTGGAGTCGTCGTGTGAATACAGAAAAGGCGTGCCGGTGATTTCTCTACCCGGCAACAGCTGGCTGTGGTCCAGCGTGTGTCGCAGAGCTCCCACGCTGGTGCCGTGGTACGCGATGTGCCACTTCTTCAGTGCATTGGAAACCTCACAGTGGGACTTCATCCTGTACAGATGTGACAGTGTGTTACTGACGCAAACACAAAGCAAGCTGAACGGATTAACGTGGACTCCCTCGCTAGTTTCAGGTCAAACGGATAGTGATGTCATCGCTGCTCAGCTTGAGGCCGTCTTCTTACCTGAGGCCAAAGCGGCACCACCCAAAGGGCAGGGCGTAGTCCCGGGGCGGCTCTCCTCTCTTGTAATACGCCTCGTCCCCCCGGAGTTTGTGGCAGGACTCACAGTAGCACAGGTTGTACTTTGCATCTTCACTGAAGTATCCATCTTAATAAACAGAGACGCTGCGTTTTAGATCCAGATGAAGTCTCGGGAAGAAAAGCTGAAAGATGAAGCACCCACCTGGTAACGTGAGCATGTCCTTAAAGCGCGAGCACAGCGCCTGGTACTCGCAGGTCTTATTGGGGTTGACCTCTGGAGGCGGCGTCCAGCACACACTCTCTTTGATTCCTGTTGTGAAAGGAAAGGAGGCAAAACTGATCAATCTGACGGCCTCAGCACTTTGAATATTTAAAAAAAAAGAAAGAAAAAAAGTCAGCTTCGTACCATCAACCATGTCTGCCTTCTCCATGTCGCCCTGACAGCGGGTCTCACCACTTTCTCCACCCACAGCTGGCACGTTGTTGGTGACTATTGTAACCTGCCGTCAGCACATGACATATGATAAACATGCTGCCTCACAGTCCACACACTAACTGTATTCACAGCTTTCAGCTACACGAAGGTCTAAAGGTAGCAGCTGGAAGAGCTGCACAAACCTAAAAGACGCACAGGGTCTGTTTCAGTGCCATCGCTCATCACACGTGGGTATCTAATAAAAGCTTGTAGATGCTCTGGTTCTGTAGTGAGGTCAACACTGTGCTGTGACGAGGTAGCACATGTAACACCTGATGGAAATCTATTAAGACAGGTACACAGCAACAACCAGTCCCACTCACATTCACACCTACAGCCAATTTAGAATCACTAATTAACCTCACTGCATGTCTTTGGGCTGTGGGGAGAACATGCAAACTCCACACAGAAAGGTGACACTGCTAACTGTGCTGCCACCTGATGGTTTGCTATGACCCTTTTGGCTTTCCGTACCCCTAAACTTTGGCAATCTTCAAATGTGACAGAAATGAAGTCTCTGGTCTGTTTTTGGACTTAAAGTTCATTAAACACGATAAAACAAATCCACTCTCAGCTTACACTTTCATGTTCTTTTTAATGTTAGTCGGCTCTTTGTTTTCTTCTACAAATCATTTCTGGATTTTTATGCAAAACATGCACTAATGTGTGCGCAAACCTGTTCACACTGGCCGTAGAGGTCTATGAAGGGGTAACAGGGAGAAGGGATGTCCTGGGCCGCCACGCCCTGGTCCATGCCGTTGACATAAAGGTGGAGACAACTGTTGGCGTCCACCAGCAGACCCAACGCCGTCCCCTCTGGACACGTATCCAGGTTAGGACCGTAGTTCTCACATATCTGGAAAAAAGAGGGGGAGACAAGTGAAGCAGTGAAAGTGAAGGAAGTCAAATTTGAGGGTCAGTGCGAACAGACTCTCATGTAAGACAGAAAAAAATAAATCAATATCCTCCCCGATGACAGATCTGTGTGATCTCAGTGCACACCTTCAGGGAGTTGTGGAAGACAGAGTCTCGCTGCAGGAGCCAGGCTGAGCGCTTCAGACAGCACGCCGTGGAGGGGAAGTTGAGCCGGTCGGGGGAGTGACCAATCACCCCTAAAGACAGCGACGACGTCCATGACGGGTTCAGACGGTCGATGTGAAACTGGTGGGCAAAAACAGCGATGGTTTAAGACGGTACCCCCGAAATCGAAGCGAGCGCTCGGAGGATCCGAATGATTACGTTAAGCCTTACTCTTACCTGGAACAGCTGCTGACGAGCCAGCGGCTGGGCGGTGACCAGCAGGCCCTGGTTGTAGCTCGACACTCTGGCTGCTGTCAGGTTCTGATTGGACAGCTGGATGTTTTTGCCGTGATTCTCCAGGAATGCCATGACAGTGGGCACCAGCACGCACGGTTCGCTCTCGGCCTGAAGATGGCAACAGAGAGTCAGACTTTCTCTCTAAAAATCGAACAGGCGGAGGGTACCTCTTAAATATCCTTCATACCTCTCTGACGGGAGTGCTGTCCTCCTCGCCCTCGCTGCAGCTGTCTGAGGAGAGCGAGGGCGCCTTAACGCTCTCCACGTCCTCCGTTAGCGAGGAGCTGACGATGGACGCCGCCGTTATCCGCCCGTACAGGTCCAAAACTCCATAAACGTTCTGCAAGGAGCAAGAAAGAGGCGCTGAGTGGCATCGCAGACCGACATCACTGATGAGAGTCAGAGTGAGCGGTGGTTACCTTAGCTACGGCTGTCGCGGCGGGCCCCATGTCTTCTCCGTCGATGAAGATGTGCATGGTGTCGTCGTTGCACCTCTTCACTCCGACGCGGTTCCCAACCTGAAAACACAAATCCGGGTTTAACGCCGCCTGTGTCACGACACAATTAACACCTCCGAGTGACGTGCGGCGATGACACACTGCTGCTGTTCGTCTGGTTTTTAGCTTCAATGCTTTTCAAAGATAAGAGACATTTAGAAAAAGTCTCAAAACATTAGTTTCCGCTCTGTTTTAAAGCTTTATTCAGCCACAGCAGATAAACAACACAAAGGAATCACAGCATTTCTCTGCATTAAGAAAATGAATCAATATTTAAATCAAAAAGCCCGAAGACTGATGGAGTAAGCCGATTAGTATTCAGCTCCAAACTATTCAGGATTTGCATTTTAACTTGAAGATTAAGAGCGTGGGTGCTCGTGTTTAAGTCTGCAGGTTTTTATACCCTGGGGTCAACTTCAAATGATGGACAGATAATGTTAAATATTAATCATCAGTGAACAGTGAGAAGCCCTCGATCCAGCTATTTAGACGGTGCCTTTAAAATTTGTATTTTTAAAAAGTGGTTCTCCAATTTTAAAAAAAACAAAACACAAAATAAAAAAGACAAAAATGTGAGCGTGCAGGAGACAAAGAAGCAGATTCTTCTAAGCTTCTCTGAAAGGCTGTGAGAATCTCTTAAGTCAACAGGTTTAAGGGTCTTTAATTTGATCTTCAACTAAATCCTTAAAATTTAATGAGTTACTTGAAGCGCCGCTTACAGGTATCCGTGAAGAGCTTCGGTGCACAGCTCAGAGAGCCGGCGGGGGAGGAGGGGGTGTGTGCGTGGCTTACCATCAGCCGGTCCAGTGAGCAGCCGTAGTTCTGCCGCTGCAGCACGCCGTTGCGACGGACCTCGGAGCCGCAGAGCAGCCAGGTGACCTTGGTGCGGAGCTGCGGGAGGGAGGGGGAGAGACCTGACAGCGGGCAGGATGGCAGCTCCAGAGGAGCCAGCGTGGTCAGGCCGATATGCAGCGAGCCGCACCACTGCTCATCCACCTCATCTATCCTCACCTGCAGGGAGAGAGGAGCAGGAGAGGATTAAATGCAGAACTCAAACCTTTCCTTTCTACTTTTAAGCATTTCAAATGTTGCAAATCAGGCCCGCCATCTCTGAAATATCTGGTCACCGTGACCTCTTCCTCACCTCAAACAGCTCATCCGTTTTGAGCTCCTTTGCGCTGAACGCGATGCCGTGAGCGTAACCTCCGACTCGGACGGCCTGGCAGCCCTCGCCGAGCAGCACCACGTTCTTACCGTGTTTGCTGTGGAGCCGGTGGGCAACACCTGCCACTGCAATCACACGGAATGAAGAACAAACACATCAGACTCTGAGAACATAGTTTCGTCTTTTTCTTCCATTTTGAAATATGCAGTGCTGTGCAAAACTCTTGAACCACCCGTCATTTCTACTCATTTTGCTTTTGGTACTAAGTAAGGATCCTGACATTTACCTGGTGAGTGGATGGGGAAGCTCTTCTCTGTGACGTTGCTGGTACAGAGGCTGTTGTCCAGCGGGCCCGATGAGCTGGTGATGGACACCTGAACGCACTGACCGTACAGATCGATCACAGCATACACCTCTGAAAGAGTCAGACACACACATCTGTTAATCTGACTCCTTTACCATAATCCATCTCAACCCTGTGGCAGAATGAAAGGCAGCAGAAGCAAGTATGTATGGTTTGGATGTGCAGAGGGAAAGCGTGGCTGATTTAGAGGAAGTAGTAGTGGTATGTGTTGCTTCAGTCAAGTCCTCCAACTCGTACAATTTCCTACCTGATGGGAGGCCAGAGCAGGCGACACCTTGGTCGACACCGTTGATATAATAGTGGAGGTCTCCGCTGGCTGAGCGCATCATCCCGATCCGCGAGCCCGTCGTCAGGGAGTCCAGATCGCAGCCGTAGTTGTTGCGCATTGTGTTGCCATCCTGCATGATGGCCGTCCCACTGCGAGGAAAGCAGAAAGGGAAAAAAAAATGTTCTCAGTTGAAACCAAAATTTTACATTTTTCCACAAAAAAAGTTCTGGAAAAATATTTTGACTTTCCAACAATTATCTTCTCTGTACACCAGTTTTAATAGGTTAAAAAGAGACAACTGGGAACGTGCACATCTGCATTGGTCATGCTGAGCACACATACACTGAGTCCTTCTTAATAAAGCACAGACATTAGTTTCAAGATGACATCACATTGGCATACAGCATCAGTACCTGAGCATCCACGTGTCATAGTCGATGTCTGTCATGGTGTTTGGAAACTCCAGCTCCTCTGGTCTGATGGCTGTCACTCCTAAACACGGGAAGACGAGGAGAGGAACACTTTTGTTTTTTTGCTGCTCTAGTGTGAAGTGACCTGCTGCTGGACACATGGCAAACATCTCACCGGCTTCTATCGAACCCGACCAGCGGTCCACCATCTTCTGGATCACGATTTCAAACAGCTCTCCGTCCCGAAGGCACCTGCAGCAGTTTAAGACATGACAGAGGAATGTTAGCGGCTCCACAGAGAAACGCTTTACACCTTCACCTAATGAGCAAATCAAACATGGTGACACCGCCCATCTCCTGTGAATAAGAGGTGGATAGTCTTTAAGCATAGACTGTATAAGAAGATGGACAGCGCCATCACTGGTTTCATCTTGGTGTTTTGAAACCAGATGTGACAAGTGGTGGACAAACCTAGAGACGCCGCACACTCATACAGGAGCCCCACACTAAACCAACATGGCTCTACTGTCTTTTTAACTCTTGCTGGGTTGATAATTTACAAAATGTGCACGTTTTGTTGAACAAAACAGAAAACTAGTGATTGAGAGTGAGAAATGTTTTGTTATGAGGTCAAAGATCAAGAGAGGAGCAAAGCGATTTCCTTATAAACTTCTATATAATCAAACGGGTGCTGCCCCCTGCTGGCTGTTAGGAAGATTGCAGGATTAAGATTTATTTTTTTATATAAAGCACAATCTTCCATGGATGGATTAAGAGTCACTACAGGTCACTTTGACGTCACGTGTTTCACCTGTTGGAGATGACAATAGCATCGTTGAACTCGCTGCGGCAGTTCTGACGCAGGGCGGTGCGCCCCCCGTTGGTGATGACAGCATTGGTGCCATGTAGGTGGTGGAAACGCAAGTCAGTGGTTGTGGTGGCTCCGCCTACTGAGCAAGGACTCCCAGGGGACATGGCTGTGGGTCCCTCGGAGCTGTCCTCTGGAAGAGGAGGGAGGTCTACTGAAAGAGAAAGAAGCAGAGAAAAATAACTCTGATGATAATATTTTCTTTTTAAAGACATTTCTTAGTTCTCGTGCTCTCCTGTCTTACCCATGTCGTCCATGATGGTGGCCTGTGCAGCCTGGCCGTAGAGATCCACCACGGCATAGACGCTGGGGGGGACATTCCAAGCTGCCGGGCCCTGAGCCACGCCGTTCACAAAGAAATGAAGGCTGCCATCTTCTTTACGCACCACACCGACTGTGTCACCGGCCTGGAACGAGAACAATGCATTAAAAACAAAACAAACAGTCATGTTTAAAATAGTAATAAAAACAAACATTATTACCACTAACCTTGAGTCGGTCCAGGTTGTGTCCATACTCATCCAGTATAGTCGTTCCGTTGTGCATAACACCGTTCCCCGTCATCATCCACGTCCCTGGAAAACATCCCCAGTGGGATCAGTAACCCCGGCGCAGCAAGTTATCCAAACTACAAAAGCTGCTCCATCTCATCTCACCTGAGCGCAGGTTTGTCATGGTGGAGGGCAGCTGCAGGTAGGCGGGGTTGTGCGTTGTGACGCCTATTTCAATGGAACCCGCCCACTTGTCCACCATTTTGTCTATGCGAACCTGGAACACCTCATTGGAGCGCAGCGGCCGGCTGCTCAGGACCACGCCGTGATTGAAGTCGTCAGTGGCGCTGTAAAAGCGGCACTGTTTACACTCCATCACTGTTCTGTGATTGAAATACTGCAGTACTATATCAACTTTCTTCACAAGTACTTATGAAAAATACAGCAGAGGACAAGCAGGTAATCTGCGTGTTGTTCAGAGGTTTTAGGAGCTTTTGCAGCAAAGATTAGTGTGAAGATGAGTAAACACTAAAAATATTGAGCCGCAAGAACATATTTACACCACGTTCCAAATTATTATGCAAATTGTGTTTAAGTGGCATAAAGATTAAATAAGTTGTTTGTCAATTAAACTCATGTATGGAATTGTGTCTCAGGGCTCTTTGGATCACTGAAATCAATCTCGGACACATTGGTTTGAGAACAATTAAAGGAAAAACCACTAAAGAAGGATGTTCCACATTATTAAGCAGACCAGCATTTTCAAGCAATATGGGAAAGAAAAGGATCTCTCTGCTGCTGAAAAGCGTGAAATAGTTGAATGACTCGGACACGTAATGAAAACCTTAGATACTTCACGAAAACGTAAGCGTGATCAGCATAATGTTAAGAGATTTGTGGCTGCTAAAAGGCCATTACAAAGCAGCAAACAGATATTTGAAGCTGCTGGTTCCTCTGGAGCCCTGCGAACATCAAGGTGTAGGACCCTCCAGAGACTTGCTGTTGTGCATAAACCTTCTATTCGGCCACCCCTAACCAATGCTCACAGCAGAAACGGCTGCAGTGGGCCCAGAACTACATGAAGACTAGTTTTCAAACAGTCTTGTTCACAGATGAGTGCCATTCAACCCTGGATGGTCCAGATGGATGCAGCGGTGGACGGTTGGTGGACGGTTGATGGACAGCCAACATGTCCCAACAAGGCTGTGACATCAGCAAGGAGGTGGTGGAGTCAAGTTTTGAGCCGGAATCACGGGGAGAGAGCTGGTCGGCGCTTTAGGGTCCCCGAAGGTGTGGAAATGGCCTCTGCAAAGGATGTGGCTTTTCTGACTGACCACTTTCTTCCACGGTAGAAAAAGAAGAACCGTGCTTTCCGCAACAAAATCATCTTCATGTAAGACAATGCACCATCTCATGCTGCAAGGAATACCTCTGCATCATTGGCTGCTATCGGCATAAAAGGAGAGGAACTCATGGTGTGGCCCCCATCCTCCCCTAACCTCAATCCTATTGAGAACCTTTGGAGCATCCTCAAGCAAAAACTATGAGGGTGGGAGGCAGTTCACATCCAAACAGCAGCTCTGGGAGGCTGACATCCTGCAAAGACATTCAAGCAGAAACTCTCCAAAAACTCACAAGTTCCATGAGTGCAAGAACTGTGAACTGCTATCAAATAAGGGGTCCCATGTTAATATGTAACTTGACCTGTTAAGACATTTGAATTGTACTCTAATGCTTGATGACTTGAAAATGATGCTGTCATTTGAATCAACTATGTAGGAAAATCAGAGAAACGTATCATTTGCATAATAATTTGGAACGCGGTGTAGTTGTGTGCATTACCCGTAACAAGTATTTTCAGATCACGAGGTTAACATGAAGTAGCAGAAAGGACAACTCACTGAGGTCGCAGCGCCGTCCTGCCATCGCTGATGATGGCGGCCTTCTGACCACAGTTGGGGTGAAAGAGCAGACGGTCGGGCAGCTCTGCGTCCGGGGTGACGGAGAGAGTTGTCCGGGGTCGGCCCACGTCGGGGGACAGCGCTCTCATGATGGCGTTGTTGCGTCTGAGGCGGTCGCTGTGATTGTGGTTGTGGACTATCGTGACTTTGACAGCCATGCCGTAGAGGTCGACCACGCCGTAAACCACGTTGGGGGTCTGAGCTGCTGCGACGCCTGGGAGAAACAAAGCAAGAACAGTAAAATTCTTTACACTCAATACTTCATCCAAGTGTGGATTCTACGATTACATCTTCAGACACATCTTAATACAGAGATGAACAGCCGAGAATAACACAGGAGCTAAAACATATTTACATCGATCAGGCATAACATTATGGCTACTGACAGGTGAAGTAAATAACACTGATTATCTCTTCATCGTGGCACGGGCTAACACAATACGAGGCAGGTGGTCAAAATGTTATCCTTGATCGGTGTAAATAACTAAAAGAAATCTCCAGCACCAGATGAACTGCTTTGTGGTTACTGGCTACATCTCTCACTCATTCATAACCACCATATTGCGCCTGCAGCTTCAAAGTCCTGGACCGGACTTCTGTCTCCTCATCAAAGGCTGTGATCCGTCTCACCTTGATCGATGCCATTGATGTAAAAATGAAGCGCTCCACTGGCTTTGCGCATCAACCCTATGTGATCTCCCTCCTAAAAGTCGATAACGGAGAAAGTAAAGTCAGATTTACCAGAAAAAGACTAAATGAGATGTTTACGCGTGTGTTCACGTGCTTCACCTGAAGTTCATCGAGGCTGAATTCACAGTATTCCCTGCGGGTTCCTTTTCCGTTGGTTAATATCCCACAGCCGCTCATCATGATTGTACCTTAAAGAAGCAGAAACAATCAGCACCTTGTAATTTGCCGCAGACAAACAGACTTCCCCGTGTCATTACTCGTGCCTTACCTGAGCGCAGATTGGTCATAGTTGCAGGATAGTCCAGGTTGTTGGGGTTGTGTGTGGTCACACCTATCTCTATTGAGCCTGACCACTTGTCCACCAGCTTATCGATACGGATCTGATAGCAGAGAAGAAACATAAAAGATCAATGCTGGTATTCACAAGTATTTGTCTCAGCGCTAATTCTAGTTTAACTGGTCTCCGTGCAGCTATAAAGAGCACGTATTCTGCCCATTTCCAGCTGTCTTTCTTTCTCCTGCAATTACAGATTATAGCAGAGACAAGAATTATGCCCCCCCTTTCTTACTTCTCCTTCCCCTCACCTAAAAGAAAACTCTTCCTCCTCTCTAATATTATAGGAACTAGAACTGAGCCTTTAAGAGTATTATGATTATCTGTCACAATTATTCATTGATTTTAATGTCAAACAAAGATTTTATTGCACTTTCATAAACCCTTAATGCTGCTGTCACGTCCTTGTGCTACTTCCGGTTAATGTGCAAATCTTTGTATCAAATGATTCGTCTGAACTCAGTGCAGCTCTTAAAGAAAAGGAAACAAGAATTGCACCAAAGCTTAACACAAAATTACAACAACCCTGCGCTGCTTTCACGTTTACACTGTGCTGCATTCCTGTTGGTTTGACCACCTTTGCAGACCATGAGGCGTGCATGAAGTGCATGTCCTACAAGCAAAATATCACGTCTTCCAGTCCCGTCACTCTTTCTGCGTCAATAAAACTCAAAGCGAACTACTCGACAGCTGTGCGACCTCCATGTTTTTTCACTGAGATGTTTTGCGTACAGGAAAACATGAGGGTGGCCTCTGGCTCTGCAGCTACCCTTAGAAAAGCCCAAAAACGATTCTAACGGTTGCCAAAGCCAAAGTTGTTATTGATATACTGAACTGTCACAATCATCATCATTAAGGGCACAGCAGAGATCATTAAATGTTTTCTTTATGGGGGAAAGACTGAAAGCCTCCTCTCACTTAAGGCCGAACCTTTATTTTGATTGCCTGCCCCTCGGCTGGCTTCCTCAAACAGATCCCAGTAAGCCTGGCCTCTTGCAAGGCACATGTGAGGCTCTGGCTCGGTCTAAAACGACCATATAACATACTGCAATAACTTTTCATGTACAGGTCAACATTCATTTAAACAGTTGGCCTGAACACATGCACGCACCTCAAACATCTCATTGTGTCGGAGCGGCCGGTTGGTCATCACCACGCCGTTGTTGAACTCGTCCAGCGGTCTCCTCCGCTCCGCCGTCTTGTTGTTGTTGCTCAGTTTGATCAGCGTGCCGCACTTCTCGTGGAACAGCAGCGCGTCGTTGGTGGTCATCGCGCCTGTCAGCGCTCCCGGCCCCACGCCTCCATTACCAGCAGGGCTGCTGTTAGAATTTCCACTGTCCCCGGCACTTCCCGCTCCTCCTCCTGTCGTCCCCGTCCCGCTGTCGCTGTTCATTCCTCCGCTGCTGCTCCCTCTGTCATTTCTGGAAGAGGAGTCGCTTCCTGTATTTCCTCCTCCTGCTGCTCCTCCCCCTCCACCACCGCCGCCTCCGCCATCCTCCCCTCCGCCCTCATCTTCGGAGCGGTAAAAGGACACTATTGCGTTGTTGAACACGTCAAAGAGCTGGTGCTCCGTCAGAACTGAAAGACACGTGAAGAGAACAGCTGTGAGCGCCAGTCCAGCTGGAAAGTGTCCGCTGATGGTTCTGGGGGGCATGTTCTTACCAGCATCGGGCTCCAGGTTGTTGAGGAACTTGTCTGGTCTATTGTGACTGCATCTAAGCTCAGGCACTGGCAGAGGTAGGAGACAGCAGATCAGTGCAGTCCAACAGACAGAGAAGGAAAAAGAACCGTGGCGATAAAGAGCAAAGGCTTCTTACCTTCATCTCCATTCATCATTCCATTCATTGCTGTCACATTCATCAGTGCCGCGATCCCCACGTCCTCCCGACCCCCACACACTAGCACCTCTTCCTCCTCCTCATCCTCCTCCTCCTCCTCCCGCTCTAATGTCTCGCTCTCTCTTTCCGCAGAGGGCGGTGGCGGCTCGCAACTCACAACTGTCACTTGCGTGCACTTCCCGTACAGGTCCACCACCGCCCACAGCTTGGGTGGCAGGCCGCTTGCGGCCGCGCCGCAGTCCTGCCCGTTAACCCAGAGGTGGAGCTCTCCGCGGGAGCTGCGCTGAATGCCCACGCGGTCGCCCTCAGCTAGCTGGTCCAGGTCGCGGCCATACTCCTCCAGGACGGAGCGGCCGTCGCGTAGCACCGAGCAGCCCGACACGATCCAGGAGCCGCCCTTAAGGCCCGTGGCGCTGCTGGGGAAGTCCAGAGCGGCGGGGTCCAGGGCCGTCACGCCGATTTCGATGGAACCGCTCCACGAGTTCACCTGAAAGGAGACACAGTGTGACCTTTAACCTTTCTCCTAATTAAAGATCCATTTTTAAAAAAGCAAAAGACAACAAAGTATGGATTTTACACCTTACCATAGACCGAGTCTTTGTCCCACATTTAGCAAAACATTTAAAAACGCTCAAAAATAACGTCAGAGCCATGTAGCTTTGTGAAGTCGACAGCAAATATTGAGAAAAAGCACAGAAGTAGTAAAAATGTATTATTATTATTTTTTCTCTGACTCCGAGTGGAGCTGTGTTGTGCCGTGGGAGTTACTCTTAAAAAAGTGAAGCTCTGTGCTAAAAACTGCAAGTAGATATCTATGGAAAACAAAGGGCGTGTCGTGTATGATCCGCCGCTGTTATTTTTAGTCGATCTGCCGGTGACGAGCACAGCTCAGGCAGCGCTCCTTTGAGAATAAAGCGGGACAGTGCGAGCGTAGAAGAATATGAAAATTTGTCAGAGATTAGTTGACAGTAACTCTGTCGCTGCACTGTCATGTTTAACAGCACGAACATGAACTTGGAAGAAAACTCACTGAACCACCAGTGCTGCATTAGATCACTGTTATGATACCGGTGTCTTACTGCCAAGATGGGAGTTAAATACATTTTGATACTGAAGGGTGAGTTTCACACATCCTGCTCTATATTTAGATCAAACAGAAGAGGGAAAAAAATTAAATAACAACTTGCAACTGACCACGACATCAGAAGGACGTAATCAGCTTTGTCCCTACATATTGTCCAATTTGTCATCTGTCTGATGTCCCATTAGCTTGATGACAAAAAGCACAGTTGAAATGATACATGTTGCAGTGTGTGTGCAGATTAGGGCTGCTATGATACAGCGGCACTGACAGCAATCGGAAGATTATTTAGGTAACGAAATATTGCTAGTATGTAAATAATTCAATTCAATTCTATATTCAATAACAACAGCAGTCGCCCCAAGGTGCTTTATGGACCCTACAATTAGGGCTGTTCGATATAACGATATATATCGGATGACGATATAAAAACGTCTATGTTTCATTTTACGCTGTCGTTTGTTTCGTGGTGTCGCAAAATAAACTGTTTACGGAAATATTTTTTCATCGTTTTGATGGTCACTGTAGTGGCTATATTAATTTCTTAAAGTTCTCTCTTTCTCTTATATTTAATATAACCACACTATGGACGGACAAGCGCCTGTTTTTATCCGTTGTGGTTAGCAACAACTACGCTAAAACCATCGCGTGTCTGCTTGTTTATGTTCCACATAAACCTTTCACAATAAAGCTCAAGATCCTGTTGAGACTTTTCAAAATAAACGTAATCACGTGAAAGAGCAGATTATTTACGGATGAGAAGTAAAAAAGAGCCGCCAGGTGCTAAAAAATAAACCTTAGACTCAAACGTTAGAACAGGCTTTTCCCCGCAGCACGCTGTGTAATAAATACTCACAAAGAAAACGTCGCCGTTACAACTTATGTCTAAAAATCTATCGTTTCATGCATCAGTTAAAACACTCGACTCCAGCTACATGAGCAGCTGGAAACACTTCTCGCAAGTCGAGCTGCCGGAGATTCACAGAATTTACAGAAAATGTTACATTTGTGTGATTTATATCGTTATCGGACGATAGAATTCTTATATCTCATGTTATATGAGATTTTGGTCATATCACACAGCCCTACCTACAATAATCTAGAGAAATGTCAACAATCAGATGACCCCGTATGATCAGACACTTGGCGACTGTAGGAAGGAAAAATTCCCTTTTGACAGGAAGAAACCTCTGGATCGGGGAGGGGCAACTATCTGCTGTGTTACGGGTGAGGGGTTTTGTTTATATGTTTTTGTCTTTTTATTACCCATTAAGTGTATACTTGTACACCAACTTGCTGGCAGTTTTTTGGGATTTATAATATAAATATGGCACAGGGGCAGGAAATTTTTTTTACAAGCTTTTGAAGGCAGATTATGCAAACTCCACAAGTAAAGGAACAGAGTTGAATCAGGTACAAGCTCAGGATCTTCTCACTATGAGGTCATAGCTAATGCTTTCCTCCGTTTTATGACTGAAATAATAAAAAGAAGTGGAGCCGCAGAGAGCACAGACGGCTCTGTGGTCCAGGTGTAATGATTAAACCCGTTCGAAGAAAACAAACACCTGAGCTTCAGCTCAGCGATCTCACCATCCCCTAAACTCATGGCGCAGTTGGTCCCCGTTTCACAGCAAAAATTCCTCGTGCCTTTGCACGACATTGGCCTCATATCGCCTAACAGGCAGCCCGAGGCATCTGTTTCTTCCCGGTAACACGAAGCTCACCATAAGCTGACGACAACGAGATACTTTATTGATCTGCCGAGATGAATTCTATTGTTCGTTTTTGTTTAACCTCCACAACGTGGACGAGAGACTGCAGCAGAAAAAGGAAAATGTAAACAGCAGCTGGCGTTGATGTTTAAGTCTTGATTAAAAACACTTGAGCGCAGGAGATGCGAACCCCCGTCGTCTTGAAGAGGAGTCGACTCCTGGCTGGCTGCACTCCACCTGCTGCTCAAGGAGAAAGGTATCTGACAAAAACCTCAGCGGTGGATAAAAGCCTCAGTTTTATGCTCAGTCATAACCCACCCCCACCCCCATTAGGACTCCAGTGTAAGAGATAACCGTGACCATATCACTGAAACCCTTCCAGCTCCTGGGATGTTTTTCTGCAGCTGACTTCTGTGCCAAAGACACTTTCCCCGGGATCAATACCTTTTTTTTTGTTGTCCTTTTTACACTACAGTAAGCCTCCTCCTGCCCACTTCTTCCTCAGCTCCGTGGCAGGTGCTATCTAAGGCAGTGTGCTACTGCAGCCAGGGTATCTGGGTTAACAAATCTGGAAGAAGCTCAGGCTGACCGGGTCTGTGTGTGTGGAGGAGACAGACATCTCCTTCCCTCGCGCTCTCGCTTACGTAACAGCAGCCTGTGGGCGTCTGCCTCCCGGTCATTCACTCAACTCGACTCAAAAAGACTAATAATTCTAGGCTACAAATATACACACTAAGCGGGACAACAGAGCATCTTTCATAGGGAAACAGAGAAGTTCATAGCCTGTCAATTTCAAAAGCACCACCTATGAGGAGCACCGCTAGAGAGAGGAAACGCAGCTGCTCAGCTTTTGCGGCGCGAATTCTCACAACAACAAACTCCTATTTGGGAGCAAATAAAATTTTTCCAGCCAGATCGGCATGACTGAGGAACACAAAGTGGCACAATTTACTGAATTTGTGTGCTTTTAAAACACGTTAGACTTGAAAACCTATGACTTTAGCTTTAGCTCGTAATTAAACAGTAACAGCAAGAAACGAAAAGTGGCATTTCAAAGTAGATATTAGTATCAATGTGCCAATTATATTGATCTACTCATCCCATTAAGCACAATTCAAAACTTGATATTGTCACACGAGACAAAACACAGCTAATCATTTTAGCTTTAAGTAACTCCCAGTATACAAAATGCATGACATAGTATTCCATATCACAAGTTCAATCTTCCACTGAATCCTATCATATCAGTTCCTTAAATGCTAAAACACCTGCCGAGTCCTGTTCCAATAAATCACTTCATTCCCCCTCATGTGTTTACGTCCCCCCACCCTGGACGTCAGCACTCAAGAGTCATACCAGCGGGTGCTCCGTGATGTCAAACTATTGATTTTCAGACTGGCAATGCATGCAAAGACAGGGCGTGAGCCTTTTTATGAGAGCCTTTATCAGGCTGAGAGCTCCACCAGGGATGCATAATTATCTAGCATGCAGCAGGTGCTATTAAACCAGATGCTTTACGTGCACACACGCTATGCTTTTAGACGGCTGGACACACTGTCATTTCGTGTGTGTGGGGGGGCAGTTGGCTTTGGCACTGACTCCAATGCTGCCATGTTGTTGGCAAGCGTCGCTGGGAGGCCAACTGCAGAGACAGAAGCCATTACAACGGAGAAGGTTTTCCACAACTGAAATGTAAACACTGTGCACAGGCACTCTTAATGCAATTCAAATGCTAATTCAAGGAAAGAGAACATTGGGCCACCTCTACCTGCAAAAAGTCACAATTAAAAACTGGTTTAAGCTTCATCAGTGAATGCGAACTGTAGCTGTAAGCTGTCTTTGTACTTGTGATTGAGGAGAGGCAGGACTTTGACTGGAAATGAAGGAAAAAGAAAGGAAAAAGATCACCTGTACTTAACTTGATGATGCAAACAGTTAACAGCAGCAGGTCTAGTAAAGTTAGACACGTGATATCCGTGATTTTGTGTTTAAATGGTTGTGAAGTCAGCCGAAAGAGTGCATGTAATTAATGAGTAACAGCATGAAGTAGTCAGCCACTTTTGGAGCAGCAGTTCTAGCGGTCTGCAGACGCTTTGCATACGCACAGAGGTGAGCGGAGGCTGCAGAGCTGAGGCTTTCAGCACACAGGCTCTGGTTAATATTAATGACAGTGGTAACAGCCTCGGTGTAGTCACTGTGTACTGTTCACACATGGCCTCTGAGTCACTACGATATGAACACTGCAGTGTTATTAGCCATCGGACAGACAGCCTGACAGGCGACCGATCCTTCAAAACAAGCCCTAAAAGAACCGCACTTACCGGCTTAGGTGGGATCCTTTCACGCGATAAAACGATATCGGGTCCCTGTCAGCGCCAGACAAAGCCCTCGTAGCACCTTCCAGAAAGGCTAGCCCCGGCCAGCCTGCTAGCGGCTCATTAGCACGGCTATCTGACGGCACCAAGGCAACACGGGCGGGCTATCGTTAGCTAAGAGACTTGTTTATCACATCCAGCCCACAGCGGGCTGTTTATCAGCTCCCTGCGGTCCTCCCCAGTCTCTGTAGGTGTATCTAATTAAAGCCTGAGGAGCGGTAAACACTGCGGCTACTGTCAAGCCCTGTGTGTGCCGCCTTAGCAGCAGCAATAGCTTTAGACCGCGGACAGCCACAGACCCCCGGCTCGTCCCTCCAGCTCCACTCCCGTCCCGCTGCCCTCACACACGCTCAGAGGAGCCAGCAGCGGGCCTGCAGTTTGTTTACCTTCTTGTCAATGCGGACGGTGAAGACATCCCGGTCCCTCAGCGGCTCCTTGCTAAGCACCAGGCCGTGATTGAACTCCTGGACTGGCTGGTTGCGACGGGCGGTTCGGTTCGAGTTGGACAGGCCGATCAGCTTTCCGCTCCGCGGATGCAGCTCCGCCGCCATCTTCAGTGGGCGGCCAGTATTCACGACAGCGAGGCTTTGCGACAGTAACATTATGGCAGCCGGCAGATGTGTGGAATCCTTAGCAACCGCACCTCAGGCTTTAATGACTGAAAGCGTGGCGTCATTTTAAAGTCTATATAAACGCTTTGGTTCAGAAGCTAACGTTTTTACATTCAACGTAGCCTCGTCGTACACTTGTTTTTGATTATTTCTCCTTTATTGGCTCGAGGGCTAAAAACTTTCTACTTTATCTACAGTTAGAGTCACGTTCGTTATCAGTTCGCATTTTATCGCTTTATGTATGTTTTTTTTTATTATTATATGATTTTCTAGGTAAATATTAATAGGTGTTATTATATTTTTATTCTATTTATTGCTACTTTAATGCTGTCTTGGGAAACAAATGTATATAATGTTCTGAATGAAAATAAATCTATTTATCTGTCTGTGTTCTCCGACCTCTCACATCTTCCAGTTCATTTCAAAGCTGCACATAACATTTTGATGACTTCTTGCAGCGATAAGTGAATACAGAAACGAGCGAGCAGACATCATTTTATCTGAAACTGATCTTGAGCGTTTCATTCATATTTGCTCTAATCTTTCTTCTTTTCTGCTTTCATAATTTAAAGTTGATAAGTAATATTTGGACTTTTTCCGTGTATCTAATTTTATGGGATAGATGACGTCATACACAAGTCTCTGATGAATTTTACATTATGTTTAATTAACCACTAGAGGGAGCAATTTTCATGTCTAAGATCAGTCACTCGGCGAGAGCGAGTGGGTTCTTGTGAGGCATGCGTGAAAAGACTGGCTGAACGTAAGTTGAAGAAAATTAGAATTCAAATTTGGCTTTAAAGGAAATCGACTACACTCAGTGATGGTAGCCTCGTGGCAAAAGATCTAAGAGGTCTAACCGGGTTATAAATGACTGTATTTGAGCTGATAGATAATCAGCCGAGAGTAGAGGATTGGATAAATGATCAATGTGGGTGACCATCATGTTAACATAGAACAGGACAAAAGGCAGCCTTAAATGTCCTTCAGGAAGCCTGGACAACTATTCCTGGAGACTTCTTAAATGGTAAATGGCCTGTATTTGTATAGTGCTTTACTAGTCCCTAAGGACCCCAAAGCGCTTTACACATTTAGTCATCCACCCATTCACACACACATTCACACACTGGTGATGGCAAGCTACATTGTAGCCACAGCCACCCTGGGGCGCACTGACAGAGGCGAGGCTGCCGGACACTGGCACCACCGGGCCCTCTGACCACCACCGGTAGGCAACGGGTGAAGTGTCTTGCCCAAGGACACAACGACCGAGACTGTTGGAGCTGGGGCTCGACCCGGCAACCTTCCGATTACAAGGCGAACTCCCAACAAGGCGAACTCCCTTGAGCCACGATCGCCCCCTTAAAGAAATTACCAAAAAAAAAAAAAAAACTGCCTAAGAGAGTTCCGACTCTGCTGAAGAATAAAGGTGTTCATAACAAAATAACATAACAGTTTTATTTGTTACACATCTTACTCCTCTATTGTGCCTTAAAATATACCAGAAAAATGAATATGTATCAGAAACCATTTTAGGGAAAGTCATATTTTATTCAAAAACTTGCTGTTGCATGTACCAGGGTCACAAAACTGCTCACATTTATCAGATTTATCTGTATGTTGTGTTAAAAGTGGGAAAGTGGAAGAGACATCTCGTAAAATATTAATATTTAGCACTAAATTATTTAGACTTTAGAGATTCACTGGTACAAGTATAAAATTCTGACTTAAAACACTTTAGTGCTCATCACTGCAAACACCATGTCTACTCAGCATACCCTAAAGTGTAAGCATGCTTTTGTGGTTTAAGCGGGGCAGCTGTGAGAGGAAACGGACACGTGTTTCACGCGTGCCAAATCCAGATCCAAATCCTTCCCTTGGACCTGGATCTTCTCCAGACAGCCTGTCAAGAACTGAGAGCCGACATCGTCGTCATTCTCACCTGAAAAGACAAAATAGATGAAGAAAACAATCGTCTTCACGAGTTACACAGAGCAGATCCTTTTTTTGTGTTGCTGCACAGTAATACAGGATTCGACTGAAATACTTTAAAGCTGCAGTCTCACCCAAAAGGCCTCCGATGGCAAGATGACCATCTCTCCAAGCTGATAAATAACCGGTGTTGCTCCCTGCACTGACTGAAAAATCAGCCGATGATTCTTCCTCATGTTTAACCACCCTCAGCGAATCCTTCAGAAACTTAATTTGGAGCCTCTTGAAAGTGTTTTTCATGGTGAACACCTCTTCTCTAGAGGTAAATGTGAAGTTCTGAATGCCAAATGGAAACAGAACTGTGACATACACTGATCTGTGTGTGTTATTTGCATGAAACAAACATCATTGCTAAGTTAATAATCCCGCTTTGAGGGCAAATACATCTGACTTATGTGGATACCTTAGTGTTATTATCAGCTACCACAGAGAACATGAGCTCCTCCCCATCAGCTTTGATGCTCAAAAGGGTCCCGTCCATCTGGCTGAAATCCCCCCACAGCTCAATATGGACCTCGTGATCTCCATCGATCTGGAAATCTGGGGAAAAAAGAAGAAAAAAGTACATTTGCTGATGTGTTGAGGCAGTTAAAACCACTTCTGATAAATACAAATTAACGTGCTGAATCTGATCAGGAATACCTACTTAGAAGTAGGAGAAATATTGCTACCCGAGATGCCATATCATGCATAAATGCAATATCCGGGCCAGCTGGAAAGCTTGTTATTGAATAAAGGAGTGTAAACACTTGCTCGTATCTGGGATAATTTAGCAGAGTGTTCCCACCTGAGGTGTTGAAAATGGCAAATCCTGTGCCAGGGAAGTAGCTGCCAGGTTGGATGTTTTCATAGCAAGGCTGTAGCTCGTCTGCCTCTGCCACCCATGGGGAGGTGAGGTTCAGCCAGTTGCCTTTCCGCACACAGCCATCCATTTTGGGATTGAACTAAAGTAAAGTAAGTAAGTAAAATTTTATTTATATAGCACATTTCTAGATAGAGATCACAAAGTGCTTTACAAGATATAACAGATTAAAAAGACAAAATACAAACAAAGTTAGCAAAAGGCAGTTTTAAAAAGATGTGTTTTTAGATGTTTTTTAAAAGTAATCAATGAATCAGCGGATCGTAAGTCCTGAGGAAGGGAATTCCACAGTCTGGCGGCCACAGTAGCAAAAGCTCTATCACCCCTAGTTTTCAGTCTCGTATACTGAATGACAAGTAGGCCCTGACTACTCGACCTCAGAGACCTACTAGGGGCATAGGGCTGTAAAAGTTCAATGATATATGGTGGTGCTTGTTGTTGAAGAGCCTTGAAAGTTAAAACCAAAATCTTAAACTGGACTCTAAATTCAACAGGAAGCCAATGTAACTGCATGAGCAACGGTGTTATATGTGAAAATTTAGAAGCTTTCGTCAAAAGTCTTGCTGCAGCATTCTGAACGATCTGCAGACGCTCCAAAGAACCTTTATTTAAACAAGTAAACAGGGAATTGCAATAGTCCAGTCGTGAAGAGATAAAAGCATGAATAACAATCTCCAGTTCGGTATAGGATATAATAGAGCTCAATTTAGAAATATTTCTTAAATGATAAAAGCAAGACCGAACAAGAGATTTAACATGACTATCTAACGTAAGAGCAGGATCAAGGATAATCCCTAAGTTCCTGACAGATGGTTTTACAAACGTTGAAAGAGGACCAAGAGCATTTATTATACTGGGTATATGTCTATCTGGGGCACATAAGAGGACTTCGGTTTTACTTTCATTTAGTTGGAGGAAGTTTTCAGCCATCCAGCCTTTAATGGTTTCCAAGCACACATTTAAAAGCCGCAGCTTAGAAGCCTCTTCCGGTTTAAAAGATATATAGAGTTGGATATCGTCTGCATAACAATGGTAACAAATATCCTCAAAAGGGCTCAAAATGTGCTGAAGAGGGAGTAAATAAACTAAAAACAGTAATGGCCCTAGCACAGAGCCTTGTGGCACACCAAAAGACAGGGACGCAGAAGATGATCTATACTTAGAAACTGCCACAGAAGAATATCGTTCAGAGAGATACGAGGAGAACCATTTCAATGCAGTCCCAGAGACACCAACCCAGTGTTTCAGCCTGTTAAGTAAAATATAGTGGTCAACAGTATCAAAGGCCGACGTAAGATCCAACATTAAGAGAACAGAACATTTACCTGCATCGCTTTGTAACAAAATGTCATTAGAAACTCTAAGAAGGGCTGTTTCAGTGGAATGAACTTTACGAAAGCCAGATTGAAATTTGTCGAAAATACTATATTTATCTAAAAAGGAAGAGGAGGGACGGTTCAAACATGTTCAAGAAGCTATTTTCCAGAGGTCTTGTGCAAGGAAAGGAAAACAGCATCTGGTCTATTTGCAGCTGAAGTGCAGTTTAAAACAAATGGTGCAAAATACACACAGTACCTGAACAATCATCTTTTCTTTGCTGATCAGAATCCCGCCAAGGGCCAGTCGAAGTTTACCGTAAATGACTTCCTCCATCTGCTTGGAATGTATGCCCACCACCAGCCCGCCAGTGCCATCCACCTCCAGGTTTACAAATTTGCCCTGGTTGCTCACTTCCATCTTGGTGGCATCAAGAGAACAACAAACGGTACAGTTAGCCAGTTTTAAGATGAGCTGTTATGCTCATTTCCAGCATGTTTTCATTCTCGTGCTCTCAAGGAGCTCTTCATAATTTCTCATACGGAGCCTTGGAGCAGCTCCTGAGTTCTCTCCAGGCCCAAACCAGCAGTTTTAGCCACTCCCCCTTCAAGGCCACTCCAGCTTTCTTCTGATTGGCTGTCTCTTGCAAACAAACCACGAGGAGCAGATGGGTGGAATTTGTGTGCTCACAGCTGTTTTCCTTATATGACGATGACCATAATAATTTGCATATAAACTGACCTCAATATTTAATATGAACATCCACTACTGTGAGGATATATGTATATGTATGACAGAAAATAAGGAAAAGCATAAGGGGGTGAGTTTTTAAAAAGCAACATAAAGCAGTTCTTTAGCCAGTTGGAGTTCAACAAACTGATTTCCAAGTGATCACTGGATGCTTACTGTGTGCCATTTCCCGTCATTGAGCCTCGGGTTGCCCGCTACGCTGACGAGCACACCTTTGTTGATCTGTATCAGAGGGACGCCGTCTTTCAGCGACAAAATAAACCAGTCATCCCCGTTTTTTGTGTCTCCGTAGAAAATCAGACCTTCTGGGTCAAATGTCCGGAACTCAAAGGAGGATTTGATGCTGCGTGGCAGAATAAAGATACAGTAAATTGGAGTGACGGCTGCTCATTGGTGCATTAATAAGACAACCTGCTTATTTATCTTTGAATGATCTTAGAGAGCTCATGTACGCCTGTTCAGTAAAAACTGAACTTCAATGTCACGTTTTAATTTGAAATCCCAGAAGAATCATGTGCACCTTCTTGCCCACAGATGAGCTGCTGTGCAGGCTTGACGGTGCACTGATTTGCCCCATCGCACACGTACCTGCGGATCTCACTAAGGTTGACCGTTGTGTGGATCAGCGGCCTCCAGTCGTGGGTGTTCTGGCCCAGATTGACGGTAGAACTGCCCGGCACCTTTTTCTGGAAGACACAAGCTTCATCTTGCACTGAACTGACACTTAGGTCGTTACTCACAGCTTTTTATTACACGCAGCTCTAATTTATTGAACTCAGCCTCAGTATTTTACACTCAGAGATCTTCATTGGCTGCTCGTTAAAACCACATTAAACCGAGAGATTAAATTTATTCAGTTATTGATTCGACTTTTAAAAAAAAAGCTGAACAGAGCAGTGTGCAGAAATTATTAAATGGTGATGAAGTGCCACATCACTGCATTTCATTGACAAGAGCAACCACACAACACTCACTTGTGGAGATGAACCATGTGTATGTACAACATTTAAGAGGAAAAACAAGTCTTGCTTTTCTTTTTGTGTTAGTAATTTCCCAAAACTGGGACAAAAGTAAAGTATTTCTTCTCTTATCTTAATTATGCTGATGCGTCCACAAACTGAGCAAATTGAGCAAAGTCTAAGCAAATGTTGGGATCCCCCCTCCCCCTTAGACTTTTATTCTTTAAAACATAACCTATGAGCCAACAAAGTAGATTTTTCTAGAAGAAAAAGATGTATCTAAATGATACAGGCAGATATTTCCAATCATCAGGAGCTGTAGCATGTAATTGTGCAGAAACAATATATGTCACTACAGTCATCCATGCTTCTGCAGAGAATCAGGGACTTCATTAAAGGCTGAAAAGGTGCATATAGATGATACTTCCTATGCACACACACCGAGTGCACATTTTAATTCTAGGCATTGTGCGTTGCACTAACATACCTTATCACCTCCGTTTTCCTGGCCCTCAGCTCCCCACCCCAGCAAAATAAGGCTCAGAGTGAGCAGTAGTGCACCTGCCGTTGCTTTCCAAGTCATCCTGCAGCACATTCACTGACCCAGGCCTCGCCGCGTTCAGTCCCCACAGCCCACGGTTGGTCCAGCTACACTGCGGTGCAGATGGAGGTCGAGTTAGGATGAGGAGCAGAGAGATTGTGGAAAAGTCTGCAGTTCGCTGGTGTCTGCTGTCACAATTCCTGGGATCCAGAGGGCATATATGCCATGTTCTGGACAAGCTATCGATCCCTGAGGCTGGCAGGCCGCGCTGGTTGAGACCAGTGTTTGCAGAAATGCAGATGGCTGTGGGTGGTGAATGTGAAGTACAGCAGGCAAACAGAAGAAAGAAACTGTGGGGGGTTTTAAAGGGTCAGTTGCAATATTAGAAGTTAAAAAGTGTGTTTTTATCAGTCCATCAATCTTCCGCACTCGTTGTTATTTGTGTAAGGACACGACTGCGGGCCAGGTGAGTGACCTTAGTGAACCCAGACACATGTGTTTACACATTACACAGGAACCTTGATTGACCGCTGCCAGCCATGGCTCAGTGTGTGTGTAAAATGTTGCAGTGAAGGGGGAGAGAGAACTCAAAGTTCTTTTCTTCCGCTGCACACAATCAGGCCATGAAAGGTGGGAAATGCAAGATGAACAGCAAACAGGCCACAACTCTTCCCTGTCACACGCTCTCATACATACGAGCTGATCACAGAAGGTATCAGCACTCATCTAAATGAAGGGATTACTGATGGCTGCCGTCCATGCTGCTGCTTTTAGGGTTATGGCATTTTGTGTTCTGACATAATGGGACACTGTGATAGAGCCATTATTATTATTACTATGGTACCATCTATGTCTCCCTGCTTTCAAAAGCTACAACATGTGCTGTAGAAAAAAGGGATCTGTTCTTAGTCAAATTCAGCAGTTTGTTAGGCTTTAACCGAAACAACTATTTTCAGGAGACCACAACCATTTCCCAGACAATGACTGACTCATCCTTTTCATGAAGAGATTAAAGAGACAGTTTGAATCTCACTGAAATATTTCTCCCCCGAGGTTTAGTATTGTTTATCCATCAAGTATCAAGATTTTTCTCATTTGAGTGGCCAGTTTTGGAAATGTCTGCTTTCACTTTAATAAACAAGTAAGTGGCCTTCGTCTTGTGGTGTTTAAAAGACTGAAAATTACAAGGCAATCCAAGTGTTTATGAACACTTGGATAGCTTTACACATTTGTAAAGCCAAGAAAAAAACAAAGTGGCATTTGAGATTAAAGTCTCAAATTTGTGAGGAAAAAACACTAGGAAATTTACAAGAAAAAAGTTTTAGAGAAACAAAAATTGAAAAGAAATTCACAAACGCAGAAGAAAAAATAGGAAAACTCATGAAAAAGACATTTAGGTGAAAAAATGGTCAACTTTACAAGAAAAAACTCAAATGTATAAAGTAAAAAGGGCAAAGCTGCATTGCTTTACTTTTCAAGGTTAAGTTGAAATTTTTAATTTTTAAAAAAATGGGTTTAAATTAAAAATATGAAACTAAAAAAAACAACAACAACAAAACAATACAAGAACAACAAATCTTTAGAAGAACTGGAGCTTATCTAATTTACCAGAAAGAAATGTTCGAGTTACCTGAGAAAAAAAATGTAAAAGAAAGTTCTGAGAGAAAAATACAAATGCAAATTTATCAATTTAATTGACAATTATAATAGCAAAGAATTTGCAACTTTGGGAGAAAAAAGGGAAAAATTCTGAGAAAAAAATGGTAAATGTACAAATTTACGAGGAAAAAGGAAAAAAGGATGAGGAGCAGAGAGATTGTGGAAAAGTCTGCAGTTCGCTGGCGTCTGCTGTCACAATTCCTGTGATCCAGAGGGCATATATGCCATGTTCTGGACAAGCTATCGATCCTGAGGCTGGAAGGCCGCGCTGGTTGAGACCAGTGTTTGCAGAAATGCAGATGGCTGTGGGTGGTGAATGTGAAGTACAGCAGGCTGTTAGGTTTTGTATTGTTGATTGTCATTTATGCTTAGAAATATCTACTTATATATGCTTAGAGTTTTATAATTAGTTGTCGATTGGTAGAGGTTTGATCCTTGATAGTCTGCAAACTTTGTGTGCATTAGAGAGCACTCTGGGAGCATGGGAGAGGTCGTACCTTCTCTTATTGTTTTATGGTAGGATAAACGTGGCTATATCTGTTTTAGGCTAAGTGCCTTTTGTTTAGATGAACTGTTGGACTTCCAGACCAGCAGGTTTAGGGAAGTCATTTATGGGGTCACACTCTGACCCCCCCCCCCCCCACACACACACACACACACACACACACACACACACACACACACACATGGGCAAGGTACTCTTTGTGTGTATGTACACGTCGTATGTTAATGAATTCATGTAACCTCAATAAAAGAGCAGTGTTACGGGGGAGCGGACGAGAGCAACTGGGGTCAAGCGAAGGAACGGCGCCTGTCCGGTTCTCTCCCGTGCACGAGAAACATGAAGAACTTTGCCTACTTCGTGTCTTGCTTGCTGTGTAATTATATTGTCTTCAACGTTCCAGCGAATAGGTTCAAGCTACAAACCTATCACAGGCAAACAGAAGAAAGAAACTGTGGGGGGTTTTAAAGGGTCTGTTGCAATATTAGAAGTTAAAAAGTGTGTTTTTATCAGTCCATCAATCTTCCGCACTCGTTGTTATTTGTGTAAGGACACGACTGCGGGCCAGGTGAGTGACCTTAGTGAACCCAGACACATGTGTTTACACATTACACAGGAACCTTGATTGACCGCTGCCAGCCATGGCTCAGTGTGTGTGTAAAATGTTGCAGTGAAGGGGGAGAGAGAACTCAAAGTTCTTTTCTTCCGCTGCACACAATCAGGCCATGAAAGGTGGGAAATGCAAGATGAACAGCAAACAGGCCACAACTCTTCCCTGTCACACGCTCTCATACATACGAGCTGATCACAGAAGGTATCAGCACTCATCTAAATGAAGGGATTACTGATGGCTGCCGTCCATGCTGCTGCTTTTAGGGTTATGGCATTTTGTGTTCTGACATAATGGGACACTGTGATAGAGCCATCATCAAGGTCAAGGTTACTTTATTTATACCCATAGGCAAGGTAAATTTGCTTTACAGAAAAAATGACAGCATTTGGCATCCCTTTAAAAACACACATACCTAGTAAAGATATAAACCTCACTGCGGCACATATATAGTAATTTTAATATTTCGAATCAAAAACAGTTCTTATTTAATTCAGTGACAGCAACGGGGACAAAGCTATTTTTATAAACCTCCGTCCTGAGGGAAGATGCTGAAATTCACCCCTTAGAGGATGGGAACCATTTTTAAGGATTGATAAAGCCATCCTCTACCTGCTTAGAGTACAGGGAGGCTAAACAAGACTGTGGCTCACCTATCAGACGACTGGACCATCTCACTATCTGATTTAGAGAGTTTTTCTCTGTGACAGAGGTCTGTCCAAACCATGCCACCAAACAAAAGGATAAAACAGACTCAATAAAAGAACGATAAAACAAAGTTAACATTTTTTGGTCAGTGTGGAAATGAGCAAGTTTCCTAAGACAATAAAGGTGCTGGTGACCCTTTTTACAAACTGATTTGCAATTTTGATTGATTATAGTCCCAAGATATTTATATGATTGTACTTGCTCTATTTTCTGACCTTTAATTAAAGTGACTGCGTGCCCATTTTGTTGTTTCCTAAAAGGAATCACCATATCTTTTGTTTTAGATATGTTCAGCTGGAGATAAGACTCCTCACACCACTGAACAAAGTCATCAATGACTGGACCGTGGTTAGTTTCACCCTCTTTCAGTAAGCTGACAATAACAGAGTCATCTGCATATTTAATGATGGCCCTGTTTTCATGTCTGCTCTGACACATGTTTGTATAGAGAATGAATAATAAGGGAGATAAGACGCAGCCTTGAGGAGAACCTGTGGAGGAGAACACTGGGTCAGACAGAATCCCATTTATTCTCACTCTTTGTGACCTGTTAGTTAAAAAACCTCAAATCCAGCCCACCAGGTTTTTCCTGATTTCAAACTGTTCTAAAAGTCTTTTAATTAAAATATGGGGCTGTATTGTATTAAAAGCCGAAGAAAAATCAATGAAAAGAAGTCTTGCAAAAGTCCCTTTACTCCCTACATGTTTAAGAATCAGATTTAACAAAGTCAAAAGTGCATCCTCCACTCCTCTGTTGGGCCTATAGGCAAACTGATTTGGATCCAGCTGACCTTCAGTCTCTTTCATAATCACATTTCTGATGATTTTTTCAAAGACTTTCATTACAACTGAAGTGAGGGCAACAGGCCTGAAGTCATTTAGAATTTTTGGACGACTAGATTTAGGGACAGGAACCACGACTGCTTCTTTCCAAAGAGAGGACACATGTTGTGTTTGCAAGGATTTGTTAAAAATAACCTGAAATATAGGACTGAGTTCATCAGCACAAGATTTAATTAGGCGGCCACTAATATTATCAGGACCCTGGCTCTTGTTCACATTGACTGTATGAAAGGCCTTTTTAACATCGCTGAGTTCAATGATAAAGTGCTGAGTATCTCTCAGTTTCTGTTTCAGTTCCAAAATATCCTCGCTAAAATCAGAAGAACTAAAACGAGCATAAAACATATTTAAAGCGTTTGCAAAATCTCTGTCTGAATTAAAACCATCTAAAATGACCTGACTGCTGCTCTGGGGGTTTTGAAACCCTGCTATGGTTTTCATACAAGTCCAGGCAGACCCAAAATTTCTTGCAGCAAATTTGCTTTCAAGAAGGTTTTTGTAGCTCTGTTTTGCCTTCAAGATCTCGATTTTCAGTTCCTTGGTGGCTGTCTGAAAATCAGTAACAGCCCCCTCTTTAAAGGCCTGTCTCTTTTTCCTTAAACAGGATTTGACGCTTTTAGTGACCCATGGCTTATTGTTAGCGTAGACCTTAACGCGCTTACGGGGTATAATCATGTCTTTACAAAATACTGCATAAGAGCTAGTAACATCCACCAGAGCGTCGAGATCATCTCCACAAGACTGAATAAAAACTTCCCAATCTGTACACTTAAAACATTCCTGCAAGGTAAGCATAGATTCTTCTGACCATAAGTCAACATCCTTAGTCTTTGTCTTCTCTCGTTTTAAGACAGTTTTATAGATGGGCAGAAGATGCACAGTTATGGTCTGCAGATCCCAGAGGAGGAAGCGGGAGGGATTTATAAGCATTCTTCACCGATCCGTAACAAAGGCCCAACATTTTATCCCGTCTGGTAGGACAGGATACATATTGATACAGATTGTCCAAAGTTGATTTAAGAGAGACATGGTTAAAACCCCCCATTATAAAGTTTGGTGCGTCAGGAGAGAGCGCCTGCAGCTTCTGCACTACGTCTGAAATGATGCTGCAAGTGGAGGCGGGGTGAGCCCTCGGGTGAATGTAAACTACAGTAATAAAAAGTTAACTTCATGTTTTTTACGTTTTGTTTTTGACCATTTGATTAAAAAAGAAAAAATCTTGAAAAATACCACTCCGATTAACAGAACTGTTTTTTATTTTACTACTCAGATTTCTTTGGAACCTCTTTGTGTGCTGCTTCTAGACAGAAATTAGGAATGAATTATTTTCTGCTCTCCTTCTGTATCCTCTTATTATGATGACCAGAGAATAGTTAAAGGCATCTTCTATAACTTTGCCAACTACAAGTTTGACCAGATCCCAACAAACTAAATGTAGGGCAAACGCTGTGTGTGACTGGGGTGAAGTGGGACATGTCAACATAGTTGAGAGGTCGCCTGAAATGTTTGTACAGTACACTAAAACGTACATTTTCCCAGATTTATTTAGCATACAGAGGTCAAATCTAACACACTTCCAACTCTCTTGCTAGGTAAACACAATGAGGATAAAAGGAAGCTTAAGCTTGTTCTTATGGTCTCACGCAACAGTATTTATATATTCCAATAAATTCCTTTTATTTCACTGTTATTTCATTACTCCATTTTTCAGTACATACTGCTGCTTCATTTTTCTGCAGTTCTTTCCATCATACTGAACATAATCTGCTAGCTTGTGACATTTTAGTGACGTGTAACTTTCCCTGATGAGTATGGCATTAGACAATCTTTTCCTGAGTATTATAAAAAAAAGACAGATTTTGGAACAGTGCATGTTCTGCAGAGCCAATCAAAATGTGGGTTATTGTCTCCAGGTGTGGCATAGGGGGACAAGTGCAGTCCCACATAAATAGGGACATGTTGTCACCCAAAACCCTGCACTATGATGATCCAGTGGTTCTGCTCCACTGGATACCTGAGATCATCCATCGAAAGCAAAAGACAGTGTGCACGTGAAAGAGAGCACAGGCAGGGCGGAGCGGGTGGAGAAAAGTTTCAGGGTGATTTGTGACAGGAGGATAACAACAAGAGTGACAGGGAGGTTTACAAGATGGTAGAGAGATCTGCTGTGATGTATAATTTGGAGATGGTGGGACTGATAGAAAGACTGAAAATGTGTGCATCAGACGGACAGCTCAGGCTGAGATGGTTTGGACATGTGCAGAGGTGGGACGGTGGATATACTGGACAAAGGATGTTGAAGATGGAGCTGCCAGGCAGGAGGAAAAGAGGAAGACCACAGAGGAGATTCATGGATGTAGTGTAAGTGGATCTGTAGAGGGTTGGTATGACAGAGGAGGAGGATGGAGGCAGATGACTTGCATCGGTGACTCCTGCGAAACAAGAAGTTGGAATGGCTGATAGAGAGGACAGGGAACTGCTAAGTCACAGATTTACAGCCTTTTTGAGCAACATGTCAAAATAAATACAGCGTTCATTGCAGTCAATACTTTTACGAGATTTTACGAGGAAACACTAAACTAGCGGCAACATACCGCGTCCACAGAGAAAACCAGGAAACATCGCTTAAAGCTCTAAAGATACCATTTTAAACTGTAAATTAACTTAGAACCTAAAGTTGCAGAAACTGTGCACTGTTACCAGCTGCTTCTCCTTTCAATTTCCCGCTACGTTGTTGTCGTTTTGGAGACGTTATTTCCGCATCGCAGGATGATTGGTCGTCTGCGTTAGATTCTGGACCAATCAGAAGGCATGACTGTGACTATCACGTGACCAATGAGTCATTGCTGTAGGCAGGCAGCAGGACGTCTGCGAGCAGCTTTCTCGCCTGCTCGCCTCTGCCCTCCACATGATAACGAGACCCTGAACTGTGCAGGTCGGAGGATACTCGTCACACACCGGTGTTAATGGTGTTCCAGTTTAACTAGGTTTTAGGTTAACTGGTGATATTTATTTGCGCATTCCCCAGCAGTGTTGCCAATACCGATACTTTTAACCTATAAAAATCAGCTTATTCAGGGGAAAGCATGAATTATGAGATTAATCATCATCAATTTTAATGACCATTGTGATGTTTACTTTCCACAATTATTAGTTAACACAACAAAGTACAACTTTCAGATTTTTATGTATTTTGAAACTATTTTTTTTGTCAGCTTCTGTTCTTTAAATGTATTATAGGTTATAAATAAAACAGTCAACACGAAAAAAGGTTAAGATATTATTCATAGTGCACGTTTGAGTTCTTTTTTTTATTTCTGGGAACAAACACCGTAACAAACAACAAAAAAATGTAAAATGTTCAGTGAACTACACACGGAATTTAGAGGGTAGAAACAGAGTATAACTTAGTATTGATCCCATACCAATACTAGCACTGGTACTGATATCGATCCGCCCGCCTCTAGTTGCATCGCCTCTGTCAGTGCGCCCCAGGGTGGCTGTGGCTACAATGTAGCTGCCATCACCAGTGTGTGAATGTGTGTGTGAATGGGTGGATGACTGGATATGTAAAGCGCTTTGGGGTCCTTAGGGACGAGTAAAGCGCTATACAAATACAGGCCATTTACCATTTTACCATCCATAGATTCCTCCTTTTCAGTGAGTGGTCTCCGCTGCCTGCTGGCAAAACATACAATTTGGCAAGATTAAAAGACCTCAGTGGGGAAAGGCTGCTATCTCCAGTTGATTCAAATGCATACACATATTTTTGATGAATTTAAAATAACTGCCCTCCATCTGCCCTCATACCTGTGTGTTTCTGTGACATACCACGGATCAGCTCAGGGGAAACTAGAGTATACCTACATACATCTTACTTATCAGTGTAAGGTAATCGAAGTTGCTTGCTGGAAAACAACATCAATTGATGTTGTTTTGTAAAAAATAAGCAAATGTGTCCAATTTTGCACCAACTCAGACAGGTGCAAGCATGTGTTTACCCTCAGAGTAACTAATTTCATTTAAAAGTGATTTAAAAGGAGAAACTTATGAACACTGGGGAGCGTATCAGTCAGGATGGAAACAGGTCCAAAGTTCATAAAGGGACCAGGTCTGTGTGATTTTCTTACAGTGATAAGAAAAAGTGCTGTTTATTTCAGCACGAAACACACATGTCCCAATCAACAGTTAAATGCATCTCAGTGTTAATATCACCTACAGGCAACATTACAAAATAAACGGAGTGAATGAAGTCAGACTCGTACCTGCAGGTCTGTTTTTCCAACAGTCATGAGCTACTGTCATTGCACGTGTGTTAAAATCTAGGGATCACAGCTGATGTACAAAAGTACAAAACCTTCAGTGTGAAACAACAAAGAGTATTTAAATTCTTTATAATCCTAACAACTTTAAAAGATAGAAATACTTTATTAATGAATTCAAAGCATTTTTATTTCCCACCTTCTGAAGCCGCACAGTGGGGCAGGGGGATCCTTTGACGGGCCGGGATTTGGCCCCTGGGCTGCATGTTTGATACCCCTGATCTAGAAGGATAATTGGAGCTACGGATCAGAGGTCAAAACATGTCATTTTGATGTTGGAGTGATCTGTCCCTTTAATATGTTCAAAGGCAATTCATCTGTTACCTCACGTTTTAGGACTGGCTGTTCCTGGATAATCCACTGAGTGTCACTAGTGCTCATTCGGTGATGGTAATCTGTGATCAGGCTCAGGTTTCTTTCTCAGCAACCAACTAAGCTGACACGAATGATTAAGCAGAGACACTACAGGTGAACGGTAAATTCTTACTTTATGATGAATTCTTTGTTTCACCTTTTCCACAAATGCAGATTTCAGCATTTGCTTTTATTTTGTCGGGACGTTAGGATCAAACGTTTCTACAGAGGGGGTTTGTCGAGGAAAACACCGTCAGCAGGTGTGTTTTTAGCAGTAGAATGTTCTGTTATACAGGCCTTGGATGATATATGAAGCCCTGATTAAAAACAATCACAATATAGAAAATAAACTGGTTTCTCTCTCTGAGTACCCCCCCCCCCCCCCCCAAAAAAAAAACCCCAACCTTTTAGAGAAGTGTAATAAAACAAAAGGCTCATATTGCTTTGGCTTGCATTACAGTCCACGTGTCTTTTTTAAACATGCATTTAATATAAAGTGAGAAATAAAGCTTAAAGCACTTGGTCTGTTCTTAAATCTGATCAGATGCCCATGTTGATCATATTAATCAATCTTTGCCTCTGACCCTCTGAAACCACTATTCACAAGTAAACAATGGTAACTGACACATATTAGAAACGCTCCCCAATTGATTACTGAAACTAAGACAAAAATTCCTAGATTAAAGATTTTTTAGAAATGGCATGTTTGGATACAAAATAAGAAGATTTATTCCTTTAGATGAGGGCAGGTCAAGTTTTTTTCACACTAAGCAAAGGAAAACTTGTTGAATTGTTGCATCTACATAAATACGGCCTCATTTACCATTAGAGTAAAACTGCTATAGATCATTACAAAAAAGTGGAGTGCTTTAAGTTGAAATTGAGCAGTGCAGACTTATAACAGTCCTTCGCCTCAATATCTGTTATCACAGTGCTGCTTTTTATTGGTATTTTTATGGTTGTGCGCTTAGTTTTCCTCTTAGAACGTCAGGGGCCAGCTCTAGATGATCCACGGGCCCGTTTTGGACCTCGGGCCATATTTTATCCACATGTGACCTAGTTTGGTTTGCTGCGAGTTGTTCAGCTGTTTCAGATATTTTCTTTCCAAGTGAACCACGTCGGCCAGCCGTATCCAGAGATCGTGCTTGTGACAGCGTGACAGGATGCAAATATTACAATGGATCAGCTGAGCTGTCATGTTAGCTGGCTCATGCAGTCAAAGCTCCTGATGAAACTGCTCATAACAAGATTTTTGAGTATTCACTTCACGATTCGTGCCCACATATTTCTCCTCCTACTCAGAAATAGCTGAATGAATTTCTACTTTTCCTTCTTCGCTTTTCCGATGCATCTTTTTCTTTGTTTGTTTTGTTTTTTTGTTTTTTGGCACTCTCAGCACAGTAAAGCGAGAGCCATCTGGTTCCATTATATTGAATAGAAGAAGGCAGACGTCTCAGCTTACAGCTGATATCTCCCAAACTGGGCAATTCGCACCAAAACAATCTTGGAGGATAAAAATCAGCACAGGCCAGAAGAAAAATCCATACATTCTGAGTTTTTGGAGGGGAGAGATGACATGCGTCTTTAAAACAAAGCTTTTTTCCCCCCGATCTGCTAAATATTAAACGCACATTTCACAAACAATGCAAAAGCAGACATCTGCTGACTTTAAACACATGGTTCGTATTAAGGGCGCTTGATCAACTTGTACAGATTGGACACATCATCAACATGAACAAGAACAACCACAAAACAACACACGCAGCACCAAGCTAGAGCTGATTTCGCTGGGTCATCAGGTTAATACTTTATTTTGTTTGATTGCAGCAAAGAGAAAGAAAGGGAGACGGAAACGGGGTGGGGTTGGGGTGGAGGAGAAGTAGAATGTCGGAGAGAGGAAACTACAGACTTTGGGAGAGCTGTGGCTACAAGCCTTTGTATCAAATCTAAAGACAAAGTCATCAGGCAACATTAAAACATCTTTTAAAAATAACAATAACATATTCTGTGGGCTCTATATGGCACAGTATTACCCTAGACATGTACACGATACCAAAACAGTTTAGCCACACTCCTACATCTATGAACAGCTTCGTAGCAAACAAAGCCAAGAACTCTATCTCCAAATCATCATTTCTCAAGGAAAAAAAAATGCTAATTCAAATTTCTTATGCCATAACAAGGCACCTTTAACAGTTGAAATCTGGCAGATCCACATCTTACTATAATTATTTAAATATCAAAGCAGAGGCACATTCATTGAAACTAAAACATACAGTAAATAGTTGTTTTGTTTAGTTTGATTTTTTAAACCTCCAGATTCCAGTCCAGTCACTACAATACGTCGATTTGCATGCTTTTGGTCTGTATGATAACCATGAGAGCAAACTATGGCATAAGAAACTATGGTCCAAAAACACCCCCGCGAAACACAAACATGTCCGTCTACAGGAATGGCTTGAGATAGTGTATTGGAGACAGAAAGGCTTTTTATTTTACACTGAAACTAACCCACAGAAAAGAAAAACAAAACAGGTGGCCCATATACTGCCAAGGGATATGCTGCTTAGGCAGATTTATTTTGGTTTTCTTATTCACGTCGCGCAGCCGCTCGCTCTCGTACACAACACGTACCCCAAACATACAAAAAAACAAATAAAAAAAAAAACATTTAAAAATAAAAAGGCTTGTAACCACACCCAAGGGGGACGCCTGTGCACCCCTGCAGTCGGTCACACAGTGTTTTCAACACTCCCACCTGGACCAAAAAGGTGCCCGAGTACCATCACACACCGAAACGTCGTCACTCAGAACAACAACACCAGTAACAAAAACAAAAGAAGGTGCAGCGAGCGAGTGTATGCTCGAGGGGCGAGGGGCGGGGAGGGGGCGGGATTAAAATAGCGCCTACAAAGTGACCGTGAGAAGTAAAAAAAAAGAAAAGTGGCGACTAATTTTTGTGGAATTCTTCCAAATAATACATCAAAAACATAACAGATATGGATGATTTAGAGACCAGAAAAAATATATATAAAAGGAAACAAAACAGAAGCTGTGCGCACAATGCCAGATTTGCCGAGGATATAAACGGTTAGGAAGCGAGTGTTGCTCATGCTTTGTGGATACAGAACCAAAGTTTACTGACATGTTCCTAGGACTACTGTATATATGCATACCAGACGTTATACGGTTCTTTTAACAGGTTATTTGTGTCAAAACAGAAAACAAAACAGGAACTTGGAAAAAAAAAAAAAAAACCAAACAAAAAAACAACTCTACCATTAATGTAGCTGTACTTCATTAACCTCATGACTAAATTTACATTCATATTTTGAAGTTTTTACCCTCCCCTCTTTTCCGCCGAAGCCACTTTCCCCACCTGGTAGGGCTAAACAACATAAACAACAACATCTTTTCAACGGAACAAACATATAGAGAGATAACATTACACTTAACAAAAAGGCCCCACCGCGAGGGCGTCTGGAGAGTGTCGGCCACCACTTTTTGGCCTTTTCCTACCTCTCGCTAATAACACAAGGCAGGAAGGGAATAGTTCAGACTTTTTTTTTCTTTTTCCAATCTCCTCACAGTTATGGAGCAGGACAACATTTTTCGTCCGCAGCGTCATTTCTACGGAGCACTTCTGTTCAGAGTCCAGCAGTTTTGTGCCCATATATTTCTCTTTCCTCTTCAGAAACAACTCAATACCCTGAATTCATTTCTCTTTCTCCCCCCTCATTCTTTGCTCTCTTCTTCCTGGCTTAGAAAATGGAGCCTTTTCCTCTTCCAGTCAAAGAGGGGAAAAAGCTACGCAACATGAAGGCTGACCTTTCTTTTTTTTTTTTTAGTAGTATTTTCAGTTTTTTTTTTCTTTTTAAGTTTTTAAGTGAAGGAAATGAGATGAAAAAACAGAAGTGCAATGGTCTACCAGCCTTTAATTCTTACCCAGTGGCCAGCTACATTTCCGAAGCAGCTACAAGTGTCCCTTTTAAGTGACCACTACTTTTCTTGTTTGTGCACATAAGGTATAAACTATGGTGAATGCTATACAGATCCTACAGTGTCATCTGGCCCTCGGAGTTGCCAGGTTCGCTGACAGACCTCAGAAGCTCAGCTGATCTGTCATTGTCATAGACTCGCATCCAGCCACAGCTTCGACTTCTTAATGATTTGGATATGAAGAATCGCTTCTAAATGCACTTCTACACATTGACCTACGGTAGCTTTTCCGACTAGAGTAGGAATGCTGTGTGCGTCTCAAACAGAATGATCTTATTCCCACACACCCAAACTCACACACTTTCGCACATATGCAGTTAATGCTCAACCCCTGCATGCACACATCCCTACCTGCTGTACATGTTCATGTAAAAGCTCACATATATACCTCTCGTGGACACTTTTACACCAGCGGGACACGCCTGCTGTTCTCACTCGCTCACTCGTACAAACGCACGCAAAAGGTTTGAGTCGTTTAATGCTTCACCACCTCCAGCCGTGTTGAATAAGGACTCCTCTGCCTCATCCTTGCCCACACAAGCCTTCCCTGAAGAGCCTTTATCCTCGTTATGCGGTGACTATAAAGGGAAGTAGACTGAACTAATTTTTTTTCTTTTTTTCACAAAACACACACCCTGTTAGCAGTTCTTAATTCTTATATTATAGATAATATAATGAGTCAAAGAGGAAGATTAATCGAGCTCTAGATCTATAACACGCTACAGCTGGGCGGGAGAGATGCGGAGAGAGGCGAGCAGGAGTAAAGGCAGGAGAGTTTCTTTGCTTCTTCTCCTCCCTTCACACTTTTGCTTCCTAACTCTGATCTCTGCTGGATTAAAGAGAGGCAGGGGTGCCGTGCCAGTGTATGCACTCCTCCCGCTCCCAGCCTGAACACATGAGGCTGTCCCCTTTGAATTATATTCCTTTTAATGCGTGGCTGTCCTAGGGTTTGCTGCTGCTGTTGTCCCGTTGCTTTTTGCTGCTGCCGCTGCTGCCGCTGTAGAGGCTTGGGTTTGCCACGAGGGGATGGGGGGCCGCCCCCATGTAAGGCCCGGCAGTTGCTGCGTAGTTGAAGATGGCAGGGAGGAAGGGCAGAGGCTCCACTTTGTCTCCCCCCGGTGCCATCATATTCAGAGCCACGGGCAGCGCTGCCAAGTTGTAGGGATAGGCCAGGAACTGGGGCCCATACAGCAGCTGGTAGGGGTCCGGATAGAATGGCAGCTTGGCCAGGTCCCCGCCATTAGGGACCATCACTTTTCCCAAGGGGCCAAAGGGAAGCGTTCCAGGCGGGTAGGAGGACATGAGCAGGTTTTCCTCCTGCTTCTTACCAGAGCGGTAGCTGTCCGGCACAATGAGGGGTAGTGGATAATCCTGGGAGGGGTAACCCACTGGGGTGGTGTTACCTTGCTGGGAATCTCTAGAAGAAACGGTATCCTGGTGCTCCGGTTCAGGTGGCTGTGGGGCTCGGGGGAGAAGCAGAGCGTGGGCAGAGGGGCGGTCGCCGGCACCAGCTGCTCCAGTGGGCAGCGTAAGCCTGTCAAGTCCTTGTGAACTGGAGTGAACCTGGTGGTTGGTTTGAGCTATCAGTCCAATGGTCGAAGGTGACCGGCAGGGGGATTTGGGAGTGTGCCTGTGTGATGAGGGTCCATTCATAGTGGTTTGAGTGGGGATATGTTGGGGAGATGGGACGGGGCTCAAGGGCTCCTCTTTGGGGACCAAAAGTGTGATCTGGTCCTCTGGGATGTGAGCAGCTCTACTGACTTGGTGGACCCTCTCTAGTTCTTTTTCTCTCTCCCTCACAATTTCTTTCTCCCTCTCCCGCTCTCTCTGTCTCTCCAGCTCCCTCTCTTTCTCCCTTTGCCTCTCTATCTCCCTCTCGCGAGCTAGTATTGAGGACATGGTCAGGTCTTGTGCTTCATTGGGAGAGGGACTGCGGGACAGGGACTGGACTCTGAGATCTTGCACCAGAGGCGGCTCCTCGTAGCCGGCGTGTAGAAATAAACTGCTCCCACCCTGTCTCTCTCTGTCCATAATGACCCCATCCCGTTTCATGAATCCCCCCTCGGAGCTGGAACATGTTGTCATGGAAACAGGAGGAGCAGCAGTGGTTATTCTGGTCTGTGATGTCATGGGCACATTTGGGGAGGTGTTGGCGGATGCCACAGCGTGCACAGGGCTGGGTATTCTGTGGATCTGACTATCTAGGTGCTTTTTGCTGGGAGTGCGGTAGTCAAGACATTCAGATCCGTTCATGACGAGCACGGTCTGGAGGGTGGAGGGCGTGGCAGATGTTAATTTGTGGTTGGTGGGTGTAAGGTTTACTGGGGCGTCTAACGGAGGGTCTGCAGCTTTTGGTGGCTCTCTCTCTGGAGCTGGAAGTGTGGGCTCTGTTAGTTCAGGTTTGTCACTGGTTTCTGACACCTGATGATCTGTGAGCTCACAGAGGTGCTCCTCAGGCTGCTGCGACGCCAAGCACTCGCCACTGCTGGGCGGCTCTGGCGTCGAATAGCTGATGACTGAAACAGAGAGAGCACTGGGAAGCTCTGCTTTTTCATTCTCTCTGCTAAGAATGTCAGCAACTGTCTCTGCTGTTTTTGGCTCTGTGTCTTTATCTTCTCTTTCTCTCTCTGGAGAACTGCTGAGCTCGTGGCGTCGGATGTGTCGATTCAGAGCTGAGGATGTCTTGCACACCTTGTGACACTGTGGGCACGTGTGTCGTGATAAGGCCCTTCTACTTAGACGAGTTGGACTAGAGTGACTCCCTCCCAGGCCACCCTGTCCCCCCTTATCTTCATCATATTTTGAAATCTCTGGCACAGGTTTGACCCCTTCTACTTGTTCGTGAGCAGCTTTGAGAGGTGCACAGGGGGCTTCAGTAGGTTTGGGATGCTGGGCTCTCTGGTGGTCTTCCAGCTTATCCCTCGAGGGGAAAGTGGCTCGACAGAAAAGGCAAACAAACTCCAGCAGGTGGCTCAGCTCATGTTTGTCTCGTTTTCTGGGGCTCGAGAACCAGCGGCCGCACGTACCACACTCAGCTGCGTTCCCGTTAGTCCACGGCCGCCTTTTTATTCCTGTAGGAGCCACTGAGGTAGACTGAGGAGGTTTTGGAGAGTGCACAGGAGAGGTGGAAACCTCATGGCGGGTTTCCTTAACCTCTTCTTCAGCCTCTTTATTTTTATCTTTCTTTTCCCCCTCTCCCTTGTCTCTGTTAGCTTTTGGCAGTTTTTCAGCCTCCTCAGTTGTTGCATCCTCTTCTTCATCTTGTGATTTCTCTGTTTCTTTATTTGAAAGGTTCTTAAGCCTCTCTGCCCTCCTCTTCAGCCGGATGGAGCGCTTGTACTTTAGCTTCCTCTGCCAGCTCTTTACCCTCTGTAGATGTGCTTGGGCCTTTCTCTTGGGCTTATAGGAGTAGTAAGGTCGCCATAAATTGTCCTCTGTGTCATGGTCGCTCTCGAGCTCGCGCACCTCCTGACGAAAGTAGTACTCCCTCACTTCACTGGGGGATTTGGGGCTCTTTTTCCTGACCACTTCTTCTTCTTCTTCCTCCTCCTCCTCAGAGTCTCCACCTTCCTTATTGCCCTCTGCTTCCATGCTGGCTCTGCTTTGGAGGCGGTGTCTGTGGTGGTGGTGGTGGTGGGAGTGAGAGTGGCGTGGTTCCTTGGCGTCCCGCACAGATGATGTTTCACTGCGTTTGGTTTTGGGGGGAGAAAGGCTCTTATCTCTCCTGAGGTCTGTCTCAGATATACTGCGCTTCACTATGGCCTCCTCACCAATACGTACAGTAATCTGACACAGTGGCCCTGCCTCTTTGACCTGTGACCCTACAGATGCTGACAGCTGCTTTGAGTTAGAGATATCACTCTTGCTGTGGGACTTGCGTGATTTGTGAAATAATCTGCCTGTCTCTCTGTCCTGCCTGCCTCTCGAGCCCTCCTCTGCCGTATCTGAACTGTCTCTTGACCTCTTTCTGTGATTATCTATGCTGTCCCTTTGCTTTTTGATGGGCCGAGACGGGCCCTTGACTACAGTCTGACTGTCACTGATTTCGGGGGATGGGCTGTTCACTGGGCTTTTCTCGCTTCCAGACGTGACCTGATTGCTATGCACAATGACAGAGGATGACACAGCTGTCCCGTGAACTATGACGGAGGGCTTTGTATGGCCATATGTTATCACAGAAGGCATGCTCGTCTCTGTGCCTCTACCACTCTTGAGACTTTTGGTTTTACTGCTGTTGGACATTTTGAAGCTGCCACTACCTCTCCCCTGCTCTGACTCAATGTCTTCACTCTCATGTTTTCTAACCTGGGACATATCTACCTGGGGGAGGGGTGTTAGTGCAGAGAGGTCCCTGTGCTCAGCAGTCACAGAGACAGGGAATCCATCAGGGAATCCATCAGGGAAGGCATCTGGGTCAGGCTTTAGACTCTGAGGGTGGGCCCCACTGATTAGGCTTTGCAGGTCCCCGGGGCCCAGAGCACAGCCCAGGCCTGGCAGGGAGAGGGGAGGTGTTTCGGTTGGTGGCAGGAGCAGGCCGTTATGCAAACTGTCACTGTAAGTCTTGTAGGGTCTCTTCTGGGAGCGCATGGGAAGAAGACGGTACAGTTTGAGGGCGTTAGCTTTCTGCTTATAACCCCCGTTAGCTGTCTTCTCACTGGAGATGAGGCTGGGATTAATCCCATGGATGGTCTTCTGATGGGTTTTGAGATTGTAGTACGTGGCGAAGGCATCCCAGCAGAAGATGCACTGGTAGCGGCGCTCTCCTGTGTGCCACACCTCATGCTTTGTGCGGTACTCGGCCAGGGCAAAGACCTTGTCGCAGAAATGGCACGGATATTTGCGGCGCCAGGAGTGCACATTAGAGTGACGCTTCAGGCTGGAGAGGGTCATGTAGGAGCGCTCGCACACAGAGCAGAAGTAGATGACATTGCCGTCTACCACCTTCACAAAATGGTTCTCATCACCCGCCAGCACCTCTGTGCCTGCTGCATCATCACCTTGGATACGCGCCAAGAGGCTTCGTGCTTTCTTCCCTGGCCGTGCCTTGCTGATGTCTGTCTCTCCCACAATCATTCCCCCCTCCACTCTCACCTCGCCCTCCTCCAGCGGCTCCTCCTTTGGCTGTATAGTGAGAGAAGGAGGGCGAAGGCTATTAGAGGGCAGGCCTGGCACCCTGCAGGAGGCCTCGTGGGATTGCAGTCTCTTGCTGTGGATAAAGACCTTGCCACAGTAACGGCAGCAAAGGGCGCGGCTGCCACGATGCAGCCGCATGTGGACCGTGAGGGAGGAGGCTGAGCTAAACAGCCGATGGCACACGCCACAAATCAGTTCGGGCTTCAGGCTGTCAGTAGGGGAGTAGGAGGATGAGTGTGGGGGTGCGGTGAGGCCCTCGGAGGGAGGAGGAGGTGGTGGTGGTAAAGGGGGAGGGAGATGGAGGGTGGGTGGGTGAAGACTTGGTCCGTGAGGGCTCCCAGCTTTCCCAGATGGCCTTCCTGTTATTTTCTCTCGTCTCTCTGCATCCCCGCCTCTCTGATAGGCTGATGTGCCCAGACTGAAGAGGATCTGAGCAGTCTGTGAGGGGGAGGCTGTACCGTTGGCCGCCCTGTGCCTTTCATCCCATCCATCTCTAGCATAACATCCCCCAAAAGGCCCGGTGGAGGATCTTGGTGGCGACCTGTGAAACTGAGTCTCTGAACTGAGCTTGGAGCACTTTAGAGGAGGTGGCGATTTGATGTCCTTTCTGATGAGTGCATGAACAGTCATGGGAGATGAGGAGGAGGAGGGCGAAGAGGACGGAGAGCTGTCGTGTCTTGGGGGTTTAAAAGGTCTGTGCTTTACGTCCATGGTGGCATCCAGTTTCCACAGCGACCCCTTGTCTGAGCTTTTGGACGACGGTCGCCGTCGGTGGGGGGAAGGGGAAGATGAGGAGGAGGAGCCATGACAGTGGTTTGGTGATGTCAGAGAGGTCGGAAGGGGGGCTGCACTGAGCGGGAAGCTTAGGGTGATTTTTGCATTTTTAGGTCCATCACCCATATCCTCTAACCTGTCCTCCATTGTGGTCTCTCCCCGGCCTCCGAGCCTTTTACCCTTCATCTCCAAGCGCTCAGCTTCCCCTTCCTCCCCCTCCTCTTCTTTTTCTTCTTCAGACTGGGAAGTCACACCAGGACGGTGTACTGGTTTGTGTAGTCCTTTGACCTTGTTTGAGCCGTACAAACTGACAGGCGGATGCAAGGAGGAAGCTCGAGCTGGGTGAAGGGTGTTTCGAACCACTGGCAGCGGCGGCGGGGAAGACAAAGGGGACAGTCGCTGACTTTGGTGTGAGGTGGGGTCCTTAGCTGCAGTCCGTGCGGGTTTGCAGAGGGAAGCCGGGCGTTGTTCACTCAGACGTGACGGAATATGGCCCACACGGAGGGGGTCCCACACCTCACCGGACACCATGACCACCCCCCGAAATCTGAAAGAAAAAAAATCAGAAAGAAGGTATTAGCATTATAAGCATACCATGGTATATGTACAAAACATACATAAGGTAGAAAATGGACATTACACCCAAAACTTTTGCAGACGCAATCATGACAAACGGTGGAGAAGACTAAATGCCCAGCTATGCTGAACTCCCGACTGCTCAGGCAGGAATGGTGAGTGCAGGGAGGGAGAGGGCAGAGGGGGAAGGAATGAATCTGCGGCAGTGCTGGTTTAGATTTCAGCGTGCCACAGCCAAGCTTTCAGAAACGCATTCCAGCGATCCATCTCTCTCTCTAGGCTGTGACACAACATTCCCTATGCCTAATTGGAAGGCGTTCAGATTTAATCAAGATTCCCGCGGAATAAATTGCTGACTTAGATTCGTGGCCCCAACACGCATAAAAATAGTCCCGCTCTCTCTTTATATGTGAGCAAGAGCCTTGTTAGCCATTCCTGGCAGTGGCTAGTATTTGCCAGGCATGACTCTAACCATTTATTTGTGAAGGCGGGGATTGGGGGGGGGGGGGAGGGAGATTGCATGCATGTGCACAGAGAAGGGGTGTTTTTCTGCCCTCTGCATCCGGTACAATCTCGGCTAAGCCGGAGAAGATGAGCGACAGGCTATCCTCATTTCCATCCTAATTCGCCTGCTACGGTGGCGGTTGCAGTGCCACTGCAAAAATGTCCCATAAATGAGAAAGCAGCAGAATCGCGTACCGGCAGTCAGCTCGCTGTTATCACTTATTTATTGCGGGTTCATTTGTTTAGGTCTGCAGATTTTTTTGGGGGGGGCAGAGACGGGATTGGGCCGTAATGATGTGACGAGGAGAAAAATCCTCAGTCATGCTTTTCTGCCTTCGTTTCGAGCAGCAAAGCAGCCAGGAAGGCAGGCCGCTGTAAAATTCCACAGGCAGCCCTGAACAGGCAGAAACTAGGTCAGCACTGTTATTGCAGAGGAAAGAGGAGGGAGAGACAGAGAAGGAGAAAAGAGGGTGAGGATGAGGGAGAGTGAAAGGGTGACAGAAAAAAAGGGAGACAGAAAGAGTGTGTGGGTTAGTGAAAAAGGGGGGGTTAATATAGGAACAGTCAGACACACGGCACCGTCAGATAAACAGGAGCCCAGGCTAATGCTACCACACACACACGCAGAGCACATACGTGCACTCTGCATACACTCTCACCCACAGGCAAGACAGGCCGGCATAAACAAAGCAGTTCAACATGGAAGGGCCTGCTTGTAAATGATATTCAAAACCAAAGGGTGAATCTGAGTGCACAGCGGCCTAACACTGAGGATGCAGCTGGAGTGACATGTAGCCAACGGAAGGAAAACAGAAGTGTCTTTTAATCACATACTGGGTGCAAGCAGCGGCACATGCTCTTTGTTATGCAAGGGACAATAAAGCGGTTCATGCCGGCTTTCAGATCTAAATCAGAGCAAGGGTGCACGAATCAGTGCTCAGTACTGAAACGGGCCTCCGTTGTCGCTCACATTTGCTGAGCGATAGATGTTGTGCAGGAAATCCCTTATGGCAAGCGCCAGGCTGCTACAAGTGGGCGGACGCGCTGAGAGACAGCGCCAAGGCTAAAAATTTCATCCCCTCATCTGATTCTTGCGTCGCGGACAGGAAAATGCGTACGACGCCCCCTCGCTCTTTCTCTTCATCTCCCTATGACGCACGGAGCCACTGTGCAAGCAGAGCCTGCACAACACGCAGCCTGACTGTGACAGGCTGCCTTTTAAAAGTCCCAACTTTATCCCCCCCCCCACACACACACACACACACACACACAGATGAGTGGACAAACACCTCGACACTCGGCGCACAGACAAATGTGACCATGAGAGTCCCCAGGCAAAAATCAAAATAAACAGCAACCCTGTTCCCACACCTCTCTGCAACAGGATGTTCTGCACAAATAAACACGTCGCCCGGCCTGTGAAGCGTTCGTCTATTTATGCTCGTGGCACTACAAAAACCGCGCATCGAGAGCAGGTGCTCAGCCGGTGCGGGCCAAATTACGGAGCGGGCTCACGTAAACACGACGCGCATTATAGCAAACGCGTCGGCTTTCATGTAAAGACAGAGACGCTGGGCTGACAGGCAGAGGGATCAAAGGCAGACTTTGAGCATGATTCAGTTTGTTTTCCACATCAAATGACAAATCTGAAGAGAAAGTAAACATCAGCGGTTTTGATTAGGAGGATTTTATTCTTTAAAACCTTAAAAATAGCACAAAGTTGAAGATCGGTGCATTTAAAGTGACAATAAAGTTCCTCGTTTTGATTATAATTACAAATTAAACGTTGACTGCACATTGTAACGGCATGGCCAACACGTATGACCAACGCATGACACCATTAGGGGGATACAGATGGGGGCCCAATCGGGTCTGGCATTCACTGCGCAACCCCTGTATGCCACCGAGCAGGAAATCTTCAGGGAAAATTAAGGCTCGTTTTTTGTTTTTCACTACTGCTATCAGTCGCTTTCCCCAGGTAACTGAAATGAGGGACACTGGAAGAAATAGAGCCACAGTGGAAACTGTGATTGGCAAATAAGAGGGAGGAGGCACAGTAGCGCGAAGAGGAAGCACGACACGCAGCGTGAGTAAAGCAAGGAGAAACCTCAGACAGAGGAATTCACTTGATGGAGGTGAGAGGGTTTTACGGGAAACGCTGATCCGTAAGTAACAAAGCCTACCTGACCGTACTCCTCTCATTAACCGTTAAACTCCTTAACTTTAGGAAATTAAAAGTGCTATCCAGCACAACAAATAACTTGGACCTGCTTGGACTCCAAGTTTGACTTATTGACTTTGGGGTCTTTTTTCTCTTGGCAGGAGAAAAATGTGGAGAACTTTAACTTTTCCCTTATAATTGTATGATTTGCAACGGACAATCAGTCACCGGGAACATCGCCGCTAAACTGGCCTTGTATAACAGAAGGCAGGACGGCAGAGGAGTTTGGCTGGTGCACCAGCTCGAGGCCTTGAACCAGACGTTGAGCAATCTGTTTATTCCGCACTGAAACTGGTACTCATGCTGATAGACAAAAAACTGGTGGGATTCAGTTACCATGTTTTTTTTTAACCATCTTACAGAAACACTCTCAAAAATCAAACCACCAGTGTTGAGATTTTTTTTTAATCTTCAAAGGGAAAACGACATAAAAAGGAAACCCTTTACAGCTCTTTCACAACAATACTTCTTATAATTGAATATTAAAAGGTCTGATTAAAGCAAATTAGATTTAATGCTGCTTTAGCGCCTCTTAATGTGGCACAATCAATATAGTGCAAACAGCTAACACTTGCACCTATGGCTCCTTTAAATTTTGAACTAATAGTGCTTAAATGATTAACTTCACCTCTGGGTATTCACTCTTTGCCATTCACCCTCCCAAATTAGGCCTTGATTAAAACTTCTTTTTATTTCCACAGTTTAGGCCATCATATTTACACAACTGCAACACAACAACAGGATATCTTCGATAACTTGCACGCCTGGGAAAAAAAAAATAGAAGCAGCTTGACGATCAAACAGGCCGTGACGGACCGAGTTTAGTTTGAGTTTACTCTGACCCTGAATGCAGCGGATGAGTTTGATGCGTTTCTTATAAAATAGGAAACTGTAACCAGCGGCAGTAACCTGACAGTAACTACAGGTCACAGCTGAACCAGGAAGTCTGTGTGTGTGTGTGTGTGTGTGTGTGACTTATGTTTTTCCTTCTTTGCAATCCTTTTTCAGGATATCCCTTTATTTGTGGCGTGATAATAACATTGCACTCAGCAATTAGGCTGCTGACTGCAATGTTATTATTACTGAAAATAATCATGGTATCAGTGCTCGTGCGTGTATTTGTGTGTGTGTGATAGGTTAAGAGGAGTGCCTGCGAGGGTGAATGTGGGGGGCCTGTGTGTTCCAGCCGGCGAGCCAGCGGCGAGGAGCATGTGGGAAGACGAAGGTGTAGCTGGGCGCCCTCCCCTGTGGAAGGTCAGCCAGAGGGGCCCAGGCATCGAAGCAGCAGTAGGTCTGCAAAGATGAGTGTTTGTGTGTGTGCATAATGTTGTGAGTGTGGGTGGGTTGGTGGGGTGGGGGGCATCGTTAGCAAGAACAGCTACTGAACTCCCGACAACCCCCCGGCCAAGAGGGCGTGGTGGAGCCAGCCAGATGGGATAGAGCAGGAGGGAGGAGGTAAGGGGAAGTTGGCATGGTTCGGGGAGTGGTTATGGTGGTGTGAGTGGGGGCGTGGGGGGGCTGGAGGGGAGACTTCAAACACATCCATCCCGTGTTCACATTTTACGGTTTCCTCGTCTTTCATATCCCCCCCTCGTGCAATCCCTCAGTGTGACTGACTGCGTGCCCCCACCCTGTGTGTAAACTGTCGTATCATGGTGTTTTCGAATGCCACTGCACGCACCGGCAAACCTGCCCGTGTCTAAAACGCACCACTCTCCACGCTCTGTTAGCTCCCAGCCCAGCACGTAATTCCCATAATTCTGCTTGCTGCAACAGAATCATGGGAGGCATTAGGAAGCAGCGAGACCCAAAAAAACATGAAGAAGGGAAAAAAAAACCCAGCTCTGGAGAGCGGCGGCAATGCATCGGTGACCTTTGTTGAGGTAATTCCCCCCACCCCCAAATCATTTTCAATTTCATGCGCAGTCCCTGCTGAAGGCGTGAAAACCTCATTTAAGTTCTTAACATGCGAGTATTAGCAAAGCGGTTTGTCACCATGAACAGCAAGTACACCCATGGCAGGGTGAGCAGCAAAGCGCTGCACCAGCTTCCTGAGCTTGTCCACATCCTTTTAAGTTTGCAGCATGTGAGAAAAAAAACAAAAACATTTATGTAAACACAGCTAACCAAGTCAAAGACGGTAACGCTTTTCATCTCAGCACTTTAATGTCCAGCGCAGAAAAACGCCTCAAAGGCACTTAATTCATCTAATGTGTGACTCAGCCACATTTAAAATAGCAAACCGCCGCTATCAACATCATCATCTTCTTTTATTTCTTTTTTTTTCAACACAACAGAGCTGCAGAGGAACTACACTTCCTATTGTCTGACCTATGACCTCTCACCCCGTGGCAGTATGGGTCATATTTTCCACATGCCGAGCTCGGGGACCTGTCTCGGCATCCAGGAGGGGAACGAGGAATGTTGGGAGTAGCTGGCAGCAGATGCTCTGTTGTTTTGGAAAAAAAAAAAAGAAAAAAGTAAGGCTTATGCTGGGCTGGGGACATCAATATGCCCTCTACCGCTCTATGTGAGGCAACCTCCAGCACAACACCAGGCTGGTAAAATGGAGGACAAACTGGGCGGCCCAAAAAAACGAAATAAGAGACAGAACCTGTTGATGGGACCGGAGATGTTTACCATCGCCTACATCCAACATTTAAACTCACCAGAACACTTCCTCTAATGTTGTTGGCGAGTTCACATGCAGGAGGTGGGGGACCGGCCCACCATGTTTAAGAGACCCCCTCAAAACAAACCTTGCATCGCGTGTTTGACGCCTTTTCCCGACCGGTGCGGGCTGACCGCCACCGCTCGCTCCCTCTCCCCTCGAGTCCCTGACCTGCAGTGATTCGCCGAGACGCGAGATAAATTAAAAGTTTCATCACAATCTCAGAACGAGTCATCGCTCTTGAAAAAGAACTGCGTGGTGCGCCAGCGACAGAGGATGAGGGAGACGAGGGACGAGGCCTGTTACTGGCACACGCACACGCACAGATCCAGCGCGCACACACACACACATACACACACATATAAATACCCTACCATAAACACACACTGCATAAGCGCACACACCCACCACAGGACTCACGCCCCAGCACGCGCACAGTAAAATAAAAACCTTTTCCTCCTTCTTCACGCGCGGAGCAATCACCGCCACAGCAGCAGAGTGAAGCGGAAAAACAAGCAGGAAAACAACAGATTTCAGCCTCTCTTCCTCTTATTCTCTCTGTCTGTCTCTCAGCAAGGCAAGCATACAAGAGAACGTACCTCGGAAAACCTCCTGCTGCATCTCTGCTGCGATGTGTTCTTTCCCCTCACACTCACTCTCTCTCTCTCTCTCTCCCCCTTTGGTCTGTGTATGCGCACGTCGGAGTGTGTGCGAGAGAGGGAGAGAGAGAGAGAGAGAGTGAGCGGAGGGAGAGGCGGCGCACACACGCATGCACACACATACAGGCAGCAGTGTGTGAAGACAGAGGGCAGGAGCGATTCTCACACTCGAACTTGCTTGCTCTCACTCGCTCACTCCCCCCTTTTCTTGCTCTCTCTCCTGTCTCACTCCAGTTTTTTTTGCCTCTGACACACGATTCTTAGTGTTTTTGCTCTTTTCTTCTTCTTCTCCGGCAAGTGAATCCCTCTGCACCCCCTCAACTGACCCACCACCACTTCCACCCCAACCTCACTGAATCCAATCTTCCTTTTATTTGGAAGTGTTGTCCTCCCCCCCCCCTTTCCCTCTCTAACACACATGCACAGACACACACGCATACACACACACACACACACTACTTTATATACACAAAGCCCAGTGATAGGGAGAGGGAGGGAGAGAGGCAGAGGGAGACAGAGTGGGAGAGCAAGCAAGCAAGAGGACGCCATTTAAGCAGTTTGTTACGAGCACTGCAAGTCCCCAAAATGGCTGAAAACAAACAGGAACCACGCCAACTCAAAAAACCTGGGCACCAGGACAGACAGACGGAGGGACAGTGAGAGGAGAACGAGGGAGAGAGACAGCGAGAAAGTGAGACCGACGGGGAGAGAGAGAGAGACAGAGAGAGCACAAGGCTGGTGGTAGTCAAATGGCGGATGGGAGCACTCTGTGAAACAAGTGAAGTTCAGTGGGGGAAAACTCAGACATTATAAAGGGTGTTGTGTGTGTGTGTGTGTGTGTGGGGGGGGGTACTCCAACCATTCAGCACGCCACTTCGATGAAGTTTTGGGATTCGGAAGAGACACTTTGAAAAAAGAACAGCTAAAATTGATTCAGCAGGTGCCGGAACGTCCCCAACTTTAAGCAAAGCTCAAAACAACCCCCCAGAAACAAAAATGCCAAACCCTACATTTCCCATGATGCAACTTAAACTCATGCTCTCCCTGCCTGGCAGATGCCCATGTCTTTCATGCTTCGTGACCTCACTTGCTAACCATGAAGGGTGTTCAGATTTAAAATAGCATGTGTGAAAACAATGCAACAGGCTGCGTAGGTGGAGGCGTGTTCCTCCAAGTACCAAAACAATTCACCGCCAACCAGGAAGGCCGGTCAGACCGACGAGTGCAAGGGCCAAGCGCGCTTTACAGTGGTGTCATAAAGAATTTTACAACTTTGGAAAGACGGCACAGCCACAATAATTCAGTCCTGCGTCCTGACGTTTGCAAAGTAAACAGCTGTTGCTGGAAGGAAGTGATGGCACCACCATTCATCGGTGAGAGTATGGAGAGCTGCATGGATGGATGCAAAGCTCAGTGACAGGGATAAGGTGGGAGGAAAGGCCGATCAACCAAACAAAGTCTTTCTAGCAGCAAGTCTTGGTGCTCTGCGTACATCTTTGGAGCCCCAACTGAGGACCTACTTGGGCAGTTATTTGAAGCTCCAGTCTAACTTTAATTTCAACAGATGTGTAGAAACAGAACTCAGATTTTTGACTACATCTCATTAACGGCACAGTCCAGAGAACCAACATGAGGGGAGCTGGAGCTTATCCCAGTGGTCATAGGACAAGAGACAGGGTACACCTAGGACAAGTTCCCAGTCTGCTGTAGGGCCAACCATTCTCAATTTTAAATCCACCAATTAACCTAAACCCACTAACTGCGTGTCTTTGGACTGGGAGGAAGCCAGAGTGTCTGGAGAGAACAAACTCCACACAAAAAAGGCCCGGCCAGATGGTGGAGTTGAACCCAGGACCTTCTACTGTGAGGCAACAGTGCTAACCACTGCACTGCCAACACCCTTTTCTGTCACACTGAGTAGCAACAAAACTGTTGCGAACCTCTACTGTCCACGTGCAACCCTGCAACGACAAAGACATCTTCCATCTTTGCTGTTTGGGGACTCGTGCAGAGCTCCCTTTAGGGCTATTTGTGTGCCGTTGTCGCTCACTATGCCTAAATACTTCTTTTCCATCATAGGCTAATGTATTGGTCTAGTTTATATTTTAAGATTTGAGGGACAAGGAAACTTCACATTTTATGAAACTGGATCAAATCTTTTCTGGTATAAAACCAGAGTGCTGTCCCAGAGTAGCGGCCAGTGCACGAAATTTTTCAGACTCGTCTTTAAATGAGAACGTGGCCAAAGGCTGAGAGAGCGCCACAAACCCCGGGGCAGGGACACCATTCCATTGTCCGTGCCCTCAGCTAAAACGGTTCAAGTGCTACCGTCGATGGCGCTGCTCCTGTCAATTAAGGGCTTTTAGGTCAGCTGGGGTATCTGGGGGATACTCTGAAATCTACTGGGCACAACTCTCAATTTTGTTTGGCAGCACAACTTTAATCAAGGTCTGCAGCTGCATCTGAGCACTGATTCGTGCATAGCCATGCAAAATGCCTCACAACAGAAACTGCCTTCGCCCTCGCTGCTCTCGGCCTTGCGTGTCGCGGTCGGTAGAAATTCCTCCGACAGCCATGAGCCACTCTGCGGCCTCAGATCAGGAGGTATTCTCTCAGCTGGAACAAGAAGGAAGAAAAATGCGAGCTGGGGTGGAAGAATGTTCTGGTACTGTTATGCTACAGCACCATCATACTTCCCACTGTCCTTTTGAGTGGAGAGACCCCCCGCCCACCCCCCTCCGGTACCCACCAACTGAACCTTGACGCCAACAACCCACCCTCCTCCTCCTACTCTTCCCCTGCCCTTTCCCTCTTTCATCAGTCTCTCTCACCCTCATTGTACGCTGCCACACTTGTCTCCATGGGAACCGCTCTGGGATTGGGTGTTGTTCCTGTGACCTCTCGAGCTCTTGGAGTTGAGTGAACTTTTTTTTTTTCCCTGCACCCTCCATCCTCACTCGTGCACGTTTTTAAAGCAAAGTGTGTGTATGTGAGAGAACTGGAAAGTGAAAAATTATGTCTGTCATGAAAATGAGCTCATGCATGCGTGATGCGGAGACAATGTGTGTGAGAGTGAGTGTGTGTTACAGGAGTGCAGCCACTCGGTCCACGCATGTGCACCTGCATTGTCCCGTGGCTGCAGCCGGCCACCAACTCTACATTCAGAGGCACCCCGTTGTCCGTCAATCCCTATTCATGGCTGTTAGGCCAGACGTGATCATATCTTTTCATGCTGTGCTACCAAGCGACACGCACATCTGAATACACAGAGATAGAGAAACTTAGAAAGCCATGTCGGTGGAAAATTTAAACCATTAACTCACCAAGTCTTTCAATATTTAACCAAAGGAAGAAGAAAACAAAAAAGTGTTTATCTGAGTCGCGGCGTCAGTCTTGGATTTCGTCTCGGGCGCACACGGGATGTTGAAGCTCAAATAGATTTCTTTAGAAAATTAAAAGGAATTAATTCTACATGTACGGTCGGACTGAACTAAAATGTTTTTGTTGTTTTCACTCAGCACTATACCAGCTGTGCAATCAAAAGGACCCTACGCAGTCTGGCTGAATTATGGAGGAAACCTTTTGGTAGGTGCGTCCTTGTTTGTTTTTCAGGGTCTGTCAGCTTGTGCATGAGGACACGGATGCACATGCTAAAATAAAGCATAAATCTTAACACTGTGTAGCAACACTGTTCTAACCATGATATGAAGCTGATATAAACTATGTACTCAAAATGCAAGTAGTTTGTGAAGTAGTAAAAATACCTCGACATGCTGTCTTAAACTTTCACTAGCTTAAATTTAGCAAATAGTTATCAAATTAAGCCATCTTAATCACATTAAGCACTCATCTGAAACATGTTTTGATCCATTGTCTCAAGTTTGCGCTCATTTTTTCCCCTTTTTTTAGTCTTAGCTAACTCCTGGGGGAAATATGAGTCTTTAATCTTTAAATGCTACATTATGTTCATCAGCTAGTCACTAACTGCTGACTGAGGCACCAGAAATGGCATCATCCAAGCAGTAAGGCTCAGTGTAGCCTCAACAATGTAGTTTGTGATTATAAACCCCCCATGCTATTCTTAAAATTAAAAACAAAACATGCTGTTCATACCCGCTTTAAGGAAACACACAGTGCGTTTTATCCAGAAGTCTGACTTTTTTCTTTAAATGAAGACAACTGAGAGCTCGAGTCTATCTCTTAAAGACGTGCTGAACGAGGCTTGTTGTTCCAGTATAAACACTTGAGTGAGCCTAGGATCTTGTATCTGAGAAGAAAGGGAAAGGTCGTCATCTCTGTCAGATCCACGATATGCAGAGTCACACCTGCAGTCAGTTTGAGTTTTAGTGCACCTGAACTCTAAACGTGCTTGCTTACTGCTTACCAGACTTGTCAAGCATCAGATCCTTAGTTCTTGGTGTTTATTCGGTCAGTTGTTTGTAGTTGAATAAAAAAAAAAAAAAAAAGAGTTATGAGATAGGAATCAGTCACTCTCTTTGCTTGTTTCCTCTTAACATTCACTTTGTGTTTCTGCTAACCCGGACACTGGTGTGCATATAACCCGAGGCCCGTTCATGGGTTAGAAAACATCCTCAGTGATCTCAGAGAAGGGATGACTAACCTGCTCTCCAGCTGACTTGGACTCTGATCAAAGTGGGAAGTCAAACAACGTTACAGGAGTTCAAATGTCAGTGCCTTCTTAAAGAGGAAGCAGCAGCTTTAAGAGGACGACGCAGCAAGTTTCTGCGTTTCTCAGGAAAGCAGTGAAAGCGCAGCATATACATTTTCTGCAAGCGTGCGGGCTAATAATGAGCTTTACATGTGTTTACATCTGTACACGATTGGGTGTTTAATCCTTCAGTTTTATCTCACAGAGAGAGGGGCGGTGCTGTGAGTAATTTGATGAAACCTCGGTAGACGTAGGGAGAGAGATGAGCGTGCTGCAGCCTGTCCTCTGCAAACACGTCTCTGCTGTTTACAAAAAAACAAAATCAGTGCAGGAAGCCGGTAATATGGAACAGAAAATCCACGCAACAAACGGCTCCCACATGATGAAGTTAACAGCAGAAACCACCATTTAACTGGTTTAACAGCTCTTCCACAGACTACTCAGACCTACAGATAAACACCATCATAAAGCCCAGTTTACAACACACAGTCAAAAAGAAAGTACACCCTCTTTAAAGTCTAAGGTTTTATATATTAGGACATAATAAAATTCACTTGCTCCCTATTAGTCTTAAAACTAGGAAAAGATTATATATCATGTCATTAATTTCTTAACAAAAGCAAAAGTGCAATAGGTGAATAACTAAGTACACCTTTGCTGCTTCCACAGGAAATAAAAGGGAAAGTAACCGCCAGGAGCTGCTGATCTACTACACTTGATTAACCAATCGTCAACAAATATGAGCACCTTTTTACAAGCAGAAGTTTTTACAGTGTGGTGGTAATACAATACCAATGAGGAAATGAGGAAAAATCTTAGAGAAGCAATTGCTGTTGTCCATTAATATGGGAAGGGTTATAAGGCCATTTCAGAACAATCTGAAGTCCATCACTCTCCGGTAAGAAAGATTATTCACAAGTGAAAGATACTGAAGACGTCTGCCAATCTTCCCAGGAGTCGACATCCCAGCAAATTCACCCCAAGGTCAGACTGTGCAAAGCTCAGAGACGCTACCAAAAAAAGCTTACGTTTGCAGAACTGCATTTAAACCAGTGGTTCCCAAACTTTCTTTGCTGGGCCCCCCTTTGTTTTACAAGAAAATCTTTGTGCCCCCCTGGCACAAACGCATCCTCCAACCACACACGCCCATATTTTGCATATAAACTCCATTGCAGTTTATTTCACACCTCAAACCTTTAGTAAACATTAAAAAAAATGAAAGTAAACTGCAATAAATTAGAGGTTACAATAAAATAAACTACCAACACTTTTAAATAACAGAAAAACAAACCATCTTTATGGTGTAATTATTATACGTGTAGTTTTTTGTTACTGTGTAAGAATACTCAATATTGCTATCAATACATTTTTCACAAAATGCCTCTCTGTGCAAACATAAACAACTGTGGGATACTGTTTGTCCGGGATTTGGACAGCCCAGCGGGTGCTCCCGATGCAGGGGAAACAAATTCTGATCGGGATACCTACCTTGGCGCCACCGTTGTGCAGGTAAAGCCAAAGGCAAAATATGCTTCATCATTTTTTCTAGTCTTTGGTTTGGAAGCATATGTGGCGATACTTCATCTTCTGCTTTGTATTTGTGTGGGAGCCCTGCCAAAAACCTGTCCATTATGCTATCAGTGTCCAAGCATTCGTTTTTTTATTCATACTGCGCCCCCCCCTGCAATGGCTCTGTGCCCCCCTAAGGGGCGCGCCCCCACTTTAGGAACCACTGATTTAAACAAACCTTTTGTAACAATGTCCTTTGGACAGACAAGACCAGCGTGAATCAGTTTAGCTAATGTTGGCTTTAACAGGCTATTGCACTGGGAAAGCTTTTTCACATGACTGTAATTCTACAGCTATAATTAGACAAACCTATTTTTTCCTGCTTTATCTTAAAATATTCCCCTGACGTGTCACTGAGTAGGGAAAAAAGGCATCTAATGAAATGCTGTATGAGTTACACATTTTTCAACCAACCTGTAAGAATGTAAACATAACTGTGCCAGCAGCCTCTCGAAAACTCGTAAAACCACAGGGTTGGAAGACAGAAGAAACTTTGAATAATCAGGTCAGAAGTGCCACAACACAACATTTATTCTACGTCTATACAGAGGCTACGACTGGATGCTTCAAGGTTAAAAGGGTACAACCACAGAACCGTGCATAGCATAAAGGTGAAACTGCTTTTGTATCATCACAAAGGTCGAGCTATGACAGACTAGGATCGAAATCTGAAAGTATTGTTTTCAAACTCCTGTCTTCGTTTTGTTTCTTCAAGAATTATTGGGTAATTTCACACTTTTACTTGAACTTCTCACAGCTGTCAGACCTATTAAACCAACTGCAGGTAGGCACAAAACAGCGGAAATATTTTAGTTGCTAACACAACAACAATGATCATGAAATAATTTTCATGTAATCGGATTAAAAATGGAAGATGGAAGACATATTCCCCCTTTTTTCTTGAGCTGAGAATGCTTAAAACTTCTGAAGTCTCGGCAGAGGAGTTAGCAGGTTCAACTCTACACCATGCTCACAGCCAGAAATACACACACACACACACACGACAAAGAGCCTGTCCTCAGCAGATGTCCACAACCTGCACGCTGCTAAGCTCAGAGGATGTCCCACAGGCACGATGAAAGCACAGGAAAGGTTTCATCGAGCTACGCTGACAAGTTATGTTCGACAGTTATAGTGCATTGCTGGACTTGCCTGATATAACTCAATAGGCGGATCCATCGGAGTATCAAATGACAGAAACGAGCCTTTATCCACCCAAAGTCTAACAGGCCTGTTCTAGGTCCCTGAAGCAGGCACACCGAGCTATAACGAGCATGTTTGTGTGACTCAGCAGCGAGACTGCTGAGTCACACAAACTCTCCCCGGGCACACGGGAGATAAAATGTCGAAAACTGGAATTACATGGGCGCAGGCCGCGCAAGAGAGTTAAGGCTGGCATCTAATTTACAATTTGATATGCAATAAACCGCTGGCAAAATATGGTTGTGTAACACGGGGGAAAAGAGCAGAAAAAGAAGAGGAGGAGAGGAAGCAAGGATGTTGCTAAAGGAGACTAGAAAGGATAGTTGGAAAATCATCTGGGAGGGGTGCTTGATATGGTGTGGAAGAGAGAGGGAGGGAGGTGGACGGCTGGTTTTTCCACTGCCAGAAAGAGAGAGGGAGAGAGAGGGGACGGCTAAATCAAATTAATTAGCTCCTTCATCTCCAGGCAGCTACTCAGGCATGCTGTACTGGCAAAGAGAGGCAGTTGGAAGGGGTGGGGGGCATTAGGCAGAAGAAAACGGGAGAAAGCGAGATAGGACATGGTGGAGGGGGTGAAAAGCCTGCTGTGTATGTGCGCCATTCAGGAGGAGCAGGAGAGGGGAGGGGTGCATAATTCTCTGATAAGCAGGAGGGTTGTTTTGCTGGAGCTGCTGCTCAGCCGTGAGGAGGAGGAGGAGGAGGAGGAGGAGGAAGTAGCTGCATGTTGGCTGACGCCGTGTGCTGCTGCGCTTCATGGCGATGGTACTTCCTGTTTCTAGACAGGCTGTATTTTGAGGGCACTGTAAACAACCCCGCTTTCATCCACGCCTCTTTAAATAGCACGCAGGCACTTCAATCAGAGCCTCCCGGAAAGACGGGAAGCCGTCTTGGAAAGACAAAAGAGATAGATACAGGGATTTCTTTTTTTTTTTGAGTTAGGAAAATATGAGGTAAACGTATCCTGTAATCAAAAATAAAATGTAGAAAGGGTGGAAAAAAGAAACCCAACTGTTGAGCTGACATTAAGAATTAAAGGGAAAGAGGGAAAGAAAGGGAAAAAAAAAGAAAATGAGGCAGATGGTCTGGTCAGTGGCATCCAGCCAGGGGAAACACAACAGCAGCACAGGAGAGAAACTTAACACAAAAAAATGGATAAGAAGGGACACCGCAGACAACATGTGGCCATCTCTGAGACTATGAGCGAGGCAGACGAAGCCAATGACGCAAGAAAGCGAAGATGAAAACTTAAGACATAGAGAAATATGTTCAAGTTGTTCAGTTAGTTGGCAGACAGCTCTTTGAGGGGGACCGAAAGCAATCATGCGACCGTATGAAAAGGTAAATAGGCCAAGCTGATTGAGAATGAAAGGCGTACAAAAAGAAGCCCCCCAAAAGCTTAACAATGAGTGAAAAGGACAGTGCCAGGGGTCAAAACCCTGGAAGAAGCGAGCAATGGACAGCTCGTTGCAGCAGCGTCACCCAGACGAGACTTGGCTGCTCTGAGAACCCGAGATTAGCGCTAAGCTGATTGCAACGCGAGGTGGGATCAGGAGCAATTAATTTAGCACCCAGATCATTCCAGGAAAAGGCTGAAAGAGCCTTAACAAAACACAGATCTCCCGCAAAAACTCCTCCGAGTCAAATACTAGCTGACTTAACATTCCTGCTTGTGTCTGCAAATGAGCTGCCTGAAAGGAATCCTGGGTAAAAAAGACGGCAGATGAGGGACCTGGAAGGCTTGAAAGAGTGTTTGGATGATAAAAGGAAGGATGAAAGAAAAGATGAAGACGCTTGGCAGAGGCTGACATCAGCCAAAACAAACAGTCAAAGAACAGGACATTCTGTAGCGGGCAGAAATGGGCTGGCCTGTTCAGATGGGCTCTCGGAGCACGCCTCTGAACGTGCGTCAACCATTTTTTATTAACATCCTGGTCCCTAATGTAAGAGAACGAAAGGTTTTCTTTTTCTTTGTTCCAATAATCGCACGAACCTGACATTAAATACTGAGTCTTGCCTGTTTGATCCTGGTGCTCAGCGTGATGACCCCTGCACACTGGGATTTGTAGTTTTTCCAACAACCGCCCATTTTCTCAAACTTTACTGAGGCACACAAATTCTCCATTTCATGTTCAGCAGTTTTATCCAGAGAGCAGCAACACAGCCTCCAGGACATGCTGCCTTTCACTTTGTCAAGAAACAGTGATCTTGTGCTGTGCAGTGACTCACTGGCTGATGTCATTCAATAACAATACAATTTTTCTACAGGGATGGAGGCGAACGTTATAGTTTAAGCTCACTGTAAATCTGACTGAAAAAATTAAGTCTCTGCTTTGTTTTTTTGCTATACTGTGCTATAACCCCACCACAAACTCACTGACCCCTAACAACACACATGCGCTCTCGACAGACAAGAGCTCCCCCTGGATACACCAATCTTCAGTCCTTACAGTAACAAACAGACGCTCTCCTATACCGACAGCAGCCAAATCAAACAACCATTCCCCTCTAACCGAAGCGAGACTTTGCTCCTGGTTTTAACAGACACATCAACAACCAGGCCACCGTTACCAACTGGCCTTCTCTAAAACATCAAACTTAAGTCAACCATGGCTACTGAAGGAAACATCCAGCTGCCAAAACCACCAGCATTCACAGAGTCCGGATTTTCTTCCAATCTATTTTCTAAAGTGAAACTGCGCGGCAAACATGACTGAGAAACATAAACTGAAGCAACCTTAAAAGTATGAGAAGCTAAGCCACATTGAGCAGCGGACAGTACCGCAGTCTGTCAGACTTCTAAAGCTGAATTCACTACATGTAATGATTAATCATTATCATTAAATATAAATATTTTCCAACTTCAGTTTGAAAGAAGTTCACATTATATGCAATCACATGCCTCATTAGAGTAAAGGTACTATTATTAACATTTAAAATGCATTACTAGTAAACGTATGCATTCAAATTTTCATTCATAGTCTCTGTCCTTCTTTTAAAGTATTATAGTGTATATTTCTATATATACTTACAACTGCTTGTCAGCATAATCTCATAGCTGTAATTACCCATTTAGAAATTTGATATTACCTATTACATTTACAAGGTGTATGTAAAACTAAAAAGTACTCAATAACAGCAAAAAAAGTGAATCATATACATAAAGTTACAGTAATTGCACAACTTTAGTGTGTTTTTACATTGAAATCTTCTTTAAATAATCCAGTCAAGGGCCGTACACACCAGGCCTACAGGACGTTCCTACTCCTGAACCAGTCTGATCTATACACATTTGATTCTTTCATGCTTAGGAAAGCAGAGGTGACTGCTTTTGATACTATGCTGACACTATGGGGCTATATGCACTAACCTCCTCGGAACAGCAGAGGGAGCACTTTTGACAGTCTTCTGGGAGCCGGTTCCGCATTGAAAATGTGGTTGTGCAATGCCTTTGCAAAGCTGATCATTCTCACTACAAGCCAGAGGAGGGAGCCAACTGGTCAACAATGAATCCTTTGTATAGTCATGGTATAGCATGGCACATGGTGAACAAAGTGATCTACTGTCACATTCCTATGTACATTTCAAAACGTGTCATCACCATCACTCGGAGCATGTTTTGACTCCATGTGGATACAGCAGATCTGACCTTGCTTCTGAGCTTCAGTGATGCTCTCCTCTGATGGATCTGCCAAAAAACAGAACAGATGATGGCAAACAGGCATGTTCACAGTGCTGGTATTTGGTCCCATTCAGCAACATGCATGTGGTATTTTTTTTTAACAAGAAAATGTGGGATGTAAAAATAAAACTTAACAGTCCATACTGTTGTTTCAAAAATGTTTCTTTATTTAGAAAAAAAGGAAAATGGGCAGGAGAACCTGATACAATGCTTCAACAGCATTACATGCAGTAAAAACACTACACCAGATTTAGATTATGCAACCACACAAGGATTTAAACACTGCTTGTGGCGTTTACTCCCACCTTCTTTTGACAAAACGAAGACAAAATGTGTAAAAGGGTCTATACCGAATACTGAGCACCTACTGCCAAACAACCCTCTGTTGCTTTTATGGGACAAATGGGATTGGTGGCTGTCAAAGAGCTTACATTTAAGACATTGTATCATTTTGCTCAGGAAACACTGGTCACTTCGGTCGATTCCTTTGAGCATAATCTATTGTTTATGCTGAAGACAATTCTTAGCTACTGAAGACACTTATAATATTTTAGCTCTAACACGCTTACCTCAGTTTGACTCTAATACATGTTGGTTAAGACCCCATTGTTCTAATTACAGTAAATTCAGGGTTATACATCCGCATACAGACTAAACAGAGAGATTTCCTCTTCTATAACAGACTAATATGCACGTTGTTAGCAAAATGGCTTCAACTTTCTCCACCGACGAAGAGTCGACAGTGTTCAAATCGTCACTGGCAAACGTAAACGAGCACTTTCTACCTCTGAAATAACCTAACGATTTAAAAGTAAAGCTAAAATATTCACAGGGCTCATTTTAATACTGTGTTCGGCGGTTTAATATAAAAACAAATACGTGGGTATTTGACTGGTCAAGTTAGCCAACAAGAATATTCCAGACCTCCATCTTTTCTCGTTCACAACAAGAAGCATACAACCGCCATGTTGAGCGCTAACTGTGATAGCCTTAATTATATTCCTCACGGTAGCGTTTGAAAAGCAAAAATAAAGGTGGTATAGTAAATCAACGCGTTTTCAACAACCTCAGCATGTAAACAAGCATGGTACCATTAGCCAGTAATTAACCGGTAAACATCGTTTTGTGCCATTATGGCAAATACAGGGCTAAACCGAAGAAGGCTAAAACACAGGGAGCCTCACGTTAACGGCACTTTTTAACACTACGATATAATAATACCATTATGGGATAAATATAATAAACTGTTGATGGTACGTGAAATAGCAGGGCAAAAAACATCAGGGAACATACCGTCATTGCTGGTAAATAGTCCGACGTTAAGCTAACCAATCGACTGCTTTACCCAAGAAAGCCAAATAATAACTCTAGAAATTTAAAAATGGAATCAGCGGGCTTGTAAACGAGTTGCAACCATTACACTTTAAATAACACTCGCCGTTCGTCGGTAAAATTAGTGGCCAAATAATGCAACTTAACCGCCATTTCAGCCTGCTTTCGAAACGTGGCCTTTGTAGGGTTTCTCGTTTTAACAAAAATATTTTAAAGCGAATCAACAATTTAACATTATGATTCAATACAAAGCGAGCATATTACAGATATAAGTGAAAATAGTCAAAATCCGGTGAGAAGCAGGTGTTAAATAAGCAGTTGAGGCTTCCCCGAGACTTTCCTAAAGGGCGTGCGGGAAAATCCAGTTCAATATGCAGCCATCCCTCGCAGTCGAGTCTGAGGCTTGCATTCAAAGTCCCAGAGATCCAAAAATGCACAAGTCAAAAAGCCAAAACGTCGACGCATTTCTTAAAAGAGATCGAAATATAATCCAATAAACAATGTTTCTGAAGTGAAAATGTAATATTTGTCGACTATTTTCCCTGTTTCACTACAGACATTTACAGGCCTCAGCTCTGAGCCTCTTTTCTTAGAGCCCAGGCTGATCCACAGCGAGACGAACGAGGGAAGAGAGATTTTTTTTATTTTTGCTCAGAGGGAAGAAATTCACATCGGCAACATTCGGCAAACATCGGAAACGAGGCGGGTTTTGGTGAAATTATTATAAGAAGCTTCATATCTTCGCAGTCATTGGTCAACTCTTTTCAGCTACTAAATATTAACGAGAAAAAGAACGAATCCGAAGGCTTTAAATTGAATATTCACATTTTGGATGTAAAATATGCTCAACACCGCCTATTCTTGCTTGATGTAGCCAATAGGAATTAGCTTGGATTAAATCAACGCCCGCCTTTAGCTTTCATTCGCTGACAAAAACAAGCGTGCCCTCCAATTGGTTTTACGTGCAATAAAATAGATTATTCATTTAACTGGCTTGAATGGCCAATGAGCGTTTTACTACGGGTATCCACGTCCCACCTTCCGAAGAGTCAGCCCCTGTCTTTGTGAGTGGGCCAACCCGTAGTAAGACTCAATCTATATAAGCAAGCGTTGGACCTCTCAACATTCAGTAGCGCTTAGAGCGCTCCAGAGTGTGGATCAAAAAAAGGGAGGGGAACAGTTGGTAGTCAGCTTATATATGATTAAACAAAATTAACTCGGCTTTAAAGGCAACCGACAGCAGAGGTCCCTGGACTATCTCCTTCGGAGACTTTCCGGTCACCGTTGGCGGCCTGACCAGAGTCGTGGTGACAATTTAAAGGCTGTTCCTGCTCACAAAGCGGCGTGCCGAGGAAGGACGCGTCTCTTTGAATAGACAGGATGCACGGACCGCCCTCCGGCGACAGCGCATGCCCATTGCGCACGATCAAGAGAGTTCAATTCGGCATCATCAGCCCAGATGAACTTGTAGGTTTTATTTATGGAGGGTGGGATTTTCGTATTTTAAATTATATTACATATCACATACGTTACATTAGTGTCTTCAGTTATAGTGTAATTTAAAATATGGGGCAACGACATGGTTCCGTTTACAATGGGGAAATCCTATTGTTAGCGTAGCCTAGCTAGCTAACAGTAAGTAAGTAGCTTGAGCTAACTAGCATGTTGCAGGAAGTTTGTGAACTTAAAGAACATCATTATTTAAATAAATCTATGCTATCACATGAATGAAACCCCATTTTATTAAGGCGTATTGATAACTGGGCCCAGTGTGGAGATGGTATTTTGGTGTCTGTGAAGCTCTTTGATGTGTTCATTGCGTGTTTGAATTTTAACACTGTATGCACAATAAAGGCATCGTTACTTCAATAAATTCAGAGCATTTTTAAACCTGAAGGTTGTTTTTTAAGCGTGACATGACTGATATTTGATCAGTTTCTTGGTTTGCATTTTTGGTGATTTTTTTTTTTTTTTTTTTTTTTCATATAGCTAAAATTTCAATATGAAGTTATCGTGGGCAGAGACTCATGTTTTTCACGCACAGTTGTTAGCGAAACAACACGTGTTACGTGGTGTGTACACGTGTTACTTTTTACTTTATTATATTTTACGTTATTACATTATTGAAAGAACTTACAAAATGAATATGTATCGATTTTTGAGACATGATCAGTAATGTGAAGAAAGTAATTTACTTTGCTTTGTTTTCTCCCCAGAGACGGATGTCCGTCACAGAATGGGGAATCAAGTACCCCGAAACAACAGAAGGAGGACGTCCGAAACTTAGTGGCCTTATGGATCCGAGACAAGGGGTCATAGAGCGAACTGGGAGATGTCAGACATGTGCAGGTATTGTCAATTTAGCATTTATTGTCCCTATATACTCTTTTAAAGGTGGGCCATGATGTCATATTGTTTACATTGCTTCTCTTTCTTCAGGCAACATGACTGAATGTCCAGGTCACTTTGGCCACATAGAACTAGCAAAACCAGTTTTCCACGTTGGCTTCATATCAAAGATTATGAAGGTTCTTCGGTGTGTCTGCTTCTTTTGCTCCAAGCTGCTAGTGGATTCAGTAAGTAGTAATAATACAGTACTGACGTTTCACTAGAAAAAAAAATCTTATTTCTGTCCTGATGTTTCAAGTTTGGATTCTTAAAACACCTTAATCCATTACTGTTAACCTATAGAACAATCCCAAGATCAAAGACATCCTCACAAAATCCAAAGGACAACCCAGGAAGCGTTTGACCCACGTCTACGAGTTGTGCAAAGGAAAAAACATCTGTGAAGGCGGAGAGGAGATGGACAACAAATTTGGAATGGAGCAGCAGGAGACGGAGGAGGATCTCACCAAGGAGAAGGTATTTGGGTGGGGCCTTTTAGTCACCGTGTACAAACATTCGTGGAATGGCTCAGCTATTTAACCTCATCCTTCCCTTATGGTTTACATAGGGTCACGGGGGCTGTGGACGCTATCAACCACGCATTAAACGCTCCGGCTTGGAGTTGTATGCTGAGTGGAAACACGTTAATGAGGACTCGCAGGAGAAGAAAATCTTGCTGAGTCCTGAGCGTGTGCATGAGATCTTCAAGCGCATCGCGGATGAAGAAGACATCATCTTGGGCATGGACCCCAAGTTCGCCCGACCAGAGTGGATGATTGTAACTGTGCTGCCTGTGCCTCCACTGTCTGTAAGGCCTGCTGTAGTGATGCAGGGCTCAGCTCGCAACCAGGTAAAGGACAACCGAGACTTTTTTTTTCCCCCTCCCATATATGTGAGAGCATCCTAAATCATCATGACTTACTTAACTTCTGTTTTAAAGGATGACTTGACCCACAAACTGGCCGACATCGTCAAAATCAACAACCAGCTTAAAAGAAACGAGCAGAGTGGTGCGGCTGCTCACGTCATAGCTGAAGATGTGAAGCTGCTTCAGTTTCATGTTGCCACTATGGTGGACAATGAATTGCCAGGCTTGCCAAGAGTATGTGTGTACTTTCTGGCACCATAACGAAACAGATAAACATTCACATGAGCTCATTATCATCTGCTATAACCAATGTTTTTCTACATCAGGCGATGCAAAAGTCTGGCCGCCCTCTCAAGTCCATAAAACAGCGTCTAAAGGGGAAGGAGGGGAGAGTGCGAGGTAACCTGATGGGGAAGCGTGTGGACTTCTCAGCTCGAACCGTCATCACCCCAGATCCCAACCTGCAAATTGACCAAGTGGGCGTACCACGATCCATTGCTGCCAACATGACCTTCCCAGAAATTGTCACACCTTTCAATATAGACAGGTACATTTTCATTTAACGTAATGATTTGTGCCTTCAAGAATTTTTTAATTTGAAGTGAACTTGTGTCAGCTAATTCGTTCGGATTATGTCTATCAGATTGCAAGAACTGGTACGACGAGGAAACAGCCAGTATCCCGGAGCCAAATACATCATCCGCGACAATGGAGACAGAATTGACCTGCGATTTCACCCAAAACCAAGTGATCTTCATCTGCAAATTGGCTACAAGGTAAGAAGGAAAAAATACATAATTAAAGCCTGACTTGATTTGCAATCCTGTGTATGTGTTCAGACTAAAAAGCACTATTTTCTGTGTAGGTGGAGAGACACATGTGTGACGGGGACATTGTCATTTTCAACCGACAACCTACACTACATAAAATGTCTATGATGGGGCACAGGGTGCGGATTCTGCCGTGGTCCACATTTCGACTCAACCTCAGGTACTCAATGACTCATCTTCTTGTCTTGAAAGTAATCTGAGTATCTTGAATTCGTTATGTTTAGTAAATCTTTTACTATATTTGTTATTAGCAGTTCCTAACGCTGTCAGTTGCAAATAGCTGTAATACAAGTGTTTTAGCGTTTCTAACATTTCGTCTCCATCCAGTGTCACCACGCCCTACAATGCTGACTTTGACGGCGATGAAATGAACCTCCACCTGCCACAGTCGCTGGAGACGAGGGCAGAGATTCAAGAGTTGGCCATGGTGCCTCGTATGATCGTCACACCGCAGTCCAACAGGCCCGTCATGGGTATCGTGCAGGACACTCTGACTGCTGTTCGCAAATTCACCAAAAGGGACGTCTTCTTGGAGAGGGTAAGGAGATTCGTTTCATCACCAGCAGTTCTTTCTCTTAAAGGATCCTAAATGCACAGTGCCTTTTGCACTCATTTAATTCTTTTATCCCCGTTACAGGGTGAAGTGATGAATCTCCTCATGTTCCTCTCCACCTGGGATGGGAAAATGCCTCAGCCGGCCATTCTCAAACCTCGTCCTCTGTGGACTGGCAAGCAGATCTTCAGTCTTATCATTCCAGGACACATTAATGTGATCCGCACACACAGCACCCACCCTGACGACGAGGACAGCGGTCCTTATAAGCACATATCACCCGGCGACACTAAGGTACAAAGGCCAGACCGTCTATGTATCAGTTACAGACTGGAAACTTATTACACTATAAGTAAACTATTTATGATCTCTTTCATCAGGTTATAGTGGAGAATGGTGAGCTGATCATGGGCATCCTGTGTAAGAAGTCCCTGGGAACATCAGCTGGCTCCCTCGTCCACATCTCCTACCTGGAAATGGGCCATGATATCACCCGACTCTTCTACTCCAACATTCAGACTGTGGTCAACAACTGGCTGCTCATCGAGGGTACGAAATCAGAAGTGGAGCTTTATCGCTATATTTCTGAATAGACATTAAATAAATATTCCCAAATTGATTGTTTTCATAATAAGCCCTTCTATTTTAACAGGTCATTCCATTGGTATTGGTGACTCCATTGCTGATGCCAAGACGTACCTTGACATCCAGAATACGATCAAGAAAGCCAAACAGGATGTGATAGAAGTAAGAACAATGTTTCATAAACGTCTCAAACTCGAGGCTGATTCTTATTCAGCTGGTTCACCAGTTTTTGCAGATAATAGAGTGAAATTTTATACAGGAAAATAATTTCTTTGACTCTCTGTCTGCCAGGTCATTGAGAAAGCTCATAACAACGAGCTGGAGCCGACCCCTGGTAACACACTGAGGCAGACCTTTGAGAACCAGGTGAATCGCATCCTTAACGATGCTCGAGACAAAACGGGATCCTCTGCCCAGAAGTCTTTGTCCGAGTACAACAACTTCAAGTCCATGGTGGTGGCTGGATCTAAGGGCTCAAAGATTAACATCTCACAGGTAAAGGAGTCCTCCTTACCACCTTGCATTAGAGTAATTGGATTTGATTGGAGTTCGAGACACTCGACTTGTCTTTCCTCCTTATTCAGGTTATTGCTGTGGTGGGGCAGCAGAACGTGGAGGGTAAGAGAATCCCGTTTGGCTTCAAACATCGCACATTGCCTCACTTCATCAAGGATGACTACGGTCCTGAGAGCAGAGGTTTTGTGGAGAACTCCTACCTGGCCGGCCTGACACCAACAGAATTCTTCTTCCACGCCATGGGAGGCAGAGAGGGTCTGATTGATACAGCTGTCAAGACAGCTGAGACTGGTAAGTCTGTGCAGTCTGACCAAAAAATGGAGAATAAAATTTAAACGCAGGACAAGATGTTTAAGGAAAAAAAAAATTGCCCCATTTATAGGTTACATCCAGCGTCGTCTGATCAAGTCTATGGAGTCTGTGATGGTGAAGTATGATGGCACAGTGCGGAACTCCATCAATCAGGTGGTGCAGCTGCGATACGGTGAGGACGGCCTGGCAGGAGAGAATGTAGAGTTCCAAAATCTGGCAACAGTGAAACCCTCGCACAAAGCCTTCGAAAAGAAGTGAGTCACGCACCTGACACCTGCATGTGTTCAATCACAGAAGTGGTGTTTTAAAATGATTTTAAGATCTGTGCTGAGCATTTTATTCATTTTTTTTTTTGAAGTGGTTAACATGCCTCATCTGGTATTTCCAGGTTCAAGTTTGATTGCACAAATGAGCGAGCACTGAGGCGAACGCTGCAAGAAGACGTGGTGAAAGACGTGATGACCAATGCTCATGTCCAGGGCACCTTGGAAAGGGAGTTTGATAAGATGAAGGAGGACAGGGAGATCCTGCGAGCAATTTTCCCTACTGGTGACAGTAAGGTGTGTGAGATCACAGTAATAGATGTGTCTGCTCTCTAACTCCACTGCCCCCCAAAAACCCTAAAGGTAGTAAACATGAATGCATCTAAAAACAAAACTATGGACGTTAGACGTCTGGTATAAATCTCATGTTGCACAGATGATTCACACATTTTTATTAAACTAATTAATAAAGCTGGAGTGTCTGTGGACCTTTGTGCACCCACTTTTCTTTCGGCCATGTTTCTGTCTGCTAATCATTCGTGAGAATAAATACATAGATCAGCATATTTCTTTTTAATGGGCCACAGATTTCCTCTGAGAGATGTCTTCACTTTTATAACCGGAGCCAGTCAAAATGTGGGACGCTGACTGAATTGTCCCACATAAAGTGGGACAACTGGTCAGCTTGACTACTGAGAATGCAGAAATACTCATTCTGCTATGCTGCTTCACCTGCAGGTGGTGCTGCCGTGCAACCTGGCCAGAATGATCTGGAACGCTCAGAAGATCTTCCGAATCAACCCTCGAACTCCGACAGACCTCCATCCTCTCAGAGTGGTCGAGGGTAAGCTGAAAAATAAGAAATCTCACTGAAGCTGCAGCTCTTTATGTTCAAGGATGAATTGTGCGTGTGGAGGCTGTTGGAGCTGAGAGATCATGACCTGGCCTCAGGTGCTTCTTAAAGCTTTGTAAAGCCACTTGGTGAATTCCTGCCGGTTATATAACAAGCGGAATGATTAGATCAACATAGCTCCAGTGTTCTGACAGGGAGGAAAGGTGTTTATTTTTTCTGTAGCGTACACCACTGTAGACAAAATTTCAGTCTTTGTGCATTTGCATCCTCAGGTGTTCACGACCTGAGTAAGAAGCTGGTGATTGTGAATGGCGACGACCCTCTGAGTAGACAGGCCCAGCAGAACGCCACCTTGCTCTTTAACATCCACCTGCGCTCCACACTGTGCTCCAAGCGCATGACCGAGGAGTTCCGGCTGTCCACCGAGGCTTTCGATTGGCTGCTGGGAGAGATTGAGACCAAGTTCAACCAGTCTATTGTGAGTTTAGCACATTGACGCGAGGGGTTTAAGCGTTTTTAGGCTTCTGAACAGCTGAACATCACATTTTGTTTTCCTGCACCTCCTTTTCCAGGCTCACCCCGGTGAGATGGTGGGTGCTCTGGCTGCTCAGTCTCTGGGAGAGCCAGCCACTCAGATGACCCTGAACACTTTCCACTACGCCGGCGTGTCGGCCAAGAACGTAACACTCGGTGTGCCCCGTCTGAAGGAGTTGATCAACATTTCGAAGAGGCCAAAGACGCCTTCACTGACTGTTTTCCTTCTGGGTCAGGCGGCACGTGACGCAGAGAGGGCCAAAGATATCCTCTGTCGGCTGGAGCACACAACACTGAGAAAAGTAAGAGGAAGTCATTGTATGTACCTTTATTTTGATGGGATCTAGAGGAAGCCACAGGAAGTGTCATTTTTCAGAAAATTGTTCGGTCCTAATGTACAAGCTGGATTCTTTTTCTCTCAGGTGACGGCCAACACCGCCATCTACTACGATCCCAACCCACAGAACACGGTGGTGGCCGAGGACCAGGAGTGGGTGAACGTCTACTACGAGATGCCCGACTTCGATGTGACACGAATTTCGCCGTGGCTCCTGCGCATCGAGCTCGACCGGAAGCACATGACAGATCGCAAACTGACTATGGAGCAGATTGCAGAGAAGATCAATGCAGGTGGGGTGTGGACGCACATTTTCTTTTCTTTCTTTTTCCCTTTTCGGAATGAATTTACCATAATGTAACTGTGGCGTCTCTGTCAGGTTTTGGAGAAGACCTCAACTGCATCTTCAACGACGACAACGCTGAGAAGCTGGTGCTGCGAATCAGAATCATGAACAGTGATGAAAACAAGTTCCAGGAGGTGAGCAGCAGTGATGATTTTAATAACAGTAAATTCACTCTAGTCAGATTTTATATTTATTCATTTTCTTTATTTTTAATTTTTTGTTTCCTGCCTAGGACGAGGAGGTGGTGGACAAGATGGATGACGACGTCTTCCTGAGGTGCATCGAGTCCAACATGCTGACAGACATGACTCTGCAGGGCATCGAGCAGATCAGCAAGGTAATGGATAACGCACATTTTAATGATTGCTGCAGGAAAGTTAATGTTCTCAAACTCCTCCCTAAAGCCTGATTATAAGTTAAAGGCGCACCTCCTCTCCTTCAGGTGTACATGCACTTGCCCCAGACTGACAACAAGAAGAAGATCATCATCACAGAGGACGGTGAGTTCAAAGCCCTGCAGGAGTGGATCCTTGAGACGGACGGAGTGAGTCTCATGAGAGTGCTCAGCGAGAAAGACGTCGACCCCGTCAGGACCACCTCCAACGACATTGTGGAGATATTCACGGTACAAAAGCATAAAAATGGTTTTATCTCAGTGGAGCAAAATACTGTTGTTTTTTGTTTGTTTTTGTTGTCCTTGTTATTTACTTTCCCCTCTCCTCTCCTGCTTTTTCTCTCTGTTAGGTCTTGGGAATTGAGGCTGTGCGAAAGGCTCTGGAGAGGGAGTTGTACCACGTCATCTCCTTCGACGGTTCCTACGTCAACTACCGCCACTTGGCTCTGCTCTGTGACACCATGACCTGCCGAGGTCACCTGATGGCCATCACCCGTCACGGCATCAACCGCCAAGACACGGGACCGCTCATGAAGTGTTCCTTCGAGGAGACGGTATGAGAACTAACTACTGAATTATTTTTAATCTGAATCATGAAGATTTTGTCCTCATAGTTATGTTCTTTTATTTTCTGTTTAGGTGGATGTGTTGATGGAGGCGTCATCCCATGGAGAGTGCGATCCCATGAAGGGTGTGTCAGAGAATATCATGCTTGGCCAGCTAGCACCAGCGGGGACGGGCTGCTTCGACCTACTGCTGGACGCTGAGAAGTGCAAATACGGCATGGAGATTCCCACAAACATACCCGGCATCAGCGTGGCTGGACGTAAGTGGGGGAAAGTCTGTTGGATAGAACCAGGGATCGTTTGTATTGCAGATTTATTTATTTATTTTTTACTTTTTCTTTTTTCTTTATACGATATTTATGTTCCGTCTCCATCCGATTTGCAGCCACGGGAATGTTCTTCGGCACTGTGCCCAGTCCCATGAGCGGCATGTCCCCTGCTATGACCCCATGGAACACCGGAGCTACCCCAGCCTATGGCGCTTGGTCTCCCAGTGTTGGTAAGTGTGTGTGAGCGCCTACATTGCTTTGTGGGCGGGTTTTTTTTTTCTTGTTTGTTTTTTAATTTTGTTCTTCATTTACTGATGTTTGATTTTTAATTTACCCTCCAGGCAGCGGCATGACCCCTGGAGGAGCAGGGTTCTCCCCCAGTGCAGCATCAGACGCAAGTGGCTTTTCTCCTGGTTACTCCCCTGCTTGGTCTCCCACTCCTGGCTCTCCAGGATCTCCGGGACCTGCCAGCCCATACATCCCATCTCCAGGTTAGATACTGACTGGGCACATTTGATCTCTTGTTTGGGCAGTTACCTTGGATACACGCTTCATAATGTCTTTAGATCCATTTTTTGTTTTGTGTTAAATCTGCATGCATTAAAGTCAAAGACTCATCCTGGATGGTTTCTTACTCATCTCTAAAATGTCTCTTCTTCTTTAGGTGGAGCCATGTCACCAAACTACTCCCCCACTTCCCCCGCCTACGAGCCTCGTTCCCCAGGTGGCTACACCCCACAGAGCCCGGGCTACTCCCCTACCTCTCCGTCCTACTCCCCCACCTCTCCCTCTTACTCTCCCACCAGCCCCAACTACAGCCCGACATCTCCTTCCTACTCGCCCACCTCGCCCAGTTACTCCCCAACTTCTCCTTCCTATTCGCCCACGTCTCCTTCCTACTCTCCGACGTCTCCCTCCTACTCCCCCACCTCTCCCTCCTACTCTCCCACCTCCCCCTCCTACTCTCCCACTTCGCCCAGCTATAGTCCGACGTCGCCGAGCTACAGCCCGACGTCGCCCAGCTATTCACCCACCTCACCGTCTTACTCTCCCACCTCGCCTTCTTACTCCCCCACCTCTCCATCCTATTCGCCCACCTCCCCTTCGTACTCCCCCACGTCTCCTTCCTACTCGCCGACCAGCCCGAGCTACAGCCCCACATCACCAAACTACACCCCCACCTCACCCAGTTACTCCCCTACCTCCCCATCTTACTCCCCGACATCGCCATCTTACTCCCCGACTTCTCCCAACTACACCCCGACCAGCCCCAACTACTCACCCACTTCTCCCTCGTACTCACCCACCTCTCCGTCATACTCGCCTTCCAGTCCACGCTACACCCCGCAGTCGCCCACTTATACGCCCAGCTCACCATCATACAGCCCCAGCTCGCCCTCTTACTCCCCCACCTCACCCAAATATACTCCGACCTCGCCTTCATACAGCCCCAGCTCCCCAGAGTACACTCCCACCTCCCCCAAATATTCTCCCACGTCACCCAAGTACTCCCCAACATCGCCGAAGTACTCTCCCACTTCTCCTACTTACTCTCCGACGACTCCAAAATACAGCCCCACCTCTCCCACCTACTCCCCCACCTCCCCCACCTATACCCCCACCAGCCCCAAATACTCTCCTACATCCCCCACTTACTCCCCAACTTCACCCAAATACTCACCCACATCTCCCACGTACTCGCCGACTAGTCCCAAAGGCTCGACATACAGCCCCACCTCCCCTGGATACAGCCCCACCTCCCCCACCTACAGCCCGGCCATCAGCCCTGACGACAGCGACGAGGAGAACAACTGATGAGCTGCGCAGGAGAAGGGGAGGCGGCTAAAAGAAATAACAGAACGAGGACGAAGCTCCATCGCCTCGTGGGAGACAACTAAACGGACAGCATCTTTAAACAGCTGGAGGTGACGGAGCTTTTAGCCACTGGAGGGTCCCAGCTGTGATCATTTCCTGTGAGGAAAACTCAAGCCTGGGACCATCCGAAGGAGCTGCCACCCCCTCATCTTTAACCCCCCCCCCCCCCCCCCCCCCCAAAAAAAAAAAAAAGTTCAAAACTATTATGTGAAAGACTTGAACTGCTTTGCCTGAAGGAAAAAAGGCTGCCTTTTTGAAATAGTTTTTTAATTTTCACTTGGGGTGTTGAAGCAAAACTGAGAATCCCTCAAGAGGATGAAAAGGAGAGGAAGATGTGGTGAATATTTAAACTGTGGAGGGGGAAATGAGTCTCTTTTTAACTTTATAGTGTCCTGCATCCAGTCTCTCTCTCTTGCTCTTATTAATTAAATGGTTGTTTTTTGTTTTTTTTTGGTTCCTGGAACGCGTACATATTGCCAAAAGCCTTTTCCGAAAAGCTAAGCAGATTGTATTCATCACCAAAAGCATAAGCTGGAAGGAAAATCGAGGAGGGTTAGCCTGCGCCTTTTTGTTTACTGCACATTTCACCGAGGTGTGTCTTGTGAGACCCCCTGCCCAATTTTTTTTTTTTTTTCTCCTGCTTTTGTAGAAGAACACTTGCTGCCAGTTGTTTTGGGGGCTCGAGTGCAATTACATTAAAACATGTCGTCTCCATTAACGCATCCATTACAGGAGAGAGAAACTGGCATGCAGTTTATACAAAAAAAGACGCTTCTCATTCAGAGCATCTTCGACTGCATAAGCGTATGTACCCATCGGCCTCGCACTCTTCCTCCTTCACACCCCAGAGCGCTGAATGATGTCATAAAGACCCGCCAGCATCCTATTGTCCTCTGCTATTTTGGAGACTTGTGCATCAAAAGCAAGAAAAAGAAGAAAACTTTTCCAAATGATCTTCCCCTGATGCGGGAGAATTTAAAGATTTCTATTAAATAAAATAGAAGGATTGTCTTTACTTTTGAGTTCAGGAGGAAATGGGGCAGCCGTGGATGAGGGATACTAGTTTGGCATTGCTGCTTCTGTCACTGTTTGCATGAGTAACACATGTTGAACATTTTGATCAAGCTTTAGTTTGAGCATTTTTTTCCCACATCCATCTGGCTTTTCACTAATCATTGTCCCATCTCTGATAGTTGATTTGTACACAGGTTTATTTGGACTATTTAAGAAAGAAAGTTAACTACTATTCTGTGTGAATAGAGACAAAGTAAGACTTCTTTTTGGCTTTTCACTTGTTTGCTTTTGGTGATTTTTATAAACCTGTTTCCAGGAGGCTCATGTTCACACACTGTGGATGAAGAGGGCAGGGGGTGAAGGAGGAGTGCTTTATTTTTACATTTTTCTCCCACTCACGACTTACTTTTCTGTTCACTCTCAGCTGTATCGCATTTTGACCGATGTCACCAGGTTGTGAAAGAGGAAAGGTTGAACTTATTTTTATTTTGTCCTCGGTAAGAGTAACGATTTTGTTTTTTCTTTGAAAGCGGAGATCGTCCAGAGAAACGGCGCCTTTGGCCTCTCTTTAAAACACTGTTACCCACTACATTAGTGTGAGCTTTCTTTTCAGTGCGGGTGCTTTCTCTCGTGCTTTGATGATGTCAGGGAACAGTCTGTACCCCTGATGGAAAAACTCATCTGAATATTTTGGACTTGCTGGATCCCCTTCCCTTTTCCCTCTTCATCCATGAGTGATCCTCATTTCTGAAAATCAGTGTTTGTTTTTTTTCTTTCTACAAGTGTACCTGTGACGAGGGGAATCATAGGGAGGAGAGCAGGTGTTGGATGTGATTGGGAGTCCCGAGGCATCGGTTGGGTTTTGTTCTGAAAATCTTCAAATGTCTACTTTTGTAAAACACTGCTTCCCCAATGGGTGTTGAATTTAAAGGACTGCATCCCTCTGGCCTTTGACAGAACCCAGGTTTGGTGACTGCACTCAGTAAATATCTCGGTGGACGCTATGTCTGCATCCAATCCTGTAGTCTTAAATATGTGCTGTTCTCTCAATGCAGGTCATCGGGACTCCCAGTGCGAATGAATGAATGGGAGTGTGTGCGTGAGTGAATGAAGGGTGATGCAGAGTGTAAAGCTGAGGAATGACTTTACATGTGTGGGCAAAGGAAGGTTTAAATTAAAGTTGCCACTGTATAGAAATCAAGTCATGATCTCATTCTGTATCTGTTCTTTGTTTTTGACTTGAAAAAACCGAATAAAAGTTTTACTATAAAATTGTTTTGTCTTTTTTAAATCAGCATCTACGTTTAGTAATTATTATTTCAGGCACTTATAAATCTGATAGCAGCATTCAGTTTTCCTGCTAATAAAATGTAAATTGAATGGAGAAACTTGGAATGCATCTGGAAAGTATTCTCAGCCATTGTGTCATATTTTGTCATTTCAGTCTTACTCCAAAATGGATTAAATTCACTTTTCATCTCAAAATTCTGCACACAATAAGTCCAGTGAATTGTCTGCTGATCTCTGTGACAGGATTGTATCAAGGCGTGGAGGTCCCAGTGAACTCAGCAGCTTCATCTCTAAAGGGAAGACGTTTGTAAACCAGCAGGACTCTTCCTAGAGCTCTCTGCCTGACCAGTCAGGGAGGTGACCAAGAACCTGATGGTCACTGTAACAGAGCTCCGACGTTGCTCTGTGGAGAGAGGAGAGCCTTCCAGGAGGACGATCATTTCTGCAGGATTCCACCAATCAAAACTGATCGAATGAGCAGACTGGAGCCACTCAGTCTCAGAAGCCTGGAAAAAAGGCAGTTTTGTCCAGGATGACTTAGTTTTAAGTTACACATGAATTAACAAGTAAAGCTCTCTCTGCTTTCATATTAAACAGCTTCTGTCTCCCTCTTTGCAGCCAACCTTTACGTCACTGCCATCTTGTGGCCGCAAGATGGCAGTGACTTATTTGTGGAGACTTTAAAAGGAAGTCAGTGATTTGGAATCGTGTTTGACAAACTTTCATTAGGAAAGTCCAGATTTTCACTTGATTCCCGTTTTCCTCACGTGTTGGAGACTCACTCTGAAAGCATGTTTGATTTACATCATCATGTTGGGACATTTTCTTCATCAACTTATTTAGATAGAACTATAAATCCCTCGGGTGGGTTCCTCTGGAAAATTCAGTAAATTTATCTCTTATGGATCTATAAATTAGAGAGGCTGATGCTGTCAGAGGTGTAAACTCCCATCAGTTCACTGGATGGGCTTTTTGTAAGGTGACACTGCAGAGAAGCAGCTCTGAACAAACCATTATTTGTAACCAAAACGGTCAAAAGCTCATCTTAAAAATGAAGCCGTGACAAATGAATACAGAGCTCAGGTATGAGGTCCTTTTAATGTGTTCCTGTTTGAAGCTCATTGATTGCTTTGTGCTTATTCTCCTGTGTATTCGTCACTGTGAGATCCTTTCAGTGTTTGCTCCTGCTTTGAGCTGATTTCAAACATCATGTTGATGTTTGTGTTCACCTCCTGTACATCTGTGGTTTCATGTCTGTGGCTGCACTGTTTTTGACTTTCTATCACAGACACGTCAGCACTGACTAGCTTGAAGTCGAGGAAGACTGTGTCCAGCAGGAGGCTGAGTGGATCTCAAAGTCTTTGCCCCCCTGCAAAAACCTCCTCTCCCAGTGGGAGCTGGAGTGCCTTGGGTAAGAGTCGTGAACATATGTTCAGTATGCAGCCAGTATTCAGCTAAAGTCAGTGACTTGAAGAGCAACAGAAACATGTACAAGGAGGAGAAAATCTTCTGACTTCCTCCTCTTTGTACTCGTGTTTGAGATTGCCTAACCTGAAGCAGACGTGCTACATGAACCCCACTCTACAAGCATGATTGCTCTTTCCTTTATCCACCAAGTTTGCAAATCATTACCAGGAAATATAAACTAACCTTCTCTCTTCTTCACCGAGTTCCTCCGCTGAGTTCTCCGCTCGAGTGTGAGTCCTCTGAGCTATAGGCAGATGTAGCTGTCGCCAACAAGTCTTACCTCTGCCCTGTTAGACTTCACATTAACCTCAAGATGTTGAGCTGCAAAAAGTAGGAACATGGTAAACTTTGAATGTTTTAATGTTGCTGTTGATATTTCTTAATCACCGTGAGTCTGTACTGTTTGAAATTATGGGATTCTGCAGATGTGGTCTGCAGTTCTTTAGGTGGGAGGACTACCTTCTTACTTTCAGGTATGTGTGCAGGCACTGCTTTGACTTTCGGAGTCAAAAAGATCAAACTGCAGAGGGTTATTTACTGGACTTTTAGAATTAGTGAGACTGTAAATTATGTCATCACCTGCACTAATTGGAGGTCACTAATCCTGGCATGAGTAAACAAATTAAAGTCCTCAAACTAACTGAGAGAAGTAAAACTGACTGTTTTTTCTTATTTAGTGCAACAGCTCAAGTACTGAAACATACTGTAGCTTTCATCTGGCTGAGCCTTTTCTTTTTAGATTTATAACATTTACACACTGTGCCTGAGAGAAAACACACTTGGCTGACTGCAATAATATTCAAACGCCACTAGATGTCCCCCTAATGCCTCTTATCATCCAGCCTCTGTGTTGGTCTTCCAGTTCGGCCTTTTTTCAGTGTGGTTGTAGCCCATGGGGCTTGGCCTTTAATATGGAGATGGTACAAGGGCTTGCTCCAAACTGTGCCATAGGCCCTCTTCAGATCAGTCAAACATGGCACAAAACAGGTAGCCAATCAGAATTGCAAAACAGGAGCAAAAGAAACTGTTCGGCATTGGCAGAGAAGATTTGGTAAGTTTTTCATGGGCACAAACATCGCACTCAACTCTGCTGCCCAACCAACAAATGGGTTGAGCAGCAGCATCATTTGAGTGAAAAGGCGGGGCTCTAGAGTTCGACCAATTTCTCAACAGTGCAAAAAATAAAATAAAAAATAAAATAAAATCAAAAAATCAAAAATCGAATGGCCCCATTCGGCAAAAACAAAAAAACAAAAGTCTCCGCACTCTGATAGTCTCCATGTAATCAACAACAACAAACACACATTATGCCCATATCATGGTCTAAACCAATCAGAGATAGTCAGGGGCGGGACTTCTCTGATTGGCCGTGGTCCAGATATTTCTGTAGCTCTTCTTGTCTACATTTGAAAGTGCGGCGGATAGAGGGAGGTGAGTAGCGTGATTAACGCAATATCGATTCATTAAATCCTGAATCGACTTTTAAGTATAAACGTATTTTTGACAGAAACGCCAGAATCTCAGGTTAAAGCTCACAAAACTATTTCAACAACCACCAAACAGCTAAAACGGTAAATGAGAGCAGGTTAACGGATTCGACATAAAAACGTCAGAATCAGCGAGATGTCGGTTTTCTGACCTAACGGCACGTACACGGACACGCTGAAAGTCGAAAGCACAGATCCGGTCTTTGTGTTTACGTCACTTTTTTTGCGCTAGATTCTGATGCTGCAGGTTTTTTTTCGATCTCCAACCAAAACTGACTGAACCAGCAGCAAAAAAAGATCCAAACTATGCTTCACATTTGATAAACATCGTCACGAATTCCCTCTTACTTTTGCTGTTTTGCTTCCACCAAAAGCACATCTGGCACAGCTGCTCTCTCTCTCAGTATACTTCAAGAACAGTTTTCTGTCTCAAATCTGTTTTCTGCATTATTCGTTGGCTTATTACGCACAAGTTATGTACAGTGCTGTCGGCTACTGTTTTTGTTTTTGTTTTTCAAAAATGACCTCCACAAGAAAGCGTAATGTCTGCTGTTTAATAGCGAAGAAATTTCAACTTTTTAAATATTTACATTAAAATTAATTTTTTTCTAAATTATGCCAAATTACTGCTAAATGATCATAATTATAATATTTCTGAGTGTCTGAGGCAAAATTGAATCAAATCGAATCGGGACTTCGTGAATCAGAATCAAATGGATTATAGAAATCAGTGATGATACCCAGCCCTAGTGAGTAGCCTAGGCCCGACAGAAGTGGATGTAGCTGTGGGTAATGAGAAAAGATGAAAAGAAGGATTGATAACTTTTTCGTTAAGGCCTGATCTGTCTGAAATTCATAGCCAGTGCTCTGACACAGAGCCATCAACGCTGAAAAAGCACAGTGTATCCAGAAAGCTCATTATATGCTGCGCTAAATGCACTGCCCAAGTTTCCCCTCTCCCCACTGCCTTTAAGCAGCAGTCAGCAGCAAACAGGTCGTCAGAGGAGGCCGATGTGATTAAGTTTAACATTGTCTACAATATTGCCAAAGAGTGCCAAAGTGCCAAAGCGCTTTAAGCACAAGCACTTTTTAAGTAACTTATCCTTCCTATAGAACTGTGCTCCAAATAAAGAACTTTGTTAGTTAATCATTTACAAATCAATAATGTCTGTATGGACAGCAACTTAAAAAAAAAAGTGAACTTGATTAAGCAATGCGGTTGAAAAATTTGGGTGCACCTAGCCTTTGTTTTGTGCAGCATTTACAGGGTGTAAACCCACTTCCCTTTGGGGAAGGTTTTGTTTAAAGTTTGCTTGGTCACCTGGTTAGATTTACTGCTTCTGTGATTCTTGAGTCACTTGAGTCTTGTGATAGTCGTGAACAAAGCTGAACTTCTGTGTCTTTATCTTTTGAAGTTTTCATTGGAGACGATGCTTGACACGTACACACTGACATACGTCTACAGACGTAGACCTCCATTTGTGGTCGTAGGTAAGAACTGGTGCCACGCTGACCTCAGCAGGACCATCATCAGACAGATGACTTTAATATGTGTTCTGTTTTTGTCTCAGGATGTTTCCAGGTGATTTTGTTTGTCATGCACATTGCTCAGCTCATCATGGGTAAGCACAGGTGCACTCACTGTTAGACAGATGTAGACATTTTCATAAATGTATACAGTTAGGTATTTTTCTGTGTCCTAAAAGGAGCATTGAACCTCCATGACTGTCCCAGGGAGCCCTTTATTCCCATCTACCTGCTGGTGGTTGGAGTGGTGACCTTGCTGTTCTCCATCCTTCAGTGTCTCCGCAACTGCAGGAGCGCCTGGAGCTGCCTCGTTTCACTCTTCGTCTTCTGCTGGTTCATTGCTGGTAAGCTGAAAAATGGAAGAAAGCAGTTTTGTTTTGTTTGTTTGCTTCCCAGAAAGCAAATGTAAGACTCAGCATGTAGGTAAAACCTTCAGACATTCTCACCCAATTACTTCCTGATCTTACTGCTCATATGTTACTTCCACTGGTTGCCTTGGTTACCTCCTCCAGACCACACTATTTATGTGTGTTGCTGCATTGTTAAATAAACTAACACTGTCTGCACTTCAGTCAAATCTTGATTGTTTGATTTTAAATTCACTCTGCTGGTGAACAGAGGTAAATAAAATAATGTGGAACCCATTGATTTCATGTATGAAAGTTCTTGGTATGGGCAGCACCAAAAAACCAATAAAGCATGTGAGAGAAACAGATATGGTAGGTGTACCATAATAACAAACATTCATCAGCGTTATGTTAATGAATCACACAAGTGCACTGGAGAAAGAAAATAAATAATAGTCATGAAACTCTTCACTTCTATATTAAACATTTTATTTTTGCTCTGTCTTTCAGGAAACGTGTGGATCTACTCCGTCTATGAGCCCAACTACAATAAGACAGCGAGCCCGGATATGTACTGCGACAAAACACTCTACCTGTTTGCCTTCTGGACCATGAACCTGAACTACATCCTTTTAGGCTTCTCGCTCTTCTGTCCCTGTTGCTCGTGCTTTTTTGTTTTGCCTTTACCCTATGGTGAATAAACAAAAAGCAATGAATACTGTGGATGGTGGTTTATATTGAATAATGATTTTAAAAGGTTATCTTATGTCATGTCGTAATATGGCACGTTCATCATTGGCTGATGTGTTAACAGGTTTCTTTCATGTGAGAATATGAAAGTAAAGACATTTATGTCCTTGTATGCTGTTGTATTATTTTAATGTTGCCTCTTGAGCTTCGCTAGTTTTGTGTTTCTTTAGTATAAAGTTGAATGTCTTTCATTATTCATATTGCTCCTCTGGCAGTTCTCATTCACTAACTTGCTGTGACTGTTAGTCGAAGTAGTTTGGACTTTCCAGCAGTAACGTTGTGACTTTAAGTCACACACAGTCATGGTCAGAGTGGTTGCATACATACAGGTGTCAGCACTGGTTTTTAAACAATGATATCTGGGTCTCTCAGCAGAACATTCAAAGGTAAACATCTGTAACTTGCTTTATCCAAGTCGGTCTGTAGAACATTTTTTATGAACGAGTGCATTTATATAATACTGTAATAATTCAAAGAAAAAAAGTGATGTTATTTCTTCATTTTTGTGGTTCTCAGTCAAGGCCACACATCTATATTAGAGACTCGGGGGGAGGAGACACGCAACCATGCGAGACAACATGAAAAAGGATAAGAAGAGACTCTGACAAGAGATACACTCAAGATAACAGGAGAAGAGGAACCGGGTGGGAACACAGCTTAAACTGAACAGAAGACAGAGAACAACAATCAGCAAAATAAAACAGGAAGAGAGTGTTAAAAATCCCAATTCTTTGAATCTTTGGGCTGAAGGAAGGACAATACTCGGTGTATAAATGCTCAATCAACAATCATTTATTTCCATACAATTCAACACATAAGAGCATTACAACGTCCGGACGGGAGAGATGCCTGCAGAGGGTCAGCAGCATGTCTCAAAATGGTGACGGGTTACTCAGCTTTTTATACTCTCTAGTGGCCCCCACCTAGTCGTAAAAGTCTAAACATTCACATTCTTTCTCTCTTACGGCGCCTAAATTATGACCTCGGCTCCTTGCTCCTTCTGCTCTCTGCAAAGGTGGGGGTATGGAATGTTGTCTATCTCCCTAGACACCAAGTCTCCTGCTTACAACCTTCTTTTGATGATTCAGCAGTAAAGCATGTCAAGAAAACAGTATAAGACATTCACAGCCGATCAAGGATACAGAATGATGCACACTTATCTAATGAACTACAAAATGATTATGTTCTTTTAATTCAAAAGTATAATGAGGACTAAACTACATACTGATCACACACTCTATATTAAAGGGTATAATATGATCTACAGCAGTATCATAATTCAACTACTTTGATTACATATATAAGGTAACATATGATAACAGAATAATCTCAACAAGAGACTAACAAGATTAACTTGAGACAAGAGAACAAGATAGACAACAAAACAAATACAGAGACGAGACTGGAGGAACAGAATGATTAAGGAGAAAAGGAGAGTAACCAAATACTACATCACCAAGACAAAGAACTTAAACATAACATAATTAAGTCTTGGTCGGCAAAAAAACCAAACAGAGACTGCTGGGTGATAATAAGGACATCAAGGTAAACAGAAATAATATGGTTTATATTACAGAAGTAAAACTCAAATGATCCTCAAACCCCCAGAAAACACAAAACCCCGAGTCCAAGACCCAGGGACCAACACAGGTCTGTATATGAAGCGTGTCACAGAAGACCCAGAGAGTAGGGGTGAGCTATTGTACAAACTGCTCTATCAGTAAGTTTGGCAGCTGTTAGTGTTGCATTTTGTTTTATGTTGAAAGGATTTGCTGTCACGTTCATCAAAAGGAGCTCAAAGCCACATCTTGGATCCTGACCTGACCGACACGCTCATATCTGTTAGTTGAATCCCTCTGTCACTCTGCCTTTCAGCCTCAGATAATTTTATTTTGTGTCTCAATAAATTATGTTTAGTTATTGAAATACATATTATTTACATGACAAACATCTTTGTTTGTTTTCATTAAGATCGAGGACTTAAATAGGGGAAACATTTCATTTGAATCTTTAGAGTAAACAAAAGGAATTGGAACAAATGGTGTGTTTCTGTTACAGGCTGCTAGTAACAAATTGTGTCTAAAGACAGATTTTTAGAAATCTAAAAATCAAAACCTTAAATTAACACAGGACTAGAAGAAAACCTAAAAATTTAAATTACATTAAAAATAAATAAGTGATAAATCACATCAACCCCCAAACTAAGGGTTCTTCCTTTATTCATGTTCCAGTTCTTCAAATGAGTTCTTTTAAATGTAGTTTCAAACGGTGCCAGCGTCTCTCACTGGGTTCAGCAGTCAACCCCTATGCGAAAAGGCTACTGTGGGGTCTTGGGTGTGAGTCTGTACCGGGTGTTCACTGCATGTCATTCCCCACATTTTCCTGCCTACTTTACTCACCTATCAAAACTACAGGCTAAAAAGCCAAAATAAAAAAAAAAAAAAAATCTAATCAGTAACCACAAAAAACTCCTCTTCCTCTCAGTGCCATGAGAGCAAATGTTAAAGTGAAAGACGCTGTAACAGGAAGCTTAGACAACAACACTTTCACACATACCCACAATAAATATTACCAAGTTCTCAGGAAATCATTCTTTTCTTTGCTTCACAGACGGCACACAGACAGGTAGGGCTTCAACTGACTACTTAATGCTATCACATAACACATTTAAGCTTGATTTGTATGTTAAGTAATACTTTCACACACTTTGCATTTTCTGATTTGTCATCCTTCTGACACTCTTATCTTTGATTTATCTGACATATACAGACAGCCTGAGCTCGTCTCACAGCTTCCTTTGTGTCTCTGTAGGCTTCATTACTAGCTCGTCGTGATGCCAGAGAGTGATAGACCTCAACACACTTGCATACCTCAACCAATAAATAAGAAAGTGATTTTGAACAGTTTTGCACACATCTGCTGCTGCTGCATGGTGTCATTTGTGAATGAAACCATATTGTGTCTGCTGTCTGTCAGATTTGATCTCCATGGTATTCTTCATCATGTTTATTGTTCAGGGGATAGTTGGTAAGTGAGAGAGGCACTATAATCAGACTGAATTTATCTACATTCATTTAATGTGTTGGAAATAAAACTTGAAAATTGAAATAACATAATGAAATAATGAACTGTGGAACAGCAACTTGACACTCCTCATTTTCGTGTTTGTCGGATTTGTGCACATTAATAACTGTCCAAGGCGCCATTCATCCCCATCTATATGTTCCTCTGTGGTCTCATAATCGTCTTCTCTGTACTGAGCTGTTTGAAGAACTGGTGCAATATTTTCTGTTGCTAAATGAACAGACTAAATGAACAAGTAACTTAGGAATAGAAAATAATCCTCTCGATGACAAAGTTAGGATTTAGCTAAAGGAGTGGCTGATTGCAGATTCCTCTTAGAAACACTGGTTACAGTGATGTCACATATAGGACTCTATCCACCAGTTTTTGGGGTATTTTACATGCAATCATAGCAACACCTACAAAAATATAAATAAATAAATAAATAAATGTGCAGAACAAAAAGAAATCAAATCTGACTTCTAGACAGCATGCACATTTTTCTTCAAGTGATTTGCTCCACTTGCTCCAGATGAACCGGGATGTTCGTCTCCTCCTGAAGGCCCGCAACACCGCCTTTAGGTCAGGAGATGCACACGCCTACAGCACAGCCAGGGCTAATCTAAAGAAGGGCATCAAAAAAGCCAAACACCATTACAAAAAGAAGGTAGAAGAACACTTCTCCAACTCCAACCCCCGACGCATGTGGCAAGGACTCCAGACCATTACAGACTGCAGGACCACCAAACCCTCCCCCGCATCCTCTGATGTCTCCTTCCTCAACGAGCTCAACAACTTTTATGCTCGTTTTGAGCGAGGGAACCCCACAACCACAACCAAAGCAGACATGACGCCAGACCACCAACCTCTGACTCTCTCCCCCACCGATGTAGGAGCGGTGCTGAGCAGGATCAATGTCCACAAGGCTGCAGGTCCCGATGGCATCCCCGGGCGTGTTCTCAGAGCGTGTTCTGGGGAGCTTGCAGGAGTGCTGACAGACATATTCAACCTGTCCTTGGCCCACGCTGTGGTACCGGCCTGCTTCAAATCCACCTCCATCGTCCCGATACCCAAAAACTCCAACCCATCTTGCCTCAATGACTACCACCCAGTAGCACTCACCCCCATCATCACTAAGTGCTTAGAGCAGCTGGTCCTAGCACACTTCAAATCCTGTCTCCCCCCACCCTGGACCCCCACCAATTCGCATACCGCCAGAACAGGAGCACAGAGGATGCAGTCTCCATCGCACTGCACTCTGTCCTCTCACACCTGGACAACAACAACACCTACGCCAGAATGCTGTTTATAGACTTCAGTTCAGCATTCAATACAATCCACCCCTCACAACTCATCAGGAAACTGACAGACCTGGGCATCAGTTCCCTCATCTGCAAATGGTTACTGGACTTCCTGACCAACCGCCCCCAACATGTCCGGCTGGATAACCGCTGCTCATCTACAATCACGATGAACACCGGTGTACCACAAGGCTGTGTGATGAGCCCTTTCCTCTACTCCCTCTTCACCCACGACTGCAGACCTGCTGATGGTTCCAACACCATCATTAAGTTTGCAGATGACACCACGGTGATTGGCCTCATCAGTGACAACGATGAGGCCGCCTACAGGGAGGAGGTGGATCGTCTGGCTGAGTGGTGCGACACAAACAACCTGCTGCTTAACACCGAGAAGACCAAGGAGCTCATCGTGGACTACAGGAGGAATGCTGACCCACATCCACCCATCCACATTAAGGGGACGGCTGTGGAGCGTGTGAGCAGCTTCAAGTTCCTGGGAGTCCACATCTCCGAGGATCTCACCTGGACGACCAACTGCTCCAAGCTGGTCAAGAAGGCTCACCAGCGCCTCTTCTTCTTGAGGACTCTGAGGAAGAACCACCTGTCCTCAGACATCCTGGTGAACTTCTATCGTTGCACCATCGAGAGCATCCTGACCAACTGTATAACAGTCTGGTACGGGAACTGCGCTGCCTCGGACCGGAAGGCGTTGCAGAGGGTCGTGAAAACTGCCCAGCGCATCGCCGGAGCACCACTTCCTGCCATAAAAGACATCTACAGGAAGCGGTGTCTGAAAAGGGCTGGGAAAATCATCAAAGACCCCAGTCACCCATCACATGGACTCTTCACCCTCCTGCCCTCTGGGAGGCGCCACAGGAGCCTCCGGACTAAGACCACCAGGTACCGGAACAGCTTCTTCCCCACAGCTGTCAGACTCCTGAACTCTGCCTCCTGACATCTGACCCACGTTAAACTCATGGACTGAACATACACACACCCACAATGGACAACTGTACCCTCAAACACACAATAATAACATGGAGTGAACCACCACTCACAACCACTAGCACTTTATATAGCCTCTGTAGAAACTATCTACACCCTCACTTATCTTAACTGCACTACTGTATAGCTCTGTGTAAATAATCATTCTGTACATTCGATAATTTTTAACCCTACAACTGTTTACAACTTGCATAGTTCCCATTTCTGTATAGCTGTATATCCCAGATTCTGTAAAGTTATTTATTTCATATTCTGTATAGTTTTTCATATTTATATCCTGTTCATAGCCTGTACATAGCTTGTACTCACTACAGCCTGTACATACTTATAGTTATAGAATATTCACAACATACTTCATACCGTGTACATTATAACATACCATAATAGACCCATTTCTGTAATATACTCACATATCTATATTATTGCTAATATATATTGTAATATATCTATATCACTAAAGCACTTCTGGATGGATGCAAACTGCATTTCGTTGCCCTGTACCTGTGCATGTGCAATGACAATAAAGTTGAATTCTATTCTATTCTATTCTATTCTTGCAAGTCCAGCAAAGAACTGACTGCAATAACATGCAAAGACCACTAGATGGCCCCTAATGCCTCAAATCACACAGCCCTTAATGCTTCATTTTTGATATTAAGCATTTATTTTATTTTATTTTATTTTAATTTATTTTATTTTGTTTTATTTATCACACCAGCCTTCATCATGGCTGTTGTTACTGTACTTGAAAGGATGATAACATTACTACTACTACTGATAAGAATAAAAATAAACATCATTAATCCTTCCTGATCAGTTTATCCAGCTCCAGTGCTGATCCCCCAGCAGACCACAGTAAAGTACGCTGTGCTCACCACAGCTGACTGATGGAAAATCAACATAACTTTGCTGCACATGTTTAAGGGTCACAGCTCTTACTGCACATCACCAAATCAGCGAGTGCTCTGCCCAGCCTCACACACTGTGTCCAGTTTGTCAGATAGTCAGTAATCCATGAGATGGTGCACGTGTTTACTGACACTTCCTGTTGTCCTCCTCTAAGTAGCAGCAGTGGAATCAGAAATTAATAAAAACTTCTCAACAGATGGGCCATGTCACATGAAGTTTATTTACTGTAACATGCCAATAACAAATCTGAGTGTACCCAGTGAAAAAATGCTCAGTTAGTGCCTGATGACCTGAAGAAGATGTGGATGTCTTGCTTTTCATCATCATCCTCCATTGCTGATGCAAGCTGCAGCTCTGTCAGTGAATTTGGATTTCAGGCTCAACTATTGTACACTCTTCAGGTTTTAGATATATTTTCTGATTGACCGGGTGTTTTATCAGGTTTTATGTGTTGCCATGGTAATTTTTCTGAGAAACACGCATGAGACAACTTGCAGCTCACCACTGTTGTCTTGCCATCTTTGTTTGTTGGTCTTCAACACATCAGAGGATCGCTGCTCACTCCTCTGACACTCTTGTTCTTCCTCTAATCCAGATGTGTTCTGGTACCAAAGTTTGACACCAGCTCATTTATTAGTACAGACGGTTGGTATCCTAAAAAGTAGAGTTTGGTATACAAACCTACTGTTTCTACTGTTGCGTCTCCTTTGTAAGTCAGCCAGTGTGGTTGTGTTAGTTGCTCTGGCACAAACAGCACACCAAAGCTGATCCAAGTGTTCAGTGGGTTTGAGGTCAGGACTGCAGGCAGGTATTACCATCCAAACTCCACCTCTGTCAGGGCGAGCGTTGTAGCGATTGCCACTGGTTTCAGTCTTGTGTTCCCAGTGATGCGGATGCTGACGCACACTATCACAATGACTCAAAACTTTGCCTTAGTCTCTGTCATGGTATCTGTGTATCTTTGCTGTGTATCTTTACTGTTTCAAAAACAGTAACTGTAATTCAGAAAAAAAAGACTGATTTCGTGCAGTTTTCATTCATACTCACGATAAAATGAAAATGTACCTAAAGTAGGAGGAATTATCCTGGAATTTTGAACTGTTTGACATTTGCTGCACAGAACCAACAATACCAAAAACAGTTTGGGGTGTTGTTCTTTAAGGAATATGGCTGAAGGACAAGTATTAAAGTGAAAGTCACTGTAAAAGGAAGTGTAGACAGCAACACTTTCAATCTGACTGCACTATATATTGCCAACTTCTCATGAAACCGTTCTCTTCAAAGGCAAAGACCTATCAGTCGTGCAAACAGGTAGGCCTTAATCCAATCACTTAATACATTTAAGGTTTATTTGATAACTATTTGATATACATTTATATCCATTTGTTATTCTAGTCAGATTTTCGACATGCTGTATGTTCACTATCATTTCATTTTCACAGACTAACGAATAACTGTTTGTAATTTGCCATACTTATTCTAGACTTATCGTTTCTTTTACCGGACATATAGACAGCTTGAGCATATCTCACAGCCTTGTTTGTGTCTTTGTAGGTCCATTTATAACTAGTCATAATGCCAGAGAGTGAAAGACCTTATTTCACCTGGATACGTCAAACAATAGGTGAGAGAATGATTTAAAATGTTTTTGCACACGTCTGCGGCTGCAGCTTGGAGTCATTTGTGACTGAAATCACTTTGTGTCTGCCTTCCTTCAGCTTGCACCTTGCTGGTTTACCACATCATGTTTTTTCTTCAGGCGATCACTGGTAAGTGACAGACGCTCCATATTCAGATTGCATTCCTTTTAAATGTATTTTATGAAAACAATGTTTAAAAAAATGAAATAACCAAAATGATGTAATAACCATTTGACCGTCTTTATTTTCATACTTGTGGTTTGCAGGATTGGTGCACATTGATGATTGTCGAATCGACCCCTTCATCCCCGTCTATCTGTCTGGTTATGGATTCATAGCCGTGTTCTGGTTGTGGTCTAAGAGGTGGTGTGGTATCATCCTTTGGTCTGCATCCATCGCCATTGTCTTTATGTGGTTCATCATGGGTAAGCGTTATAAATTATACAGTTTCTTAACAGTGCAGTACTGAGAAATATTACACATAGTCTGCATAGCATAAAAAAATAGCAACACGAAAACCCAGAGATTTTTCACAAGAGTAAAATTATTGGTGATTATTGGTGAAATATCCCTATTGCTGCTTTGTGCTTGCTTGAAGTGTAAGAAGTTCCCATCACTCTTATTTCCTTTTACATGATCACAGTTTTAAATAATAAAGTTATTGTAGATGCAAATAATCTTCATGAGATTAATATGACTGAAGGTCAGGCTTCAGGCTGTAATGAATGCTAATACAAAAGAAGAGTCACAATTCACAAACTGTGATGTGTTGTTTTCTGCTGCTTTCAAGTGGCTGAAATTCACTGGTGCAGCTTTTAAGAAGAAGAGCTTTGAAACTAAATAGAAATAAATAATTGAATAATTGATTCCATGCTCCCTCTGTTCCGTTTCTTCCTTGTCACTCTTGTCTCTGTGCTCCATGGTCTGTTTTTGTGCCTCCCTAAACCTGTCGTGTCCACGTCGCTGTGTCAAATCTGCTTCTCTGCTTCCTGTTTTATTTTGACAGTCTCCCGTCGGGGTGCGTAATGTCCTGTTTTGCCCACCTCAAAAAAGACATGTCAGCCGTGTCTCCCAGCTGTTTCCTCTTGTTCACCACTTGTATTTAGTGTCTGCGTCTTTCCCTGCTCATCGTCTTGTCGTACCCTGTGTGCGCGCATTTGTCTTCTTTTCCTGCCTCCTGCACAAAGACCATGACGGTAGCCAATCATGATCAAGCTTTCTTAACTGATTCCTTTATATTTCCCCAGGTACCATTCGCATCTACTCCGTTTATCAACCTGACTACAACAAGAACACTAAAGATCCCGATCATTACTGCGACAAGACGCTCTACCTGTTTGCATTTTGGACCACCAACCTGGCCTTTGTCCTCTTAGCTGTTCTTTTTTTCTCATATTCTTTAGCTGTTTATTTTCTGATAGAAAGTGATGACAGTGAGGCTCAAACGCTGCTTGGGGATAACCAAAATAATGCAATGTTTATAGTTAATTTTTTTCAGAGGTAAATCTCATTGAGACATGAGGTCTCTATTTTCAAAAGCAACCTAAACATGACTGAATCGAAATCATAATTCACTTACTTTAACTTATATACAGCCAATTCACAACAATAGTAAAAACAGCTAAAGTGCTCTGTATCATAAAGACCTCACAATACTAAAACTTGAAACCTGAAACGTTTGCAATTACCATGTAATTACCAACTAATGATTTATGTCTAGTCACCCCCCCCACCCCCAATTTATCTAGCCCTCTTTCCTTTGAAAAGTATATATGCTGTAATTTTTATGTATGTTAATGATATCCATGTGTGAGTTATGTTTTATTTACTTGTAAATAAAAGAAAATAAGAATAACATAACGTTGTTTTATTAGCCTTATTGTATCTTCTTCAGTTTTCATATTTCATATTTTATGCATACAGATCATACATAGGGCTGGGTATCGTCACTGATTTCTAGAATCGATTCAATTCCGATTCACAAGGTCCCGAATCGATTCGATTCGATTCAATTTGAATCTGGGAAATTTTGCCTCAGACAGTCAGAAATATTATAATTCAGATCAGTACATTTACATATTTTTGTATCTATAAAAAGGAAGCTGACACTTTCGAGACTTTATCAAAGGTGTGAGCATCACAGCAGGTGCCTTTGTGTCAAAGTAGCTGAAGATAAAACAGAGAAAAACATGAAGGTGATTTTCTGGCCTGGGATTTTACAAAAATATTCTGCAGTACATCAAAAACAAAAGAAAACCATTAATCAACATATGAACATTACCTCTGAAGTTACAGCGGTTTTATTACAGACACAGCTAAGCGTTTTGCATTTTGCATAATTTTAAAAAGTTTACATTTGTTTAGAAGCCTATTGACCAGCAGAAATGAGGCTTTATTTTCGGAAGTAAGTAAAAGGAAAAAAAAACATCGGCCGACAGCGCTGTAAACAATGGTAGACATGTGGTAACAAGCAAGCGAATAATGCAGAAAACAGATTTTTAGACTGGAAACTGTTCTTGAAGTATACTGAGAAAGAGAGAGCTGTGCATGAAGTGTGATTTTATCGTGGTGGAAACAAAACAGCAAAAGTCAGAGGGAATTCATGACGATGTTTATGTGAAGCTTAGTTTGGATCTTCTTTTGCTGCTGGTTCGGTCAATAATGTTTGGAGAGAGATCAAACTAACAGCTTTAGAATCAGCGCAAAAAGGGCGTAAACACAAAGCGCGGACCCGCTGAAACATCAGAATCTGCGAGCTATCGGCTTTCAGCCCCGACCGTGTCCAGGCGGTCGGGTGAGAAAGGCGACATCTCACTGATTCTGATCTGCGCTTTGTGTTTACGTCTTTGTGCAGAAGCTGCTCTCATTTACTGTTTTAAATGTTTGGTGGTTGTCGAAATTTTGTGAGGTTTAACCTGAGATTCTGGCGTTTTGGGCAAAATAAATTAAAATCAAAAAAATCGATTCCACGTTATCCAAGCCAGAATAGATTTTAATTGATAAATCGATTATAAAAACCCACCCCTAGACGCAAATACATTATATTGTGACAACATAAACAACATAAAAAAATCTGATGGTACTTAAGCGGAACTCGAATGAAAAGCCAGGGTTAAAAAAATGATTTTCAAGATTTAATTAATTCTATTATTTAAAAATTATTCTTGGTATTATATGTTAGCAAATGTAGATCAAATCATTAACTTCAATGGATTGTAGAAAAGACGCAAAAGGGAACAAGTTATTTTCTGATGACCTTCTGTCTGCGCTGGCAGTTTATGATGCACACTCATGTTCTTATTCTGCAATTTACAGAAGCTAATATTAAACACCATGGGCTGGTTAATGGATAAATCGATTATCAAAACCCACCCCTAATCATACACTCATTAGTGTGATTTTTCCCCCTGAAAAACCAAAGGAAATTGCTCAATACATTTTTAAACAATTTAAAAAGACAGTGGAACTGAAAACAGAGAAAATGAGGGAGAAAGTTAAAGTTTGGCCTGTTTGAAATGTACCCGTTTGTTCAGAGATGAAACACCACAAAAGTTTAAAGAATAACTATCTCAGATGGTGTAAATGTGTGTAAAATAATGTTTCTGTATATAATTTGATGGGAGCTTATGGAAACTATCTGTTGTGGCATGTAACATGCTGTGCCAGCTTTTCACACCAGCACACTTCATCTTTTTACTATCAGTCTGGAAACATTAGCAGGGAAATAAGAACTGACTCGTGAAACTGAAAGCAGATGACACTGTTTGATGGTTTGCTCTTTGGTTTGGTCAGTTTTTCTTACAGGGGAAGTCGTTCTCTTCACTCTCAAAGCAGTTCTCTAAAAGGCATTTTTCATTAGACAGACTCACCTGTATATAATATACTAAAACAATCAAAACCTTTTTCACATTTGTCAAAACATGAATATAGCTAATGCAGAATAAATAATTTTCAGAAACAAAAATTAAATGTGAAGGATTTAAAAAAAAAAAAAAAATTTTTTTACTAAATAAATAAAATGAAGAAAAGCAAAATAGAGTCAAATTAAACTATTTGCATAAAAAAAACAAAGGAAAAATAAACAATCTGAGAACACAGCGCCAACCAACTTTATTAGGTACACCTGCTCTACTGCTCATTACAGTAATCCAAATAAACCAATCAGCTTTCCGCAGCATCTTAAACTGAGAAGTGCGTTAACATAGTAACCAAATAGTAGTGAAGTATGTGGAGAAACAATGAGAATGTGAAAGACTTCATCATAAAAACCATGAAGAACCATGAACCATGAAGAGGCCGCTAGGAAAACTACAACCACCTGCAGAGGGTCAGGCAAGCCCTGAGGAGTCAGCTGAACCGGAAGAACAAGATCCGGGCAATCGACACATACCCCAGTGATCAGGTACCCTGCTGGGATAATAAGTGGGCTATAGGAAGAGACAGAGGCCGGCAGGCCCAGCAGAAAAAGGAAGCTCCTGACCGTGCACATTTAGTGAACACCTCATACAGCAGAAAGAAGAAAAGCAAGGAGAAGAACCATCATGGAGAGGCAGCCACCTACAACCATACAAGCAACAGATAGAAGGAGTGACTGATATAAAAAAAACCCAAAAGAAACACACAATCCAGAACCCCAGGTGCAGGCTGTCCAGAGATAATCCAAGGTGCAAGATGCCAACAAGCTGGGCAAACATCCAACACAAACTGTTTTGATGAGTCATCACATACAAGTGTCATGGTCCCTGTGTCTACCCGGCTGGCTCAGTGAGGCTACATGTATTAGTTATTGTTTTTTCCTTGTCTCTCGCTTGTGGTGTTTTTTGTTTGTAAAGAAACCTTTGCCCTTTACTCCGAATCTGCACTTGAGTCAGTTTTTGACAACGAGTAAGAAGTGCATCAACACAGTAATAAATATCTTTAGTAGCAAATCATCCATAATTACAGTAAAAGTGTGTATAAAAACAATGCGAAAGGCTCATGTAGGTGTGGAAATGCAATACTGATTTAAGAACACCATTAAGAGTGCTTATCATGACCTTTCTCCTTTGAGAATTGCAATAAGACAATCAAGAAAAACCGTGACACATGTTATGCTTTTCATGGTGTGTTATTTTCCTCAGCATTCATTAAAAAAAGCCAAAGAAATAATTAATACACTTTATCAAACAAAATGCATTCTTATTGTGTTTACTTAGTGATGATGTTGGGGAACTCGTCTTTATCCATTACAGCATAAATGTAAAACTAAGTAGATCAGAAATACAGTTATTGAGAAAAAACAGAGCAATGTAACAAATAATGAGTGTATCAGGCAGTGTAGTCAGTTCTGGTGATACTTTGTCCTTGGTATCTGTTTAAAGATTATGTATCTGTTTAAAGCTGTAATTTTTTATGCAGCTTTAAATAGATACATAATCTATAAAGACTTGGTCCTGAGCTAAAACATCTCATTTGGAAATTAGTTTATGTTCTGATTTACTGAATGAAATGATTTTTGTTAAGTTATGACAATACAACTTTTTCAGCTTCATTTCACTATTTTTTAGCCTAACCAAACATTACTATCTGAGATCTTTTTTACTTTATTTCTACAGGTAATGTGATCGCGATCTTCTCCATTTATGAACCAAACTACAACAAGAACACAACAAAAACTGATTCGTACTGCAACAAATCGCTCTACCTGTTTGCCATTTGGAGCACCATCCTGACCTACGTGCTGTTTGCTGCACTCGTTTACATTTGTTGCTGCTGTAAGGAAAAACCGGCTGATGATAATGAGGCTCTGCTGCGGAGATAAAAAGAAAAGAATAAAGATGGCTGACATGAAAACATAGGCACACACAGCGGATCACAATCAGCATGTTTGGTGGTGTTATGATTTTTACTGATCACTTTGGTGCAAAATCAAACCAGAAATGTTATTTTCACTACTCTTAATGCACTTCTCAAATTTGTAATACATTTCCCCCACACATGATAGCTTAATGCCTAATCTGATTGTTTCTACACACACTTACAAGTACAGAAATAGTAAAAAGTTTTTATTCATTCATCACAGAGTTGAAGTGATTCACTGACTCTTCATGTTTTGACATATTTGAAAAAGGTTTTATTTGTTTTAGTGACTCTGTGTTATGAAACTCAGAAGTGCATAAAGAGTGCTGAGAATGACTTTCCTTTGTGCCGAAGTGATGGAGAAAAACTGTAGTGAGTGTTGTTCCATGCGTGTTCCATGTACGGTATATTGTCAAAAGTGTTCACTCACCCATTCAAAACAATGAATTCTGTTGTTCCACTCAAGTTCAATGGATTTGTGTCTTATGTACTTTTAGCAAACATATTACAGGAACATGCATTTGATCTGTTGATCTTTTAGAGAAATATCACAGTGAGGTTTAGCAATTAATGTTTTTACATTTAATCTCCTCAAATGATTCTCAAACATCATCGGGTATTATAAATATTATTTTTATTGTTTGTCAGGCTTGGTGGTTGCTGTGTTTTTCCATTATTGTTTAAGTTGTTACAAACTTAGAGCTCCTGGAGTTTCCCAAAAGTATGAGTATGTCAGGCTGAACTGTCAGAAACTAGAAAACAACATATAGAGAATATTAATTTGATGAAGTCATGCAGACAAAGCAAGAAGTCTTCAGTCAAAATGTTCATTAAACGGTTATGTTACATTAAGAGGAAACTACTTTTTATGTTTGACTTCTTTGACCATGTTCTCAGTGATTTCAGAGGATTATTGCGAATACAGTGCCGGCATTTTGTTGTTGAGAATAAATAATCGGAACTTTCCCTCCTTTCGTTTAAAGTTTTCTGAATGTAAACAAAAATGTTGTGTGATATAAATCATAGCTTAATGAAATCCATATGTGAGCTTCTTAATTTGGGAATATCCCAGCTATTAACTTTTTGTTTATCTGAAAAAATAAATTAAATAAAAAACAAAAATTCATGTAATCGTCCTATTTTTTATTTCATAGTTTAGTACAGTGCTGTAGCTTCTTTATTCTTTGTCAATTTAATTAATTGGCATAATATTTTTTTAACTGAACCAAAAAATGTGTCAATATGGAAACTGAAAACAGGGAAAGTATTTTGGAAAAGCAGACAGATCTCGTGCTGCCTCAAAACCAGTGAAAAAAACCTCAGACAGGGAAGACTCAGTGGTTTAGACCAAATAAGGGGAAGTGCTCGTAAATTCACTTCTCAAAGTAATTTTATCCTAGAAGTTTGGTCTGCTTGAAATGTATAGGGAGCTTTGAAAGAAAGTGACTGGACTTCTTTTTGTGAAACTTAAACTTTCTGTCCAAGCTTCTCAGACTACCATGATCTGGGATGAAAACCCACACAGCCTGTTTGCAAAGTATCTATACTGATTCAGAGTTGATACCAAGAGTTTGTCTGTCTATGGGGCAAGACTGAACTGAGTGTGCAGGTCTGGTGGTGAAGTAAGCTTGCCGGGGCCTTAGCAACGCAGATGGAGGAAATCTGGAGGCCCGCTGGGAGGCCAGTGGCTGAGACAGAGGAACTGGGGACCAGCAGAGGAGGATGAGACGTAGTGTTGGGGAAGGATCCTCATCCTCAAACCACTGGCTTCTTAAAAAGGAAGCCAAGCTGGACGAGAAAAAAAACCCTCTATGGCAGTTTAGATGTCCTCTACATATTTGGTATCTAACACTGAGCACTGATTCAACTCATCATCTTCAAATTAAACTTTCTTAATCAAAGTATACTGATAAAAAATAAAGGAAGAGCATAGCATCAAGTCAGTTAAACTTCTTGGCTACTAATCTGATCATTTAAGTAACAGAGGCGATTCAGGGACCATACGAATTGAGCTACTTAACACTGGTAGCTCAATATGAACCATACAAAGAGCTGTTTGAAGTCCAAAACCTGAATTCCTCAAGTAATACTACAAGAAAATTCAGATATATAGTCTGAAAACGCTGTACGCTTCATATTTCTGACACAAAAAGACAAACAAATGAACAATAAAACAATGTTTTTTTTCCCTTCTTGTTATTAATTTAACCTTTTAGTTTTTATGTAATGTTGCTGACATACACATGAGTAAAAATATAATTATCCCAGTGAATCACTGTACTCCTCACCCAAATAACATTAGTGGAAAGGGAAGATTGAGAGCAAGCACTAGTGTTAGACGCTGTAAAAGGAAGTTGAAACGTGCTCACATGCCCATGTTACATGTGGCCATGTTCTCTATCTTTAAAGCAGTCCAGACAGACACACAAACAGGTAGGTCTGCAACTATCTGCTTAATGCTTTCACATAATGGATTTTAATTTGTAACTATTTTGAAATACACATGAAGTTGTTTTTTAACATGCTAATTTCTTGTAGAAACATCTGTTTGTTGAGCTGCTTTTGTTATCCGGTAAGAAAGCATTCATAATTTCTCTTTTACAAACTAATATCTATGATTAAAAAATTTTCTGATAGCCTTGCACTCTAAAGAGTAAGTAAAAAGTAAATAACTTTCTACCTTTACATTTTCTTATTTTTCTTTGTAAATCATTTTCATTTATAACCTAATCAGAATAACAGGAATGGAAACATTAGGAGGCTATCTTGTGGCTCACTTTGTGTCTTTATAGGTTAGATTCAAAACTAGTTACAATGCAGGGGAGTCAGAGACCACAATTCATCTGTGGACTGAGATGCATAACAATAGGTGAGAGAGTGATGTGTTAAGTTTTTGCAGACATTTAAAGTTGGTGGATACTGATTTGGGACTGAAAACATGCTGTATTTGCCTCCTTCAGGGCTTATTTTGTTTCTTTTTTACTTAATATTCATTGGCCAAGGGGCGATTGGTAAGCAAGAGATGCTCATATTCCCATTCGGAGATTGAATTTATGTGAATTTATTTTTATGAGCCAGACAATGTTTGAAAAAAATCAAATCTTTATCTTTGCACCCCACAGGTTCAGGTGTGTTTCAATGTCCCAGACAGCCTTTTATCTCCCTCTACATGTCCCTGTATGGGATCATACCGGTCTTCTTGGCACTGAGCTTATGGTGTAACTGGTGCAACAGTGTCTGTTGGTCTGTAACCACCATCTTCTTCTGTTGCTGGTTAATTGCTGGTAAGCTTTAAAAAAAAAGTGTCAATTTTTGCAAATTATTAGCTCACAGTCTTGGCTGGAGTGAGAACAAGATGGTTTCTTACTCCAAAACCCCCCAAATTTAACATGTTTTATTGATTTCCCCCATGAGTTTAGAGAAAACATAAACAACATAAACTACAGATTCTAATGCATTTTTTTTTCAATTGTACAGGGTGGGCCATTTATATGGATGCACCGTAATAACATGGGAATGGTTGGTGATATTAAAGTCCTGTTTGTGGCACATTAGTATATGTGAGGGGGCAAACTCCTCAAGATGGGTGGTGATCATGGTGGCCATTTAGAAGTCGGCCATCTTAGATACAACTTTTGTTTTTCCAATAGGAAGAGGGCCATGTGATACATCAAACTTATTGGTAATGTCACAAGAAAAACAGTGGTGTGCTTGGTTTCAACATAACTTTATTCTTTCATGAGTTATTTACAAGTTTCTGACCACTTATAAAATGTGTTCAATGTGCTGCCCATTGTGTTGGATTGTCAATGCAACCCTCTTCTCCCACTCTTCACACACTGATAGCAACACTGCAGGAGAAATGCCAGCACAGGCATCCAGTATCCGTAGTTTCAGGTGCTGCACATCTCGTATCTTCACACCATAGACAATTGCCTTCAGATGACCCCAAAGATAAAAGTCTAAGGGGGTCCGATCGGGAGACCTTGGGGGCCATTCAACTGGCCCACGACGACCAATCCACTTTCCAGGAAACTGTTCATCTAGGAATGCTCGGACCTGGCACCCATAATGTGGTGGTGCCCATTCTGCAAATTCTGTGCGCCGATCTGGGTCATCCTCGTTGAGATGCTGCAGTAGCTGGAGTTTGTAAGGGTGCCATTCGTGAGTAGCTAATATCTGCCGAAGGGATGTTCAACTAATGCCACTCTCCAGTGACATGCGGCGAGTGCTACGCTGTGGGCTCTTGCTGAATGAAGCTAGGACAGCCGCTGATGTTTCTTCATTAGTGACAGTTTTCTTGCGTCCACATTTTGGCAAATCTAACACTGAACGATTTTCATGAAACTTAGCAAGCAGTTTGCTGACTGTAGCATGGAGATGGGTGGTCTCGTAGGGTGTCTTGCATTGATATCTGCTGCAATGACCCGGTTACTGCGTTCACCAGATATCAACACAATTTCAATTTCAACAAAGAGAAACTTGTAAATAACTCATGAAAGAATAAAGTTACGTTGAAACCAAGCACACCATTGTTTGTCTTGTGACATTACCAATAAGTTTGATGTGTCACATGGCCCTCTTCCTATTGGAAAAACAAAAGTTGTATCCAAGATGGCCGACTTCTATATGGCCACCATGGTCACCACCCATCTTGATGAGTTTGCCCCTCACATATACTAATGTGCCACAAACAGGACTTTAATATCACCAACCATTCCCATGTTATTATGGTGTATCCATAAAAATGGCCCACCGTGTATGTATGAGATTTGGGATACCCTTAAAAGGGTCATCTCAGGCACACAGATGTGACTGTTAGCACAGATGCGCCCCCCCCCCAAAAAAGTCTTGATTTTAAAGGTCTTTTATGCTTTTCTTTTGAGTTGTTTTTTTTTTTTTTAAATAAATGTATTTCAGCAATTTTGAAAAAAAAAAGAAGCTTAAATCCAGTTCTGTATTTATGAAGAGGACGTGCAGGTCTGCAACACTAAATTTATTATCTGAGACAATGAATCTTTATTTATTTATTTTTACAGGTAGTATTGTCATCTACTCCATTTATGAACCCAACTACGACAAGACTACAGCACAGCCTGATCTCTACTGCAACAAGGCTTTCTACCTGTGTGCATTTTGGCTCACCAACGTGACCTACATGCTGTTAGCACTGCTCTTTTTATCGTGTTGCTGTTGTAGACAACGAGAGGCCGATAGTGATAATGAGACTCAAACACTTGTGCGGTAATAAATAGAGACGAAGCAAACTTAATTAAAAAGATAAACATACACTGTAAGGTAAATGCGGGCAAATGGTGCATTTAAAGGCAGTTTTCCTGTTTGTCTTATGTAGATATAATCAAATGTTCTAATGAGCAATGTACATGTTTGATCTTTTATCAGAGAAATGCAAAAATTTATATTCTAAGTAATTAAACTTGGGGGGTACTCTTTTTAAATACTTTTGCAGCAGTACTCTGTTACGTAATGACATCCTTAGATATGAATAATATCCTTTTTTTCATCCCATTGATTCTCTAATAGGTCAATTTTATAAGCTTGTGAGCGCAGAAATACCAAATGTGTGAGGCTGAATACTGAGGAAACATCATAGAAACACTTAGAGAATATATCTGTTGATCCAGTAACAAAATCAGAGAAAGCCCGGAGTCTTGAGTGAAATGATCATTAATCATAAGTAATACATGTACATAAAAATGTCAGTGTAAATTGTACTGTACTAGGCATCTTGAGTCTTCAGCCATTTATATGCCTTCACATTTCTCCAGGAAGATCAGAAATAGGTGAAGGCATTTATTAAAATGTACAAACATACAAGGAAACAGACAGTATCCAAAGCAAAAAAGTTTTTATAGTCCTAACGAGCTTGAAGGTCAATATTTGATATGATCACCTTTATTCTTCAACATGGGCTGAGCTCTCTCCAGCAGTTTTCTTGACATTTCTTTAAGTAGTCTTCAGGAATAGTTCTCCAGGCTTCTTCAAGGACATTCAAAGCTGCCCTTTGTTCTTTTTTTCTGTCAAGATGATTGTATCCCCCTTGTTGATGCAAAAATACCTTTAGAAAATATATTTTTTGATCAATCTCAACAGTCAGAGAATGCACAGTCTTAAATGTAATGATTATTAATCATAAGTAACACATGTCATTGGTGCAAAAATACCATTTTATATCTGTCAAACTGTTGTGTCCTTGGTATTTTTATTAGATTCATCTTAAAAAAATTGAAATCATTCATGTGTTTGTGTGGCTGGCTCCTAGTAAAACAAAAGTGCATAAAGATTGTTCTCTGTCGAGTTTATTGTTATGTGTAGACCAGTGTTGGTCAAGTTAGTTGAAAATAGCAATTAGTTATTAATTACTGATTACTTCTCCAAAAAAGCAATCCCGTTACTTTACCTATTATGTTTTTTCAAAAGTAATTTGTTACTTTATTAATAAATTACCTTTTAAAAATATAATACACAACCTAAATGCGTAATAAAGCAATAGACCTTTCAGCCCAATTCTATTTTTTCTGTATAATCCATCATATAAAACTGAATCAAATGGAAAAAAGTCTCTTTTTAAAATTTGTTTTATGAGTTTTAATCTTTTAACTTCATGCACAATGCATCAAGCAAAAATTTAATTATATGCAACAATCTTTAACATTTAAACCTATTTTCTGCATATTGCAGAATATAAAATAAAATATTTATTTGTGTTTACACTTACACTTTCAAATAGATGGAAGTAAAACACAGTAAAAAAAAATGAAATCAAAGATTCAGCAGCACTAAGTCCTGTTGCTCACCTGTTTAGCAGGAGTGGGGGCTGGTGGAGGTTTGCCCGGTGCCGCAGGGGCCATGTCAGTGGGGGGATCTGGATGTTTCTCTGTGAATTTCACATTCCCGTTTTGGCTTGCTAGGTGCTTGCTCAGATTTAAAGTTTAATTTTTCGCTGTAGAAAGAAGTTTTCTTCCCACGCAGAGTGTACAGCGGACACTAATGTTTTTGTAAATTTTTGCGGACTCAAACTCATAGTAATGTCAGTACTTCCAAGCTTTAAACGCTGGTAACGAAACGAAAAAAGTAATCAGTCTGGTGTAGACACGACGCAGCATTTTTCAAGCTTGAATGACTCACAGGCCAGTGTTAAGTAGCTCAATAAACAAAACAAAATCATCTCTAAATGTAAAAGGAATGAAAATAAATGAAAAAGAAGCCGATATCGAAAGAGAGCTCAAGACAGCATTAGCAAATTACAACAAATTCTGACTGCTTGGAAAAAGAAATGAGGCATGGCTGAAGACTTTAATACAGTGCTGAATTATTTGTTGTCATTGAATGCATTAAGTCTATGTTAATGTTACAAAATGCATGCTGTCCTAAAATTAACATGAATAAAAAATTATTTTTTAAAAATTCCTGTCCGTATCTGACACCATCTTTTCTAATCCTGGGCACCTGTTGGAAGAATGACACTGTCATAGTATTTTTCGCACTCAACAATCAATTGTAAAAATGTCACTGTGGGAATGGAAACAGGGAATGTATTTTAGAAAAGCAGGCAAACCTCGTCCTGTGGAGAAATACGACATAAAGATGTTTATGTAGCGAGGTCTTAGTGGGTTAGGACAAATGAGAGGAAGTGTTCCTCTCATGAGGTTTTGCTGTGACAGACACGCTGTCAGTGATGTCTTTTTCTCTTGTCTGTGAATGCAAAAGAGCTCCTTAGGAAAAGAAAAACAAATACAAAGATTTTGTAGTTTTTATGTAATGTTGCTGACATACAAACAAGTGATTACAATACAAAATCACCTCAGTAAATGGCTGGATGAAAAAAGAAAACTTAAACAAAAAAACAAAGTGAAAGACGCTGTAAAAGGAAGTTGAAACAACATGCTGACATGCCCATGTTATATGTGGCCATGTTCCTGCAACAGTCCTTTTCTAGGAAGTCCTGCCAGACACACAAACAGGTTGGTCTGCAACAGCCTACATAACACTTTCACACTTTAATTTGCTAACTATTTTGACATATGCATGAGGTTTACAAGCTTTCTAAAGTGGATTTCTTGTAGAATTGTCTTTTTGTTGAACTGTTTTGGTTAATCTCTAAGAATTTAGCAGTTAGCATTAATAATTTTCTCTTTTCTCTTTATTTGTGACTTAAATTCTTCTGTACACTGCAAAAGACAATCAGTAAAAAGTAGGTAACATGCTTTTCCATTATCAGTTTTTTCCTTCATTTTAAATCATATATTGTAATTTTATTCAAGTGTTATATCATGGTACCTTTTCATTTATCACTTAACAGAATAACAGAAATATAAAGTGGAGAATATCTTGTGGCTTTCTTTGTTTTGTTATAGGTTTGATTCAAAACTAGTTACACATCCTTCTGGTAGACTTACACTATAAAAAGAATTTAAAAAAAAGTAAAATTCAGTGTCTTTTTTCAGTCTAGATGTTTTTATTTGCCATTTAACAGATGGAAAAACAGCACAAATAGCTGATCGTTTCCTTTGTGTCTTTTTAGGACAGATATAAAACTAGTAATAATGCCGGAGAGTGATCGACCACGATGCACCTCCGAACCACGAACAACAATATTAGGTGAGAGGCTGATGTGGAAATTCTTCTACACATGTGCAGACGGTGCGTAGTGCTATATGGGACTCACTGTATCTGCTCTTCTTCAGGGTGTATCCTGGTGATTTCCTGCATCATGTTCATTGCTCAAGTGATAGCTGGTAAGTGACAGACACTGTTATTGTAATGATCAGTTTAAATTCATCAGAATTTTATTTTGACATTTGTTTCTGTTTTATCCCCGTACACCACAGCTTTAGCAACTGATGAATGCAAAGCAGAGTTCTACATCCCCATATGCATCTACAATTATGGATTCATATCTGTATTTCTGGCACTGAGCATGTGCACAGCGAAAAGAATGCAGCAGTTTCCAATTACACCAAGAAAGCAGTTGCTGGACCTGCTGCACCGAGGGCGGTGCAAGTGGTGCAACATAGGCTGTTGCTCTGTGCCCCTCCTCGTCGTCTGTTTCTTTTACCTTGGTGGTAAGCTTTAAAAATGTTCTAACAGCAGCACACACCTGTTTTAAGAAATATTGAAAGATGGAATAAGCAACAACTGAGAAAAATCAAATTACATGGTGACCAAAAACAAAACAAAAGAAAACGCAGAGCTGCTGTTGAAATTGCTTAAATCATGAGTTGTTTTTTCTGTTTTTCCTGTCATAAACGCTGCTCAAAAAGAAACACTTTTTAATCAGAGTGTAGCATCAAGTCGATTAAGCTTCTGGAAATAAGCAGCTCTGATCTGGTTAGTTAAGCAGCATGGGGCGTTGCTAATCAGTTTTAATCTGGTTTGGTGTTATAGTTTTTCTCAAAATAATTGGTTTCATTTTTGGTTTTTAATTTTTCCCTTCTCATCTTTTGTGGCTGATTCTTAGTAAATTTTTTCATTTGGGGAGCGTCAGTGTCCCTACTGGTACAGACATTTTTAATTATGTAGAAGTACAGATACCTGTGTTTTGAAAAGCTCCAGTAAATGTTGAAGTACTCATATAATTTCTTTACTTAAGTAAAAGAGAAAAAGTACAGGCAAGTTATACTCTGAATAGTAATAAAAACAACAACAGGTTTTTAGTTTATATTGATCTTCAATGAATGAATTACTGTTGTTGTTTTTAACAATGCACTACAGCAGTATTTTAAATATTTTTACAGTTAATGTGTTCATGTACTCGGATGTGAAACCCAACTTCAATAAGAGCGTAACCACAGGCATTATCTACTGCAACAAGACTTTCTACCTGTTTGCATTTTGGAGCACCAACCTGACCTACGGCCTGTTGGGGCTGCTGTTCATCACTTTTTGGTGTTGTAAACGACAACAGCCTGAAGACGGAGATGAGGCTCAAATATTCGTCCAGCATTACCACACTAGGATCCTATGGTTCACCGTATAGTCTAATGTATGCACTTTTAAAAATTCAGGTTATCATATTGCAACAAAACTATTACTATATGCTTCTTAATTGGTTTTGCCTTGTAGAAAAATGTTTGTTTCTACATTATTACCAGTTTCTGTGCTGTTTTTAAATACATCCATGTAATGTTACTTATGTATAACCACTGTTGATACCAGGTAATTACTATTGTATTGTATTTGACCAAATTCCTGTGTATTTCGCTTGAACTTAAAGTTGAAATATATTTACCAACAAAAACTTAGCATTAGAAACAGCAGATCAGGGGAAGAATAATTCAAGACTTTGGAGGAAAAAGTAATTATACTAGAAATTAAATTAAATAAAAGAAATTTAAGTAGTTGGTAATTTCCAGGTATTTTAGAGGTGGGAAGAATCCTTTTTATTTTTACATTTTTATTATGAAATATATTGTTGTGCGTCCTGCCTCTCGCCCTATGACAGCTGGGATAGGCTCCAGTCCTCCTGTGACCCTGAATGTGCATCATAAGAATTTAACTATTTAATTGTGCTCTTACACTATATATACAATTTATATTAGACTACATCATGTAAAATGTAATAGGGACTGTCCTACCATTTGTAATAACAACAACAAACACTGCATAGCAAAGGCCCATGTGATCTTATAATGATGGAGTCAGGTCTAATTTGATTTTCTTCTTTCATAAACACTGTTCCACCATCAACCAGCAAGTTCAAAAGGACAGTAAGAAAACTACAAAACACTGAAATAACATAAATTGAGAAAGACTCCAATGAATTTTTTATTTTTTATTTTTAGATGCAAACGCAAAATTGAACACAGCAGAATTAACAAGAAGTCTCTAAATCTTTTGACTGAGACTTGAGAAGCAAAAGGTCTAGAGACTTGTTGATGACCCCTGGAAACCTCCAGGCAGTTGGTTGCGAGAGGTTGGGGGCAGTTGCTAGATGAAACCGTGCTGGACCAAAAACCTTGTGTTTCCTTTGGATGCAAGCAGATTGCTGCAGTCCCCAACAAGAGCCAACCTTCGACTTGCCACAATAAGAAATGTAGCTCATTATTTTTCAGTATACCATTTGTTGTGGCACTCTGGTGGTTTTAATGATTCTCTGATACAGCCCTGATATTTAAGCAGAGTGCACAAATGTTCACTATGCATGTGGTCAGTGTTTTGTTAAAGCTATTCAAGAAACTTATAGCTTAGAGATTCATTATAGAGAAATGCAGAAGCAGAATTTTCACAAACAGAAATTTCCCAGTGTTTTTGCTTCCAAGTCCCTAAAATGGAGCTTCAAACTGAGTAAGAATAAATATTAAGCTGGCTGTGAGTTCAAATATTAAATTTGGAAAGTAATTCTACTGTATATTATACTGTAATTATGTTGATGTTATAACTGAATTGCTTTACCTTTAATGAAATGGAAAACATTTTCTATTGTAAATAAAACCTTTGACCAGTTATTTTACTGGATCATTGCAGAAAGAGTCCCATGTTTCCAGGGGGTGGAGGACATGTTTTCTGTACAGAAACAGTTACATGTGAAGGAAAGCAGAGCGACCAGCAGACTTCTCCTAAAACAAAAGCGAACACCTACACGGTGGATTTGTTGCAGAAATGTGCCCAGCTTCTCACAGTTAGTTTGCAAAATGTGGCATCGACACAGACTGTTGAACACATAGTCCAGTTCATACACTTGTACTTCTCTCAGTCCAGCTATCGATCACAACCACACTCACTTCCTCTTACATTCATGAACTCTTCACAATAAAACTTGATACTCATAAAAATAAACTGTATATAATGCAAATGCTTTGGTACTTATTAAACACTCCTTGTAAAAGGAATTTGTTAATACTTTAAACAAACATCTGATAAAGCTTAAACGTGCCGCTGTTGTTTAACGCGACCTCCGCTGGTTTCTTCCTTATGGCAAAAAGTAAACGATAAACAAACAAGAGACAGGACTTGCGCCAGAAAAGCTGATCAGCTGATCACTGATCAGTTTCATGATTGAAGTAGCAACAGGGGAGGGAGGGGGAGAGAATGAGAGAAGAAGAGGCAGCTGCAGCGTAAAGACGCGGAATAACTCCAGCTTTGTGTCTTTTTCACTGTAGCTAAAGTCCGGGACAAACTGCGTTCCTTTTTGGAACAATACAAAACGCGTAATATTTTCTCTGAATACCGTTTTTTATGGGATGTTTGGCAACTCTAATAACTAAGCTTAGGAATAAAATAAAATTCACTATCAGTAACATCATAGCACCCACTCAGCAGTGTGTAAACACCGTCATGCTAGCTAGTACGCAGTACAAGTTATTGTAACTGACTGTAAAAAGTCAGCACAACGAAAATAAACTGCACCTAAACTTGATTTATATCTGACTCAGATAGACTGCAGGTCTTAACTTCTTACCTGAAGTTCAGTTCACCTGACATCAGACCAGCGGCTGCCTCAGGTGCAAAATTTGTTTTGTTTAAATGTATATAACAGAACAAAACAGCATATGCAGCATGCTCTGATGCTGTGGTGCATGTTTCAATATGCGAGTGTCCTAAGCCTTTTATTAGAGTGACAGCCTGTGGAAAGAAACAGATGTCTGCTGGTTTTGTTGTACAGTGCTCTGCAGCGCCTGCCAGGAAGGACGAGTTGGAACAGGTTGTGACCAGAGTGCTGGTTCTGGGTCTGCAGTGATGTTGCCTGATTGTTTCTTGACTCTGGATTTCTACAAATCCTGAACTGATGGCTCCTTTCAATGTGGAGCAGCAGTGGCTCTACTTTGAGCCCCTCCAAAATGACTGAAATTATTCTTCTGTCTCTAAGTAAGAGGATATCCATCCTTCAGACAAAGATCATTTCCACCGCTTTAATTCTTTTAGTAACTGCCCAAAACTTATGACCACAGGTGAGGTTGTAGGTCGACCAGTAAATTGACAGCTTTGCTCCTTTACTCAGCTCTCTTTAACATAAAGGACCTGTACAGCGACCGTATCACTACTGCAGCTACCACAATCCGCCTGTCACTCTCTCGTCTCCCCACTAGTGAACAGCAGACTTAGCGCTTTGACGCTTTGACTTTAAATTTCCTCAGGTAAACTTGTTTTGACCTCCAACAGTCTGAATGTTGCATTTACGCCTTCACATCTGGGTTCAGTCAGATTGTTTTGATTTGATTAATTCGATCCCTTTTTCACTCCTACTGAAAACTATTAAATATAATATAGAGAACCTGCATCAGGGGCAAGTAAAAATGTTCATGCATAAGCAGAAGTCAAAATGAAATAGGAAGTCAATTATATCTTTGCTGAGAAAATACAAATGAGCACAGGATTAAAAACGAGAAGAGAAATCAGGAAAAAAAAGTCACTGAATTCCAAAGTTAAGACCAGTATTTAAATGACGTGAACTCTTCTTAATCCCCAGATGTTCTTCTAATTTTCATAGACAAGGTTGGAGGAAGAGGGACTCAAGAAGGTACAGCATCACCTTTACGACATTTTTACCATTATTTACGACTAACTCATCTGAAAACGTCTTCCCAGTGAAAATGGCTCAGTTTAAAGTTTGCTTGGTTATCTGGTCAGATTTACTGCGACTGTTCATGTTTACACTAGTGTAGTTGTTAAAAAAAATAACATGAAATTTACCTAAAATTATACTACAATGTCTTTGTTGGTATTTCATATATCATGAAAAAATTGTAACACTTGTTTTCAAATATCACCCGCCTGACAGCTTTCTGTGTGCAGTGTTGTGATTGTTGTGAACAGAGCTGGAGCTTCTGTGTCTTTTCCTTTTAAAGTTATCATTGGTGACGATGCCTGACACTGACACTGACACGATTCGGCACATCCGCAGACCTAAACCTCCATGTGTGGTTGTAGGTAAGAAGTGGTGCCACACTGACCTCACATGAGCAGACGCTCCTGATGACTTTAACATGTGTTCTGCTTTTGCCTCAGTGGCTGTGGTGAACAGTGTTAGATTACATTAAGTGTAGCAGAGATTAATTTGCAGTTAAGCTGATGACACTTAGATTTATTGATTGAAATCAACTTTTTTTTTTACCAACCTTATGCTGTCTAGTATAAAAACAACATACAGTATAGTGTAGTGTAGGAAATGGAAAAACTGTGAAACATCTGCTGACATCTTGTTAAATTCGGTTGTGTAAATCTACAAAGAGCAGCAGGTCAGCTGATCACAGGCTGCACGCTAAGAAAATCTACTGAAGCTGATCAGAAATTATTGTCAGTTGTGAATATTTGCGTCACCTTGAGCCACGACAACAGATCTTAGTGCTCCCCCACCCCTCTTTTGCCGTTTAATTAGAACTGAATAACAATTGTATTCTCATGTATTAACATTATTGTATTATTATAATGATATAACAGGAGGCCCTGTTACCTGTGCATATAAATGATTAGTAGAATTGTCCTTCAAAGAGCTACTACTTACTTTCCTACTTTGAGTATATTTCAGAGCCTGTACTTTTTTTACTTATACTTGAGTAAAAAAGTTACTTTAGTACTTCAACTTTTAGTATTTTTTTAACGCAAAAATATACGAGCTAACACTTTACTTAAGTATGAAATGTCTTTACTTTTGCCACTTCTGATAAGTTGTCAGCATTATGTTTATGAATCGGATGAATGCACACTGTTCATGAAACTCTTCACTGCTATATTAAACATTTTATTTTTGCTCTTGTCTTTCAGGAAATGTGTGGATCTACTCCGTCTATGAACCCAACTACAATAAGACAGTAAGCAGGGATGTGTACTGCAACAAAACACTCTACCTGTTTGCCTCATCAAGCTGAGATTCCGGATTTCTTGTTTTCCTCTGGTTTAATTAATGCCAGATCGGTGGCAAATAAGACCTTCATTTTGAAGGAATTTTTCTCTTCCCATCGCTGGATTTTCTTTGTTTGACTGAAACTTGGATTCCATCATTCCAACTATTTTTCTGAATTATTGCTGGCTGGCTGCGATAGTGCCCCGAGAGTTTCTGGCTGTGGGAGAGTGCTAGCTGTTGTTTTTAAGGCACATCTTGACTTTAAGCAGCTATCCCCATCGACACGCCACACCAGTTTTGAACTCTGTTTGTGCGAACTGGGCCACTCGTCTTCGCTGTTGTGGGCGATTGTTTATCAAACAATATAATAAATATAATAAGGAGTTTTTATCCGAGTTCTCAGAGTTTCTTGCTGATTGTGCATCATGGTATAACCAGATCCTTCTGCTCTGTGATTTTAATAAATACGTCTGCTGTATATTAAAATTATAGATTTTGTAAGTCTTTAGCCAGGGAGACTTTCTGGACTTAGTGAACTCTTGTAATTTTGTTCTGTTAAAGGTGCCACTCGAGAACGTGGTCACACACTGGACTTGGTTTTGTCACATAGTTTATCTGTCCATAACGTACTCATCGAGGATGCAGTGTTCTCTGACTATATGTCTATTTTATGCGACATTGTTCTTTTTAATCCTGTTGTTAAACGGGCTGTACCTGCTTGATGTTATTGTGCTTTTGGCTCAGATACTCCCAGGTTTTCCATATTGTTTGACCAGAGACAATAGAAGGTAACAAAACAAAAAAAACGGCAGTTGTTGACACACATGACCAAAACACAGCCAGTTCTGATGAAGAATACTCTTACCAAAAGATTCCATGTTACAGGCTGAGATCTCAACAGGAAGAACATCCACATACAGTGCACCATCCTCAGGCTGAGCACCAGCTCATGAATTCCACCCGACTGTCGTGGAGGAAACTAACATCCCAGATCAGAGTGAGAATGTAACTCAGGCCCACTACAGAGCTTTTGAGGATGTTGCACTGGATGACGAACATCACACTGAGCCAGACTTGCATAGCAAGCCACCAGCTAACCCAACAGCTGATGGGAATAAACAACAAGAAGAAACAGAGATTGCGAGGAGATCGCAGCAAACTGGCAGGCTAAGAGAGAGGTTCACCTATAACACCCTGGGACAACCATCACACCAGCAGTTGAATGCAGGGGTGAACTCTCTTCTGCCCATATACCCTCTCCAGGGTATTCCCAGTACTCTTCCACTCCCATACTACACAGACCCACATCCATACCTGGACAACTGTTACACTCAACCACAGTAACTAGACACATATTTCCCTTAACATGAAAAATGTCAGGAGACATGAAAAAAATAGGGTAGAGTGTAGAAGGTTAAAATGTGTGTTTAATAAATTTGGATTAAACTAATTGTTAAAAGGTTAAGAGATAAAAAGACTTATGGGGATTTTAGTTCAGATTATTTCTTCATACAAGAAAAGAAGGGAAAAAGGGAACACCCCAGTATATCTTCTTTGTGTTTGTTATGTGTTTAATTGCTGATCCCACTACACTTCCCATCTTCCATGGCATTACTTAAAAATACCACTAGGTGGCGCATAGCGCTCAGGAGGAGCGTGAAGTCCCCTAGGAGGTGGCACCTTTGTGAGGGGGGGGGGGTACCCTCATTCCCGAGCTTAAAAAACCGGCACCTTTCGCACGTACGAGCACGCGCACATGCACTCTAGTGCACGCGCATTCACTCAGCCGAGAAAAGGGGCACTTCCGGGCCAAGCGGTTCCACTGTGCACGCTCTGTCTTCTCCTAGTTAGGTTCATCAGTCGCTGTGGGCATTTTGGCTTTTCATGGTAAATTTATAAAAACAGGAATTACTTTGTCTTTTTATCCTGACACTATAGAAAGACTTTTGTTGTTAGACAGTCGAGCTGAAAGGGCAAATTGTGTGTGTGTGTTGGATTCTCACATTGTTTTTAACAACTGCGCTTTGTTGACTGTTTCAGAGTTTAAGACGCCGTGTATCTCAAGAAATGGGGAGATGAACTGCTTTTTGTCTGTTTTTGAGGGTGGGTGGAGATGCAGATCCCAAGCTGAGGGACCAGCCAGCCGGCAGATGCCAGGACATGCGTTGGAGCCGACTTTGCTACAGAGCGTTTATGACAGGCGTGCGTTGCTTATGCATAAGAGAAAAGCAACAATACAGCATGTTTCTCTGCTCCAAGACATCCGCGGTCCTTTCACACGGTAAGTATGTCTGTTATAGCC